>NC_000070.6:134846974-135588640 GCF_000001635.26 Mus musculus | reverse complement strand
CATTGACTGGTGAAGGGGTGCGGTCTTTTAAACTTTGGTTTCTATATTGCCTTCTGTCATTTGGACAAATGTTTGGAGTAAAATTAATCAATTAGTAATGGTGAAACCTAGGATATCCCTGGTAATCCGATGCCAATTTCATTCCCACAGTCTGATAGATTAAGATCCCGAAGTCTGTCTGGGCCATGTCCCCTCAAGCCCAGGGAGGGAAGCTGAGAAGAGAGAGGTTCCTGTATGGGACTCTGTGGCTGTTTTTTTTAGGTCCGGCTCCTTGCCATCACGAGAGCTGTCACAGAAGTACGCAGGGAAGGAGTGGCTGTCTTTCCACAGCCACAAAATATTTGCCCTCCCCTTGCCTCCTCTCTATCCTGGGAGGCCCTGGTATTAGCAGCACTGTGCGGCTCTCAAAGGGGAGTTGTTGATGACAATGTACCATTTGAAACTGTGCCTGTCCATCATTACAGATGTGCAAGACGCAGTCATTGTGTTCTCTTCTGGCCTTCTGGGTCCACATCTGTCCCTCAGCAGGAGCCAGGAGCCAACAAGACCCTGGATTGAGCCTTCGATGGTCTCCTGAGCCTCCCTCCTGCCCACATGACCCAGGTTTCTTTTGACGTGGATTTGGATTGAGAGGCCTCACACTGCAGAAGGAATTGACCAGGCAGGGCACTTCCGCTCCAAGGAAGACTGTATGAGGAAGACGGTTGGGTAACATTGGGGACCTGCCCTCAGATCCTGCCAACAAGGGCTTTTGGGGACATTTGCCAGATCCCCTCTGGCAAAAGCTATTGCACTGGGCTCTCTGAAAGGCCAAGCAGGGAAGTTGGGGCGAGCATCCTGGACTGTCATAGCATCCTGGACTGTCATACCACTGAGCTGGCGCCCAACACCCAAGACCCAACACCAGAGAAGATAAAAAGTTACCTGCAAAACAGGGATGGGCTGGGTGCTCTCTGGAGGCCACTCACAGCATTCCGGGAGTCTTTGTGTCAACCCCAGGCCTGTGCCGGGGCTCTTCCAGCAAAAGAAAATGTCCTTTTAGTGGATCAGGGTCTACATGCCAGCACTGTCACTAAGATGTATGACCTTGGGCAAAGGGGAGCAAGTTATCCATAGCTGAGGATGGAAAAAGGATGAATGAGCAGGTTATGGGCAAACACGTCTTGAAGCGATCGTGGGACAGCATCTGGGTTCTCGGGTGATGGTCCGGAATTTCACTGTAGCTTGGTTATGGATCAAAACCCACCGCAAAGAGGAAGCTTTATTCTGCCTATTAAGGAAGCATTTACCACAAAGATTCCCATCCATGGCATGGATTTCTTCTGCAAGGTGGAAAGAAATGACAAGGTTGGCCTGACTGCGCCACAGCAGGATGAAGAGGGTCTTTGAAAAGCAGCTTCACTCCCTGCCTTGGTCCTAGTGCCAGCCTGTTTCCTGAGTCCTGGGGATTTGCCCGGGGATGGCCACTCAGAACCACAGAGCTCTGCTATGCTGTACAGGAGCCTCTGGCCACAGGTGGCTCTCACTTGGCGTTGTGCTTATTGTATTGTATTTGTACCTGAATCTCACTTTTTTCTTGAAGAATTCACATTTAAATTTGTAAGTCAAATAGGCATATCGCAACTTTATTGCTTTGGCAGTATTAACTCTGCAGCATTTTTTTTTTTTTGGTCTTGAGACATAATTCACATCATAAAATTCACTGTTTTAAAGCAGAGATTGGTGGTCCTGGTATAGCCATGAGGTTCTGAAGTCACCATTAACTGTCTAATTCGAAGCCCAAAGGAAACCTCACACTACCAACAGTCGTTATAACATGACCTCCTGCCCCAAGCTCCTGGAGCCACCATGTTTGTCCCCAGTCGCTACAGATTTCCCTAGTCTCCACATATCATCATCATCATCATCATCATCATCATCATCATGTCCTAGCCGGGTGTGGTGGCTCACGCCTTTAATCCCAGCACTTGGGAGGCAGAGGCAGGCAGATTTCTGAGTTCGAGGCCAGCCTGGTCTACAAAGCGAGTTCCAGGACAGCCAGGGCTACATAGAGAAACCCTGTCTCAACAAAATAAATGAGCAAAAATGTTTCATTCAATCAATGGTCTTGTGTTCGCTTTTTCCGTTTAGCTTTCTTCTTCCCTTTCCTTCTTTTGAGACAGGGGCTTATGTAGCCCAGGCTATCCTCTGACTCTCTATGTAGCTGGGGATGGCTTTGAACTTCTGTTCTTCTTTTGTCTGCCTCTTGTGTGTTGGGCTTATTATAATCATGCGCCATTATTCTGGGTTTGTATGCAGGGCTGGGGAATTGAACCCAGGGCTTGGTGGATGTCAGGCAAGCAACCTACCAATTGAGTCACACCTCCAGCCCTGATTAGTGTGTTTCCAAGGTTCTGTTGAACTTTGCTCCTCTCTGTGGCTGTATTATTTTCCAAAGAATGGGCATATCACCTTTTGTTCAGATGGCTGTTTCTATGTTTTGGTTTCTGTCTCTTGAAAATACAGTACTCCAATGAGGTGTGTTGTAATGTACACTGCAGGTTCTGGGTGTTTAATAGAAAAGAGATGATAAAGTACACAATATATTCACACACTTTGGACTTTCTTTTTATTAACTAGGCTAGGTAAAATTATGTCTTTTTACAGAAGAGAGAGCCCAGAGCTGAGGAATTGGGGACCCCCTTCCCCTGGAGCCCCAGTTTGGCTCACCCCACCCAAAAGTGGCCCTGAAGTAAGGTGAGGGGCAGGGTCTGGGAGGAGCAGTCATTCTGAGAGTCATGCTGGCACCCAGGGGAGCCACAGAGAGGACAAGTTCAGGCAGGAGTGGGTAGATGACTTCCCCCTGGGAGGGGACCCACGGCTGGAATTATCAGACAAAAGGAATAATTGGAGCGGCCGATGACAATACCTTCAGCTGGCACCGGGCCTGGGCCGAGCTGCATGGCTGGCTCTTTTGGATGGAGCACCCAGAGGCTCCTGGGTTCCCCTCCCAAGGGCAGCTAGCTACATGAGAGGTTTTGTTGCCTCCCGACCCCGGGGCTAGTCCCTGAGCTGCTCAGAGGTCCAGGTTTGGTGGTCACCAACCTTCTATTCTGTGTCTCAGGGTCAGGTGAGGGAACTAGACCAGACAACCTATTCCCCGGCTTTAACATTTCAGGGTTTGGAGAATATTACTGAGTCAAGAAGTTGTGGGACCAACTGCAGGCCTTCTCTTACCTGGTTGTTTAACATCCCTGCTTGCTCCTTTCCTCCCAAGAGGTGGAAAAGATGACCCTCACCGAGGGCTCCCTGAAGGCTTACCAGAGTCTTATATCCTTTGCCCAGGCGGTGTGGCTAGCAGTTTGCTGTCAGTGCTCCAGGGACAGAAAACCCAGATAGTCCAGCCCCTTGTCCACCATGCAAACCTGTCTCCTGGACTGGCAGAGGGCTTCATATGTCATCCAGAAATGCTGGGGGGGGGGGACAGAGCCACAAACTCCATGGCTATCACAACATCTGGTGGACTGGGGGAAACCATGTTCAAAGACTGAAGCAACATCCTATACAACAGCCACAATGGTGAAGGTGTAAAACCCAGGCATCGGCCTTGGAGCTTTCTTGAGTTTTATGTGGGTAGACAAGCCACCCAACCCCGTCTGGGGCCTCAGCTACCCCTGTGTTTCACCCTTTGCTGGGCAAGGTGGCACTTCTGCCAAGCCTTAGCTTTCTCCTCGCAAACTCCCTGAGTTTTCTCCAGGGACAACAGATCCAGGGAGGGTTCAGGGCGTCTGCTGTGGGCAGAATGTCTGAGACAAAAGAAATCCTTAGGGACTAGGGAACCTCTGCCAGCTGCCCTGGCCCCAGGGAGCTTACAGTTTCTCCGCAGGAAATTCCTTTGCTGAGAATAATTGCTTAGAGATGAGCAGTAATGACAAAGCCCGGTGGCAGTGATGACACAGGGACAGGGGGAAAGGAACTGGATCTCCTCCTTCTGCAGGACACTTGGATATCACGGATGGGAAGTAGCCATCCTTAGGGAAGAGGAGGAGGAAGAGTGGGGAAGGGGCATGGAGGATAAGGGATGGAAAAGGGCTGGCAGACATGATCAAAGCATTGCTTAGCAATAACCGAATTCCAGATGTGATGGTGTCCACACGGAGAACAGGTAAACTGAGGCACAGGCCTTCCCACTGCCCAGTGGGGAAACCGTAGGTTACAAATGCTGGCCAGAGCACAGAAGCACCTGGGCGACCAACAAAAATACCACAGTAATAGCAGACCCCTGCTGGGTCACTTCATCCATTATTTCAAGCCCTGTAACTGGGTGATAGTCTCTCTGCCCTCCCCTTCAGGGAAACCTCTGTGTGGACAGAATACTTTGACAGAATCAAGAGACACACGAGGTAATTCTTGCCAGGGAAGTCTGGGTAGTAAGGTTTTTATTTTTAAATTCACACCAGGAGAAATGACCAGATCTTTGAAGTACAGATCAACACATTTTGGCAGATGAATCTTCCCACGCAGTTACCTCCAGAACCCAGATCTAAACTCTACCCACACTGTCCCACAACCCTTTTTGTCCCCTTTGAGTTAACTGCTACACCCCTAAAATAACCACAGTTCTGATCTTTATCTAATGGATTGGTTTTGTGTAGTCTTTTATTTTTATTATTTTTTTTGACAGGGTCTTACTATTTAGCCCTGGCTGTCTTGGAACTCACTCTGCAAACCAGGATGGCCTTGAACTCAGAGATCCACCTGCCTCTGCCTCATGTGTGCTGGGGTTAAAGGCATTCGATACCACTGCCCAGTCAAAAGTTTCAGCTTTCCTGATGTGTGTGTTATACTTGCGCAGAGGCTGTGCTAATCTCTGTATCATCCCAGGTCCAGTAGATGTACTGTCGAAATCAGAGAGTCTTGCTGCTCAGGCTGGCCTTGAACTTGCAATCCTCCAACTTGCTGACTGCTGAGATTTTGGGAGTGTGCTACCCTAGCCTTCACCTGCCTGGAATCATTCTGAATTCCCTCTTTTAATGCCAGGCCTCTTTCCTTTCACAGCGTGACTGGGCTGAGCCTGAAAGCGTACCAGGATTGATTAAGCAGCCTGGGAAGTAGAGGGGGAAGGGAGGCAAAGGGGGGTAGATTCAGAAAAGGCAGGAAGAGAGGAGAAATAGAAAGTGTACCTGCGACCAGCGAGAAGAGTGCAGAACTACCCTGGGCAATCCTCAGAGTGAATTTGTGGCTCCCCTGAAGTGATCTGAGGGAATTCTGGAGTACAGGAGAAAATAAAGAACTCTCAGAGTGAGGACAGAGGGGGAGGTGCTGCGGCTTCATTGGCAGAGCATCCGCACCAGTCCAGGCGTGGGCTTCATCCTCTAGACAGTGAGGAAAAGCAGACTGATGAGGTCTGCCTTTGGTCACAGAGGACGACGTAGCACAGAGTTCAGGAAAAGCTTAGAGGCCATTCTGTTGTCCAGTGAGTCCATCCATCCATCCATCCATCCATCCATCCATCCATCCATCCAAAGGATGCTTGTCCCAATGGCTTCTCACTCATTGGCTCACTGTGTCTGGGACTCCCGTTATTGTCTGTTATATTTCATGCCCAGCTTTGGTCTCTGACTAAAGTGTTGTCGGGGAGGGCATCTGTGCACATTTGAGGGTGGAGGTGGGGACTTTGTCAAATCTTGCCTGCTGGTCCCACCAGATTCTATCCTCATCTCAAAATTCTGAAAAACTCTTGTTTTCTGATAACATTCGTACCATATCTTCAGGGAAATCTTCCTCTATGACACGTTTCCCTCAGGACTGGCTGATCAGACCTGATCTTATCTCGTGAGCCTGGTCATTCAACTCCGAGAAATAGGAAGGACTTCCATTGATAAATACGGGGTCGATTCCATGCCTTGGTGGAGAGTTGAGGACAGCATTTCCCAAATGTCCTGAAGAGGATCACCAAGTCTTTCTGTTATTATAGGTATGTGGGGTATAAAGGCAAAGCTCTGGCTTAAAGAAATAAAGAAAGCAGGTTTGGTATTGCAGGACACCCCAAAGGCTGGACTGTCTTTCAATTTCCAGGAAGATTCTGACTCTAGAACCCTTTCTGCCTGCAGCATCCTGGGGCACCTCATGTTCCTGCTTTGTCAGGTTCCCTAGCAGGAGCTCAGAGAACCCAAGAGAATGAAGTCAAACTTCACAAGAGGTTTGGGTTGGAGGCGAAGAGAAGAGTCTGAAGTTGTGGGGACAGACCATTCCTCAGCTGTCACAGAGAGTGTTCTTGAGAACTCCAAAGCAAAGGGAGAGGAAAGCTAGCGGTCACTGCCATCAGATGGGACAGCACCTGAGAAGCAAGCACGGCCCACTCTCTGGGCCTGGCTCGGCCACCTTACCACTGTCAGAAGCTTGAGGTAGGAAACACACTCTGGTGGGAAGGTCTGTGCCCCTCAGCTGGGGCACTTTTCCTGAAGGGACTCTTGTCAGGTCTGTATACAAAAATCATAGCTGGCCACAGCCAAAGCTCTGCCTGAGTCCAGGGATTCCTGCAAATCCCAGTGCTACCCTTACCGGAAGCCAGTCTCTTTCTGCCCTGGGCCTCAGCTGTCCCTTCTGACAGAGGAATGAGGACATTGCTAGTGTTGGGCGTGGGGAAGGGGCATTTCTTAAGGGCTCTGGGTCCCATAGTGAGAGCATTTCTCCTAAAGCCATTGTCTCTTTAAATGGAAAGAAACCCAGAGCATTAAAACAGCTAAATGACTTTTTTTTTAAACACAGAAGAGGGGTAAAAACTGGAAGAACAAGTTAAAATGGCCTTTATTTTATTTTCTGTAAATCCCACCAATGTTATCCCCTCAGGGTTCAAGCCTGTATTGGAGAACTCAGCGGGGGGCCTCCCACTCTTCCTTGCCGCTGGCTTCCTCTCCACACCTCTCATTTGTTCTTACTGGGTGTGACTTGACTGGGGGTGGGGGTGGGGTGGGGGAAGAATGGTGTCAGAGGTCACCGGGACTCCCGATGTCTTTTTTTTCCCCCAGGTGAGGCCTCTTTTATGGTGACCCAGAGCGCCATCCCCCAGGCTTGTCATAAACTAATGCTAAGAGCTGGTTAGTTCCTAGACTGGCCCCCTCGGTGCCTTCTGTGTCACGACCTTTGTTTGCTGGCCTTTTCCCTCCCCTGGAGCCTCAACTGGGACTCCAGAAAGCATCTTGGGGTCTTGCAAACAGTTCCCCTGTCAGAGATGCTTCTTCTGATAGACTGCTAGTTAGAGACGGTGACTTTTGACAATGATGCTGCGCTCAGGGTCATAGCTGACAAATGCCAAGCCCGGTTTCAAACCTCAGGGCGGTTGAGACCAGAACTTGTCTGCATTGCCACTGGTGGACGGCATTAGAAGATTTTAACTTAGAGCCTTAATTTGCAATACCCCCCAACCTAACCTGCTTCAGGGAATTCCCCAAAAAGGAAAAGCAGGAGAGGGTGAAACTAGCCAGCTGGTAGTGGTGGTACCCCTTTTAATCCCAGCAGTCAGGAAGCAGAGGCAGGCAGACAGCCAGGGCTACACAGAGAAAGAAAGAAAGAAAGAAAGAAAGAAAGAAAGAAAGAAAGAAAGAAAGAAAGAAAGAAAGAAAGAAAGAAAGAAAGAAAGAAAGAAAGAAAGAAAAGAGAGAGAGAAAGGGAGAGAGAAAGGGAGAGAGAAAGGGAGAGAGAGAAAGAAGAAAAGAAAGAAAAGGGAAAAAAAGGAACAAAAAGAGGTGGGGGGATGGGGGGGGAGACTGAAACTGGTCTCATCCAGTTTGGATTGAGTCTGTGCTCTTACTAGATGAAGAACAGCCAGATGAAATACTGTGACCCTATCATGGCTCACCAGTCCATTCAGAGGAACCGCCAAAGCCACGGGCTAGAGAGTCAGGTCACTGTCACCTGCATATCAGGACTCTTGTCTTCCCAGAGGTGCATGCATTCTGAGTCCTTTAGCATTGAAGAGTGCAGGTGACCTGGGAAACTACAAATGGTGGCGTCCATTGCACAGTGGGAGGGGGCTGGGGCTGGAGACTCATCCCCACACCGATCTGTCTGCTTGCTGCTAAGGCTCCATCCTGACGCCTCAGGAACCTTGGGCACAGGACACCAGACATACTCACACCCTCAGAGGCAGGGGAATGTGGTGACTAAGCCCCATCATCAGGCATATCTGCCCTAGGTAGAGCACCTCAGGTGACAGATGCAAAAGAGACAAGCACTCCCTGTGTGCGGGGTGGTAAGGTGGTACCCACCCCTGGTGATAAGGACGATAACAGTCAACACTCACCTGGATGAAGCTAAGGACTTTGCATGTGTTGCCTCATCAACCAAAGCCTTACGGGATCGGAGTCATGCCTACTCTACAGACTGAAACTAAGGTTTGGAGTGGCCACAAGGTTTGCCCAAGGTCACATAGTAATATGTGGTAGATCTAGGATTTGAACTCAGCACCCAAGCTCTCAAGTCTGTGTGTGTGTGTGTGTTTGTGTGTGTGTGTGTGTATGTGTGTTTTGGGGCCCAGTGGTCTATAATAGAGACTTCTGGACCCACTAGGGTCAGAACTGAGAACTCTATGGGTTCCCAACATTCATGGAATTCTGTGAAATTTGATAACAAAATTGATTTTGTAGAAGTTCATAAAAGTAAAAAAACGTTTCCTGGAGGGACATTATTTACCCGCCCCCACCCCCCAGCGTGTGGCAGAGGACACAGCCTGGGACTCCGGAACTCCTGCTGGGACCAGACCTTGGCCACTTCCTTTCACTGCAGAGGGTTTGGGTGTGCCGCAAGGCTGTTTGCAGTGATGGTGTTGGAATTAACTGGTTTTCCTGAGTTCACTTTTAGTTGGGAGTGGGCAGTATCTTTCACGGGCACAGACTAGTGATGGACCCAGAGATAGCCAGGGCCCAATACAAGTCCCCAGGAAGAGTGAGATTCAGGGCTCTCCCCCTCCCCCCTTCCCAGGGACCCATGGGGCTAAAATGTCTTTTCAAACAAGCCTGCTCCTTCCGGGATCCTGGCCCCTGTGGGCCCCTCCCTCTGGCTTCCACCTTTTCTAGCCAGTTCCTGCCCACAAGGCAAAGACCCCCCCACCGAATACCTTAGCACTTCTCCTGTTCCCTGCTCAGCTTGGCACAAGCCTGTCTGATTGGCTCCTCTTTAATAACTATAAAATTTCCTTTTTCTTCCTAACAAAAGAAGTCATGTTGACAGATGAATAAAAATAATCAACTATAAACTGCACCTGTTCCTTTTACCTCCGGGGTCCCCAATGCCTTCCTTCTCTTTCTGAGTGGGTTGTGTGGATGGGAACAGACAGACTTAAGAACCATCCTGTAAGCCAAGGCCAAGGCCAAGACAGCTCCGCTCAGGTCTCACGGGGTGAGGTGTGCCCCTCTGGGGCTTCATTCATAGTTGGGAGGGTTGAATGAGGACTTACAGGCTCTGACAACTGTACTGCAGGCCCAGCGACTGGCATCCAAGGTTCAGGGATGTGTTCACAGCACCCTTCTGGATTGCAGCCAGAGCCTGGCTGCACAACTGTTGCCTTCTTCTTCTTCCCCGAGCCTCGCTAAAGAGCACTGGAACAGGCCGATTTGCCAGGACCAGAACTGGAACTCTGATAGGCATCCCTTAGGGTCCTCTGCACCCAGAGGTGATTGCCTCATACCAAATTCCCGGGAATAAAATTGCTTAGCCAAAGGACAGGCTGACAAGGCCCGCGTGGGACCTCTTACTCATGCCAATCCTGGCGGTATGCCTCCTTCGGAGTCCTTATCAAGGATGATCAGGAAAACAGCTGCTTATTTTTGAGGCCACTCACTTTCAAGGGGACACTCTTCAGGGCAACTTTGGACCCTACCCAGTCCAGGAACCAACCGCTAGGCAGGAATGTAGGCAGAGTCGCTGGCGATACTGTTCAGGATCTGTTGTAAAAGGGGCTGGAGGCTGGCCACTCCCATGTCCTGACCCTCCAGAAACACCTAGGTCAAACAAAGGTGGGGGGAGGGGCTCATCCTCTAAGCCTCTGTTTAGGTCTAGTGATGATAGAGAAAAACCACAGCCAACTGGAGGGGGGGGCTCACACTAGACCTCCAGGACCCCCATGGGTCTATGCTGGTATGTGGGGCGATGCTTCATCTAAGAGCCCAGGTTCTTCACTTAGCCAGGGGTTCTTTCTGAATTTCAGCCTACATACCAAATGGGACCAATAACAAATTCTCACCCTGACCCCTGGGAAAGAGCTGGATGCGTAGACTGGGGTGCTGTAAGGATGGCTGGGCATGGATGCTGGGAACTTCACTGTGCACTGACATTGGAACTGGAAGCTAGTTGCTTGGACCCCCTTGCTAAGTGGCGCGCCCACCCACCTACAATGCCTTCCTTAGGTACCAATGTTTTTGCCATTAATCTTTCATTAAGGGCTCATCTAACTTGGGGATGAGATATTAGAGGGAAATTTACAGATGTGAAATCACAGGCCCAGGGTGAAGACTCTGAGATTTGCGAATAAAGGTTCTACCTTCAGAGGTCTTCTCTTGCGGGGGAGGGGAGGGGCGCAATGGCCGGATTGTCCAGGATGTTTAAACGTTTGGTAAATTATACACGTATTTCCATTTGCTGAATTCATTGACCATCTGTTGTGCTGAAACCTGGGGCAAGCGCTGGGTAAGGTTTTTCTTGGTGCTATTCCCACCCCTCTGGAAGCTTACAGCTCCATCAACTCCTTTACACAAAATGTCAACCAATTTGCTAACTTCCATTCTGCCCCACCCCGACCCCCTTACCTGTGAATCCAGTATAGACCAGACAGATTCAAAGGACTGTTTCCGAGGCTCTGGAGGCAGGCAGACCAAAGTCTGGTTCCGTCCCGACACCATGGGGAGAGTCTTAGATGTGACATCACCTCTCTCGGCCTCTGTTAGATCATCTAGATCATAGAGATCAGTTCAAAGGGCTTGAGTGTCACGTGCTTGAGTGACATCAAGCATGAGACCACTGCCTGACCCTACAGAGGCCACTGTTTATCTTCCTATCACCAGATAATGAGGGAACCTCTGCTGGAACCAGACCTTGGCCACTTCCCTTGACTGCAGAGGGCGTGGCTGTGCCCCGATCCTGTTGTCGGTGGTGTTGTTGGAATTAACAGGTTTTTCTGAGTTCACTTTTAGCTGGGAGTGGTCAACATCTCGGTTTAACCATCCTTGATTAAATGAGGGGAAACAGAGTTTCACAGTTGGTGAAAGGTCTTATCCAAGGTTCCAGAAGTCACAGCTCCGGGAAGGCAGACATGGTCTTGCAGGAACCAGGCCCATCTGGGAAAGGAACCCCAGACCCCACTGTTAGGTGAAGATTCTAAGCAAGAGCCACGGAGTGACTAAGTGACAATAACTGCCATTGCTAAATGACGTGCAGGTCTGATATCTCCGCTCACTGCTTAGAGTGAGGATGTCAGCTGACGAGAGTCTTCCCTTTATATGAGCACATGTGTGCACGTCTCTCTGGGCCTAGGTATGTTCTCAAATGTCATCTTTCAGGCTCCGTCCATCTTGGATTTTTTGAGAGAGGGTCCTCAAGGGCATGGACCTCACTGAGTAGGTTAGGCTGAGGAGACAGTGAGCTACAGAGATCTGCCAAGGATCTGCCTTCTCTAGCCCCTAACTCCAGGGGTTTACAAGCATGCACCACCACACCTGGCTTTTTTTTTTTTTTAATGTGGGTTATGGGGATAAACTCCGGCTATGTTTGCACGGCAAGCATTTTACTGACTGAATCATCTCCTTGGCCTTCAGTCTTGTCTCTTTATCTCCACCTCTGCCCTAGGAAGGACAGGAACCCAGTGGCGGTGTAGTCTGTAGGCACTCATTTTGGCTTAATCACTTTCTGGGGTGGGGGTTGGGCGATTGCCAAGGATCAAACCCAAGGCCCACTAAGTCTTTACCACCCAGCTCCGTGCCTGGCCTCGTTCAAAGGTGATGGTGCTGCGGGACTGTGTGGAACCTCTTAGCTTGCATTAGCAAGCTCAACACAGACTACTTGGCGGGGAAGGAGAGTCCAATCTTGCCATTACAGTTGCCACAGAGCACCTCTGTTGGGCATTCTACACTTCAATATCTCCTTATAGGCTAATAGGTATTCCTGAGATCTGGGTAGTCATGGAGACCTGGGATTTTAAGAGGAAGGGCTGTTAGCAAGGCTGTCCCATTGAGTGTTGCTGTGTGGTAAGTGACCCTGGGGGCTGGTGCTTATTCAGCATAGTGGTCCTAAGGGGGTGGGGGGTGTACCACACTCTTCTGCAGGAAGTGAATCGTAAGTGGTCATGTGCAGCACAAAGCGATTCAACTTGTGAGGTTGGAGCATGGTTTTGTACCCAAATACAGATGAGGAAACTGAGGTTGGTCACTGGCCCAACCTTATGGTGCTGATAAGGTGCCCGGGCTGGGACTCAAACCCAGCTCTGTGTCTTCTATCAATACTATGCCCTAACAGGGGTAATTTTACACGGAATAGCAAGCTGTCATTACTTAGTACTGTTAGTGGATCTAATTGTGTTTCATCTGATTGGCTGGTCTATGCTTATAATTTCTTAGAGCAACCAAGAGCTGGGATGTCCATGCAAGGGCAGTGATGCCAGCCTCCCCTGGCCCTGGGCTGCATCATACCCCCAAGGACTAGGAAAGGCAGGCAGCCAGACTTGGGCAATATCACTTCAAAATCTTGGCCTCTTTGAGCTGTGGTGGCAAAGGTCTGTGTTGGCCTTGTCACATGGCTGGGAGGACTCCCGGAACCCTGCACACCTGCTCCTTGCATCCGTGGTACCTATCGGGGCACCTTCTGGAGGCTTCCTGTGTAAGGAGTCACAGAGACCCTCTGATGATCTCTAACAATGGCTGTGAGCACAGAGCCAGGACCCAGAGAGGGAGAGGACCCGTTTATAAAGCCCAGCGAGCACAGACATGCCACCCGAAATCCCAGTGTCTCCCCCCACCCCCCCACAAGCTCAGCAAGCATGAGTCACACCACATCCATTGCAACACGGCTGACAGAAACTCTCCAGCCTTTCATGAGGTGAGTTAGTCAGGGAGAAGACTACAAAGAGAAGTGTGCCATCCTTTGGGCTGCCGCGGGCCTGCAGTTCTTCTCAGCACCGTGACTGCTGTAAGCGATCGCTCAGAGCCAGTCACTGCTCACATTGCCGCTGCCTTCAGCTATAGTGAGTGATCTGCATCCCGGTCCCCTCATCTCACGGGATGATAGCAAAGTGCCTGACTCACTTTGGGTATTGACATGATGCATAAAGAAGGCTTGGCACGATACCTGATCTACGCAACATTCACAGCACCTACTGGGAGCCAGACACCTAAGCCAGTGCTGGAGAGTAACCAAGGCAGACAAGGCCTCTTGCTCCTACGGAACTCACGTTCCAGAGGGAAGGGAGATAGACACCTGATGATGTGAGAAAATCCGGAAGGGCTTTGCAGGGAACAGAATAAAGCCATGTGAAACCTGAGGGCTGGATGTCTGTTCTCACAAGCATTACTGGAGAGAGAGCTAGCCGTGTTAGCAATCACCATGGTCCTTAGCTAACCTCAGGGCTCCTTAGGGGTAGCCCTCAAACAGATTCCAATGGGAAAGGACTCCGATCAGTCTTCAAGCCCGGTAGCCCATCCTAAGCAGGCCCTCCTGAGTTATCAGATAGGGCTTCTCAGGGTAAAGTCACCTTTCCTCCAGAGGAACGCTCAAGGTGAGGTACCCAGGAAGAATGAGCAATGAACTGGGGGTGGAGTGGGGGGGGATGGTTGGGAGAGTGGGGGATGGGGAGAGTGGGCATGGGGGCGGGGCTGAGGGTATTGGTAAAAGAGTAAGCATGAGATTCCAAGATTCGCAGCTTAGATCTCTTTTCCTATGAACCCCATGGAAGCTCTCTGTTTCTGCTGGTACTTGTGGGCATTTGGGGATGACCACCCTAGGTTGTTCATAGCCCATCCCCCACCATCCCCTCGCCTAAGAGGCATCTCCTGAGTGCCTAGCACAGAGCACTTACAGTGTACTGGCCAGCTAAGACTCCTGAGGCAACCACCTTCAACTTTTCCATCCTTTCTGGGCTGGCCAGAGGCATGTGGTCTGCCCACATCCCGTTCAGATTGGCATCGCACAAGATGAAAGGCTGCCCTGCCCTAATTCCCTGATTCCCCACCCCATCTCTCTCTCTCTCTCTCTCTCTCTCTCTCTCTCTCTCTCACACACACACACACACACACACACACACTCATGCACATTGGGGGAGGGGGGGCTCCTCCTGAATAGAAACCAGCATTTTCTTTCCCCGCTATTGCCCCAGAACCCAGAGCGAGGAGACCTTGCACACTCGGTACTTAGTAAATGTCCCCTGTCAACTGAGGCCACCAACTTCAACTCAAGGAGTAGCTAGTCTCCCAGATGACTGAACGGGTCTCTGACACTGGCTCTCACCCTTAGGCAAGGCACCCTGCCTCTCCAACCTACATTTCCTCGATCACCTGTAGAGGGCATGGGGTTGGTTGGGGTGGAAGGGAGAGTTGACAGAAAGTCCTTCCTAGCTGGTTACTGGGAGAATAGGAAGAAATCACTTAGCTAACAAGACTAGAACCTGTGGTGTTTGTTACCCGAAGGGGAAAGTTCTGGAGAAAAGAGAGGGGACTCACAGAGAGCTACCTGCTCTCTTCCGTGAAATTTTCCGGGTAGAGAAGGTGACTATAAAGAGATATGGTGTCTGTGGGGAGATGTTTGTGGGATCCAGGATCCGAGCGATGAGATGGACAGAGATTTCCCTTTGAGCCAAGTACCTGTCTGTATTTTTCCTCTAGTTCTCCCGTTCCTTCCCAACGTTTGTCTCCTCCCTTTTCCCTCGTCTCCACCCCCTCACCCCCTCAGCTAAGAAGGAATTGGCCGGCTCCACCCAGTCAGCCCCCCGGAGCTCCGCCCCTGCTGGTGGGCCAAAAGTTAACATCTGCACCTGCTGTGGTCTAGCTGCAGTCGGCACCTGTGCTTCCAGCCAATCAGCGCCACCGCAGCCGGGGACCGCTGTCAGCAAAATCTCAACATCCAAAGCGCAACGTAGAGCAAACGCTTCCCCGGGCAGGAAGGGAATGTCTGTGTCAGAGGAGAATTAAGAGACGAGTGGTCAGCAGCGCCTGCGAGCCAACCAGAGACGGATCGCTGGAACCTCGGAGAAGGAAGATGTCGAATGAACTTGAGTGAGTAAAGCCACGGATGTCTGGCCTCCCGGCCTCCCCAGCACACCGAGGCTGGCTGGGATTCCCTGCAGAGGGAAGAGCAAGGGAGGCCGGGCGCCCGGATTCACACGGCAATTTGTAAGGGTGAATGAATGGGCTGACGATCCTGCCTTAGCGTGTTGAGGCACGTTCAGCTCTCTATCTAGAGCTGACTGTTTCCCTGGGAAAATAGTTTTTCTTTCTCTCTGTGCTGAGCAGTTTCGAGGAAGGCAAACACCCGGGCTGCCTGAAACCGTGAATCTTGGCATCGCTTTTTGATACTCTGGAGGTGCCTTGGAAATCAGAGACACTCCCGCCCCAGGGAAGCTTTCTCTCCTCTTGCCAAAGGGAACGTCTTGGAGGTGGTTCTCAGAGCTGTCTTATGCAAAGAGTTGAGTTTCTCTAAAGGTCCTTTATGTTGAGTTGGAACAGTCCCAAGCGATCTGGCTACTATAGTGTAATGGCTGTATACATGGGCTCTGTAGTGGCTTTCCTTAGGTTCAAACCCAGGCTCCGTCTCTCCTCCGCTGTTCATTCTTAAAAAGTCGTTGGACTTATCTGAGCTTCATTTTCCTGATTTGGAAATTTGGAACAAGAGAACTTTGTAGAGTTCTTAGGTGTGCTGAAAGCTGTAAAAATGCTTACCAAAGAGAAAGGGGTCTGAAGTTGCGTTCAATAAATTGTGGTCAGTTTTATCCAGAGGCAGTGCTAACGCTGGGGAAGCCGAGGACTAGATTTTGGTGAGGTCATCTGTGTTGTCTGGCGAGAGGCAGGTGCATTCCTGCCCACATCTGGGATCTAGAATCCCTTGACTGGCTGACGCTGACCTCACTCTCAGCCTCAGTATCAGGTACAGATGTTGGAGAAGACAGAAGTCGAGGGTGTGAGTCGCTTTAAGTTGTGGGCAAGGAGCTAGCAGGAAAGAAACAGACTTCCCCTTTCTCCCCTCTTTAGCAGTGACCCTCTTGTTGTTTCCTCCCCTTCTCTGTCTCTCTCTTTGGAGCTTTTCCTCAGCAGGTTAAGAACTCAAACGCTTGCAGGCAGAATTGATGGGTCCTAACTGCAGACAGGAACCCATGTACCGGCTAGCTCTGGGGTGTGTCCGGCTTGAACAGCCACATCTACTGTCCAACCACTATGGTTACAAGCATCAGGTTTCTTTTTTAATAGATTCTCAGGACACTGTTTTGACAGTTGAACCCCAATTAAAGTAAAAATAGAAACACAGTGTTAGGGCCCAGATTCAAGCCCCAACCCCTGAACTTATTATCTGAGTGACCCAAGCCTGCATCTCCTGGACTGTGCGTGCTGTGACCAAGTGGCAGTCCTTACAGGGTTCAGTTTTATGACAGTGATTGATTTAAAGCCTGTTAGGGAACATGCTAATAATGCCTTTCTCCCTTTGTGGAGACATTAATAATTGGGCATTTCTGAAGCTTTCTTGCTTTTTATTTTTCTATGCTTTACACACACACACACACACACACACACACACACACACACACACTTGAGACACACGTCTCCAGCACACTCACGCATGCCAATTACAGCTGCCTGCGGAGGCTGCAGAGAGAATCTTTTCAGGTTTCTCCTCAGGGGCTATGGAGAAGCTGGCTTACGGAACAGGTTTTCTGCTAGTGTCCTGAATGGTTTGGGTTGGAAGTCGGATGGGCTGACAGAAGAGGCTTCTCCGTTCAGGAAAGCCTGTGCCTGCTGAGTAATGCAGGTCAACTTTGAAGCTACCATTGGAGATTACAGTGATTGACCTGGGGGCTCAGCCACTCTGAGAACTGGGGAGTCTGAGGTTGCCTGTGAGTGTGTGTGTGTGTGTGTGTGTGTGTGTGTGTGTGTGTGTGAGAGAGAGAGAGAGAGAGAGAGAGAGAGAGAGAGAGAACATGTTGTGGGCATGCTTGAGTGTGTGTGCACACACACGTATATGTGTATGGGTGTGTCTGTGTGTGTTCGAGTGTGTTGTAAGTGCCTGTGGAGTCATAGGTTTGAGAGGTCCTGATGCCAACAAGTGCCTGTGAGTGTGTGTGTGTGGATGTGTGTTTTAAGCTGCTGCTGCTGCTGCTGCTGCTGTTGTGGCCTTGTTCTTACTGTGACCTTGGCTGGAATATCCTACTAGGACAAGCAGACATCTCCAGCCCTCAGAGAATAAACAACTTGTCAGCCCTGGGGCATTAGTGAAAAGTCAGGTCCGCATCTGCTTCAAATCAAACTGAGTGAGTCTGCCCTTGCTGACTCTCGGCTTTCTCCTGAGTGAAGTGTCCACTAAGAACCCACCTACCTGACAGGGAAACACTGAGCTGTGGTGGCAGACCACCTCCCCACCCCACCCCAGCGCGGTCCTAGGCCTCCACAGGGAGGTGGCCCTGGAAAGGCTGGCCAATGTAAGTCAGAAACCAGCTCCAGGCAGCTGGTGGGTGGTGAGCACCTGGCCTTTCATGTGGTCAGACCCAGCGCCTGGCACCTCTGTCAGCCACCCTGCTTCCAGCCCACAGCCTAGCAGTACCCAGTGGCGGGGGCTGGCTGCAAGGGTTCCTGGAGCGCTAGCTTCGGACTCCCCAGGAAAAACAACCTGAACCTCCACACTGCCCACCATGGGCCTGGCTAAGTGGGCGGTCTGGCACAGGCCCTGACCTAGACTGGAGACTGTGGCTCTCTTGAGAGCCAGATTCTTGGTGACCACTGGCCTCTTCAGACCCTCCGCAGTGTCCTACTGTGTACAAGGCTGTCTAAGACACCTGATGAAGGATGGAAGGTTTCACTACCTTTCATACACAGTAGGTCCATTCCGGGGGCACCATGCCTCAGCGCCCTGGCCTCTGCATCCCCACAGCCCGGACCCTCTGCCATCGGTAACAGAGACTGGAGAGTGGCCACTGAGGGTGGCCCTAGGCTAGAGGGCTCACAACGCCTCCCCCTCCCCCTTAGGCCCGCAGCGCTGAAAGAGTTAACTCGGAGCGCCGCCCCGCTGCGGTTTTGTGGTCGAAACCATGATTGCCAGGAGCAAATTTTTGTCGTGCAGGAGGTGTGTTATTAAAAGTCGGAGTTACGCGGCTGGTGAATGAAAAGTTAAAAGCCCTCATTAAGCTCGGGCTGTAAAACGGGGCGGAGCGGGGGCGGGAGCAAGAGGGGCGGGGGGAGGGGTGTTAACGGAGGCAGCTGCGCCTGTAAGCAAGGTCTGGGAAGCGTGCTAGCCCCATGCAGTCACAAAAAGACTGACAGTGGCCCCGATCCCCGAGACCCAGACTCTTGCTAGCGCTTAATCAGCATATCTATTTTGTCCCTTTTGGTAATCCCAAGAGGGATGGGTGTGTATTCAGTGACATTGAGTAGCCAAGATTTCATGGAAGAGCCAGGCTCTCCTCTGGATCCAACCAGACTAAAGTTTCTAAGCCTGGACATTAGGTATAAGATGTAGATCGACCCTGCCTTTCGTTTTTCCTGTAGGTTCCCTGCTATGTATGTATGTATGTATGTATGTATGTATACGAGACCTTGCCTCTGTGTAACCTGTCTGGAACGTAGGTAACTCAGACCGACTTTCAACTCACGATCCTCCTGCCTCAGCTTCTTCAAGGTTGGGATTACAGGTGTGCACCGCCACACCCGACTCGTATTTTATATACTTGAGTTTTACAAGCCTGTGTAACTTTTGAAATGAGGCAAGGGAAGAGAGAGTTATTATTTGTAAGAAATAATTATTATTGGCTCATCCATAACACCAATCTCCAAACGTAGTTGCCGTGAGGAGGGGGGGTTAGCTCAGTTAGAGCATTTACCTGGCACGTACAGGCGCTGAGCTCAAACCCCAGCCCCACCACTAAAAGTAAGTAAATAAAAGAGGTCCCTGGCTGGTCCTCACGTGGGAACTTGGATATGCAAATTCTTAGCCCTGCCCTAGACTGAATCAGACTAAACTCTGAGGGCGGGACTGCCATTCTTTGTTTTGACAGGCCTTCCAGGTGATCCTGACTTAGTTTTTAAACCGCTGGCCCGGGAGACCAAGTAGAGGATGGGAAAAGAAGGCTCCCAGGTCGGCCTCTGACCTGCTGTGTCATTGCTGAGTCAGCTGACCCAGAGCCCTGCGGCAGGGTCACACCTGTGTTAAAGCCCAGACGGCTCACAGATGGCAGGTTGGTGAGTTTTCCCTGAGCGCTTCGTATCAGTGAATGCCTGCATAAAGCAGCGATAAGAATGCCCACCTCTCAGGCCGTGGGTGCAGGCCGTGGGTGAGGAGGCATGGGCTGGCTGTGTCAGTCATTCATTCGCCTCTTTTCCTTTTTCTTAACTCCCCTCCCGCTCTATTCCATCTGCCTTCACCAAAAGCTCAACGGGCTAAGGTGTGGATCACCTGACAAGCCCAAGTTCGATTCCTGGGCACCGATAGCGGAAGAGAATGCCTGCCATGGCCCTCTGACCACACATGATATTGCACGGCAGGCATGTGCATACACATGTGTGTACACACGCTCATGTGCACATGTATATACACACATATACTTACAACTAAAGAGTTACTCCCTAGTGTCTTCTCAGGGAGCCACCAAGAACTGGGGACACTGGAGGATAGACTCAGAGGACAGAATGTCCCCAGTGCTCTGCACATACCGTCCATCACAGAATGTGACTGTCTGCTAACACATCAATGTGTAACTGAAGAGAGGCAGTTCCCTGATTGAGAGGTAGAGCTCAAATTTTTCCCATCCCTATTGAACGGTAGAGAAAGAAAAAAAAAAGTCAGACAAACAGCCAAGGGACTAGGGCATAAAAGAAGAATTCCCACACAGGGGGGCAGTTTTCCAAAGGGCAGAAAGTGAGTTTCTGGTATAATTAGGAAATGACATGTAATTAAGTCAGATGCAGCCAGCAGTGTTATCTGGAGCCTGTCCACCATCAGCTTGCCCACCTGGATCCAGAGGTGGAGGCTGCCTGGGCTCTGGCCACTTAGTGCCAAGCTAAGGCAGGGTAGGGATGGCCCCTTTTGACAGACAGGGAGAAAGTGAGGCTGTTAACCATGCCCTTGGCTGGGCTGGCTGCTCAAAGCCAGTATTCAGAGTGATAACAGCGGAACAATAGTGTGCGTGCTTCCATACTAGTGCATGACCTACGCTATCCTGTTGCTAGTGACACTTCACAGATGGAGGTAAAAATGAAAGACTGTGAGTAGAGATTATTTAGTGGGTACTTGATGCTTAGTGATCCCTGAATGAATGAGCCTTTCCCAGAGAGATTCTCACTTTCATCTTCCCACAAAGGCACAGAGGTGTTAAGGGGACGTGCTGAAAGTCACACAGCCAGGAAGTAGCAAGTTCTGAGGCTGGAACCCTCTGTGTAGCACTGGGGCACACCCTCCAACCAGATATGCGTGCTGCCTCCTTCCAGCTGGGGCCACCACACAGTCAGGTCCCGCACTTCAATTGAGAGCATCTCCAGAGAGCCCCCTGGTTCATGGGGGCAGGCCACATTTCACAACATAGGCAGCCAGAAAACCAGATGGTCCACTGGCAAGCCCAAAAACCCTGGGGCGCCCCTGTCATGCTCAGAAACACCTTGCGTGGGGCTGGCTGAAAAATGTTTCCTCTGTGAGCAGCCGTGGAGGCTGTCCCTGTGGGTGACTGCGAGTGTGATTGATCACGGCTGATGAAGCTGGGTGGCTCACAGCTGGGCTTGGCAAGTCATTGACTGGGTGTATCTGGGTGTCGACACCCAGATCAGGTGGCCCCTGGAACTCTTCCTCCTTAGGCTTCAGGGAACTGGAACCCTGCTTGCCCAATATATCCCGGGCCCATAGGCGAGGCTTGAGGCTGCCTGCTTTGGCAATGGCCTTCCTCCTGCTCTGCTAAAGGCAACACTGTATTACTGAGATGCTTGTAACATGGACAGTTATTGACCTCAGAGCTGGGTAGGATGCTCCCAGACTCCTGCTCTGGGATCTGTGTTTTAGGTCTCAGCACTGCTTCTTTGGGGACATCATGTCTAAACAAAGGTCTGTCGATGCTCAGAATTGCCAGGATTCTAATTGGAGGAAATGAGATGAGAAAGTCTGACCTAGCAGCCAGGGTGGCGTCTCCTTAGTCTCACTGGGAATTTGAAGCGGCTCAGCCCGGGTACAGCAGCCTCTGTGAGTCAGAGCACAGCTGGGAGGAGGAAGCTTTGCTTCTCAGCTCTCCGCTTCCTCTGTGCTCGATTGTGCTGGAGTCAAGACATGAGGCAGACCGGGCATGAGACAGCTGATACTGCACCCCTCCCATGCCAGGGAAAGGCTCCGTTTGTCTGGGCTCCCTCCCGCCCACCGCCCGGGCCAGGGAAGTTTGCACACCCCTGCTCCACAGTGACAGAGGTCTAGCTCCACTCTCTCGATCTGCTTCCAGGCTGTCTCTTCCCTGAGGTGGATACATTGATCCATTGTGAGGTGGATACCTTGTTACACAGGGAGGCAGTGGGATGGCAGCTTTGGGAAGGCTCCTGATACTGTGAGCTGGCGACCCCAGTTCCAGGCCTGATGTGTCCGGTCCAACTGGTGGCCTTAGGTAAATCGGTAGCCTTGTCTGTGGGTGGTTTTCATGCTATCAAATGGGGACAGTCATCTCTTCCCTCCCTCCCTTACAGGCACGTTGCAGGACTTCAGATATGACAGAGGGATGACAGATAGGTGCTAGGAAAAAACAAAAGCAAAATCCCACACTATGCAAATGAGAGGGATTGTCAAATCCTGGACTTGAGGTTCCTCCTCAGCCAGCCTTCTGGCCTTCCCTGAATCCGGATGATACGTGCAAAGCATCCGCCTCACACCCAGCACACAGTAGGCCAGGCCCAAGCTGACACCTTTGACCTTGGCTCTCAGTTGGAAGGTCTCAGGCCTTCCCGCCCATCTCCCTCCATCTCTTTCTCAATAAACACCTACCCGTAGCTCTCCAGGGATAAGGCCGCTCACGGGGCCTCTGGCTTCTTCACTCTCATGACCTATTTGGTATTAGCTGTCTGTTTGAGGTGAGGGTCATGTCTGTCTTCAACCTCCTTGATGACAAGGACAATCCTGTCTTACTGTCCCCCAGGACAGGGGCTAGACCACGGCAGTCACTTGAGAAGCATTTGTCACAGTGACATGGAATACCACTTGGGTTCCCTGGGCCCTGGCTTTTCCGCTCCATCCCTTGGTATAAAGGTGACTTATCATGAAATTCCCAGGCCAGATTCTCAGGTCAGCTCCTGTCTCCACTGTCTATTTCAGGGTCTTTAAAGTAGGAATAATAACCACCATGTGTGTTGGGAGACTGTCAGATAAGGACTGTGAAAGTCAAGGCAAGGGGTTATTACACTGTCTCCCTTGTCCTTTGACTAGAGCCTGTTCACAGCCCAAGGCTTGGAGGGGTGTGATCAGTCAGGAACCTCAGGCAGAGTCTCCCCTTTACTCTCATTCTGGAGTGCTGGGAGGAGGAGGATGGTGATGATGGTGGTGGTGGTGATGGTGATGATGGCGGCCTACTTACAGTGGCGTTATTACTGGCAGGCTCATAAGCACATTGCTTATGTTAATGCATGTAATTCCCCTAACAACCCAGGAGAGATTAACTCTGCCTTAAAGTTGCCACCCCTGGTGACTCTGTGATAGTACTGTGCTCTCATTAATATTCTTCCCAGCACTTATCAGGAACTAAAATTAACTCCCCGGCATGTTTATGGTCTGTCTGCTCCAATTAGACAGAAAGTTCCATGGGAGCCGAGCCTTATCTCCCTTGAACTTGGCCGATTTCCCAGGGCCTAGAAGAGCCTTGATTGGCACGTGAGAAACATTCAGTCGATCCATTTAACAGGGGGGGAACCACCTCAAGAACGCACAGCTCCCCAACCCTTGAGCTTGTGTGCCTTCTTCCCATGGTGCACTGGGCTCTCCGTGCTGTGTCCTGACTGGGATCTGAGGTCATCACACTTGTGGCCCGAGGCCCAGTCCTTTTCTAACTAGCTCTCCGCTCTCCTCCCACGTCTGACGGCTCAGGGGTTCTGTCTTAGACAGGGACACCAACTGGGAACCTGGGCAGAACCCAGGGAAGGTGACCTAAGAGGATAGACATCACCCCTTTCTGTTCTAAGTTGTCATTCATTCATGAAGAGGCCGAATTCCTCCTTGGAATGCCTTTCCATTGAGCCTGTAGTAGCTTCTGGGCTGCTCACTCTGCCTCCCCCACGGAGCTCTGCCTGAGTCTTTCAAAGAACACAGATCCCAGATCCTGATTTCAGGATTTGACCCGGAACTCTGCCGACCTTTATGAACAGTCAAGGCTTCCAAGAAGCTAAATGGTTAGCCTTAAAGCATGAAGAGAAACGGTGGCAAAAGCGGGCATGAGAACGGAGACCCCTGGGCACGAGGGCAGGCACTCCCCGGCTCTCAGCTCCCGTCCAGAAACTCCTCCTGTCACTGCCTCAGCTGCCCATGCCCCCAGCCTGTATGGGTGGGAAATTCCTCCCTTGTGGAGAACAGGTTCAGTGTATTCCAGAGGAGGGAAATTTCCAGACTCAGAAAGGCACTTAGAAAGGTGATCCTGGGATTCAGAGGCCCCGAGGTCTGAGTTCAAGTGGAGCCACCGGCACTTCCTGGTCTAGTGGCCCTTAGTAGATGACGATTGTTTGAGTCTCAGTTTCCCCTTCTTGTAAAAAGGGACACATCTGTGTCTCAGGACTGCGGTGGGAGACAGGTGAGGTGCCACCCAGAAACTGTTGGCACAGTATCTGCCTGTGGTAGATGCTTAAGATGCCCCAGGGGATTGTTTATCTGGGAATCAGACTTGGGTACCCAGAAGGAAGCATTAGAGACGCGTGTAGCCCCCAAAAGCCCCCATATGGAAACTCTGTTCTTTTGTTTTGGGGTATGACCCTATTGTTTTTTAAATTCTATTTTCTAAAAGGGATGGAAATATGTACAGTCCAACCAAATTGAGACTGGCCATTTCTTAGTCAGTAGATCCAAGGCAGAAGTCCAGACGTGTGTGACCAGACTGGTAGCACAGCTGACTCTCAGCATCTAGCTCCAAGCCAGTCTCGGGCATTGGTATGGTATGCATACATTAGGCGTTTGTTAGGTGCCGACAGGGTGTGTATGCATTAAGCGCATCTGTTACGTGCCAGCCAGCCTGGGTTCTAAGCATTTTCTCCAGTGTGAATCAAGATACCCAGGCTACATAATCTTCCTTTTGTGATCCTTATTCAGAGATAGAAGCATTGCTGGTAGGACTTGCTAACCGGCAAGGGGAGCAGGGAAGGTGGGGTCCCTTAGACACCCCTTGCTTTTCCCATGCCGCCTTAGTTAGGGAGTTGCCTAGCCTGGAGCCTGGCAGGGGAGGGGCTGTTCACTTAGTTCCTCTAACCCCAGGCTCAGGGGCAGTAAGGAGGGGCCTCTTCACACCCCTCTGTCTTGAGACCTCTTGATTTATAGCAACAGAAACTGGGGTGTGGTTCACTCTTCTTGCTCCTTACAGCAGGAAGGTTTCTGTCATTTCTCTTTCCTGTGTGACAGTTCCTTCTGCCTCCCTCTCATAGCCCAGTGAGAAGGCAGACAGTGGGGCAGCAGACACTGTCCCCAGATGAAACTGAAGAACTGTACCCTTAGTCCCTACTGCCTGGACACAGCTTGGCTGCCAGTTCCTCTCTGAGTGGAAGCCTGTACCCAGCCTCAGGCAGCAAGGGGCACACTTCCTACAAGTAGCTTCCAGAGGTCCCCACCCACCTACCTACCTGTCTGGCCCAGTGCCTGCAACTTCCTCACCAGGGTAGCCTCCCACTCTAGAAAAGACTGGAGTCGGGACAGAACAGTGTGGCTAGTGGAAAGCACATGGCTTGGGAGCTGGATAAGCCTGAGGTGAAATCCTGGTTGTGGGCTGGGCGTGTGGCTCAGTTAGTAGGGTGTTAGCCTTCCATGCACAAGGCCCTGGGTTCGGTCCCCAGTGCCACAGAAGCCAGGTGTGGCGGTGCATGCCTGCAATCCCAGCACTTAGGAGGATTAGAAACTGAAGGTCGTTTCCAGCTACCTAGTAAATTTAAGGCCAACCTGGGTTACACGAAGCCCTCTTGAAATAGTAATAATCTTGACTGAGTAGCTGACGGGCTGGTTGGTCATAGGCATTTTCTTTTCTGCTCCAAATCTCCAGTCTCTACAGCTATACAGGGGAGACAAGGTCATCCCCAGATAGTGGCTCGTAAGGGGCAGAACTGAGTGGGGACAGTCCAGATGCTGTGGTTCACGGCATCTGGTGCAGTTCCTGTGACCATAGCATGGTGCATCAGTCAGACCCGTGGGACCCTTATAGACAGGGAAGCTCTGGGATGCCAGCAGACCAGGGAACTCCCCACTCTGTCTTTGAGCTGGGCAGCCATTTTCTCATTCGACACCTCTTCCTCATGTCCAGGCATTCTGTAAATGTGGTCCCCCGGCTGGTGGCAGTAGCAACAGCAGCAACAAGGGTGTTGTAGTATGTTCACTTCTCAGCTACTCCAAAAGAAGGAATCAGAAAGTCTTGAGCTGAGGAGGTAGCTCAGTTAGTGACATGATGGCTTGCCTAGCAAGGTGAAGCCCTGGGTTCTATCCTCAGTGACACAGCTATAATCCCAACACTTGGGAGGTGCAGGCAAGAAGATCAGACATTGAAGGTCATCTCTAGATATATAAGTTTGAGGCCAGCCTGGGCTATGTGAGACTCTTTCTCAAAAAAAAAAAAAAAAAAAAAAAAAAAGACTTTGGGGGTGTGCCCCGTCTTTCTCTCTGGTTCAAGTGTGGGAGTATGAGGCCACTTAGTACGGGGACCCCGGGAGGCTCTTCTGCCGCCTCTGAGCTTTTGGTTTCTCAGCTGTGTCCTGAGGGGACACTGTAAGGACCATGCTTAGGTGTGCTTAGCTCAGTGCCCAAAACATGTCCAGGGCAGAGCAAAGACATTATGACATTATCTTTTGTTTTTGGAAACAGGGTCTCTCTCGGTAGCACAGGCTGTCCTGAAATTGCAGTCCTCCTGCCTCAGCCTCCTGAGTACTGAGATGTAGGTTTGCACCTCCCACCATCCCCTGCTAGGCTAATTTTGCAATCATCATTATCCTCTGTATGCCTCTATCCCTTGCTTGAGACCATGCCATGCAAGGGGACAATGCCTTGTATTTATATTCGCTGCCTCTGCCTGACCACTCAGGGACCTACAATACATGTCAGTCTAAAACACCACTTCCTAGGGCCAGTCTCTGCCCACTGGCTCTCTGGCTCTAATATCCTGTCCTGTGTTGCATTTTTCCTTGACTTGATAACGTGCAGGCCCCTGGGCCTTTACGTGGTCTCTGGAAAACCCCTGAAGTCAGGCTCTGCTGTTTCATTTTTCTGGAAACTGTTGCCATGGTTCCCCTTGGACAGTAGGTGCCACCGCAGTAGTCTGTGGAGTTGTCTCAGAGCCCTTCTGAGGTTGACCAACCCTATGGTCCTCGTTTGGGTGATGATGGGATCAGACCCAGGTCTGCAGCTCCTGCGTGGCAGCATCTGGCATTGATCTGTATCGGATTCCTTCTTTTGCCTCAAGAGGCAGAGGAAGAAGTCTCCATTCCTCAGGCTGGCAACTCTGAACTCCTATCGATGGCAGGAGCTGTGTCTTGGGGACCTTCCTCTGAGCCTAAAAGAGACACTTCTTATTCATGTGTGTGTGTGTGTGTGTGTGTGTAGATGTGTATGTGTGTATGTGCAGGTGCATGTGGATATGGGTGCATATGTATACATGTATGTACAGACCAGATGACAACCTTACCTGTTGTTCCTCCGATGTTCTCCCTCTTGTATTTTTTGAGGTACTTACCTGGAACTCACCATGTAGGCTAGACCACACCCACTAGGGAGTCTCAGGGACTTCCCTTTCTCTGCTACCTCAGCACTGGGATCAGAAGACCATGCCACTAGCCAGGGGTACTCTTACCTAGGGACTAAAGTCAACTCTTTATACTTGTAATGGCCAGCACTCTACCAGTTCCCTGTCTCCAAGTGACCCTCCTTATCTGCCTGCAGTTTCAGGTCTGTGCGGTTGCTGAAGAATGACCCTGTGAGCTTCCAGAAGTTTCCCTACAGTAATGAGGACGAGGCCTGGAAGACATACCTGGAGAACCCTTTGACGGCTGCCACCAAAGCCATGATGAGAGTCAACGGGGACGAGGAGAGTGTGGCTGCTCTGAGCTTCCTCTACGACTACTATATGGTAGGCTTGCCCCCTCGGGCCGGGTACATGGCTGCTAAGTGTCTGCATTGCCAGGCCTCGGGGCTCAGCAGCCCCTCTACGCAGGGCCTTTGCACGGGCCATTCCTCTTTTCCTGACTAAACCCTACCCTCAGCCCAAATGTACCCTCATTTTCTCATGACACAGGAAGTCCATCGAGTCTCCTGGGTCTCAGTTCTGTATCACCAGATCCTTCCACCCCTCTCCTCCCAAACACCGTGTGCCTACACATTTCCGACTCCCTACAAGATGGCTCCTGGAGAGTGGCTACACATCTTGACCATGGCTGAAGTCCCAGCAGCCCATACAACCCGCCACCTGGTGTACAGCACACATTGCTTGAATGGATTCCTGGCTTGGCCAAGCACCCTGTATCTCAGCTGTCCCCAGCAGCCATCTGCTCTACCCTGTCCCTTAGGCCATCCTAGCTTCCCGCTATCCCCATCCGCTGTCCTAATCCCACCAACTCTAACAGCCTTTTCTTTTCCCTAATGTCTTCCTCTCCTTCCAGCCTCTGCCTCCAGGCTACCTTTTCTTGTCCCTATTTGCAGGTCTTGGCTTTGACTCTGGGGACTGTTAGTTCTCAGGCATGGATGGGCATAGGGCCCTTTCACTTCTGAATCAGTTTATCAGTCACAGATAGGAACTCACAACATACCCCCACCACCCCTTGCAGTGCCTGTGCCTATGCCAGACATTGCTAATAGATTGCAGCTTGCTTCGTCACAGAGCATCCATGAGGCCTACCTGTTTGAGTATCTGAATTGCCACAGCGAGCAATGCTGTCCAGCACGGGACGGGTGGGGGGTGGGGGTGGGGGTGTCGCACCAATAAATCTGCCTGGATTTGTTGAGACAACGGACCCTGAATGTGAACATTCAAACCTTATGTAGGGGTCAGAGGTAGGGGTGTTTGTCCACCCTAATGTGGGAAGGGAGGTGAATTCTCCGCATGATTTTCGAGGTCCAGAGAGACTGAGGTGTACAGCTCCTGACAGAGAAGGCCCCAGGCTGTCTCTGGTCCTCATCCCAGCGTAGCTTGGCACCACCCCACCCCCCGCCTGTTGTCTACCTGCAGGCTGTTAGTGTCTGGATCCTATCTAGCTCAGGCCAACAGAATGGAATTTAATCAGCTACTCCAGCTCAGGGTCACGATGGAAGCCAGAATTCTCCATCTATCTTCAGATCCCAGCCTGGAGTTCACCAGGAGAGGCTAGACTGTAAAATAAAATCCCCGCAAGAGGTCATTTTCAGGGCTGTGCCTCTGCCCCTCAACCCTGCTCAGTGTACCAACAGTTCTCTCTGAGGCTGGTATTCGGGCCAGAGGTGGTCAGTGCCTTGTCCAAGGACACACAGCCAATATGCGGTAGATCTAGGAAGGGAGTCAAGAAATGGACTTAGAGTCTATGTAGAAATAAAATGTGAAGTCTACACTCCTTGAAGCAGAGTTTCTGACCCTTGCTATCCCTACCTAGGTCATACTAGTGACAGTAATAGCCGTTCAGGGTAATGAGAAACATTAAATTAGAAGCATTTTATACAAGGTCTCACTTGTTAGAAGTGTTCTTTTTGAAAAAGCTGCTGGTTTTGTTTTGTTTTGTTTTGTTTTGTTTTGTTTTGAATCTATAGCTTTAGGCTTTCCTTGAAGCAGGAGTTCTAATCCCCTATTTAACGTTTGAAGGAATTGGGTCTCAGAGAGGTGCACTCGTTTAGCCAGAGCCACACAGCACTTTTAGGTGGTGAAGCACGTCAGCCAGGTTAGTCTGACGCCCACTAGCAGGCTCTCAACTAGAAAGCACAGTGAGGTGCTGTCCACCCTGTACCTGGGGGGCTCCGCCTCTGTGGTAGCCAGAGGACCTGCCAGCTTGAAACACTCACTTTTCTCCCAAGCGTTCCAGGGCCTGGCCTCAGGCCCTAGAGGATAGCAGGGTCCCAATAGTCTGGCCCCAGCCAAGAGCCACCCATCAGTCTTCCCCTCTTCTCGCAGGGTCCCAAGGAGAAGCGGATACTGTCCTCCAGCACTGGTGGCCGGAATGACCAAGGAAAGAAGTAAGCTACTCAAGGCCATCTCTGTCTCTTTAGACCCTTACCTTCTCTGCTCTGTTGGGGACCCCTGAATGCTGGCGGACCTGCCTGTTAAGCAGAAGGGGTGTGGTGCTGGAACCCACAGTACTTCTGAGCACTTCTATATTTTAACTTCCTTTAAGATCAGAAGCAAACAGTATATACAACCCAGCCTGGGTTCTCCCTATCTTTATGCTGGCGCAATAGGTGCAATGGGGAGGTTTCAGAACAGCCAGCCGATCCCCAGCTGGAGGCACAGCTCAGTTGGTAGAGTGCTTGTCTACCAAGCATGAGGTCCTGGGTTTGATCCCGGGCACCACACCAACCCCAGATCTGCTAGTCCAGCCTTCATGCCTGTCATCCCAGCATTTGAGAGGTGGAGGCAGGAGAATCAGGAATTCAAGGTCATCCTCGGCTCCATAGTGATTTTGAGGCTAGCCTGGGCTACAAGAGATCCCATCTCCAAAACAACAACAACAAAGGAAAAGAACAACCCTAATGATATCAAAAGAAGAGTTTTGCTAAGTTATAATAAAGCTGTGCTTGAACACATATAAACACATACACACTCACACATACACACACACACACACACACACACACACACTTCCGATCCCAGTTGCTCATGCCATGTGGGTTGGCATTTACTGCAAACACACTTCAAAGCCACAGGAGCAGGAAAGCCTTAGGGGTGGCTTTTCTGTCCAGTTTCCAGACCCTCCTTCAAGGGGGTCACCTGACACCTAGCATTCTACTGCAGCCTTCTGGCCCCTGCCTATCATCCATACCTTAAGTGATAATGTCTGGTGAGGACTGGGGGATTGGGAGGGCAGAATCCTGCCCCTCTTTCTGCACTTCCTCTCCTAGAAAATAGGACCTCACAGAAGTCACTGCATAGGTAAGGCCCGCTAGTTGCTTCCAGAGAGATCCAAATGTCTAGGGTGCTATTGCAGCTCTCTATGGACCCAGTGTGAGCCGGAAGCTGGCCTGGGTCCTCCCCTGTACTGCAGAGTTTGGGGTGCTTGGGCCTCCCTGAAATGAACGCTACAGTTCAGTGACTTCTAGTCACAAGGGCAATGCCTGATTCTTGCAAAATAGTCACACTCTACAGTTGTATATAAAGTCAGAGCTTTTGTGCAGTACTCAACCTGCCCCCTGAGCAGTTTGGAATATATTCATTTGCTGACCTTTTTCTGAGCACACATCCACCGTCCCCCATGCACCCAGCCACCTCCCAGATACACCCCACTGAATATCTCAGTCCAGCTGTTTTCAAGTGGGGACATTTTGGCACAGGGACATTTGGCTCAGAAACAAATGGTTAAACTTCCAGTGTTCTAAGTTAACTAGCTCTGTAACAGCTAAAGCAGACTGTCCCCTCAGCCCAGGGCCTGGGGGAATTACCATTTCTTACCCTCTCCCTCTCTTGTCAGTGTGGCCAACTGGCCTGCTGCAGAGTCCTGCTTAGAGTCTAGCTTCTCACATGCCAGGAGGGCCTAAACCTTACACAAAATCACCATCAGCCCAGCATAGAGAGATGGCACATGCTCACTTTTACGGTCTCTCTCCCCCAGGTTCTACCACAGCATGGACTATGAGCCGGATCTTGCCCCCCTCGAGAGCCCCACACACCTCATGAAATTTTTGACAGAGAACGTGTCTGGAAGTCCAGACTACACAGACCAGCTCAAGAAAAACAATCTGCTAGGCTTGGAGGGGGTTCTACCCACCCCCGGCAAGACCAATACCGTCCCCCCAGGTCCGAGTAAACTGGAAGCCAGCTCCATGGACAGCTACCTCTTGCCCGCCAGTGACATATATGACAATGGCTCCCTCAACTCATTATTTGAGAGCATTCATGGGGTTCCACCCACACAGCGCTGGCAGCCAGACAGCACCTTCAAAGATGACCCACAGGAGGTGAGGGCCTGCCCCTGAACCCCTCGCAGCACCCCTGGATCTGTGTTTGCATGCACAGAAGGAGAAATGACAGTACGAAGGTCAGAGCTTTGCTGCAGATGGGAGAAAGTTCTAGACCTGAGGCAGGGCTGCCGTGTACAGCCATCCAAATTTGCACTGCACAGTCACGCGGCTGTGTGTGCAGCCCTGGGCCGAGCCCCTGCAGCCTGAACATGGCCACTTATTCTCCTGTGCTTGCGTTTCTCTACAGTCTCTGCTCTTCCCTGATATTCTGAAGACATCCCCGGACCCCCCATGCCCAGAGGATTATCCAGGCCTCAAGAGGTAACTTGGTTTCCTAGACCATCTGGGCAGGCGGCTGAAGACAGAGCCCTACAGCCCCCCAAGAACACATCAGAATCCACAGCCTGTTCCTGGGTGGTGACTCAGCTCCCCAAGAACACAGCAGAATCCACAGCCTGTTCCTGGGTGGTGACTCGGGCTGTGGGCTCAGCACCCTGTTAGAGACACACATACCTGTGAGCTCAGTCCTTGAGAGGCAGAAACGCGATGAGTTTGAGGTCAGCATGGACTTTGTAGTGAGTCTGAGGCCAGCCTGGACTAAATACTGAGTTCCTAGCCTGTCTGGGCTATGTAGTAAGATCATCTCTCAACCCTCCTAGTCTCTCCAAAAACGTAAAACTGAGGTTCAATTGTCTTAAGCCTCCCCCTCCATCACTACCACCCATGGCTTTGTCCTTACCCTGGATCTCCCTGGTTTCCTTTAGACTCCTTTGTTCAGTTACAACATGTGTCAACAGAGACCATCCCTGGTCAGGAGATTGACTTAGGTCACCCAGCAAGCCCACCTCACACCCAGACCCCTCCCCCATGCTCCCAGGACACCTCCACCCATAGCCTGTCTCACCACCCTCTCGCTCCCCACAGTGACTTTGAATACACCCTGGGCTCCCCCAAAGCCATTCACATCAAAGCAGGGGAGTCACCCATGGCCTACCTCAACAAGGGTCAGTTCTACCCCGTCACCCTACGCACCCCAGCAGGAGGGAAAGGCCTCGCTCTGTCCTCCAGCAAAGTCAAGGTATGTGGGACAGTTTGGGGAGGATGTCACTGGTGAGCTTTGCTGGGGAACGCTTGTCAATTGAGAGGGGGGAGCAGGAGGGGAGTGTAAGGTGGGGCAGCTGGGCCATGCTCTGGGAGGGAGCCTGGGGCCTGGGCCTCCAGACCAGGGTGACATGACCTTGTACTTACAGAGCGTGGTGATGGTCGTGTTCGATAATGACAAGGTCCCCGTGGAGCAGCTGCGTTTCTGGAGGCACTGGCATTCCCGGCAGCCCACCGCCAAGCAGCGCGTCATCGACGTAGGTAAGAGAGAACCCCGTGCCTCTCCTACCCCAGATCAAACCCAGTAGGGCTCAGGGCAGAAGATCACTTCTGCTGATGGAAACAGCAGCCATCTTTCCTGCTGTGCTCTGGGATAGGCGGGGCGTGGAGCCCTGGCAGTGCCAGTGAATGGGCCCCAGGATGTAGGCTGCCATGGGATTCAGCATGGAACCGAACTCGGAGGACAGATGACAGAGTCAGATGCAGGAAGCCCTGGGTTGTGTCCCCAGCCCTTCGTAAAACTGGCATGGTGGCACAGACTTGTAATTCCTGCACGTGGGAGGTAAAGGCTGGGGCATCCGTTAGGTCATCTTGAGTACACAGAATTCAAAGCCAGCCTGGGCTACACAAGGCCCTGTCTTAAAAAAGAAGCAAGCAGGAAAGCCGGGCGGTGGTGGCGCACGCCTTTAATCCCAGCACTTGGGAGACAGAGGCAGGTGGATTTCTGAGTTCGAGGCCAGCCTGGTCTACAGAGTTCCAGGACAGCTAGGGCTACACAGAGAAACCCTGTCTCGGAAAACCAAAAAAAAAAAAAAAAAGCAGGAGGAGGAGAGGGGATGTGTTCCTGGGCCATCTTGTCCCTGAACCACCCCAACCAGCTAGACATCCAGCCCAAACCTGGCTCCATCCTTTCCTGTGTACCTTTATGACTTATGTCCCCTCCCCTCCCTGTACCTCAGTTTATCCAGCTGTCAAATGTCAGGTGGCCAGCGGCTTGGCTGTACGCAGGTTGGGACTGGTCAAAGACTTGTTGGACAACGGAGCAATTAGGAGACTGGGCTTAAGAGCCAAATAGTGTGCTCCTTGCTCCACCTTTCATTTGCTGTGTGACTTTGGGTGAGAAACCCAACCTCTCTAAGCTACGCTTTTCTCTTATATAGACTGACTATTCAGAGGGTTGGGGGCATTGACTGAGGCTCGCCCCTTATCAGTATTGTATTGACGACAGCTGCCAGGATCCCTGTCCCTACACCTGCTGCCTCACCATACATCCCTTGCTATGTGGTCCTCGCTGAATTACCTCAGAGACCGTCTGTCACACTCCCAGGCTAAGCTCTGAACCACAGCTTGGGGGTCAGCATGCATGTCCTTGCCTGGGGTGAGGTGTGGTTCATAGCTCCTTCCCACAGTGCCCCAGTCTCTTTCGCGCTGACCCTCTGGTCTCCTACACTTCCAGCTGACTGTAAGGAAAACTTCAACACGGTCCAGCACATTGAAGAGGTGGCCTATAACGCGCTGTCCTTTGTGTGGAATGTCAACGAGGAAGCCAAGGTCAGTGTGGGCTTGGGTGGGGCTGTTGTGCCTGGGAAAGGCTTGAGGGGCCCAAGGGTGGTGGTGTCCAGGTGGTGGTATTCATAGGCGACAGAGACACAGGCTCTGGGCTGACAAGCTGGGTTGCACCCAACCTGTCCCCTCAGAAGCCATGCCACTGTGTTTAACTATTGCCCAAATGACTGGTTGTCATAGGGATGGGGTGACTGGCAGATGTCAGCATCCCTGTTCTTCAGATAACTGAGCCTCACAGGAAGGGAGGGGCTCAAAGTTCCCGATTGCGTGCTGACACGGGCTCAGAAGTAGCAGGGGAGGGCTTGAACCTTGGCACTGGTTTCTTAGATGCTTCGAGCAGTGGTGAGCTCCTATTGCCATGTCTAAGAGGCTAGAACAAGGCCATGGGGTTGGTCGAGGGAGAAGCCAAGGAGAGGGAGCCCCACTGGCTTCCTTCATGGCGGTTTGAACCCTGAGGATTCTCCCTAGCCAGGTGCCTGAGCCCATCACCAGCTGAGCACTTATGGCTTCTCTGTGTTGTGGAAATAGCACCAGCTTGGCCCTCAGGAGCTGGGTGACCTCTCTCCAGTCAGTCCCTCTACACCCTGAACAGGTTCACCACACCCACTGAGCCTGGGACCTCTCATCCCAAAGGCATCTGTGGACCCCTGCCTCCCCTGGTGGGACATAGAGAAGATATGGGGGGGGGGGGATGACAGGCCCAGCTGGCATGGTTGTTATTCAAACAGAGCTAGGGGCTAGAGGAGGAGCCTGCCAGTCAAGGGAGGTGGGAGAGTCTCTTGGGAAGGGAGGGGTGGGCCAGGGATGTGGGAGAGTTTCATGGGAAGGGAGAGGTGGGTTTCGGTGGGGATTTTTCTCACGGCCTTCATGCCCTCAGGCCTGGGTCTCAGTACTAGCTGTGAGCCGGTGGTATCATACCTGGGTCGTGTGAGCAGAGCTCCCACAAAGCCTGTGACCAGGGGGGGGAGTTGTAAAGATGCTCCCCCTGAATCCCACCCCCACTGTTCAGGTCAAGATTGTTTCTAAGGGGAAAATGTTCCAGAGACCAAGCCCAGACTGGGGCAGTAGAGTCTGACCCTGAGCCTGCCAGGGCTTAGACAGACCCCAGGCTGGCTTTTGAGAAAACGCAGGCTGTCTGTAGACTTGGAACCAAATCTTCACTAGAATCCCCGGCATCTCTGACTGACAAGAAGTGTGAACTCTCCTAGCCCCACGGGATCGTTTACCCGTCCTCATCTGCAGATAAAACAAACGGGGTCTGCAGAAGCCCAAAGCATCTAACCAAGCTGCAAGCTGGCAGATTTCCCACGGCAGATTAGGAGGTCCAGGTCCAAGCTCATGCCCTGACCCCTAGGGAATGGGCTGCAGCCATCCTGTCTCAGCTGAGCCTGCGAGGCTGTAGAATAGAGATTACCTGGGTAGCCGCTGGCCACTAACGGCACAGGACTATTGAAAGGCAAGAACTGGGATCCTATGCTGGCTGTAATTGGTCCTTAGCGTGAAGTGTCACCTCCTGTGTGCCTGGATCAGCAGGGAAGCTGTGTCCCCCATCATGCTTTAAACTGAAGAGAAATCAACCTTCAGACCTACAGTCCCCCAAAAATCCTTAGTGCCCTCCCAGGGTGGGGTGACCCCAGTGAGCTACAGGGGGGACACCAGCCTGGCTCCAGCTGCACCCCTTCCCATCTGTGAAAGGGAGGCAGGTAGTGATGCCTGTCCTCGGGGCCCAAGATGGCTGAAGGGTAGTCACTGAACTCTGAGATCTGAGTAGACCACTTATCTGGCTCCCTGCTCTGTCCCTAGGTGTTTATCGGTGTCAACTGTCTGAGCACAGACTTCTCCTCGCAGAAGGGAGTGAAGGGTGTCCCCCTGAACTTGCAAATTGACACCTATGACTGTGGAGCAGGCACTGAGCGCCTGGTACACCGTGCTGTCTGCCAGATCAAGATCTTCTGTGATAAGGTGTGTGTGTGTGTGTGTGTGTGTGTGTGTGTGTGTGTGTTTGGAAGAGCAGGAGACACTACTTGCTTCTCTGGGAAGCCAGTCCCTGTCTGTCAATTCCTCTGTGTGCTCGTCCCAGCTCCTCTCAGTATCCATCTCTGCATCTGTATTTCTGCACCCTTCTGCAGGGTCTGTAAATCGGGCTCTATGGCTCCATTGTCTCCCCTGGTCCTCCTCATTCCTGCTCATCTCCCCCCCCCCCCCACTTCCCTCCGTTCCCTCCGGCTCCATCTCCATAAGCTTCCTTCTTCATCTCTCTCAAGACCTGAGCCCACTTCAGGGAAGCTGGGCCTTAGGCCGGGACTCGCCCATTTCCCACTTTCCCTGTGGCCTGGCCCATATTCAAGATGCAAAGTAGCAGCTGTGGACATGGCAAGCCCCTCCCCTGGCCCCTGGTGAGCACCACCTCTCTTTGCAGGGAGCTGAGAGGAAGATGCGCGATGATGAACGGAAGCAGTTTCGAAGGAAGGTCAAGTGCCCAGACTCCAGTAACAATGGTCAGTAAACAGTGGACAGGGGGCCAGGTAGGGTAGGCCAAAGGGAAGGAAGACAGAGAAGATGGTCAGGGGGTTGTGTGAAGGGACTTTGGGGCTCAGTGGCTTCTTTTGTTTTAGCAGGAATCAAGGGCTGCCTGCTGTCAGGCTTCAGGGGCAATGAGACCACATACTTGCGGCCAGAAACTGACCTGGAGACCCAGCCTGTGTTGTTTATCCCCAATCTGCATTTTTCCAGCCTACAGCGCCCAGGAGGGGTGAGGAGAGGGCAGGTGGGAGAGGGACCAGGCGGGCCCTGGGTCCAGATAGGGCCCGTCTAACCACACTGCTGGGGGTTTCACATACTACTGCCGTGATGGTATTAGGGTGTTTCCTGGACCTGCTATTGAAAAGCAGAAAGAAAATTGCTTCTGTTGAACAGCAAGGCGTTTAAAAATGACCACTGACCATGTGGGTATATAGCCTCGGGGACCAGTCATGAGGAAAAGAGAAATGGATTCTCCATCCATCAAACTCTTTGGGCTCACATGAAAGATGTGAGTTGAGGCCACACCCAGGCTGGGCAGCTGGTCCCGGGGAACAGATATGAGAGCCCAGCAACCCTACAGCACCTTGACCCTTTCTGCACCTCTATGAGTCACCAATACTGGGTCTAAGGGTTGGATAGAGGCACACTCCTAAAATCCCATGGCCAGAATGTGAACCCACTCTGAAGCCTCGATCAGGATCCAGGTGCCCTTGGCCACTCATTGGCTGCTCCGCCTGTCTCCCCAGCCAGGGATGCTAACCCAGAGCACCTGCAGCCTGGAGGCACGAGCGAGGCCTTGACTGAGCTATGTTCCCTCCCACTAGCATGCCCATCCAATGTGTTCCCTTGGCCAGACAAGGTCAAGAGCCGGCTTCACTCTGCTCTGCTTCCATCACTATCTTTCTTGACTTGAAGGCCCAGCCCCCAGGCTCCTCAGGAGCGTTTGAAGTCCAGGCCATGGTGCCTGATTAAGTCCTTGGTGTCTGACTTAGGAGGTACATCACAGGGCTGGATACAGCCGCCAGCACAAAGTAGCTCAGACATGCCCAGAAGCATATCCCATCCTTTCTGCTCTCCTGGAAGCAGCCTGGGCAGTAGTATTGGCCTTTCTATATTGATCCTGTTATAGCCTGAGGCCCCAGGAAGGAAGATGTTCACTTAGTGTCCCCAACTGGGTAGACAGCTATTCTGTGGGAAACCAGTGTCTGTACCCAGTGGGGAAGAGAGCACAGGATGGCCCTGAGCCATCTCCTGCCCTCTCTGGCCCTGAGTGCTCACCCCACGGGACCACACGGGGACACCCAACGGGCAGCGCAGCAGCAGTAGCGCCAGGCATGCAGTGTGCTCAGGGGCGTAGCTTCAGCTCCATCTTCCCATGATCACTGGTCCCCAGCAGCAGGCCCAGTAGCTGCAGCTCCCCGCCTCCTCTGGGCTTGCTGCTGGGTCACCAGCCTGCCAGCAATACTGCAGCAGTTCGGTTGTGTCCCTGAGTCCCCAGTACAGCAGCCTGATCTGGACGGTTCACCCCAACTCACTTAGGGAGCCCTCAGTGCAGAACACAGGGGACTCTAGCGTAATACCCACCCCCTTCCTTCCTAGGCCGCTCTTGTCCCTGACCAGAAATGTCTATTCTCTCTGTTGCAGGTTGTCCCCTCAGCAGGACACAGCAGCTCTGACAGGTACAGGAACAGCAGCCAGGGGTCCTGTCCTTTCTTAATTCTGTACCCCTCACGTTGCCTCCTGTCTTTCCCCTGCTCCCTGGAGCCAGGCCTGGGTCCTCCCTTTACATTGAAACCACCTGGGTTTTTATGGGCTTCCCTTACATGGAAAGTTGGCAAATCTCTGGTGAGACACCTGCTTGTAAAAAAACTAAAGGCAAAGAAAAGCCTCCGAGATGGGGATACAGATTTGGGGGAGCACAAACCAGAGCTATGCTGGACATCCCTCTCCCCAGCGCGTCCCCTTCAGAGGCCACAGTCACCCGTGCCCCTCCCTCTGCCGGTCAGAGCCTCTGTCCCAGCAACCCTGGGGGGACCCCCGAATGTTTATAGAGGGTGAGGCAGAAGGGCGGGACGGCGTGAGTGTGTGGCCGTAACTGGCTTGGCTTTGCATGCAAGCCGTCTGCTGGAATCCATTTCTCCCTATAAACAGCCATGTATGTTTTTCATAAGGAGCTTTTCTCCAAATTCTCTCACCATGAGTGACAGAGCTCATTCATATTCTCCAGCTACTAAGTCACAGGGACAGGACTGAACCAGAGCTGGCTTGCTCTAGGCCCCACGGTCCCCACTCCTCCCAAGGCTCTACCCATCCCTGGCTCACTTCTTTTAGAAGACATAATGTGGGCAGTGCTAACAGTTCACTTTGATTAAGGCCACGCACGCCTTGTGCCACCTCCTATAGCATGACAGCTCTCCCCATGGCCGGCTTCTCTAATGTGTCATTTGAGGTTAAGGAACTCAGCCTGGCATGCTGCCAGCATGTGGCAGGGCTGGGGTCTGACCCAGTTAGACCTGTATTCAATCTTAGGACTTCACCTCTACCCTAACACGCTGTTAGCCTTTCCTGGTTCCTGCTCTGCCCTAAGGGACCTGGGGTGGGTTGTGGGGGCAGCTGTCCTCACCCGCCCCTCTCTGCTGCCCTACAGGCTGCCTCTGAAGCGAACCTGCTCACCCTTTGCTGAGGAGTTTGAGCCTCTTCCTTCTAAACAAGCCAAGGAAGATGACCTTCAGAGAGGTACACAGAGTCTCAGAGTCCATCAAAGCCCCCCAGAGCCTTCTCAGAAGCCCCCACCCACCCCATGACTTTCCTGAAGTCCCCCCACCCAAGGCCTTGGAGAGTGTTTAGGCCAAGATTTGGGGATGACTGAGAACACTCCAGAGCTCAGACAGATGTCACAGAGATAGAAGGACATCTGTGGCTTTGACCCTGTTTGGACATGGCTCTCCCAAGGCAGCTAGCACGGGTGACAAGCTTATTGGGTTGGAAAAGGCCTTTGGTTCTCTAAGTAGTTAAGAGTTGGATGGACTTCTATGTCTGGTCGTCTGGCTTTGACCTTCTTAAGCCTGCGACGGGAAGGAGGGTGGGGGATGGGGAACAGAAGCCCTGGAGGCTTAGATGACCTTAGAAAATCCAAGGCCTCCAGTAAGTCAGGAACCAAGCTTAGCAAATGCACTCGGGGGTTCCCAGACACTGCTCCTGATTTCAGCAGCAGCTCTGAAGTAGGTGGCAAGGACCCCAATGCACACACACAGTAATGCCAATGGAGCTAAAATGACCTTTTCAAGGTCACTGACTGCCACATAATGGAGCCAGACCCAAGATTCAAACTCCGGCAAAGCAGGGCAGTTTGGAAAGGACTGGATGCGAGCACACCCTTGCATGCCTTTTGAGAGCCTTCTCCATCCCCCGCCCAGACCCCTACCTCCCACCCACCCCCACCCCCGTGCTCAACATCCTCCGTTCTTGGTTTTCAGTTCTGTTGTATGTGAGGAGGGAGACAGAGGAGGTGTTTGACGCGCTCATGTTGAAGACCCCGGACCTGAAGGGCCTGAGGAATGCGGTAAGGGGCCTCATTTCCCACAGGAGGGCTCCGGTGGTCTGCTCTTCCCACCCCACAGGGGGGCCAGGGCCCTGCTAGGGGGTGTGCCTTGCGATCTTATCACCCTGTCAGAACCCTGCTCCACCCTGAGAGTCACTCACACCATAAATCCTCCTTAATCTGTCTGACAGCCCAGGGCTTTTGTTGGCTTTGCAAACCTGTTTCTGTTTTAATGGGAGTGAAAAAGCCCTCCACAAAAAGGCCAGGCCCCAGAGACGCTCATTTTTTTTTTCCTCCCAGGGTGGCCTCATTCCTTGGGATTGCAGGACTCTAGGGTGGCTGAGGGCGAGGGTGGGACTGTATCTGGACCAGGAGACCTTCCCCAACCCCCAGTCACCTGAGTACAGCCCAGCCTGGGCAAGTTGAGGGTCACCGGGGGCTTTGGACTTGAAGGTGAAACCTCATTGGACAGCTGAGCCCCTGTAGCTGGGAGATCCTTGGCAGCCTTGACGACCTGCTTAATGGAGACCCACGGGCCAAGCGTTTTGTTCTGTCTGCCGTGTGCGTGACTGCCTCTTCCCTTTATTGACTGGGCATCGCCTCGCTCTGAGAGGCCAGGGACTGGCAAAGGTGGCGTAAGTGCCAGTCAAGCCCAAGTTTCCTGCCCTCCGGGCTGTCCTGCTCTTATAACATATTGCCGGCCTGCTTGGCATCAGCCCCAGGAAGTTGGGCTCACAAAAAGTCATTAATGTCACTTGAAAGCAGATAGAATCTTTGGGCTGAACGGCACAGCACATTAGCTTCGACGGCACCCACTCTTGGCTTCTCTGCTTCCCTGGAAGCAGAGCTTGCCGCTCTTCACAGAGCCCTGGCAGCTTCTGATTACAGTGCCGTTAGAAGAAAGTCTAGGGACATTTCTAGCTAGGAGGGATCTCTGTGAAAATTACCCAGGACACCGAACTCTTCCTCATTCTCAACCGCCCAGAGGGGACCACCTGGGCTTAACTGAAGCTTTAAAGCTGCCTGCTCCACTGGGCACCAGTATTTGACTGAGAGCTGACAGTGGGCCAGACCTGGTCCTTCCCAAGTTCTTTTCATTGTCCAAAAGTGAAACTAAGAGAGGCACAGGAACACTGTTCTACAACTCCCCCAGTATGGTGGCACACACCTTTAACCCCAGCATTCCAGAGGCAGGTACAGGCACATCTCTGTAAGTTCAAGGCCAGCTTGGTCTACATAGTAAGTTTCAGAACAGCCAGGGTGATAGAGAGAGATCCTGTCTCAAACAACAACAACAACAACAATGACAAGTTAGGCAACTCTAGTGTGGGCAGGGACCACTTGTCTTGGTTCAGGCAGGCTGCTCAGCCAAGCTTAGAGCCACAGCTGCCTCACCTATAGAGGAAGCTCTCATGTGGACCTAATGGGCCTTTAGGCTCTGAGCCAGGCTTGGGCACTTGGCGCTCCATGGGCCAACCCCATCAGCTGCAATTATGAACTCCTGCTCAGGAGAGGGACATGCGGGGTACCCCACCTAAAAGCAGGTTCTGGAGCACGCCCATTGCTCCCAAGACAGTGACAGTGACACTCATGGGGGCTTTGGTACATGGCAGGAGCTGGCGTGAACATATGACATCATCAGCCAATCATTTAATTCTCTCAGCAGTCCTCTGGCGGGGGGCGGGGGAGGCATTCTTGCTGTCCCCACAAAGAGTCTGCATGAGGTCACCAGCCAGTGAAAAATCAGTCCTTAAACACAGATCCAAAGGTCAGACCCTAGGTGAGAACCAAAGGAAATGGTAGATGCTCAACTAGATATTTTATAGACACTAAAATGCAGTTTGCTAAGGGTTTCTTGTGATTTGGCTTATCATAAGACAATTCAAAATAATATCAAACCCCCTACGGGTGATGTAAATTTATGCGTATGTACGCATGCACAGCACACAGAGGGGAAGGTGCCCAGGTGACAGTGGTGTTCTCCCCAGGGAAATAGGATCATTGTAATTCTCTTTGTTTTCCCGCTATTTATTACTTTTATAGCCACCAAGTAAAAGGCAGTAGTATAAAGTATGTATAAATCCAGTTTGGGCCACAGGCAGTGAAACCTTACCGTTTCCTTCCAGATCTCTGAGAAGTACGGCCTCCCCGAGGAGAATATTTGCAAAGTCTACAAGAAATGCAAGCGAGGGTAAGTGCCACTTCAGTCCTCCAGGGGCTACTCAGAGCTACCAAGGCTGGGCTTGGCCTTGGCGGAGTTACAGAGAGCATGCTCAGTGAGGGTGGAGAGTCCCCAAGTCAGGCCAAGGTCATGGTCACCTCTCCACCTGCAGAAACCTGGGTGAGAGTAGGAGGAGGTGCAAGGGTCTTCTCACAAGTGACCCTCCTGGCATAGAGGGGGGAGTGCGGCTCGCTCATCAGAAGACCCAAGTTCAAGTCCCCAAAACACTGGAGACCAAAGTTCTTCTCTTATTATGTTCATTGTAGCAACCTCCATTCACCCGACTCCTGTTACAGACATCAGACTGAGTCTATCTCATTTAACCCTTGGAATCACACTGGCACACACACCCACATTTTACATGCAGGAAAACTGAGGCTCGGAGGCAATAAGCAGGGGTGGGTGCAGGAGCAGTGAGCAAGGCACCAGAGGTAAGGAGGCCCAGAGGAGCCTCCCCAGGCAGAGGGTGACAGGAAGGGGTGGCTGCCAGGAGCCTAGGTGGGAATTTGATTGGGGATTAGGTTGAAGAGCCCAATCAAAAGAAACTCCAAGGTTCTCTTCCCCCTCCAGGCTACAGCAGGCAGGAGAGAAGCAGGCCATACTCTCCAGGACCTGCTAGTCCTCCCGCTGCTCTGTGGGGAGCACAGCTGCACCCCAATAGACAGTCTAACTCCAGCTGCACTTGAGCATGACCCGCCCGGTGGTCGGCACATTCTCCCATTGAGAATGCCTGGCTTCCTCCAAGCCCCGCCCCCTTGTCCTTCCTCTGTGGCTCCCAGCTAGCCTCCCAGGCAAAAGGCTGGAGTGTAGAAAAGGACCCATTTGGTTTGGGTTGCATGAGAATCTAGAGGGTTTTGTCGGTGTGTGGGGTCTCTCCCCTCCCACCAGCCTCCTCCCTCTCCTCTCCGCCATCCCATCAAGTTTCGGTTTCATACAGGGGCTCACCCTCTGTCTGGAGTAAGACTGCTTCTCGTCTGCTTTGCCCAGACAAGCCCAGCCCCACTTCTCCTTTAGCGCCACACCCATGTGCCCTGCTTTCTGCCCCTCCTGTGCAGGGTTCCCCTGAGGGACCAGGGATAGTCTGTGTAAGTTGGGAAGTTGATGAGCTGTGAGGCTCAGCGTTCTAGCTCCTGGCTCCTTTGCCGGGAGGCCTTCCCATCAATCCAGGCAGCTGCTCAAACTGTAATTGTCATGACTTCCATCACGGAAGTTCTTCCCTCGGGCCAGATACTGTCCCCAGTAATTCCTGGCATCATCCCGGCTGCCCTTGAGCTCGGCAGGATCCCCCCGCCCCCCTTTGAAGCTGAGGTTCAAAGTAGCGGTCCTGAGTTAGAGACTAGCAAAAGAGATTCTCGGTGACCTAAAGTGCACCCCCCCCCCCCACACACACACGGCTTGATCTCACCTCTCCTCCTTGTTCCTCTGACCTCTAAGAAATATGCACATATTGTTCACTCAGCACTGTGGAGCACATGAACTCCACAGCCATGAGAACTTCAGCTCAAAGATAAGAAATATGAAAGACCATATTTCCATATATGAGTTCATTCAAATATATGTCCACATCAGAGAAAGGTGGATATTCTAACCCAAAGCCTACTTTATTCTCACAGGTCTCCTCCCCCCAAGTCCTCCAGACCAAGGTAGATAAAATCAATTTTACAAGCATCATAGAGTGCTTGAAAGATTAACCAACACACTGTTTTTGCTGGCAGTGGGCCAGGGGGGTTAACTCAATACAGGCAGAGGGGTTGGAAGCTAAGAAATAACAATAACTGTTGACAAGTGCCTGCCACTGGCTGGGGACCCAGTTGTCACTGACCTCTTACTGGAGGATCCATCTTCACACCACTGCCCTGGAGGTGCGCTTACACAGCCCAGTACGCTGAGGCTGATGAATGCCATGCTAGGAAACAGACAATTCAACCCTGAAGTTTCCAGAGCACACACCTTCTCTCCTCCCCACCCAGCCCTGCTCTCTAGTGTATCTCCAGCCTTCAGCCCCCAAGATAATGATCACCTGGGAATGCAGGGTCCTGCCAGCCCCCAGACTCTGGGAGCCCCACCTCCAACCTTTTCCCCAAAAGAAGGCGCTGCCAGCTGGTGCTGACAGATGACAGAAATAGCCCAGTGGGCTTCTCAGGTTCACTACTGTCCCTGCCACCCTTCCCAGAGTCCTTACAAAAGCAAGCATCTACTGAGCTCTTGCCTGAACATAGATTTTTGGCTTCCTTCTGACTCCCACTAACTTGTATTTATAGGATTTTGTGGCTCTTTTCCCTATCCTGAAAAGTGATATCATAGAAATACAAAGGTCTAGATTAAAACCTGAGCTCTGCCATCTACTAACCGTGGCTACAAAAGAATAGCTTTGTGTCTTTGAATCGTAGCTTCTCCATTCTATTGCCTGGCATGGCATGGTTGTTAAGAACCCAGTCTTCCTTTCTGGATGAAATTCTGGAGGACAGAATTCAGGTCCAATTAATTTGTGTGCAGGAGCAATGTCCTGCACATGAAAGTGTCCAGCAAAGACTGAAAGATCAGAGATAAATGGATATATGGAGGGAGGATGGAGGAAAGAGATGGGGAGATGGATGGGTAGGTGGATGGATGGACAGATGGATGGATGGACGGATGGACAAATGGATGGATGGATGGGTAAATGGGCAGATAGGTGGATGGACAGATGGATAGATGGATGGATGGACAGACAGATGATGAATAGATGAACAGAGAGATGGATAAATGGTTGAATGTATATGCCCAATTCTATCACCTGCTCAGAAGATTAGCAGGGAGACAAAGCACAGCTCAGGTGACCTCTGGGTGACTTTTTATCAGGGAGGCAGCTCTTACAGGGTACTCTTGATATAAACTATGACTTTGACCCTTTCAGAGCCCATAGCCATGGAGTTCATGCTTCTTGAGCTTCAAGTCCCTGACTTGAGGGTGGAGGCTCCATCCTTCCAGTCTGTTATATAATCCCCTTGAGATTTCAGCTTGACAGGAATCAATTGAGAGGGGTGTTGTATGGCCCCTGTCTCTGGCTCAGGCCAACACACCTGAGTGGCTCAGTGTAGCTTTCTGTGAAACCCAGATTACTACACCTCCTGAACTTGAGTTTACAGTCCGAGCCCCCAGTCTAATGACTGAGAACATAGCATCTCTCCCAGAGTTTCATGTTAGTCACTCAGAAGCATCCACATTCAGCCCAGCAGAAGGGAAGCCATCCACCAGCAGGCACCAGCATGGCATGGCTGGCAGGCTGGGTTCCGAGCTGAAACTTGACCACTGGAATTCCTCATCTTACAGCCTGGTCTTGAGGGTCACAGAAAGCTACAGAAGTGGCCTGTAGCATTGCTATCAAGCTTGTTGCTCAGAGGGTCATGACAGCTGGCCTGGACGCATAGTAACCATGTCTCCCTCCTCTCTCTTCCAGCATCCTGGTTAACATGGACAACAACATCATCCAACACTACAGCAACCACGTGGCCTTCCTGCTGGACATGGGTGAGCTGGACGGCAAGATCCAGATCATCCTGAAGGAGCTATGAGGGCCCGGCCTCAAGCGTCCCACACCCGGGGCCCGGCTCAAGCCACGTACAACCTCTTCTGTGTCAGCTGTTACTTGAAATGCCTTTCTTTGGGAAAGAGGTCTCGCAAGCAACCAACTCGGTGATGTCCAAGCCAGGGAGAGACCAAGAAGGTTCCAGGATCTAAATGTCCCACCCAGGCTCGAACTCACTCCAGAGCTTCCTGAAAGCACCCAGCCCACCGGAGAGTCTGAGCAACACAGACCCAACTGCCTGCTTTCTCTTCTAAGTCCCGCTGCAGAGGCCCTTACAGGGGACGGGGGTCACACCACCTTCTCTGCAGGGCTACACCCGCTGTCTCGATCGGTTCTGACGTTCACTGTTTCCTTTCTACCAACTTCAGACCAGAGAGTTCTCACACTTTGGCCAAATAACTTGAAAACTCGTGACTTTCACAGCAGATGCCTTTGTGAGGCCCTTGGAGAGGAAACTTTCTTATTGACTTCCTCGGCACAAGATGTAAGTCACCATCATCGAGCTGACAGGAACAAATACCCTTGCCACCTACTGTTGTACACATTTCTTATTTACAGTTTTCATTATGTGATTATATATATATATATGTAAGTATATATTATGTACATATATGCAACATTTTGTATGTCCATGTTACATTTTTATCATTTCAAAAATATGTATTTCATATTTCTTGAACTATTTTTTTAGCTGTTATTCGATTATGCATTTTGTATATCATAGGGTTTAGTAATAAAAGCCTACCCATGCACACTTCCCCGGTTTTCATGCGCTTCTTCCTTCTGTGAGACTCCAGTGAGTCTCAAAGACCCAGAAGAGAGGCTCCGGTTGGAGAGGCCCTTCCTCTTTCTCCCTTCACTGTGGCTTGTCCCAAGGGCTTCATGTCCTGTACATGAAGGCTGACAATGGGCATGGCATATTTACCCTGCCAGGCCATAGAATCCACATGTGGTCTCACAAGAGTCATGACGAGGCTCCTCCATGCAGAGAGCAAGGCCCGGGAAGATTCACCACCTCTGTGACAAGTCCCTCAAAGCTAGGCCAGTGGACAGAGCCCAAAGCTGGGACCCATGCCACCAAGACCTGGGCCAACTCTGCCCCTACTTCTCAGGCTAACACTTTCTCTGGATTCAACTCGAACTGCTACCCAAAGGCAGCTACACATCACTTCCCAACTGTACAGCAGTAACATCAGATTGGTAACTTGTAGAGTCATGTGCCAGTGTCTAGGCCTCTGGGGCAGGGGGTAACTTCAAACTAAGTCTTATATCCTCTCCTAGAACAGCCTTCCTGACTCCCTCCCTCCCCCCTCCCTTCCTTCTTTTCTTCCTTTCCACAGTTGTATCTACTCCACTTCCTTACCAATAAAATGTAGTGTGGTCCTCACTGGCCTCCGTGTCCCTCAGAGCCTTGGGCTCTCCATCGAGTCTCAAAGATCCAGGCTGTGGGAGGGGTCAGCAGCCCTGCCTTTTGTCCCAGAAGCTCTGCTTCCCATGAATTGGGATTTCTTCTGACTAAACAAGACTTTTTACAGTTTTATGCGTATGGGTGTTTTGCCTGAATGTGTGTCTTTGTTACACGTTTGTATACTTTTGTTTCTTGGTTTGTTTTTAAAGTTTAAGAACCAAGATACTTTTTTTTTTGTTTGTTTGTTTGTTTGTTTTGGCTTTCCAAGACAGGGTTTCTCTGTGTAGCCCTGGCTGTCCTGGAACTCACTTTGTAGACCAGGCTGGCCTCGACCTCAGAAATCCACCTGCCTCTGCCTCCTGAGTGTTGGGATTAAAGGCGTGTGCCACCACGCCTGGCTCCAAGATACATTTTTTAAGAACTCCCAATTCCAACAGAATCCATGGTCAAATACCACAATCGGCACTGGGAGGCAGGCTACCCACGGGAGGAGCTGGCCTCAGGCGGCGACAAGGACAGGATGCCAAAGGACTCAGCACTGCACTTAGGGAATAGTTTAACACACTGGGGAGATAGTTACTGTTTCGTTTTTATTATTAGATAGGGTCTCTCTGTGTGGTTCAAGCTCATCTTAAACTCATTATCCATAGCACTAGGAGGGTGAGCGCACACAACCAATCCCAATCTGAGACCCTTTGAACATTAAGGCCGAAGATCCACAATGAACAAAATCTCGAGTCTAAAGACAGACTCTGCATGACTAATGCTTCCTCGTGCTTCATCATGGTTGCTGTGACCTGCTCAAGGGACACTGCAGCACCAGGGTTGCATCTCCCAGTCATGCCTCCCTGCTGCTGGGACACCACACTATGCATCAGAGCAGAGTCACACGTGAAGGTGACGTGACAGGAGAACAAAGCAGCTGACAGTGCCAGGCACATCCACGACTCCTAACGTCCTGTAACCGTTTCTGTAACCCAGAGCAACGAGGAAATCCCGGCAGGCCAAGGGGCTGCTGCTAGCCTCACTGGTGTATTGGAATTATCTGGCAGCCTCTACCCTGCCCTTGCCTCTAAATTAGCGTCCTGGATGAAGGCCCAGGCAATGGCACGTTTTGAAGTTCCCTAGGTGATCATAGTGTGTAATCAATGCTGAGGGGCACTGTTCCAAAGAGGCACTGATGCCGTTGGGTCTCTGTGGCTTCCACCTGCACACAGCAGGCTCGGCAGCTTTGGAACACACCTGCTGTGGGGCATAGGACGTGTACTGGAAGCTTCTGCATTCTGTATTACGCCTCCAGCAAGACACCAAAACAGAGCTGAGGGGACAAAAGTCACTTGGTCCCCAAGGACAGCACTCTAACCAGCTTTGAAAAGATTGTCTCTCCTCTTCAAGAAAGTCAGGGGAGGTCAGCTTGCCAATGGCAAGAATAATTCACTCCCTGAAATGAGAAGCCGGGAAGAACAGGAGTTTCTATAGCTTTCACTCTCAGAGGGCAGCTGTTGCCAGTGGGCAGAACACTACCTGTCTGCAGGTAACTGGAGACAGGAGCTGTTGCAGAGGCCATGGAGGGATGCTGCTTACTGGCTTGCTCTCCACGGTTTGCTCGACTTGCTCTCTTATAGAACTCAGGACAACCAGCCCAGGGATGGCAGCACCCACACTGGGCTGGACCTTCTCACATCAATCACAAATTATGAAAATGCCCTGCAGGCTTGCCCACGGCCTGACTTTTTTTTTTTTTTTTTAATGCAGGCATTTCCTCAGTTGAGGTCCCTATCTCTCAAATGCCTTTTGCCTGGGTCAAGTTAGCCAGCACAGGAGAAGTGTGGGGAGAAAGGAATGAGGAGCGGGAAGTGGGGGAGGGGGGAATTACCAAAGAGTCGGATGAACACGTGAAAGACGCAAGCCGAAGAACCGAGTGTGTATCAGACCCAGCACGGCTCGCTAAGCTTGCAGCATTGACTTCACATGGGGCATGTGTAAGAGCAGTCTCTCTGGCCCCGCCCCAGATCCATGACGTCTGTATTCTAACCCAATACCCATGGGATTTGCCTGTGCATTATTTGGGAAGCACTTTGAGAGCAGAGCTGTGCATCCCAGTTCTGCCGAGCTGTATCCCAATGTATCCCACACAGGACTTCATAGGTCAGCCTGCGGCTGCATGGCTGTAATCCCAGCACTCGGGATGTTAAGGCAAGAGGATCTGGAGTTCCAGGACAGTTGGACTACAGAGGGAGGCCTTGTATTAAAAAAAAATCAAAACCAAACACACACACACACACACACACATACACACACACACACTCACAGAACTTAATAACAATGTCTAGATTTGAGCCTGTGAGGCATGAACTAAAGACTCATCCTGAATGTGGATGGTACCCTCCCATGGTTTGCTTCTCTGCTTCTGGTGCCAGCCTTAGCATCCTTAGCTTAGCCATCTTGTGCTCACCCCTGCTAACACACCCTGAGCTCTCCTGACCACCCCATGGTCCCCACCGCGGTGGACCGCGCCCTCACGCTCTGAGCCAAGATTCATCCCTCTTCTTGCAAGTTACCTCTGCCAGATAATCTTGTCAAGTGATGTGAAAGTATCTGAATCCCATGCCCCAAATCAATTAAATGAGAACTTTGAGATTCAAGTTTGGCATGATCTTGGTGTTGGAACCTCTCTCTGCTCCTAGATGAGCCTACCGTCCGTCTGAGGGTTGGGACAGAATCCTGAGCAGCCCAGGACTTCTTCTGAGTCTCTGAAAACTGTTACATGGACCACGTGAGCTTAGGTCCTCAGCCCAACCACAGGCCAGCCTCGGCCCAGCCTTGGTATCAATGGTGAATTCTTGCAGCCCGCCCTCTCACCCCCTCAGAGCGGCCTGTTTCCTTGTCTACTTGGAGAGACAATAATCACTTGGTGGAGCATCACGGTGTCTGAAGAGGCCTGATGCAACTTCCTGTACATTGCACCAGCCTCCACCCAGCATGCCCAGGACCAGGGGACTCCATGTGCTAAGTCTGGGTCAGAGGGACCGGGATGGGATCCCCTGATCCTAGTTCACTTTGGATCTAGCCCTGTTGCCAAGAATCTGTGGCCAGGCACACAGGCATCTTCAAGTTCTGAATGTCAGCTCTGAACAGTCTTCTAGACCTTCTAACATGGAAGTAGAGAGCCCACCCAAGAGTCTCCTCTTTAATAAAATTTATAGTCAACTGCAGCCATCCTTGGAGATACCTTGTCGAAAACAGACACTCTTAAAACTCCTGGGGCTCTGACACCCATTAATGTGCTGGATGCTAGCATGTTAGGTGTGACTCAGCTCACACCTGATCGACCCCACCCACACATCATAAGACCTGAAGGTGTAGACTTTGAAGTCCTGATTCCAACTGAGTTCTGACCACAGACAGCAGCCAAGGATCAGAGCAGGGGAGCCCATGATCAGAATCCTTTATGCTTCCCAGGGTAGACCAGGCTACCTCGCCATTCCAAAGCTTTGGCTTGAGGGAATCTGAAGATCACAAAGAACCCGGCTTCTGTGAGAAGCAAGAATTCCATTTAATTGAATCTGTCTCTTCGTCCCTTCCCTCCTCCTTGCTCATGTCTGCCCCCCGCCCCCACCCCAGGAAGAGAGCCAGTCAGGCAGCCAGTCCAGATGGGAAGCCCAGGAGGCAGAGTTCTCAGAAAATGTCAAGGAAGGGGCCTTGGGAGGAGAGAAGCCCAGGCAGGTGTTTTGGAAGGCAATCAGGGGCCAGAGGAGGGAAGGGGAGGCTATGAGGATGTCATTTAGGAAAGTGACAGACATTATCAGTGTCTGGGATAGGGGAGGGTGGGAGGAGATGAGAGAAGCAGGAAGGGAAGGCACATTTCATCTTCGTTCTTGGTCAGATCTCCCACAAGCCATGATCTCTCAGGGACACCGTCCAACTTAGTAACTGATTCTTACCCTACCCAGAATCAGAGTGGGAAGGCAGGAAGGTGACAGAGACCGGGCAGAGGCAAGTGACTGGGAAGTGAGAACATGAAGGCAGGGGACCCATAAGTCCTCCATGCCCTGGGGACAGTGGCGCCATGCCTCTCGCTCCAGCTAGAGGCTCTGCCTAGCCTGCTGATGTGTGATGAGTGATTCATGCCTAGTTTCCATGTTCTTGCTGTGTAATAACAAGGCATAGCTGAGGGCAGAGGTGCCTCTGCTGCAGGCACCTCTGAGCCTTCCTGCCACCCAGAAGACAAGGACAATCTGGAGGACAGGGCCTCGGCACCCTGGCTGACTTGCTTCTAATTGACCACAGACTGCCTTAGCAGGAGACTGGGGCTCCACATTAGAGTCAGTGCTCCAAAAGTCCTGATCTCTGGGAAGGAGAATCATCAGAACCAGCTTAGAGGCTGACACAGAGGTAGCCAGAGAGCTCTGCTGGGGTGGGTGAGGGGGGCTATGGGAGGGGCAGGGGTGGCCAGTCTCCAGAAGGCAGCTCCAGACAGTATGTGACCCTGGGCTGGGTGTTCTGTTGATAGATGTCTTGAGGAGCAGGGTCAGGGGGTCTGGCGAGCTGAGCCTCTCTCTCCCTCTGCTCCTGTGGCATCACTAGACCGCAGGGACCCATTTGTTGTCTTCATTGTAGAGGAAGGATTGCTTCCCTGGAATCTCTGGCTTGTACGTGGCTGAAGAGAGAGAAGGAAATGGCATCAAGAGACAGAGGTGGCCCGAAGGGCGGATCAGAGCTGGGAAGGGCTCCCTCACCCTGCTCCTGCCCTGCAGCCTGTGTCTAGGGACAGGGAGAGGAAGCAACTGGTTTTGTGTTGCCTGGCTCTTATTTTGAAGGGGCAGGGACAGAGGTCACCTTCGGACGTCTTCCTCTATGCCTCCCTCTCCAGTTTTTATTTATTTGGGATAAGGTCTCTCATCGAAACTTCTGCTCCATGTTGTCTCAGGCGTGCAACATTGATTTTGGCTTTTGCCTGGGTGCTGGGATCTGAGCCTGGTCCTCATGCTTATACAGTAAGCACTTGACCTACTGAGCCCTGTGACGGGGCTTTTAGCTGGCCTCTGGACTGTGGCTTCTGGTACTCTTTTAACTCTATCCTTCCATAACAGAACCAACTTTATTTACAATAGCGCTTTCTAGAAGATGTAAAATGGACATTTCAAGTCAACTGGTACTCTTAAAGAAGGGGGGTTTAAGTTGGTAGAGTTTTGTGTTAGTTCAAATGTTCCCAGGAAAACTGAAATCTATGCCCATTCACGGACTTAGAGAATGGGCTTCATTCTCTAGCAAACAAACCTTGTGAGGCACAGTCCCAGAATCTCTTCCATGCCCTCTCAGGAAGCTACAGAGGGGAGGTCATGGGTCCAGGCAGACCTATGCCTGCCAGAGGCACCACCACAGACATGTTGTGCATCCTCCCAGCCTACCCTTGGGATACTGTGATGGAGGGGACCACAGCAGGAGGAGGGTCCATATCTTAGGGCCCCTGCTTCAGGAATCCTTCATGTGCATCCTTCTCATACACCATTCCAAGAGGACCCAAAAGAGCTCGACACGAAGCCCCAACCATCCCTGGGCCTCCAGAATTCCTGTGTTAGACGCTGTTCTCCTGTCCTGACCAAACGCCCTCCAGGGCTGCCCATCAGGGCTTACCAAAAGGCCGAGCGTGAAAGACAAGGTGGCTGCCGTGTTCGCTCTGCCTTCCAGTCCCTGTGCACATGGCATGGGCCAATGGCTCTTGGTGTCCCATCTTGGTGGAGTGGACCCCTTAGGATGCCAACTCTCAGGGAGATCTACCCTCAGCTCGTGGGGAGGGAGGGAGGAGCCAGGTGGCATCAGAGAGCCACCCCTTCAGCCCAATTCTGGTGTCCACAACAAACAAGACACAGCAGCAAGAGACCTGTGGTGGTTTAAATAGGTTTGTCCCCCACAGTTTCATATGTTTCAATGCTTGGCCATAGGGAGTGGCACTATTAGGAGGTGTGGCCTTACTGGAACAGGTGTGGCCATATTGGAGGAAGTGTGTCACTGTGTAGGACAGCTTTGAGGTCTCCGATGCTCAAGCTCCGCCCATGGTGGATTCGGAGCCTCCTCCTGGCTGCCTTTGGATCAAGATGTAGAATTATTGGTTTCTTCAACACCATGTCTGTCTGCCTGCTGCCATGCTTCCCACCATGATGATAATGGGCTGAACCTCTAAAACTGTAAGCCAGTCCTAATTAAATGTTGTCCTTTATGAGAGTTGCCTTGGTCATGGTGTCTCTTCACAGCAATGAAACCCGAAGACAGGACCCCACCTGGAGACTCAACCCCACCACAGATATCTCAAGCAGTAGGCAGCTTACCCTTCAGGCCTTACCTGTCTTTAAAATTCCTTGGCTAGTCTAGACTCTCTAGTCTTAGTCTTTAAGAGTAAGAAGGTTTCTGAGAACTTTATAAATGCTGTGACCATTTCCTTCTAAAACAATATCTGGGGTGGGGGGCGCTGGAGAGATGGCTCAGCAGTTAAGAGCACCAACTGCTCATCAGAGGTCCTGAGTTCAATTCCCAGCAACAACGTGGTGGCTCACAACCATCTGTACTGGGATCTGGTGCCCTCTTCTGGTGTGTCTGAAGATAGCAACAGTGTACTCATACATTAAATGAATAAATAAATTTTAAAAAGATATATTTCTTTAAAAAATCAAAAACAGTATCTGGGCTCAAAAGTGGCTCAGTAAAGATAGCTGATGAAGCTTGAGGACCTGACCTTAGCTCCCCGGGGCCCTGGGGAAAAGTCAGGGCCACGGGTATGGGTCTGTAACCCTAAACCTGGTGTTATGAAGACAGGCAGGCCCCTGAAGCTCGCTGGCTAGCTGCCTAGTAGAATCAGTGTACTTCAGGGAGAGACCTTGTATCCAAAAAGTAAAAGAGAAAGCTTTTGAGATGACCATGCTCACTCACTGCCAAGCCTGACAGCCTGAGTCCAATCCCCGGGGTCCACAACTTGTCCTCTGACATCCATACAGGTCATGGCATGAGAGTGCATGTATGTGTATGTGTGTGCATGTGCACACACACACACACACACACACACACACACACACACACACGAAGGAGGGAAGGGGAGAGGGAAGGAGAGAGGAGGGGAGGGGATCAAGAGGGGAGGGAAGGGGCGGTCTGTGAAGTGCACGCCTTAGCTAGTACAGTCACTACTGCACAGAAGCTCTGAACCCTTGCATGACCCCAGCCATGGTTTTAAACTGAAAGCCCCCTTTCCATTCAGAAAGAAAACATTTTAGTATTCCGAACTGAGAGCCAGTGACCTGCCAAACCATCTCACCCTTGGAACCTGTTTTAGCAAACAGCCCATAAACTGGTGGCATTTGATGGCCTCGGAATCACACACTGTTGTGGAAGAACTGGGGGTCTCAGTTCTCTGACCTGGGCCGGGAAGGTTTGGTTTGGATGACTTCATTGGCCACCGGCTGGTGTTGGACACAAACGATGCACTGGAGATGAAGTGCTTTGGGGGTCCCTCGTAGTTCACGATCTCATACTGACCAGGGCCAGGCAGGGGTGGCTTCGGAGGCAGGGGCAGAGGGTGGGCAGAAAAGTTCAGGAGTGTAGTTTTCCTTTGGAAAAGACCAAATGGGAAGATGTCACCACAGCAGCCTCATGGGGGAAACAGGAGTGTCTACAAAGCACAGGCAATGCCAGGGGACCCCCCCCCCAAGAGTCTATGGGGCGGTTCACCTTGGGCGGTATCCTAGCTCAGTTGCTTATGAGCCCAGGACCTCTGGGCCTCAGTTTCCTCACCTGTACAATGGTAACCAAACCACACAGGCTTGCCTGGGTTAAATGAGGTGTAGTATTTAAACTATGGTCCTGGGGCAGCGAGAGCACAGACACATTTCTGTCCCAGACGCCTGTTGCTGAGCTCATTGGGAAAAGCAGGTCGCATTGATAATATGTGCTGTCTGTGATTAATTGCTTTAGTCTGGCTGGAGCTCTGAGAACTGATGCCTGAGCGAAAAGAGGCTTTGATGAGCCACTAGTGATGCCTGTACTGAAGCCTGGTTGAGACAAGTCTTTGATGAGCCACTTGTGATGTCTGCATAGCCAGGGAAGAGGAAGCCCTATCTTTCCTTGCAGGGATTTGCTGGTCTACAATTGGCAGATTTCTGCTAACGTTCCAGAACCCTGCTAGCTCGTTCCCCCTTAAGGCTGGAGGCTGGAGTGGAAAGGCCCAGGGCTGGGAATCTGGAACTTGCTGCTTGTATTGTAACTGTTTCACACTGCCATCACCCACAGAGTGGAGCAGAGTGAATAAGGATGCTGTTTCTGCAGGAAGGAGGAACATGGGCAAAGACCCAGCATGGGAGCAGTGTTATTCTGGATCTTTCTGGGAGGCAAATGTGACTGAAAAGTCATTAATGAGAGAGCTCCCTTTAATGTCACACTGTGTAGGAGATGGGGGATGGGAGAGAATGGTAAGAAACAAGAGAACCACCCAGAAATGATAGAGGCTAGCGGGACAGGGAGCGGAGGCAAGCACTGTCTTCTTTTCCTATGTCTGAAACCCTGAGGGAGGGGTGCAAAGAAGGTGATGGAATCCAGACAGCACATCCCCCCCCTCCAGCACCACCCCCACCCCTGTACCCACAGCTGGCTCCAGGTGCTGAGGAGCAGTTGTGAAATCGCTGAGGTTCAGAGGCCACACCCAGGATGGCCAGCAATGCAGTGTGACCAGGCTTTGATGGGTTTCATGGCTTAGTAATGAATAAAAACATCTATTAGACTCTCCCAGGAGCCACAGCAGGGTTAAGCACACTCCTCCGGTCTCCAAGGGACCCCCCTTTGTCAATGGCCTAGAGATAATGGATATCTTCAAGGTCACAGCAGGTCACTTGTAGAAGGCACCTAGGACCCCTGGGACACTCCCAGACACAGGTTCTCTGCCTCGGGGATTCCCAGGTTTGGGAGGGATAAAGGAGCAATTTCCCACAATTCTTCTCCACATTAAAGGGAGGCCGACTGCCTCTGGGGCGGAATGCAGTATCTGTTCTGCAGGGTAGGGCAGTGACAGATAGCTGCCTGGGAAGATGCACCCCACAGTGAATGGCAATCCCCATCCCCCAGGGAACCCTAGGTGGACCCAGGTGTAATTGGCCTAGCATAATTACTGAACTGGAGCCTGCCCAAAGGGCTGGATTCTCTCGAGCTACCCTTGACAGGACAGCATACTGTGCAAAGCTAGGGGCTTCAGAGAGACTCCAGGAAGTGGTCAGAGAGGAGTCTCTGGGGATACCTCCCGCCAGGCAGCAAGGACACCAGAATGACCCCTTTCTGATCCCAAGGGCTTCTTCACCTTGCCTGGCCCTGCCTTCACTGAGTCACACCCCCAGGATGGGGGCTGAGCAACTCAAGAAGGGAAGCGCTGACTGACATCTGCTTTTCAAGACAGGCTTTCTCTGTGTCACCCTGGCCGTCCTAGAACTCTTTGTGTAGGCCAGGCTGGCCTCAAACTCAGACATCCACCTGCCTCAGCCTCCTGTGTGCTGGGATTAAAGGCGTATACCCAGCTCTCTTCACAACCTAAGACAACCCACACAACAAGTCCTCTTAGCTTTGAGTCTGCTTGGTAGCTGAAGGCACCCACAACACGTTCCTCAGCCACGGCACACCAGGCACAAGCGGCAGCCTCTGGGGTGGCACCTGCCCTATGGCCGCCATTCCGGAGAGCTCAAGGGTAGGTCCTCCTCACTGAAGCTTACAGATGCGGGCTGTGGGTTTGAGTCACCATGCCAAATGGCAGCTATGTCCTATTTCTGCAGGGTACAGTGTAATCTCAGCTGTAATGAGTGAGAGCCAGATGTCTGAGGCGGCAGACGCTTCTTCCAGTTTGAACATTAGGTAATGCATCAAAATATCACATGATCTCCATAAATATGCATGGCTTTTATGCGTCAGCTGGGGGAAAAGTAAGAACTGTTTCCAAGTTCTGCTTGCATTCAGCCTTAGGAGCCACAGCAGAGAAGGTCCTCATCTCTGCTCAGCAATGAGGCAAAGTGGGGAGGGAGGTTCCATCGGGGTCAATCCTCTGCCCACGAGCCTGCCCTTTATTGTAACAGTTCCCCCGACAGACTAAGGAAAAGTTTGTGTGCAAAGGGAATTCAAGCCAGCCTGAAGGCAGGAGTCTCTGACCTTTAGAGAGGGACTAGCCATCCTGCTCCCCTGGGAAGGAGCCTGCAGAATCCCACATGGGAGCACAGAGCAAACTTCCACATGAGCCCGAGTCCCTTCTCCAGCTCCTATCTGACTTGACAGAGTCCTGCCTTCCTGCCCTGTGCCCCAGCCTGATGGCCAGATGATGCCCAATATTTCCAGCCTCCTACCAGTTGCCTGGGTGTCTAGCCCAGGCAAGCAATGGACCTGACACCTGCCTTGGCTCTGTGGAGGGGCTCAGGTGTCCACACACTCAGCCCCGACCCCGATGTCACCCTTCCAATGGTTGGACCTGCAAGAAAGGCTCAAACAGGAGGTGACGCCTCTGATGGTAAAAAGATCAACCTTTGGTGCAGTTGGTTCTAGAAGCTCTTCAGCCATTTGAGGAATTCTTAAGCCCCAAATACCTTTGAGTCTCTTAGATGAAAGTAACATTAGAAATGGTGTAGAGAGAGAGGCTGGAAAGAGGGTTCAGTGACAAAGAGCACTTGTTCTTGCAGAGGGCTGGGGTTAGGTTCCCAGCACCCACAAGGCAGCTTACAACCAGCTATAGCTACAGTTCCAGAGGTCCTGTCGCCCTCTTCTGGCCCCTATGGGTACTGCAGACACATGGTGCACAGATAAACATGCAGGCAAAACACCTGTACACATCAAATAACAATAAGAAATTCACATGGTTGTCTCTCTCGGCCTCCCACCCCTACTTTGGTGAAGCAGGGTCTGGCTAAGTAACCCAGACTGATCTTGAATTCTCAATCCTCCTGCCTCAGCCTCCAAAGTGCTAGGATAACAAGCATGCACCAACCTGCCCAGCTGTTTCTTTTTAACTTTGTGTCACTAGTAAGTCACCTTTTGCACCTACTGTGTGCCTGACAAATTTTTAATTCTGAAAGCAATCCTGTAAGGCATGGCTAAAACCCACTCCGCTCTACAGACGAAGGTACGGGAACTCTGTGCACGCTGCCCAGGGGCCAAAGGTCAGATCTAGCTGTTCCCCATCAGTGCACCTCTCCTGGGTGTGTCCCCACTCCTGCCTCTTCCCCAGCGCAGGGAAGACTCCACCTTATAAAAGCGGAACCTCCATGACCCCAGGAGAAGCCAGCTTCAAGAGGGACATAGAAAGAGCCTGGCAGCCCTAAACCTGGGTCTCTATGGGAAGATGTGAGCTGGGAGGACGGTGACTCTAGTGCTGGCGTGGGAAGGCACACTCCAAATACAGGTGCTACTCAGTTAAAGTCACATACTCTCCGATGGCTAATTGAGCATTGTACCATGGCGGCCCCAACCCCCATCCCACCCTGGACTGAGTCCTGTTAAGTGGTGCCCTTCCCATTCTGTCCCTCCAAGGGTCCCCTGGAGCTACCAGAGAAAGAAAATGCAGGACTCACGGGAAGTAAGATTTTTTCAGAATCTTGGTTTGATCATTCGGGTTGTAGTAACCGGGTCCCGGGCCTATTGAGGTCGGCTTTAATCCACGGCCAGTTCTGGATTTGAAGCAGGACATTAAGAACTTTGGCGATTGCCTCACCAGGGACTCGTTGACATTGTAATGCCCTGAACAGAGAGGAACATGGACATGGGATGAGTTACTTCCCAGTTCAGGGAAAAGCAGCGTCTGCCACCACAGGCACCTCACAGCAGACATGGTGACACTGTCACCTCAGCAGATCAACTGGGAAGGTCGCCTGTGTGGGACGACAGTCAGGCCTGCCACTTGGGAAATGACTTCAGCCCATCCGCCTCAGAGCAGCCTGGCAGGGTGGGTCTCACTGTTTCAAACCATACCCAGGACCCTGCAGTTAATACCAGAGACAGAAATTAAATAGCCAGAGGACTTGCAGCCAGCCAGACACCTAAGGAACACCCCATACTGACACAGCTTCCCCTTTAATAGAGTAAGAACACCCAGTCTTCTGGGGACAGGGAGATTCCAATTGCTGAATGTTATCTTCACGGTTTGTACATGTCCAATGAGAAAAGTGTGTGTATGTGTGTGTGCCTGTGTGTCTGTATGTCTGTGTATGTGTCTTTCTGTATGTGTCCATGTGTCTATGTATCTATGTATCTATGTGTGTATGTCTATGTATATGCCTGTGTGTATATGTCTGTGTGTGTGTTTATGTCTGTTATGCATACAGGTATGCATGTGCAGATATGCACATCTGTGTGCACACAAGACCAAAGGTGCCCTTCTCTTGTTCTTTCTACCACTTTCTGCCTTATTTCCTTCAAACAGAGATCTCTCTCTGACAGGCTTGTGGCCAATAAAACTCAGCAGTTTCTTTGTCTCTGCCCTACACAACACTGGAGTTGTGGGTGCATGTGTGACCACACCCAACTTTTTACATGGGTAATAGGGATTTAATATCAGATCCTCGTGCCTATACTGCAAGTACCTGAGGAGCCACCTTCTCAGTCCCCAAGCAATATTTTTTTAAGTTTATTATTTTTAGGTGTTTCTGTTTGCATGTGGGCACAAAGTTCCCCGGAGGGGTCAGAGCTCTCAGGGTTGGAATCCCCTAAAGCTGTAAGCCACTGAAACGGGTGCTGGGATGGGAACCTGGGTCCTCTGGAAGAACAGCAAGTGCTCTTAACCACTATGTCATCGCCTGAGGCCCTGCACAATATTCCTGAGAATCCGCTGCGTGGGGGGGAGGGGAAGTCTAGTTTCCGCTAGAGCAGTGTTTCTCAACCTGTGGGTCGAGACCCCTTTGGGAATCAAAGGACCCTTTCAGAGGGATCACCTAAGATCATCTGAAAACACAGGTATTTACATTATGACCCACAACAGTGGCACGATTACAGTTATGAAGCAGCAACGGAGATAATGTTATGGTTGGGGTCACAGTGTCAGGAAGGCTGAGGACCACTGCCCTAGAGCCGGCGCCCCATTGCTCTTGTCTTAAGAAACCAAAATCAAATCCACTTCATCTGTCCACAAAGCTCCAAGGAGGGGAGAATGGCCTGAGCTGGAGAACAGGGAGCAGCCTCACCCCCCAAGGCTGTCACCTGCTCGCTTGCTCCAGACTTCCCATCAGTCGCAAGTTAGGGGAACTACTCAACAGAGGCGGCGCTCTAGGCATGACGCTGGGCATGCTGGGAGCAGGCAGCATTGCAGGGACTAAGCCAGCAGGGGAAGGGCAAGTTCCACAGTGACACTCTCAAGTGCCCGAAGGCCACTGGTGCATGGCTTGGGAGTTTTGTTTGCGTGTACTCTTAGTTATCTGTATGTGTGCTTGTGTTAGTGTGTGTGTGCTGGTGTATGTGGAGGCCAGACGTCCACTCCTCAGTCCCCTCTGCTTTTTTTTAAATTTATTTTATTTTTATTATATGTAAGTACACTGTAGCTGTCTTCAGACACTCCAGAAGAGGGAGTCAGATCTCATTAAGGATGGTTATGAGCCACCATGTGGTTGCTGGGATTTGAACTCAGGACCTTCGGAAGAGCAGTTGGGTGCTCTTGCCCACTGAGCCATCTCACCAGCACCCCCCCCCGCCCCCTCTGCTTTTTTACAATTGTTTCCATTTGTTTACTTACGGCACGTATTGTGTATTTACAGATTACCACAGCACACACGTGGAGGTCAGAGATTTGGTCCTGAGGACTGAACTCAGGTCAATGGACCATCTTGTCAGCCCTCACAACATCATCATCATCGTCATCATTGTCATTGTCATCATCGAATGATCTCTCACTGAACCTGGAGTCCCAGGTTTGGCCAGATTGGCTGACTGGCAAGCTCCAAGGATCCCCCTGTCTTTGCCTCCCAAAGGGCTTTTTCACTTGGTGATAGAGCCCAGGTCCTTGTGCCTGTTCTCAGCAAGAGCAAGCACTTTGCCCCACCCACCTTAAATAAACAGAAACTCATAACGATTCTCCTGCCTCAGTCTCCCAACCATTGGGATCAGAGATGCCACATACTAACACATTTTTAAAGATATACATGAATACACATACACACAGAGCTTGAAAGTCTATATGACATCATGACATCCGTGCTTTCGTGAAAAGGACAAAATCAGGGCAGAGCGAGGCAGGGCCCGAGAGGGGTCATACCAGGAAAGAAATTCAGTAGAACTGGTGGGACCCAGAAAGGTGGGAACAATCTTAGGAGTGGTGGCATCAGAGGGACAAGATCTAAAGCACTGTAGATCTGACTGTGTTCGTTCTGGCCTTCTGTTTTAGAGACAAGTCTTGCTCTGCAGCTCTGGCTGGCCTCACCCCTAAGGCTACCTTCCAGCGTCTGTCTTCTGAGAGGTTGACTTTTTCTCTAAGCAGATTTGACTTTTCTATTGACTAAGTGGTGAAGAGAACTCTAAGATGCTATAAGAGTCAGCACTGTCGTCTCCAGGCAGGGCATCGGGAAGGAAGGCTGGATGCCCTCTATGGGAACAAGAGGAATGCCCTGCCCCCCCCCCCTTTCCCGTGCTCCGGAGCAGTTGGGTCCTATTCTGTTCTTTGTTACAGGGGACGCTGAGGAGCCTCTGAGAGGGCGTGCTGTCTGTGATGCCCTGTCCCAGGGACCCGTGGTGGGGCCTCTGGCTAAGCCCCAAGGGTGCTGCTTTGTTCCGCTGTATAAACAAACAAGGAGGGGCTTTGTGCGGATGGTGCAAGTGGGGGGGGATTGTGGCTGCATTGAGCCTCCTAATTAGCACTGGTTTTGTTACTCAGCTTCAGCTTGATCTTCTGGCTTTAATCTGGATTTGCTGAAATCTGACATGCCCTGCAATTTTCTCCACACCCTACGCCTCCCTGCCCCTCCTCTGGGTTCTGGGGCCCAAAGTTCCAGGCTTGGCTGGGTAAGGCTGGCGAGAGGTCAGGTTGTGTGGACTATTCTGGAGCCCTCTGAACTAATCCTCTAGGACAAGTGCTCTGGAGACGGAAGTGCGGTCGCACAGGGGTATGGCCACCTTTGGGAATACAGAAGACTACAATACAGGCAAGCTCAGATGTGTTCCTGGATTCTGGTTCCAGAAGGCACCAAGTATCTGAAGGGAAGCAGGGGTCTGGCCAGGCACCTTTGGGCTCAGGTGTGCTATTTAGTGTCTTGCGATTCTGGACAAGTATTTGTAAACTCTCTGAGCATCTTCTTCCATATATGAGAAAATCGGGACTATGGGCACAGGCAGGTGAAACACTCCCAGTGGAATAAATGCAGCCAGCACCTGGTCATTTAGATGGTGAAGTGACCTCTGAGGCAGTGTCACCTTCTCTCTCCCTCCCTGTTAGTGGCCTGCTGAGGCCACCTTTCCACCTGGCTGCCCAGAGCTGTCGTGCCTGGTCCCAAAAGGCCATGACCACTAAGGCCAAGATGGCCGCTTAGCGGACATGCCCAGAGCCACTGGATCCCCGATCCTCTCTCTCTCTGTGTTCAGCACTTTCTCTGTCTCCACGGCCTCCAACCCCACAACTAAGGTTCTTCTGCACAGGCGCCCTGCAGGGAGATGGGCGCCCAGAACATCGAAGCCATAGCAGGAACCCAAAGTCAAGGGCAAAGCCAAGCGGCTGCTTACCTGGTGCTGGCCCTCCGGATGCCGACGAGGGTATGAATCCTCTCGGCGTTTTCGACAGAAACCCGGCTCGAGCGCAGACATTGTTTTTCTGTCTGCAGGAGGCGATGGAGGCCTGTGTGGGAGGAAACCCACCCGCATGCTCAGAGCCTGCCTGCTCTCTGTCTCTGCCACCCTGCCTGGACAGGTGGCAAATATAAGCCAAATTTCAACCCGTCCTTCTTGGATGGAGCGTGGGCATGAACTGCAAAAGGTGGCTATGGCTGTGTCCTTATCTACAAAGTCCAAGTGGTCTGTGACAAACCATGTGCACACCCACGCACGCACGCATGCACACCACGGAGAAACCAGAGAACGGCTAGGAGTCTAAGAGAGAAACCTGAAGACCTCGGTCGATAGCCCCTCTCCAGCCTGGCCAAGTCTGTGTGACCCTGCTCAGATGGTCTCGTTTCTCTGAGCCTGAGTTTTTCTCTCTCTGTAAAATCCACCCGATGATCCCTGTTCTGTTTTGGAGCATTGTTGGGGGCAGGGAAGGACATCACAAACCCTTCAGAGAAAGTTTACGGGTTTGTTTCTTCTCAGTGCTGGAGTCTTGTGCACCATGGGCCAGCTGCACCCACTGCGCTTGGGGGAAGGGTTTGGCTGGGTGTGTGATGCTGTTGCGCGTGTTTTCATTTCCTTTGCCATCATTTTGTTTTGTTTTGTTTTGTTTTGTTTTGTTTTGAATCCTTTCCAGGACAGGTCCTCATGTCCCCCACCTGGTCCCTGGCTGCATTTCTCCCTGAACAAATAGTGCTCTAACCTAGGCATCCAGCATTGCCTGGAGTCCTATCGCTCAAGATTCTAATCAAATCTGCAGTCACTCTCTTCTCTCTGCTTTTCTGGACAGACCAGAAATTAAGAATTTTGGCTGATCCACGACATATACACATGAGAGCGTCCCATGGGTTCAGAACTCTAGAAATGATAAGGAGGGAGGGGCTGGGTCTCGGGGGTGGGGGGAGGCTGAGATCATTCTTCTATTACGCACGCATCACAAATATTTGAAGTACCAATTTGTAGTCAGTCTCCTGTATTCGTTAGATAACAGAAGCAATAAAAAATTGTGTTCAAGAGTGCTGGGAAATATTTGCCGAATGAGTGAAACTATTTGCTGGGGGCTGGGAGGGCTTGATTCTCCCGGGTACTTCTTTGTTTAAAAAGAAAAAAAAAAAAAAAAAAAAAAAAAGAGTTTCTTGAGAAACGCAGGTGGCACTTTGGTTTTGTGCTCACAAGGAATGTAGCTTTTCCCAGGGTCCCGATGGCAGGTTGCATGCAGGGAGTTCCTACACAAAGCCCAGATGGGCAGGCTAATTACTGGACAGGCGAGGACCAGGCCTAGAGAGAAGATAATAACAGCTGCCACAGCAAAGGACTCCAAAAGAGAACCTAAGATTGAGGCCAGGCAAGTTGCTCAGAGCACAGCATGGCTAACGGGATTATGGCTTTTGGGCTGCTTGCCTGCTGTCCCCGCCATTGTTCTCTGGGCTGGGGGGGGGGGGGAGCTGCGGGGGGGGGGGCGTCTCCTGCAGACAAAACAGCTCCCCACCTTTGTTCTTTACCCAGACAGAAACCTGTGGAAAATGGAACATTGTTGTATACCTGTGAGTCCACAGGAAGATTTCTCCATTAGACTAAGAAAACACTCAGCAGGTAAACACAGAACAAAGCTGAGTTGTGAACTCTCAGAGAGAGAAACTCCAGATGGACTGAGCAGAAAATCCACCTGGACCCTGACAGGGTGACTTCAAAACTGAAGGGGGTGGTGTGTGTGTGTGTGTGTGTGTGTGTGTGTGTGCACGCGCGCGTGCACGTGCGCAGACATGTGTAAAGCCCCTGAAGAAATTGCATCTGGCTGTTGGTGACATTTGCATTTGCCCTGGGAACCCACATTCTAAGGGAGTTGGCATGGGGTGAGAGAGACTTCAGCAGTTAAGAGCACATACTGCTCTTGCTGAGGACCAGAGTTCAATTCCCAGCACCCACACCAAGTGGCTCCTTTCTTACTGCCTGTAACTCCAGCTTCATGGGATGGATGGATGGTCTGGCCTCCAAGGGCATCTGCACTAAGGTATACAAGCATACACCCCCCCACACACACACACACACTGTACACACACACACTTTAAAAAATAAACATTTTTAAGAACGAGAAGTATAATTGTAAGAAAAATCTACTCTATATCTCTGCTTCCTGGATTTCCATAGGGCTTAATTGTATATTATTCAAAGTATAAATGTGTCACCTTAAAACAATCATGAACAAAGCCCAGGCGCTCCATGGAGCCGGAGAAACGGCTTAGTCATGAAAAGGATTGCTGCATCAGCATGAGAGCCCGAATTCACATCCACAGCCCTCGGCACAAAAAGTCAGACATGGACTGGAGAGTCGGCTCCGCATTTAAAAGCACTGACTGCTTGCTCTTGCAGAGGTCCTGAGTTCAATTCCCAGCAACCACGTGGTGGCTCACAACCATCTGTAATGGGATCCAGTGCCCTCTTCTGCTGTGTCTGAAGACAGTGAATATATATATGTATATATACATACACACACACACACACACACACACACACACACACACACAGTGGTGGTGCACGCCTTTAATCCCAGCACTTGGGAGGCAGAGGCAGGCGGGTTTTGAGTTCAAGGCCAGCCTGGTCTACAGAGTGAGTTCCAAGACAGCCAGGGCTACACAGAGAAACCCTGTCTCGAAAAAAAACAAAAAACAAAAAAAAACCCAAAAGACAAAACCAAACAAACGAAAGACACAGTGGCCCACATCTTGGGAAGGCAGAGTCTGGAGGATCCCTGAGATTTATTTGCCTGCCAGTCACCAAGGACCCTTTCTCAAAAACATCACCATCACCATCTAAGATAGACAGCAACTGAGGAAAACACCCTCATGTGCACACACAAGTGTACACACACACACAACATGCATGAATTGGCAGAAAGAAACAACTCTATTCTGGATCTTGGTCATTTGCAGACTCACAGCTGCATGGGCCCAGAGGCCATTTGTTCGATGAGAGACATTTATCACAAGCCCTATGGGGAAGCATAAGGATGTGCACAGAGGACTGGAAGCACCCAGGCCTGGCTCGAGCTATGTCACCCTTCTGCTGCAACCTAGGACACAGAGGGGTGCTCACAGTGACAGAGCTGAGCCTGGCTCCCAGGTGGCCTGGCTCTCTCTGAATGCCTTGCTCCTGTGCAGATCACTCCTAGACACACATTTCCTTTCTCCTGAAAACCTGAATCGTCGCGTCTCAGAACCCACAGTGCAGGCTGGAGGAGGTGTTCTAGAATCTTCCTCAGGTTATGTCCTACCCTTCTCGCTGCCCATCGGGAGTCTCCCAGGGCACAGAGAACAAGCCCAAACTCTCCCTGGGATCTTCAGGGATAGACTGAGATAGCCACTGTCTGCCTGTGTGCTCTCTTTCCTCTTGCAGCCTCCTGGCTCAGATCACCCTCTGACCCTACAGTCCCTGATGAACCAACTCCTTTCCTGTCTCAGGACCTTTGCATATGCTCTTCCCTCTGGACTTCCCTCCAATCGTGGGTCTCAGCCTCTGATGTTTCTCTGACTACTCAGTCTAAAGGGCATAGGTACTTCAACCCCCAAACTGTACCTACCTTCTCAGGTTCCAAATGTTTATCTCCCTTAAAGCTAGCTCTCTCTCTCTCTCTCTCTCTCTCTCTCTCTCTTTCTCTTTCTCTCTCCCCTCTCTCTGTCTCTCTCTCTCTTTGGTCTGTCTGTCTGTCTCTGTCTTTCTCTCTCCTTGGTCTCTCTGTCTGTCTGTCTGTCTCTGTCCCTCTCCTGTCTCTGTCTCTCTCTCTCCTTGGTCTGTCTGTCTGTCTCTGTCTTTCTCTCTCCTTGGTCTCTCTGTCTGTCTGTCTGTCTCTGTCCCTCTCTCTCCTGTCTCTGTCTCTCTCGGTCTCTCGTCTCTCTGTGTGTGCGTGTCTCTCTCTCTGTCTCTCTCCTCTCTCTCAGTCTCTCTGTCTCTCCTCTCTGTCTCTCTCTCTGCATATGTGTATGTGGTGTTCCTGTATATGTACGAGTGTGTGGAAACACTAAGCTGGGAAACTGAAGGCAGGTATACCTCCACACTCTCCCCATACACATCTTAGCATCTCCTACTGTGAGCCGGAATCAGGCGATCCATTAAATACAGTGTTCTGTGAGGAATGAATGCAAGGACTTTGTGATTGGAGGTCCAGCTGACTCCGCCCATGCAAACCCCTGCTGCCACCATCACGTGGTCATCATTAGGGTCCAGCTATTCCAGGGGAACATTCTAGAACAGCATGACCAAGAGAGTATCCACAATCAGCCCTGGAAACTTGACTGATCCAAACTTAAGGCAGGCTGCATAGAGCAGATACACACCAGACTGCAAAGACTCCCCTCGAGATGGCTCATTAGTAATCGCCTATCATCTCTGTGTGATTGGTGTCAAAACAAGGACATCTTGGATCTGCTGGGTTAAGTGAGCTATATTACCAAGTTAACTTCACCTGTTCCTTTTTAGCTCTGTACACTGCTACTAGAAATTTCTAAATGACCCAGCTGTCCTCCATCAATTTGCTACTGCCAAGTCCTAACCTGGTAGTTCCCCTCTCCCTGCTGCCGCCCTGTCCTCCGCTCTGCGCATTTTACAGTTGACCAGCTTACTCACACAGAGTGGGCAGAAGCCATGTGGATAATGGTGACTTACAGACCGTCTTTCAAGAGAGGCCCTCGAGAATGAGGTATCTGAGAGCAGGCTTTTGAAAAGCAGCCCTTCGCCAAGTTCACCAGAATTCTGTGTGGGCCACACCCTGACTTCAGAGCTTTCGCATGGGTTTGTGGTCTGCCTGACTTTCCCCCACAGCCTCCCAAGACAAACGTCATTGATTTTATTTTACCGTTGTGGCGCCACAGACCCCATGACTAACCAAGGACAGCTCCCCCGCTCCCCTGAGGGCTATTGCGCAGGCCTTTGTGCCAGGTGCTGCTCTCATTCCTTAACCTAGGTTCTCCTACTGAGTATCTTCATCAAATCTGGTAGACAAACACATATACCCCCCCATTCTACAGATCAACAAACTGAGTCTTGAAAAGACTGGTGGAGCATAGGCAAGGCATAGATAGTGGCAAAATGGAGACCTGAGCCCAAACTTCCTTCAGGTACCCTTTCCCACTCACCCTATTCTGCCTAGAGCACCAATGTTAGCACATACACTGGAGCTTGTGTGCACGTCAACACACTTAGATACTTGCTCCCTCACACACATTTGAGTTCACATGTAAATACACACACACACACACACACACACACACACACACACACCATTCCAGACACCTTTCATTTCAACACTGAGGAGACAGAGACAGGTAGAGATCTCTGCTCATTCGAGGCCAGCCTTGACTACACAGCAAGTTCCAGGACAGTGAAAGTTACATAGTGAGATCTTGTCTCACAACCAAAGCCAGCAGCATCCGGAACATTGGCAACTTTCAGATAATAAAAAGAAGCTGGGTTTTATCTTATCAGATTCTAAAAAGTAAAGGAATAATGTCGGTGGCTGAAGCAGTACGTATGTATATACCTGCTATGCCAGGGGACAATCGCGTCCCTGACACACTAGTCTACACAGGGGTGAGTGGGAGAAGCGGGCTTCTTGAAGCCCCTGCCACCCACCATCGTTACCTACGATTCAGATTCTTGCAACCACGGTCACCCCGCCCCTGCCCCAGCATGCTCATAAATGCTCACTGTCTGACCTCCGGTGTTAAAATCCTGTTTCCCCGGGCTGGTGAGATGGCTCAGTGGGTAAGAGCACCCGACTGCTCTTCCGAAGGTCCAGAGTTCAAATCCCAGCAACCACATGGTGGTTCACAACCATCTGTAACAAGATCTGACGCCCTCTTCTGGAGTGTCTGACAGCTACAGTGTACTTACAATAAAAAAAAAAAAATCCTGTTTCCCCATGCCTTGAGCCCCTCCCTGCCCCGTTGGCAGCCCACCCTCTCCACACAGACACTGGACAAGGGCAGCGGTGACCTTACATTGTAATGGTTTGGGGCAGGGGTTTCAGATTTTTCCACTTTCATGAAGCTTGGCAGCTGGAACATGCTGGAACAGGAATTGCTGAAGTCCTTCTTGGAAGCCAAGTCTGACCGGATGGTATACGCGTTGGCAGCGGGATTTTTAGAAATGATGGGGCCCAGCCGGGCACACTGAGGAAGAGGAGGAGGATTAGCATTGCCAATCGACCCAGGGGCCGGGAAAGACAGGTCAAAAGCAAAGGTCCCTGACCATTGTTATTTGCTTGTTGGTTTGCTTGTTTGTCTGATTATTTGTTGATACAGGGCCTCAGTCTGTAGCCCAAGTCGACCTAGAGCTCACTGTATATAGCTCAGGCTAGCTTCAGCCTTACATAGGCTAGCCTCAGCCTTGGAGCCTTCCTGCTGCCTCGCTTTGGGAGTGCCGGGGTGTGGGGCACTAGCCACCATGCCCAGCTTACAAGCATGTTTTTCCTTAAGAGGCGAGACCGTAGCAGGTGCCAGGGGTAATCAGACCTCGAGCTTTGAGGGCTCAATCTTGGGAAATGCAAGTTCAGACCTGTTCCAACTTCTGTAAACTAACTCAAAGTATTCGTCACCTGTTTGGGACCTGGAGAGAGTGACTTTCCTGGCGTCACATTTTCACAGTGTCCTGTGCCCCACCACTACGCCCGCCTCATCAGCTGTGGGGTGACTCCCGAGACAGGAAAGGTAAGACTGCTCTCCATGGCGTTCTCATGGAGCTGCTTCAGGGAGGGACAGGGAGGCTCAGAGAAGGCCGCTTGCTCACGCCTCCTCTCCCTACTGTGTTCTTGCCGGGTTTAGTGGCACACACGTGTGGTTCAGGATTCAGGAGGCAGAGACAGGGTGACTGCAAATTTGAGGCCAGCCTGAGCTACACAGTGAGACACTGTCTCAAAAATAATAAATAAATAATTATCACCCAGACCAACAGCAAATAAACAGCAATAAAACCCTAAAAGACCTATGCTTCAACAGAACCGATCCCATCCCTTCCGGGAGAGCACAATAAAGTATTTTCAGTTCAAAAACAAACACAATTCGTGTTTGCCAAATGAATGGGGGCAAAAGTCACAGAAACTCGATGATAACATCTCTTTGCCCTATGACAGCGTGGCTGGTATTAGAGTCTGATAAAACAAGAGCGTTCCCATGGCTTTACAGTGAAAGGCTCGGGAACACTGCCGTGGGGATTCTCCATTCCGTGGAGGTTAATAGCCACATACACACAGGGGAGAGGGCTCGTGGGGGTGGCTCTCCACGGTGGTATGAGGGTAGGAGTTTCGGCAGAAGCCAGGCTGTGCTAGTCTGATTCTAACCCGGGTTCAAACCCAAGCTCTGGTTGCGGCGCTCCCCAGTGTTCTCAGCAGCAAAGACTAAACCTGCAGCAGCCTTTGGTTTTTGGCCAATCCTTTACCAAGAAATTCAACTCTGCTAGTAAAGTGGTGTGGGACCGACATGTTCGTTCAGCCAGGCAGTCTTGCCTCCATCTGGTGACCAAGATCAGCCATGGCGTCCAAAAGAGAGATCAGCGGGCTCTGCCCTAGAGAAATTGCGAGCGTTTCTTTCCCATCCTGGTGTCTTTCTTGCCTTCAGAGATTTATTGCTTTTATGTTTGGGGGCTGGGGTGGGGTGTTCTAGAAACTTTCCAGTGACACCGAGTTCGCTGAGGTACCATAACAGGATTAGTGTTGGCAACACCCACTCCCCTGCATTTCTCTGTCAGGCCTGTGGTCTCCACTCGACCCCATGCTGCCACTGGAGAACTTCTCCCAACACATATGAAATCCACTGTGCAGTGGCAACCCAGAAAGGCCACCAAAGTCCCCACCCATCTGCCTCATTTAGCTTCCTGGTTGTAGAAGATTCTAGAATAAAAACTCGGAATGCCTTAGTGAGGTGGGTGCTTTATATCATTTGAACTTTGAGGGGTGACAAAAGGTTGGGTGTTGTCCCCATGACAGTCATGAGGAAGTGTGTCGCGTTTATAAGCCCACGGACATTTCGGGGTGGCCTCACCCTGAACACATTCCTCCTGGGCTCTTATGATCTCCCTCTGAGGCGGGAGGCTTGAATTCCCTGAGTCTCCGGATCCGGAAGTGGGGGAAAGGCTCTCTGTCTCTCATTGAGGTTGGACAATGTGGGCTGCAGCCAGGTATTACAAACCCTTAGGACCCCCGTCCCAAGGAACTCACACATTTACAAGTGTAAGGCTGGGGCTCAGACATCCTAGCACTTCAGGAGAGGGCCTGGACTCTATTCCTGGCACCCACATCAAGCATCCAGTTTCTAGGGACCTGGTGCCCTCTGCTGGCCTCTGCAGGTATCTGCAACTCCTTTGTGCCTTAGCTTCTCCGTCCCTCCCCCGACTCAACACACATAGTTAAAAACAAGCCTTGTATTTAAAACAAGAAATATAAAGCTGAATCTTAGGGCCAGCGAAGGGAGAGACGTCCCCCCTCTCCTTTCTTCTGGGTCATTTTTTTTTAAAGAGGTGAAAGACCTGATTGGATTGTGTAACACTCTGATCTACCAGGGCCTTCTCTCTTGGGTGAAGAGTTAGTTAAACCACTCAAAAGTCATGGCCAGTGAAGCCTGGCAGCGTCCTGATCCACTGGGCACTAATCCAGACCCTTCATGGTAGGGTAGTAGTGTACAGTCGGCCAGAGGAGTTCTCAGAGAGAAGCCAGGCGCTTTGGGCAGTCTGAAGGGTGACTCTGGTACTGACAGAGCTAGCTAGCTCCTGCTTGTTTACACTGCTCAGCAATTTCAAAGTCTTTCTCACTGCAATTCGCTCAGAGCCTCCAGGGAGTCTCTGAGGCAACTGGTATGTTGAAGGGTGGCGTGCTTGAGGTCACATTCAGGCTCCACGGCTGAGTCAGGATTAGGTCCCCAGGCCTGTGGCCAATGCTGGGGCATTGTGACGTGGCACCTGGATGGTTGCTTTGGGGTCTTTCTCCTGACGCGGAGCTAAAGACCTGGCTATCCTGTGACTTTGCTGAGGGCTCCGAGACCATGAGCCTTCACTCCAAAGTCAGTTTGCTCCTGAAAATTCCCCACTGCAAACCAACCCAACCCCCAGCAAGAGGTGGCCGCGTTTGGTGGGCCCTAAATGGTCCCTTTGTGTGAGATTAATAAGAAAATGATCCCTGGTGTCAGGCATTGTATCCATCTATGTAAGAACTGTCCCAGCCTTTACAGGGACAGGCAGGCACACGCATTCTATTGATGTTAGTCTCTGACCCTGCTTTTCGCCGACGCTGCTCCACCTCAGGCAACGTTGCTCTGGCTTGGCTCTTTCCCGCCCTTGCTTCCCTTAAGGCTGAGGCTGTAGCTTAGTGGTAAGAGCCTTGAGTGCCATCCTCTGCTTACACACCAAAACAGAAGGCAGAAGAACACAGTCTTCACTCACGTCTGCTCAGGGTCAGGGCTGTTGCATTTCTATGCTTGACTGCAAGAGTCCTCGACAAAGATGGAGTCCCAGGAAGGAACAGGAAGATTCCCGTGTCTCAGGCCCCATGTGTGTGTGCTCTCTTCCCCCAATTTCTCTCTCTCTCTCTCTCTCTCTCTCTCTCTCTCTCTCTCTCTCTCGGACTGTGTGTTCTCCCTCTGTCTCTGTGTGTGTGTGTCTCTGTCTCTCTCTGTGTATGTCTGTCTGTCTCCCTTGTTCTGTGTATCTGCCTGTCACTGTGTGTCTGTTTCTGTCTCTCTGTGTGTACATGTGTGTGTGCACGTGTCTGTCTGTCTTTCTGTGTGTCTCTGTTTCTCTGTCTCTCTCTTTACTGCCTCTCTGTCACTGTGTCTGTCTGTCTGTCTGTCTCTATCTCTGTCTCTCTGTGTGCATGTGTGTGTGTGCATGTGTCTGTCTGTCTGTCTTTCTGTGTGTCTCTCTGTTTCTCTGTCTCTCTCCTTACTGTGAGGGAGTAATATCTATGCCCTGAGTCCAGTGTAGAGAATGTGGAGGTCAGAGGTCAGCTCTCTCCTACCACGTGGATCTCAGCAATCCAGCTCTGGCCATTGGCTTTGGCAGAGCCATCTAATTGTACTCCTAGGGTTGTTTGTATTTTGTTTTTTGTTTTTTTTTCATCCAAATTCCCAATGATTTGAACAACCCAGTTATATGAAGCAAGTGTTAAAAATCATTTTCCTTTCAGGGAAAGCCACAGCAGTTTTCCCGGCATGCCTCAAAGCCTCGGGAAGACACCTGCTTCTTTCGATGGACAACTAAGGCCTAGTTTTTCTTCCTACCTCGTCCACACGCATCCATGGAGACGACCGGCGTAAGGTCACAGGGTCAGATTTACCTTTGTGAAATCACAGGAAGTGGCTGCTGTCTTAATCAGGACAGGGGTGGTTGGAGAGAAAGGACAGCTGCCCAACGTGTCATTATGCAGTGAACAGGGGAAATTACTGACCGGTCAACGCCCCGGGGCTCTCACCGTGGAGGGAAAAGTGCACGTTCCTCTCTTGGAAAGAGAGGCACTGCTGAACACTGGAGACTGGTGGATGACATTGTAGAACCCAGGGCCCGGGACGTCATCCTGAGAAGGACAAGAATGCAGTGTCACTGGGCACGGCAACTTCAGCATGCTTTTCCACCAGTCTTCCATCCATTAGCGCTAAGCCTCCCTCTAATCCTACAAGCAGGCTCCACCATAACAGAAGTGACAGCCTGGCTTCGAAGTTCCCTCACTTGCCCAATCTCTACCTCAGTGACCAATGGGAGGGGCCGGAGTTCTAACTCAGGCCGGGTCTCCCAAAGCCCTTGCTCTTTCCACAGAGGTGCCATCCTGAGTTCGACGGCAACAGTGCTTTGGGGAGATTTTGGTTTTCGTGTCATTAGGGAAATGTACTGGTGTGCATGTCAGCCTTCTCGGACTGGGGCAGCCAAGCCTGAGGTGAGGGGAGGGTGACCGATTTTACGGTAACCACACCCCACCTGACTCAGCTTCCTCCTGAGGCCTCTAAGAAGGGAAATTGGGGAGTGTTTCTGTTTATAAAGCAAAAGGAAACAAAAACAATCTTCATTCCAGACGAGGCCATCTTGAACTTGGAGACAAAATGAGGCACCCATGGGGCCCGAGGGTAGCTTGAAGTTGGGGTATTGGGGAGCAGGCAGCAGAAGCTGTGCTCGGAGCCAGCACAAGCTACGTGAGCTTCCAGAAGCTTCCAGCTCCTTTCTGGTGCTCGTTACTAAGGGGATAGCAGTGTTGTCAAAAGCCTGGGGAACAGGTGACAAGAAAAGAGGAGATGCTTCATCGTCGCACAGGGCTTCCTGGTCCTGCCCGCTGCTGGGAGCTGTTCAAGGCTAATCTCATTTTCACCACCACCCAACAAGGAAGGGATTACAGTCCCTGTTTCACCAAGGAGGCACATGCAGATGAACTTGTCCAAAGTCCAAATGCTGACTACACGGCGAGTGCTCTCGGAAGTGGGCCTGTCACCAAAGCTACCTAAAAAACCAGAAGCCAGCCATGTGGGGGCCACAGCAGCAAGCAGTAAGCCCTGAGTGCAGAGTTTGCTAGTGCCACTCTGTAAAGCCAAAGACATCCTAACTCTCCTGTCCTGGCTGCTTCATCCAGGCAGGGAGCTTGATGGACCACTGGTGCCTTCCAGAACTTTCCAATCTGAAAAGTGGGGAGAGAGTGACTGGAGTTGACTATAAAGAAGAGAGGCAAAGTTGTTGTTAGCAAGATCTTAGAACAGATGTGTGGCACACTCACACACCACAAACACATATAAACAAACAGATACACTCACACACACATGTACATAGATATATACTCACACACATACACACATACTACACACATACACTCACACACATATGTACATATATATATACTCACACACACACCACATACACACAGGTGACACACACAGGTGAGACATACACAACTCACATACACACTGACACACACATATACACACCCCACACACACAGGTGAGACACACACAGGCGAGACACACACACAAGTGAGACATACACACACATATACTCATACACACATATACATACACACATTCATACCACACACACACACACACACACACACACACACACACACGGTAGGTAGTGAGAAGAAGAGCAGAGGGCTCAGCCTCCCAGGCCAAGAATCAGGAGCAAGATACTGCAGGCAGGTCAGTTTCCCAGGGCGCAGTTTGCACACTTTTCCCCAGTAGCACACTGAGACATTACAATGACCGGCTCACTGAGAAGACAGGATCAAAAGGGAGATAGATGTCCTAATGTTGCACAACGGGCAAAGACCTAGCCAGACTCGGGATAGAGTCTTCCAACCACGGACACCAACTGCCTCTCAGATGAGACTGAGAGGATAAGGAAACGCCCGTCCCCAGGGTTGTAAATTGGAAAGTCTGTTCTCAGTGCTGCTCAGCTCCACCATCTTCAGTGAGTCTCCTCACTGGGCCTTAGTCTCCTTATCTGCAAACCTGAGGTGCTGGGATCCTAGTGAGGTTCCAGGTCCCCATCTGCAGCAGGAGTTGTAGTGTCACTAGTCATAGCGCTGATGCATGAAAACGCTTTGCCTGCTTGTATGGATGTGGAACACGTGTGTGCCTGCATGCCCATGGAGGCCAGAGGAAGGAATTGGATCCTCTGGGACTGGAGTTATAAACAGTTGTGAGCTGCCAGGTAGACGCTAGGAATTGAACCCAGGTCCTCTGCAAGAGCAATCGCTCTAACTGCTAAACTATCTCTCCAGCCCCTGATATATGACCTCACAGGTGCAAGTGGGCAGGGAAGACACCTCTCTCTCTCCTCTCTCTCTCTCTCTCCTCTCTCTCTCTCTCTCACTCTCTCTCTCTCTCTCTCTCTCTCTCTCTCTCTCTCTCTCTCTCTCTCTCGCTCTCTCTCTCGCTCTCCTCTCTCTCTCCTCTCGCTCCTGGTCTCTCTGCACACAGCCACTGCTCTGTCTCCACCTACCCAGTTAAATTAGAATCACAAACAACAACTAGCTGTTTTTGCTTAAGTATAGCCCATGAAGTATTTGGGACATTCTTGTGCTAAAAATAATTACCTATTTGCAATTCTAATTTATCTAAGCACCTGTATTTGTCTTTGCTAAATCTGACAACTTTACTGGGCATCCATCAGCTGGGTCAGACTGCAAAACAGCTATGGTCCAGGGCACATGGGAATAGGGCTGTCACCGTTTAGCCTGTGGGGACGCAATTTACTCTCCACGAAGGTGTAAGAGAAGCGTCTTTGGGGTTGAAGCATGCTGGAGCTGGCCTGTGACGGGGGCCATTTAAAACCCTGACCGTGGTCATCGAAATCGGCTGCTGCAGGAATGTTTACAGCGGAGAAAGCAGCCGAGGCTCCAGTGGAGGGAAGAGCTGGGTTTCCTTCTCATTATCAGGCCCCAAAACCACCAGGGGACTCCACGGGCACAAGAGAAAGAACCCCGTGCAAAGGATCCCTGGGAAGCTGCCAGAAGTGGGGCAGGACCCAGCCATCCCCTCAATCTCTTAGATGAGACACCTCAGAAGGCGAAAACCAAATAACCCGAGTAGAAGTAACTGCCCACCACAGCCGCAGAGCCTCGGAGCCAGGGCCACCTGCGGGCACGGTACTGAGCAAGCGATGGGTGTCAGACGTGTTCCCCTCCTCTCGGCCAGCACACACCGCGGGTGACACTTGGTGGAGCAGCCCTTAGAGCGCCCATTGGACTGGCAGTCTCTGCAGGTGTGAGGAGTGGCAGATGACCCCTGTCCACCTGACCTAGGGATGGGCCTGAAGAGGTCACGAGGGAGCTGGCATGTAGACCCCGGGCCTGAGTATCTTCTCAGTCTTGTCGGGGGAGGTGGGACTGTAGAGCCTAGAGCCAGGCATGGCTTCCTACCTACTGTGGTTTCCATCTAATATCATGAATTCTGAGTTCCTCTAACCTTAAATGGTTTCACCGCATTTAAACCCTGGCTTCTGCCTGGCAGGGTAGATCTCCTGTAGAACTACCAGCTTAGTTGGCTGGCTAGTTTGTTTCTGAAGTGCTTTTCTATGTCCCTGGCTGGTCTTCAAATTCACTATATGACCAAGGATGAGCGTGAGTGGCTGACTGCCCTGCCTTAGCCTCCCAAGTGCTGGAATTGCCGCACAATTTCATCGTGCATTTTACGAGCTACCATATGGGTGCTGGGAATCGAGCCCAGGTCTTGTATGAGGGCCACAAATGCTCTAAACCACTGAGCCATTTCTCCAGTCCTTTCACCATGGAACTTAAGTTCCCTCCCACCCTCACCCCGCAACCCACAAGACACAGTGTCCGGGTTCTACCAGCGCGTGTTCATTCACGTGGAAGGCATCAAATTTGGCATCCTGCAATCTCCCCCCCAGGAAGAGCTGATCCAGCATAACATCCTAATTGTTAAGGGGAAGAAGCAGATGCAGGCGGGGCCCTTACAGCTGCTTAGCTTAGTAAGCTGAGTATGACGGAGCAGAAGCTGGGTGACAGGGAAGGAAGTGTCCAGGGGGCTGTGTCACCTAGAGCCATATCCCCTCGTGAATGCTAAGTTAGCTACATGTTTGTAACCAATCATAAAGTTTAGTTCTAGCAATCCAAGTGGCCAATTTAGACACACGCCTGTGCTGGACCCTCATCCTCCCTGTGGTGAGATTCTTGTGGGTAGTGACACAAGCCTTTGATCCCAGCACTCAGAAGGCAGGGACAGGTGGATCTCTGTGGATTCCAGGCCAGCCTGGTCTACAGAGCGAGTTCCAGGAGGGCCAGCGCTACACAGAGAAACCCTGCCTCAAAACAAAAGTCTGAGGGGGACATGTGAGCCATAGCTTGAGAGCAGAGTTCAGGGGACAAGCTAAGAGAGTCAGTTCTGGAAGTGAGTACCTTTAACACACACACACACACACACACACACACACACACACACACCACACACACACCAGCTACCACACTGGCACTGCAGGAGTGGGATTCTTTACAGGGAATGTGAACTGGGCCTGGGGTTCAGCTGCAGCAGAGGTGAGTGCCTGCCTCAGAGGGTGTCATGTTAAAGCAGGGCTAAGTGGGTCACTGCTCCAAGGTGAGCAGCTGATCGGGTGTGGGCTCGGCACAGGGCGTGTGTGGCTCCTGTCTTAAGCAGGGGAGGTTTCAAATCTGTTGTTAACTCGCGTTGCCTCACTAAATTACTGGGTGATGCCGCGCAGGCGCGTTGCTTCTCTGTGTTCATTTTCCCCCCCAGGAAAAATGAGATGGGCACGGAGCGAGGAAGGAGTGGGTTCTCTGTGCCTAGGACATGGGGATTATATAACGCCTCGGTAATTGCACAATCCCAACTCTCAACGTCGCAGACGAGGAAATCGTGGCCGCAAAGGACAAGTGGCCACTCTCAAAGGCTCCTGGGTGAGGGGACACTGGGATCTCCGTAGAGGAGCCATGCTTCTGCAAAAATACAAAATAAAAAATGCTTTCAAAGGCATCGGTGAAAGGCTTCCCGTCGAGCGGATGCCACCACCGCACTGGAAAGTTTGGAACCAAACTTCTGAGTGGTTTCCGCCTGTATCTGGTGCTACCCTGCAGTTCCGGCTGGAGGCCGCGCTGTCAGCCATGGGCAGGAGACGAGATAGGATCCCACAGGGTACTTTCAGCTCCTGGATCAGAGCTTGCCATGTGGGATGGAGCCCGGCAAAGAGTACTTGCTATCCTCCCTGGAGAGCAGTCTGTCTTGCCAAGGTCGGTCCAGAAGCATGCTGGCTTTCATCAACCAAATTTACAGCCTTGAAGGCCACAAAGGCAGGCGTGGCTCAGTGTGGAAACAGTGAGAGGTTTTGGGTTGAGGCCTAATTCTTTCGACGTTGATTCAGCAAATATTTATTTAGAGCCTCTCTTATGTGGCAAACCCGGGGCTGCACGGCCCAGGGTGGGTCACTTGGCCTCCCTAAGCCTCGGTTTTCCTCTTATGTTAAATGAAGACACTAAACCCTCTTCTTTTAGTATTGTTCTGGGGGAGCGGCGATACGATCTAAAAATGCTTTACCACATACTAGGGATTGGTTGGTGACAGCTACTATTCTTTTTATTGGAAACTGAGCTGCAAACACCCTGGACGTGGGCAACTTATACACTGTCATTAAAGCAGATCAACGGGGACCCGCACAGCAAGTGGGGAAAGAGCCTGACAGTTACAATACAGAGAAACTAGAGAAAAAAGAAAGAGAAAGAAAGAAGGAAACAAAGAAAGAGCGAAAGAAAAGAAGAAAGAAAAGTGCCAGAATAAGTTTTTATCATCGTAAAGAAAGCCACCTGTGATTTTTAAAATGTGTGTGTGTGTGTGTGTGTGTGTGTGTGCGGGCCAGCTTCATAGAATCCTGAGGTGACCAGTTTAAAAGGACGAAATCTGCTCTACAGTTCCGAGATCCAACTCACAACAGAAGAGCCAGGCCTAGGGCTGCGGGCCTTGCCAGGGCCCCTCACTGGTATACCTCCCCGTTGTTCCGACCCCAGGTTCTCCCGCCCCTCCCCCGCTGCCTTCTCGGGGAGGTGGGAGGTTGACGGCCACCTGCAGATTGCTGCAGGAGGTAACCGGGAATGCTTACTGTCAGGGTCCTACTTAAAAGCAGGAGGGATGTGGAGAGAAGACGCTAGGGATGCCTTGAGCTGCTACTGCCCCCTGGTGGTGAGAAAAGAGAAGACCAAAGCCCAGGAATAAGTTAAATAAAGGCTTGCCAGAAAACACCCAGAACTTTCAGGGCTTGGAGATCTGGAGAAAAGGGGGTTGGATGGAGACAGCACGGATATATTATTATTTTTTAATTGCATGTATGTATTTATTTGTGTGTACATACCATGGTATACACGAGGACAACTATTAAAAGAGTTGGCTTCTCGCCACTAAATGGGTTCAAGGCTAAGCCATCTTACCAGCCCCCTGTAATATTAATCAGATACTGTTTAAGGAATCTTTTAAACAGGGGTGCTCATTACTAACACAACTATAATTTTTTTAGAGACTTGTCTTCCCACATGTTATCTGGGGAATTATGTCATTCCCTCTGACGGATCAGAGTGGGGTGGGTTTTGTCTTCGGCTATACATACGTAGGTTCGGAAGAGTTTGTATTTTTATTCTTTTCAACATAAAGATGATTTTGGCTACAGGGTGTGGAGGCAGATTTCAATTCAGGTATACTGGTGGCCAAGGAAAGGGGACCGAGTACAAAGCTGGCCAGGCTACCCAGCAAGACCCTGAGTTATGTTTCCAAAGCGTATATTATATATAAAATCCTGACACAAGGATGGTACAGGCCCTCGGGTGATACTGCCCCCTGCTGTTCATAGAGAAACACAACAGCTAAACCCAAGCAAAGAATTTTGAAGGCAACTGTCATTTACCTTTTTGCTATAAAATCTCCTGGCTTGGCTGTTAAATCCCTTTTTTTCTGATTCTGGGATTATTGACGTCCTGTGTCTATAAGGGATGGAGGACTGAGTTGGGTATGCAGCCGTAAAACCTATACAACAACAAAAAGATATCCATCAGTGCCCGCGCGGCGACAGGAAAACTGTGGAGTCATACTAGGCTGGGAATGTAGCGCGGCTGGTAGATAGCGCATGCGCACGCCCCCCTGGCTCCATGCAGCGTTCAGGTAGTGGAGGCAGGGGGATTAGAAGAAAGTCAAGGTCACCTTTGGCTACATATTAAGTACAAGACCAGGCTGGAATAGGCAGTCCCTCCCAGGGAGATACAACCTTTCCTTTTGTTTAGTGTTTTCTCCGGGATGCTGGCTAGAACTAGAGGATGCTTATATTGGTGGGTGAGACTTCCTCTTTCTCCACAGCCCCCCTTCCCCGCGTGTGGCTGTCTGATGACACGGAGCTGAACTCCGCGGTCAGTGTGGTGCTTTCTTCTTTTCTCCCTTCTCTTGGCAGCTGTTTAAATTTACAGCTTTGCTCTGTTTTCTTTCCTTTCCTCTTTAAAACTCTAATAAAACTATCCTCTTTGAATTAAAAACATTCAATACAGGGTCAAAGGATGGCGCAGTGGAGCAAGGGCTCTTGTTGCCCGGGCTGGTGCGCTGAATTCAGTCCCCAAGACCTCCATGGTGGAAGGAGAGAACTAATCCCCAAAAGGTGTTCTGTGTCTTCCACATGTGCTCCACAGCATGCAGGTACAAAATAAAGAAGTATTATTTTGGAAAATTAAAATAGAGACTGAAAAGATGGCTCCGAGGTTAAGAGCACAGGCTGCCGCACTTCCAGAGGACCCAGGTTTGATTCCCAGCACCTACATGGCAGCTCACTTAGTTGTTGCTGGGCAGTGGTGGCGCACGCCTTTAATCCCAATACTTGGGAGGCAGAGGCAGGGCGAGTTCTGTGTTCAAGGCCAGCCTGGTCTACATACAGAGTGAGGTCCAGAACAGCCAGGCCAGGACTACACAGAGAAACCCTGTCTTGAAAAACCAAAACCAAAACCAAAAACCAAAAAAATAAAAAACCAAAAAACAGGGGTGGGTATGGGGGACTTTTGGGATAGCATTGAAAATGTAAACGAGAAAAATACCTAATAAAAAAAAAAAACAAAAAAAAAAACTCCCCACAACAACAAAAACCAAACCAAACCAAACAAACAAACAAAAAAACCCAACTTAGTTGTCGAAAATAAAGCAAGCATGACCTGTTACACATTTAAAACTGAAGAAGACGGTTCTGGCTGGACAGATTAAAAACAGCATGTTGGTTTTTGCTGTTGTTGAAAGGTCAGTCCCCACCCCACCCCACCCCCAATTCCGATTCATCCTCTCTAATGGTTTCTTCCCATCTACACGCTAGGGTCAGCAATCCATGGGATACACTCCCAAAGGATGGACTTGTGGCTAGTGCCTGGATTTACTAACCAGACGCTGCACGCCTGCTCTCAGGTACTGGAGCGGACATGTTGTCATCTAAATTCACCTTTCTGAACTCTGTCGGCGTGCTTCTTAGGTTTGTCAAGGTCTGCCCTCAGGACAACGTTGTCCAAGTTAGCAAATTTCTGGGACATGTTCCGTCTGTTTGAGAACCACAGCCTCGCGTCCTTCTAAATACCTGAAATAAGATGCGGCATTTGTAGGGGCCATTTTACCCTGCGGGCGGCTCTGTAAGGGTTAGGGTGTGGAGCATGTCCACCAACTGCTGGGAAGCCCCAGGCTTCAAGCACACAGAAGTGCCAGAATTAAGGAGGCCACCCAAGGTCACCATCACTGCTGGACTGTGGAGGCTTTAGATCTCATTTTCATTATTGACTTACTTAGTTTGGCGGAGATATAATTTACATACAGTTCAATTCATCAGCGGTAAAGGTATGCGTCTTGACAGTGGGTACAATTGGGTCATATACCACCATGACTAAGACATTAAGGTTATCTGTATGCCACAAAGTTGGCAAGCGCGTTTGCAGGCATTTCCCTCGGGGAACTGGTTTCTGCCGGTTTCCGTGCTTCCTGTCACAATGGCTGCCCTTCTACAATGTGGCACAAATGTGACCATCAGCTGATCAAGTGCTACTGACCCAGTCCTCGTGGGGCTGGAGAGACAGCTCAGTGGTTAAAAGCATTCACTGCTTCTGCAAAGGGCTTCTGTTCGCTTTCCAAGCGCCTACACACAGAGAAGTTCAGAAAGCCTGGAACTCCAGCGTCTGAGAATCAGATGCACTTTTCTGGCCTCCACAGGCACCTGCACACTTCATATGAGTAAACACACACACACACCTAGAAAGGAAAGGTTACTTGTTTGTTGTTGTTGTTTTAAAAATACTTCCTAGATTTTGATTGGTATTGCATCAAAAATTCCGTGAGAATATCTCAGCTTCGTTGAGTATTGAGAGCCACTCATCTGGCAGATCTCCCGTTTATTCTGATATACTTGCATTTCTCAGCAGCAGCTTGTACTTATGAATGTATCGCTATTGCACATCTCTGTGGGCCTTTGTGAGAGAGTGCCACGGTGCACGCGTGAAGGTCAGAGGACAAGCCTCAGGTATTAGACCCCGCCTTTCACCTTGCTTGCTGTGTCCGGCTTTTAATGGGTTCAGGGGATCCTAACTCAGGTCCCCGTTGGACACTGTCTTATGAGCCATCTCCCCATCCCAACGTAGACTTTCTTAAATGCAACCCTAGGGGGTTCATATTCCTATGTCACGAAAATGGACTCTCTTAAAAGTCTTGACATGAGAATTGGTGCTGGAGACTGGAGCCGGGCCATGGATGATACCAGGCAAGCCGTCTGCCCCTGAAATGCTTCCCCAGTCGTCTGTTTCCAATTCTCCATTTCTGGTGATTTTTATATATTGATCCTGTTCTCCAACTTAGCCCTGTTTTTTCAGTTCTAAAAGCTTCACTGTAGATTAGGAATTCTAATAGAGATAACCATCCATCCATCCATAAAAGACCGGGCTTATTCCATCCCTTTCTAATGTATGCCATTACTTTCTTCCCTTGGAACATTGCAATGCCCGGGGCACACCCTGAAGGTAGCTGACAAGAGCAGATATTTATCTTAATACCAGCTTGAGTAGGGATACGCAGGCCTTCTGCATAAAGTCTGATGCTAGTTACAAGGGTGTTGTTGTTGTTGTTGTTAGGTTAGTTGAATTTGGAGACAAGGTCTCCTTATATATTAATAATCCAGGCTGGCCTAGAACCTGTGATCCTCCTGCCACAACCTCCTGTGTGCTGGGAATGAAGGTGTGTACCACATTTGGTTCTAGGAAGTTTTCCTTTTCTTTCTTTTTTTTTTTAATATTTTTTAAAGATTCATTTATTTATTATATGTAAGTACACTGTAGCTGTCTTCAGACACTCCAGAAGAGGGAGTCAGATCTCATTACGGATGGTTGTGAGTCATCATGTGGTTGCTGGGATTTGAACTCCGGACCTTCAGAAGAGCAGTCGGGTGCTCTTACCCACTGAGCCATCTCACCAGCCCTCTTTTCTTTTTTTTAATAGAAGATATTTTTCATTTTTAATCCTAATTTCCTACAACTCTTTTCCTGTGTAGTACCAGATATTGAATTTTATGGAACACTTCATCTTTGTTTGTACACATGACCCCTGTCGGTATTCTTTGCGGTTATATTAACTGATTTACACTAATTAAAATATTTTTTAAATCTAGAATTTCTGTAATTAGTGCTACTTTGGTTGCAATGTAGACTTCCAGACCTATGTACAAGGCTACCAAACGGTAGCTTTCTTCTATTTTTTTTAAATGTCCTCGCTTTTTGTTTCATAAAATGAGTTTAAAAGTATGTATTTCTTTTTTTCCACTATTTCTCCATTTGTGTGTCTGGGCATGCACATTTGGGGGTCCAAAGGCAATTTGAGGGGACTCACTTTCTTCTTTCACTGTATGGTTCCCTGGAATTGAACTCAGGTCACCAGGTTGGCAGCAAGCACCTTTCCCTGCTGAGCCATCTTGTCGACCCTGCTTCTCTTTTTACTTCCTAGTATTGGCATTATCCTCAAAGTGTTTGCTTAGGACTCAAATACTTTCTTCTTTCCATTCAGATGAAGCCAAGGTCTGATGTTGAGGGAAGGTTCTCGGCGATACATTGCGTGACTTAATGCTGTCAGCTTCTCCTGGAAAACAAGCACATTTCAAAGAAACGTCTCCGTTTCACCGCCATGAGGTTCATTAGCATAACTTTGTTCAAAACGTTCCTTATTGCCCTGGCTTGTTTGGGGGCAGGGTCCCACTAGGTAGCTTTACTATGCAGGGCAGCTGGCCTGTGCCCCAAGCTCTGGGTTTAAGCGTGTGCATCACCACACCTGGCCAAACTGTCCTTTTAATATCTGCAGAGCTGGCCTTCCTTTACTCCCTGTACTAACAATTTACACTTTATAGACTTTTGTTGACAGGCCTGCTAGGGCTCTAACAACCACCTTTTCAAAAGCAAACAGCTTTTCCATGTCCTTTCTTTCTGTGAGTTCCACATGCTATTTTTAACTCTTAGGAGAAAGCCTGGGCCACTAAACTCGGACTTCTCTTACCACTTAGAATAAAACCAATATTTTAACCTTAAATTTGTCCAGAGGTACCGTCTTAATGGCACCTCGTATATTTTGATGCGTTTCGTTTTTATTTTCCTCTCGGTTTACACCATTAACCCTTGTGACTTCTTTTTGAAACGTGGAAGTCGGGTAATTCATTTCCAAGCCGTTGGGGGAATTTCCCAGACTTCTTCCTGTGGTTGGTTTTGAGTTTTCCTATATGGTTGGCTACAGTTTTGCACAGTTGCCACCCTGATGGACTGCTCAGTGTTGGTGTTCACGCCTTCTATGCCCCGGTTTCCCACGCAGTGCTGAGGGATGTGCTGGCGGCCCCTGGGCAGCACCACTGGCGGCTCTTCTTTATTTCCAGAACTCTCCCTGTGTTCCATGTATGTTGAAGCACTGTTAGGGATGCACACATGTGATGCACACATGTAATGCACACTGTTAGGGATGCCTGCACACATGTGATCTATAGGTACTTTTGAAATGCCTCTGTCTAGCTCTGGTAAGATTCCTGTTCTGTCTTATTAATATTTCTTGCTAATAGTTCTTATTAATATCCCCTCCAGCTGTCTTTTAATTACTATTAATATCTATACCCCTTCCTAGCCTTTTTTTGTGTGAACCAACTGTTCCTTCATATTTAAAGATAGTTTTTTTTTCTTTCTTTCATTTTTTTAAAGATTTATTTATCATTATATCTAAGTACACTGTAGCTGTCTTCAGATGCACCAAAAGAGAGCGTCAGATCACATTACAGATGGTTGTGAGCCACCATGTGGTTGCTGGGATTTGAACTAAGGACCTTCGGGAGAGCAGTCGGTGCTCTTAACCACTAAGCCATCTCTCCAGCCCCTCATTTAAAGAACAACAACAAAAAAAAAAACAAAACAAAACAAAAAAAAAACCAAAAAACTGGGCTTCAAACCCAGGACCATGCAGTGACCTATAACCCCAGCCCTAAATGTGGTTCCCTGTTGTTTTGATTCTGAAGTCTGAACTTGGGACTAGGAGCATGCTAGACACCAGCTCTGCCCCCACGCTGCATCCCCACCTCCTGGCCCCCACAGTTATAGAGAGGTTCACTGTAATTCTTACCTCCCTCCCTCTGCAAGCTCGGTGCTTTTTCTTGTCTTGTTTGAGGAGCTGTTTTGCTATTGAGACAGGGGCATCGCTGTGTAGTCCTAGCTGGTCTAGAACTCTTTTTATGTAGACTAGGTTGGCCTTGAACTCACAGAGGTTTTATTTTTCTTTTGTTTTTGTTGTTGTTTTTAACAAACCTAATTTTTGTTTTCTTGTTTTGTTTTAAAGACAATAAGCTATGTAGCCCAGGCTAGCCTTGAACTTGCCTCACTTTCTCCAGTCATGGGTTTTAAAGAGTGCATCACAACAGCTTCCACCTACTTTTTTTTTTTTTTTTTTTTGTCTTGTTTGAGGCAGGGTCTAACTACATAGCCCTGGCTGTCCCGAAACTATGTAGTCCAGGCTAGCCTCAAAGTCCCCTCTGCCTATGTCTCCTGAGTGCTGAGATGAAAGGTGAACCTACTTGCACATAGGTTCCTGCTTTGACTTCCTTTCATGACTGCGGTAAGAATGTAAACCCTTTCCTCCCTAAGTAGCTTTCAGACAAGACCTTTATCACAGTGGGAGATGGCAAACAGAACAGAGGCATTTCCTCCAGAGGTCCCCTCCCCACTGCCAGTGCTCTGCCGCCTGCAGCTCCGCTCCCTCAATGATCTACTTTTTCTTTTTTTTTCTCACTGATCTAATTTTGATGGTGCCTTGGCATGGTTTTCTTCAGGACTTTTCATCTTCTCCTTCTCCTCCTCCTCCTCCTCCTCTTCCTCCTCCTCCCCCTCCCCCTCCTCCTCCTCCTCCTCCCCCTCCTCCTTTTTCCTATTTTTGAGACAGGGTTTCTCTGTGTAGCCCTGGCTGTCCTGGAACTCACTCTGTAGACCAGGCTGGCTTCGAACTCAGAAATCCGCCTGCCTCTGCCTCCCGAGTGCCGGAATTAAAGGCGTGCGCCACTACCGGCTTCTTCAGGACTTTTAATATTTGGGATTCGATGCATTTCCTGACGGCTTATGCTTTCCATTGGATTCTGAGACCATTTCGCAGACCTTTTTTTTTCTGCTCTCCCCTTTTCCAGGGTGACAGTTATACATGTGTTAGGTCACTTGTGTTTTCCTAAAGGTTGCCGAGAGTCTGTCTGTCTTTGAAGCTCGGCCTGGTTTAACCTCTGTGCTCCATTAGACCATCTAGATTGTTCCAGCTTCAGCTTCACCAAGCTAGTCTCACCTGTGGACCTCATCAACTGTTTTCGTTTTAATTGCTATATAAAGCGGAAAGTCCTGGTTTCTTTGGAAACTCAATTAGGCTATAATGGTGTTTTGCTGGGGCAGAAGGGTGAAGGAATGTTTTGCCGAAGCAGACACAGGTGAAAGGATTTTTTGCTATAGCAGATCCATGAAAGGATGCATGATGTCCAGAAGGAATATAAGAATGACCCTACAGACAGTGGGCGCTCTGACTCACCCATCTTCACTGACGATGCACACGTATCGGTTCGCCTTACACTGCGTTGTCGAACTTCGCCTGTGATGACATCATTGAGAGAAACTCTCCAAAGAGCTTCCTTCCTGTGTGGTTCCTGCAGTTTCTTGCCCACTTCCCTGGACTCCAGCCTATTATTGAACCTGGCCATTTCTCTTAGATCCAGCTGCCACTACTGATTCGTGTGTGGTGTCTGCTGAGTGGACTGCACTGGGAACAGTGAAGATTGGAAAAGCCCCCCAAAACTATCTCTAAACATGTCTGCTTCCCCTGCATCCTAATCACCTCTCTTTCCACTGCATCTGGTGGGTGGTGGGCTCGAGGGAAGGATGGACCCTTATTAAAGTAGGTTGTGAAAAATATACGCCTACACTTACATTTCCTTCATTTCTAAATGCTACCCTGTGACCGCGAGTATTCATGTGTATATGTATTCATGTGTATGTATTCATGAGTATTCATGTGTATACATATGATGCCTGAGTGTGAAACACCACACCAGATGTCTTCCTCCCTTTCTCCCTTTCATTTTTGAGACAGGGTCTCACAATGAACCTGGAGCTGACTGATTTGACCTGCTGACCAGGGAGTCCCAGGGGGCCTGCTGTCTCCATCTCCTCAGAGCAGGGATGTGGGATCTGGGTCTCTCCTTTGTGAAGGAGGACTCTACCCCTTAGTGGAGACAGGCCCTCGTCTCCTCCCTTGAGGATTAATTAAGCGGACAGGTCTGGGATCTGTCTAGGGGCCATCACTGGGAAAGGGAGGTTACCAGGTAATATCCACCCCTTCCCCCAGTGCACTCCCCAGCGGTTGCCATGGGGATCTGCTGGGTCTGACCACCTAGCCATAACTATTTCCTCTTTTTTCTTTCAGATGCTATCCAGAGCTCAAGAGCCCTGCTTACAAATTCCCCAATGCTTTGAATTTGATCTTTTTCTAAAGCTCCTGTCCTCAACAAGTAGCTGATCTCTGTGCCAGCTTCTCCTCTCCACCCTTGTCCTTCCTCCCCAGCAGCCATGACATGTACAGCTCACCTGCCCTTTGAAAGGGCTTCTCCTTTCAAACTAATTCAATCGCCCTCAACTTGTTTGACTTGGTTCTTTGTCCTTGGGCTTCTGTTAGTGTTCCTTCTTAAATTCTTTTAGTAATGAAACTGAGAACCCCAAGAGGGGACCCTGACTTCCATACATAATATGGGGCTCTTCTGGGACTCCCCAAGATGCCTGGGAACACCACTTGTCTACCACATTTTCCCTTTTTATCAGCAGAGAAAGCTAACCAACCTCTGCACCCTTAGGCAGCGTCTCTTATCTTTCTGTTTTTAAAAAGACCTTCCCCGTCCAGCCTCACGGTGACTATGCTGTCCTCTGCCTTCCTGGGGGCAGTCTTCTCCAGTCTGTAACAGCTTTTCTGGAGTCTTCTCCAGTCTGTAACAGCTTTTCTGGAGTCTTCTCCAGTCTGTAACAGCTTTTCTGGAGTCTTCTCCAGTCTGTAACGGCTTTTCTGGAGTCTTCTCCAGTCTGTAACGGCTTTTCTGGAGTCTTCTCCAGTCTGTAATGGCTTTTCTGGAGTCTTCTCCAGTCTGTAACGGCTTTTCTGGAGTCTTCTCCAGTCTGTAACGGCTTTTCTGGAGTGCTTTTCCGCTGGTTCTGTAATATCTGCCATTGCTGGTACTGCTCTCCTGGTTGGGGTCCATTTTCCTGGATCTTCCTGCTGGGTACGTGCGTTTGCATTCTTTTCCCCTGGCTTGTTTTTGGTAACTTGCAGGTTTGACTTCTTCAAGCGTTCAGGCTTGGGAAGATTCAGAGCAGTTTTTATTCTGGAAGTCATTTATTGTCACTACTAAGGCATGATACTTGATTTTCTTTTAACAGTATCTCTTGTAGCCTGGGCTGGCAAACCCACCATGGAGCTAATGATGACCTGGAACTTCTGATCCTCCTGCCACCGCCTCCTGACTGATGGATTGCGTGCATACATCACCATTTATACCCCTGGATGTGGCGCAGGGAATCGAGTTCAGGGCTACACACATGTAAGCTAGGCAAGCAGTCTGCCAGCTGAGCCACGCCCTCAGTCACTAGGCATACTGCTTCTGTGGAATCATCCTATCTCCTGTCTAACACAGTGTCCCTCCATCCTGGCCTATGGGGACATGAAGTATCCTTGGCTCTGGGGTTCCACAGCCAACACCCAAAGCGATCTCTTCAGATTGCCAGCTTTTTCCCTAAGCCACAGTCTCCTCTGGTATTTTAGATCACAATTCTGCATTCTTTGCCTTCCCTGGACTCTGACCTCCATGTCCTTATGTCAGGTAGCATCCCATCACTTAAACAAAATACTTAAAGACTTGTATTGGCTCCCGGCTCCCAGGGTTTCAGCCCCTCCTCATCGGTCCCGCTGCTCAGGGCCTACATCAGCGCGGACTTCGGGAACACAGCATAGTGGAAGTAGGGGTGGGGGGTCCTCTCCACAGCATCCAGAGAAGCAAAGAAAAACAGGAAAGGGCTGGTCCCAATAGCTCCTCCAACATCACACACCCAGTGACCTAACTTCCTTCCACTGGGCCCTATCTCCTGAAGATTCCACAAACCCCCAATACCATCAAAGGCCAGGGACCAGGTTTTCAACAAACAGGCCTTGGGGGCCATCCAAGCTGCAATGCTAATGCACTTCAATTCAGAAGACTAGAGTTTGTTTCCACTGCCCTCCTGCCTGCAGGGCAGCCTGGAAATTGCTCCCTCCCTAATCGAGGTAACTTCTCTCAGGGACTACATTATTGGGCCACCTGCTTGTCTGAGATCTAAAGAGTTTTCTAATCCATGTGGCTGGGGCTATTATTCTGTTTTTTCTTTTTTCTTTTTTCTGTTTGTTTTTTTCATTTAGTTGTCAATAGCATGTACACAGTTTCATCTCCAAAGCAGTTAATTTTTCATGAGCTGACTCTGGATTCATTTTACCCATACGCCCTAAGGAACTCTCCCTGTCTCTAAATCTTAGTGAATGGGGGAATTGAGTAAGCAATTTTAAGTCCGTCTAGAACTTTCTTCTTCACTGTGTGTTCCTTGATGGATTCTTCTTCGCGAGGGCAATTTGTATAATCTAAGATTTTAACATTTAATAAGATCACGGGAAACTATGGCTTTAAAACATTAAGATATTTCCAAACAGCGATCAATACTGACCAGAGAACAGTGCCTTTTACTGTCTCTGAAAGCAGCCAGTATTCACTAACCGCATTGCCGTGTGACCTTGCTGTTTTAGTAAGGACCATTTTTTAGCCCTCCCGTTAAGGACGCTGCTGTTGGAGAACGCTGGGAATGGTGTCTCATGAAGACAAAGCCCTGGTTTGTTCGGCAGCAACAGCAGTGGGACGTGTAATCCAAGCACTTTGAAATAGAGGCGAGAGGATCAGAAGTTCAAGGATAGCCCGATCTACACGCTGAGTTCTAGGCCAGCTTGGATCATATGTCCAGACCCCTATCTCACAAAACAAAGCAACAGGGCTGGAGAGATGGCCTAGTGGTGAAGGGCACTGACTGGTTTTCCAGAGGGCCTGAGTTCCATTCTAAGCATTCATATGGAGGCCCCAAGCCATTATATAGCTCCAGTGTAAACAGACCTGATAATCTCCCTTTCCTGGCCACCACAGGCACCAGGCCTGTGTGTGCTACAGAAACAGACAGACAGAGAAAAATATCCATATTCATAAAGTGAAAATTAATTTTTTTAAATGACAACAAAAAATTTTGGAGTGATGTTTTCTCCTTTAATGCCAACATGAAAAGGTGGATGGATCTCTGTGAGCCTAAGGCCAGCCTGGTTTAAATAGAGCTTTCCAAGCTAGCCAGGACTACATAGTGAGACTTTGTCTTTAAAGAAAAAAAATTCGGGGCTGGAGAGATGACTCAGAGAGAGGTTAAGAGTTCAATTCTCATGAACATGGCAGCTCACAACTATAACTCCTGTTCCAGGGGCAATCTGACAACCTTCACACAGACACACATGCAGTCAAAACACCAATGTACATAAAATTAAAATAATCTATTTTTTAAAAGTTGCAAGAGATTTTTAAAATTATGCTTCTCACGCAAATTATCAAATTTTTGGAAAATTTTAAGAAAGTATAAAACTGTCAAAGAGTACATTATTCTACCACCAGAAGGAAACAAGTATCTATCTTGCTTTCCAGTCTTCCATGGAATGCTGGTACAGTTGGTAGAGAACAGATATAACCTAGCTCTGCCCAGGATGCTGCTTGCCAGGTGAGCCTCCTGCACTTGATGGGTCATGACGGATGGTCACGGTCTAGCCTGATTTCCTCCAACTTGAAACATCCCTACTAAAGGATAGTGGAAGGCACAGGAGATTCAAAAGACCTTTCAAAGCCCCAGGAGATTGACCCATTAGCTATTTTGCTTGGTGAGAGAGTGTGTTCAAGGCCTACATGGAACTGTACCAACTGGTTAGTGGCTTCGAGAAGCCAGTCTCACCCTTTCATTTGGCCAAAATGGAGTCCAGAATAAAGACTTGCTGAGGAAGACGCGGGAGTACCAAAAGGGTTCTGTTAGAGCTGGCTCTTGGAGGTTCACCCACCGCCCAGTTCTGAGACCCCCTCAAAGACTGAAGTAGGGGCATCAGATGTCCAACCATTCACCGGGCCCAAGGGGGAGCTCTTTTCACGTTGGTACACTGAGGGCTTAAGCTGACCCACTCGTACCCCAAGTGGCACCTTCTGGCATCCGAGGCACCACCCAACTGGCCACAGAGATTCCGCACGCACCCGGAGTATGGAGGTCTCCGTGGGTGTCCCATGGAGTGCGCGGAATCCTCCTCAAGACCTCAAGGACCGGTCCCTTAACAGGAACTGGTTCCTAACTAGTCAATCTATCCCTCCCGCCCGGTCGCTATGGCAACCACTGGCCTAACATTCCAGAGTCCGGCGGCAGGCAACTGGCTAACTAGCCAGGGGTGTCCTCTGTGTCTTTAATGTGAAAAGCTGTTGACCAATCGTTGGAGACGTTTCAAAAACCAACAAAAAAAGCTACCAGAATTTTGGGGTTCGGATTGACAATGCTAAGGAGAACCTGTTAGGCAGGGAACTAACTATTAGGGTTTTTGTTTCTGGGGTTCAGTTCCCTTTTCTTGTTTGTTTGTTTGTTTGATTGTTTCGGTTTTGTTTGGTTGTTGGGTTTGTTTGGTTTGTTGTTTTTGTGACTCATCGAAGGAATAAACCCAAGTGTTCCTACCCATCCATCCACACCCTGAGTGTGAGAGCAGAAAGGTCGATGACATAATTCCCCAAGGGCAACCGTGCAGTATTCCAAGAGCCCCTTACCCGTTTCACCGCAGCCACAGTGCCTAGCCACAGCCCGGCTTAAACCCACCAGCGTCTTCTTTAAAATTATGGGATAGTCCCCTGTTAGAAACTGTCTCCCGCTTGTTCCTCAGATCACATCTCCTGCCACCCACGCCTCAAGAAAAAAAAAAAAAATCTCGCACCGACCCAGTTGGTCTTTGGGCATCTCCCATAATACAATATGGCAGCTCCATCCTCTCTTAAACTCTCCCTCCCAGTTCTACCGCGTTTCCATCGCTGAGGTCTCCCCAATGTCATTTCCTCGTAAAACCTGTGTGATCTCAACATCTCCCCCAGAGGTTGCTGTGCGGCTCTGGACTGAACGGCGCGTGCTGAAAAATGAGCGCGCTGGAAGCTCCACGCGCAGGTTCATGCTCACAGCCGAACCCCTGGGAAACAGCAGCGGGCGGGGGAGGGGTGCGGGGGGGGGGACGGGACTACTAGGATGATTGACAGCCTACCGGGGCTGCTGAGCTGCAGGCGTACCGGGAAATTAAGGACGCAATACAGCCAACAGGTGGGACGCAGGCGCAGGAAAGAAGGGGTACGCACGGTCCCCGAGACGTGTCAGGGCTCTGCTGGGTTTCGATACTGGAGCTACCTGATGGAAGCAGCAGGGGCGCCGCCCGGGACGGTCGGTGGCAGTTAGCGCAGACTGCGGGGGGACACCAGGCGGGCTGCTTAAGCCCAGCCTACTTGTCCGGCAGGTGGAGGTGAGCAGCCATAACTTGGGGACCAAAGCAGCCCGGACTTCTTCCTTTGGCCGCTAGAGGGGACTCCTCCAGGTGAGTGTCAGGTCGCCCCTACGCTTCAAGCGAGCTTGGCGACGCAGCCAATTATTTCAGGATGTCCCGCCCATCCCCTCCCGACAACCACTCGCCTGCGCAGAGGCTTCGCCAGCTTGGGACTGGCAGGCAGTGTAACAAATCAAGTCTCCACCTTTGAAAGCAAAACACTGCAGCCCCTTGGAAACTCGGAGCTGGGAAGGGATCCAAGAGGCTGTACCTAGGGGTGGCACGGAGTGTCCGAGTCGCTTCTCCGGAACCTGGGATAGGTGGATCTAGAAGGAACGTCCCGGGTGAGTCACGGTCATGACTGAGGGAAGGGGTACTTGAAATCAGGCTTGCTGTTTTGATCCCCTAGTATAAATATAGTCTCCCTTGTTGTTGCCAGCCTTGTCAGTTTGGGTTCTGTTGCCTCCGATTTTTTTTTTTTTTTTTTTTTTTTGTCTCTTCCATATTTTCAAGGAGGGTGGGCACGGGTTTGCCTTAATGAAGGAGATGCTGGGCGTTACCAGATGAGGAAGTGGAAGGCCAGTACTGCCGGCTCCAGCGTGCAGGAAATAGCCGGTGCGACTGGCAGGTGGATGGAGGGAGCTCTGTGCTTGGTACTGAAACAGAGGTGTGTCTCTCCGAGAATGTCACCCCTCAGTGCTCAAAAGCCCCGGGAAAGAAAAGCTTGGCATGAAACCGACGTTCTTTGGTCAAACTGAATCGTCAGGTGGTGACAAGACCTCCATGCACGCACGCGGGGGGGCGCGCGCGGACACACACACACACCCTTGTTTTTAGTTACAGCCAATTTCATGGCCGCGAGGCTGTTATGCTCGCTGGAAGACTTGCTCGGTGGGGTTAACGGAGTTATTCATTTAGATGAGGCCGGGGGATTCGAGTGGAAGCAAGCACTTTGTGAATTCTCTTGGGTCAGTGACCATAAACTGTGACTGTGATTGTCAACACTGGCTTGGCTGTGTGCCTCTTGGACATATGTCAGCCTTGGACCAACAATAAACCATCACCAGGCCAAAGTGTGAGCCTTATAAGGGAATGCAACTTACAGAGTCCACGGAGGCTTTGGGGTGATGCTACACGGCAGTTCAAGGAGAATCTTCCTCCCTCTGTCTTTGGGTATTCAGAGCTCTGGGGGTTCCCTGGGTAGAGAGGGGAGTTGAAGCTACTGTTTAAAAGCCAGTGACTCAACACACACACACACACACACACACACAGAGGGGTGCGGTGGGGGGAGACAACCTGCTGTCCTCCCTAGCTGGTTCCCAAGGCCTGTTTGCATTTTCTGACATCCTGTGGGTGGGGCTGGGTATATCTGTTTGTGGCCATGGGTTCTGAGTAAGGCATTCTTTTTTTAAACCACAGTGTATCATGGGCATTACATTTGGTCGAGTGGGCATCTATGCAAGTTACCTTGCCAGGCTCTGAGCTAGGTTTCCAGGAACAGCAGAGGACCTGACAGGTGCCTTCAATCCAGGGCCCCCTCAACTCCAGGCTGGAAGCAGCCCTAGGTCTCTCCCAGGTAGAAGGAGCTCTCGAGCACCCCCATATTAACGATGTCAGGACAGAGATACAGACATTTAACACAGAGTTGCTTTCACACACATGCAGTCTAATCCAAGAGTAATTATAATTATGCCCTCCCAGTCTTCCCAGAAAATTATGGTTCCCAGTTGATCCTATATGCATTGGATCTAACATATCAAAAAACATATGGGAGGCATCTTGCAGAAATACTGTCTCAAATGATAGCAGCAGCAACAACTTAACTTTAGGCCCTTTGACAAGGTGCAACCTGGGCAGAGAGGTCTTCATGGCTGCCCTGTACTAAGCTGGCATTTGGTGTCTGTGCCTGTCTGTCTTGTGACATCAGTGCATGCTGTTGCTTTTCCTAGGTGTGGAACAGGAGGTAGAGGGAACTAGAAACTATGTGATGCGCAGGTTTTTAAAACCTAGGCCCTCAACTCTTTCTTGGGTAGATGCCTGGGAGCTAAGAGCATAGATGTATGAATGAACCCTATAGGGTTACACTGGGGAGTGGGCCCACAAGATGGCTTAGTGGGTCAGGGTAGTTGCGGTTAAGCTTAATGAGTTGAGTTCAATCCCCAGGACCACTATGTAGGATGGAAGGAACTGGCTCCACCAAGCTGTCTTCTGTGCACCTTAGCACACCACATCCCATCGGATTTCCGCGCAGCCCGTGGCACAGAAACATGAGTCACGTTTTACAGCTAAGGAAACTGGCTTAAAAGCTGGGGGTAACCTGGCTGAGGTACACAAGGTAGCACATGTCAGATCAGAAGCAATCCAAAACATGTCAAGAGGCCATCGGGATGGCTCAGCAGGCGAAGACAGCTGTCAGGCAAGGCTGGAAGCCTGAGTTCAATCCCTGGAACCCACTGCGGGAGGAGAGGACTGACTGCCACCACCTCCACAAACACACGACGACCCTCAGACACTCACATACGTGACGATAACACATTAACAACTACAACGTGAAGTATAGTAAACAGTTTGCACAATAGAATAGAATATAAATTCATATGATTTTTGTTTGGTGCTTTGTGTGGGGTTATTCTGTGTGTGTGTGTATATATATATATATATAATATATATTATATATAATATGTATAATATATATATATATATTTGAAAGCATAAGGCTGGATAGAACCTTTTAATACAGTGTTAGGGTTTCCACTGTGAGCTCTTGGATTTTCTCTTCTCTGTTTGGGAGACAAGTGTGAGAAACACTGAAAACAGCAGTCCAGTTAAGCTAACAGGGTGATCTTTATCCCTGCTTCAGCTCAAAGCCACAATTTACAGATGAGATGCTGAATCACCCAGAGCCAAGCTGACCCGGGCATCAGGCCCCACCTCCCAGTACAGCGCCCCTGCCCCGTGGAGGATTTTCCTCATAGTCTTTCCTTCCTAAGTTGAAACACCCGTGATTTGGTTTGGTGTGGTTGTTCATCATTGTTACTGTTGGTTTGGTTTGCTCTAAGACAAGATCTCATTATGTAGCCCAGGCTATCCTGGGGTCCTGTGACAGCCTCCCCTGAGTGCTGGGCTTGTAAGCAGGTGCTGCCAACCTGATGGCCGTGGGATCTATTGATTCATTGATTTCAGAGACAAGGAGAAGCAGATGTCGGTGGCCCATTATCTTGTCCTCAAGCTGATGGGTGAAATAGGAGTTTAAATCGGGGGGGGGGGGGAGCGGGAGTTGGGGGAGGAAGGGGAGAAGAGGGAATGGGATGTCTAAGAGCCAAGAGTAGAGTTTTAGAAAGATCTGTTTATTAAGGGGGTCAGAAGCTTGGTAATCATGCTGTCAGGGTCTCCTTTCCTGTGGCCAGTCGTACTTTGTGGGAAGAGCTTTCTCGAGCAGTGAAGCCGAGTCTCATGTCCATGCATTTTTTATGTGTGTCTCCACCACCCAGAGCTTGGCCAGAGTCAGAAGACACACCCTCACCCATCTGCTTGGAGGAGAGACACCGCTTCCTTCTCCGGGAAGGCTGTATGTAAATCAACCAAAAGAGATCAGAGGACTCCTTTGGCTGAGGAAGGGAGCGAGGCGGCTGCTGGAAGGAGGAGAACACCGGGAGACATGGCTTCCAGTTCACACCCTGCCTAGCAGCAGCTCCAGCGCCCAGCCTGGCCCGGCAGGATGTCCCGCTAGACAGCCATGGACGGAGCCCACAGTGCAGGTCTGCAGCTGCAGCCACTCCCACCCACCAGCGGCGCCACCTCCACGAGCCTGAGCAGCAGCGAGGGCTCCTTCTCCTACAAGGCAAGCACCTCACTTTCCTTTGGGGATTTTATGGTTTTCTAACAAAAGGGACACAAGAGCTGAATGGCCTAACCACTGTGCCCAGGGTCTGTATGGCCATCACGAGCAGAAACAGAAAGGTCCTCCACAGACACGGGACAACACGGCAACACAAGAAAAGAGATGCTCATTCAAACAGATAAAAATAGGGCCAGGGAGATAGCTCAGCTGGCGAAGTGCTCGACAGACAAGGGTGAGGACCCGGGTCTGGATCCACAACACCTACATACATGCCAAGTAATTCTAGGAGGCTGCCTATAGTCCCAGCACATGGGAGGTAGACACAAGGGAATCCCTGTAGCAAGCTGGGTGGGCAGACTGGCCAGATCTGTCAGCTCTGAATTCAGACAAAACAAAACAAAACGAAATCCTGCTTCAATAAATAAGATGGAGAAGTTGTCCTCTAGGCCCTCTTCTCTCTCTCTCTCTGTCTCACACACACATACACACACACACTGAAATAACATTAACCAAATAAATACAGATGTTTAAAACACAGAGAGGCAGAGACACATCTGAAATGCAGAGTTATAAGGGAGGACCCGTCCAGTTAGGAGACATGAGCTTTGTTTTATTTTATGTGTGTGTCTTTCTGTGCCCCGTTCCCAAGGGCATCAGAAGGTGTTTCTTCTGGATCTGGAGTTACAGATGGTTGTGAGCCAGCATGTGGGTGTTGGGAATCGAACCCAGGACCTCTGTAAGGGCAGTGCGTACCCTGAACCACTGAGCCATCTCTCCAGTTTAGGTTTGGGTTTTAGCTGAAGAGCCTCTCTGTTCATGTCTCCGTCTGCCATGTCTTTTGTTTTTGTTTTAATATTTAAGATTTGGCGGCATGTTTTTTCGGAAGGTTTTGGACCTTGGTTGTTTCTGATCTCCGTCCTGGTGGGCTACTCCCCCATGGCGCTGACAGTGGATTGCTGCCCCCAAAGCACTTCTAGAATGGCCACCTGCCCAGGCACTTGTTGACTTGCTCTGCAGGAATTTGCATGGCAGATTCCCTGTTGTCTGGTTGCTTTGAGTGTGGGATGAACTGTGAACGTGACTGAGTACCAGGTCTGGTACTCATCTCTGAATATTTCCTCGGATGAGTTTTAGATTGTTCTCTATGAATAGGTAAAAGGTTTTACTATCAAACTTTGGTGTTCCTAATGAAGCATATAGAGACTGGAACCCGTTTTAAAACTTGTTTGTTTTCTTGAATTAGTTAACTTCTTAGTTTCATTTCCATTCCCTATGATAGGGGAGAAATTCCTATTTCCAGGTTACAACCCATTCTAGCAGGGAAATAACAGTGTCAAGAGAGGGAACTGCTCATGTGGCCTTCGTAATCAGGGTCAGAAAACGAAGAATGGTTGAGGGTTAGTGCTCAGCTTGCTTTCTCTGCTTCTCTAGGACCCAGATCTAAGGGATGGTGCCGCCCACAGTGGGCGGCTCTTCCTGCATCAATTAACATAACGCAGTCTTCACAGACAAGCCTGCAGGCCAATCAGATCTCGACAATCCTTCATTGAGACTCTTCCCAGGTTGTGCCGAGCTGACAGTGAAAAAGAACCATCACAGGGGCTGGAAAGATGGCTCAGTGGTTAAGAGTACCTACTGCTCTTACAGAGGACTCAAGTTCCATTCTTGGTACCCAAGGGATCCAGCTCCTCTCCTGACCTTCTCAGGCACCGCATCCATGTAGTGCACAAACACAGACTCAGGTGCACACATAGACACATAAAGTTAAATAATAACAATGTTAAGGTAGCCCTCATAGTCAAGACTGATAACACCGTGGGCCAGAAGAGATTTAGAGATCATCCAGTCTAACACCCAGGCCTTATGGGTTGGGGAAGTGGAGCCGAATGGCGGGGAGTGACATACTTGAGATCATGTGGCACATTGACAGGAAAAACCGTGACTAGCGTTAGCTCTGAGTGGTGATAATAACCATGACGAGTAACACGTGTCAAGCTTCCGTTCTGTTCCGTGCTGTGCTGGGTCCTTCCCGTGTATTCTTCCAGGCCGTCTTCTCAGCAGCACTAAAACTGTGCCCTTTCTTCTTCATCATCTATAAAACGGGGTACAGTAATGCCTGCCTCCTGACAGGAGGGGCAAATGAGTTCAGCCATATGAAGCTTGGAACGGTGACCCAGTTACAACATCTAGGTTTCAATGGGTGCCTGGCAACAGCATCTCCCTCCCCACTTTGGGGATGAGGAAACTGAAGCAAGAGATTAAGTGGTACCTCCTCACTGGCATCATGGTTTCTCAGCCAGTGTCCTCTCTGCTTCAACATACTCCTGAGGGCCCTGTCACCCTGTAGGCCAAAGAAGGTGCTAGGCAGAGAGGCACAAGGAGAGCGAAAGGACTGTATTCATTTTAATTCCATCCCACGGGGGACGCTGATACACGTGTATGAGCGTCATGAACGTCCGCCTGGAGTTGGGCTCACTGTAGGTAGACAAAGCGAGGACTGGCTGTCGCTCTCCCCGCTGGTTCCAGCCCACCTAGAAAGCTCCTGTGCAGAGTTGGGTCTATCTCAAAGCCAAGGTGGCTCTTCCTGCTCTTTAATCTTCTTTTCACGGAAGCCTGTGATTGTCCACTTCCCCTCGTGGCCACTGCGTTCTTCTTAGAGGGAGAGTGGGTGACGGGCAGAACACCTACATGAAGATCAGGAGAGCAGCTCAGTTTCATTGGCACAGCTGATCTTAGACAAGTCAGGCCCTCTCTTTCAGTGCCTGCTTCTGTCTCTGTCTCATGAAGGGTTTTGTAATGGTCCCCAGTTCCAGCTGACTACCAGATATATCTGGGAGCTCTGTCTCAGCCTTGAATACAGCTTTCTGCCTGCAGCCTCTACCCCCACCCCCACCCCCACCCCTTGCTCTCCCTTTGCAAATCCTGATCCAGCAGACCTAGGCTAGAGTCCTGGAGGGTATGGTTTCTAGAGCAGCCTCAGGTGAGTCAGACTATCAACTAGGGCAGCCCTGCAGGTAAAAGGGATGCACATTCCCTGGGGTCCAGGAGAGAAGTGGAGAAGCTAGGTCTCCACGGGGACCTGTCATTAAGAGAAAAAAGTGACACACGCCCTTAATCCCAGGACTTGGGAAACAGAGGCAGATGGGTTTCTGCAAGTTCCAGGCCAACCTGGTCTACATAGTGAGACTCGGTCCCCATATTGAAAGAAAGAAAGGAAGAAAGAAAGAAAGAAAGAGAGAGAGAGAGAAAGGAAGGAAGGAAGCAAGCAAGCAAGCAAAGCAAGCCAGTCACACCTTTAATCCCAGCACTTGGGAGGCAGAGGCAGGCGGATTTCTGAGTTCAAGGCCAGCCTGGTCTACAGAGTGAGTTCCAAGACATCCAGGGCTACACAGAAAAACCCTGTCTCAAAAAATCGAAAAAAAAAAAAAAAAAAAAAAAGAAAGGAAGGAAACGGAAGGGAAGGGAAGGGAAGGGAAGGGAAGGGAAGGGAAGGGAAGAAGGGAAGGGGAGGGGAGGGAAGGGAAGGGAAGGGAAGAAGGTAAGGGAAGAAGGGAAGGGGAGGGAAGGGAAGGGAACGGAACGGAACGGAATGGAACGGAAGAAGGGAAGGGGAGGGGAGGGAAGGGAAGGAAAGGAAAGGAGGGAGGGGGAGGACAGGAGGGAGGGAAGGAAGGAGGAGGAAGGGAGGGAGGACTACATTAGAGAGATGGCAGAGCAGAGTGCCGAGACCTCAGACTTTGGACTCAGACAGGCCGGCTTAAGTCCCAGCTTTGGTATATCTTGAATTAAAGCCCGGGAAACTCATAGGCTCTCCCCACAGGTGAGGCTAGCATCCACCCTGTAGGGTAATTAGGGGGATGGCAGGATGCGCAGAATGAGGAACCCCAAGCCACATGAGTCTCCCGTTTTGCCTCCTGTCTACCCAGCTCCCTCATCACCTGTTGCCAGCAGGGACATACAGATCCTTTACCCATAGTCAATTAACAATCAATGCCACGGGCGTCATAATAGCAGCTGGTGTGTGTTGAGTGTTGACTGTGGAGCAGGGATTGTACTAAGCCTCCCAAAAGGCCAGAGCGTAGAGTCTGTGATAACATCCTTTTACTTATAAGGAAACTAGCAGAGAAGTCCTTGAACTTGCCTGAGTCCCCACAGTCTATACAGTCACAAAGACAGAATTGGTATCTACTCGTTGCCGGTGTCCAGGGTCCAGGCCACCATTTTGTGCTACTTGTATTGTCCCAGGCAGTCTGCTAGGCTCCTGTTCCTGCCACGGGTGCGGGCATGGCTGTCACAAGGCAGGGAATGCCTCGCCTGTTAAAGACAGTGTCAGGGAGGTGGCTTGAAGCCAAATTGCAGGCATGGCAGAACCTGGTTGGCGGGACTTCACTCCTTGGAGTGCCAACCACCTGGAGCCAGCCAGGATGCAAGGCTGCACCTTACCTGTTTACAGCTCTTTGGAGGGAGGATGGGTGACGGGCAGAGCGCCCTCGTGAAGATCAGGAGAGCAGCTCGGCTTCATCGGCACAGCTGATCTTAGACAAGTCAGGCCCTCTCTTTCAGTGCCTCAGTTTCTGTCTCTGTCACATGAAGGGGTAGAGTTCATGATGGTCTCCAGTTCCAGCTGACTACCAGACAAATCAAGCTCTGTCTCAGCCTTGAACACAGCCCAAAGCATTGTGGGAGGTCAGTTTAACCATCAAGAGATGACTGTGATGATGGTGGTATTTAAACGGATGCTGGTGGGACCAGACCTGAGGGGGACCTTGGCACTGGCATGTGTGTGGCTCTGACTCACTTGGGTGCCAATAATCTACACACACAGACAGGGTCCACCTCTAACCTGCAGCAACTTCCCAGAAACACTTCATTTTCTTTCAGAGTCATAGGGGCAAAAAAAACCCAAACAAACCAAAATCCATTTTGGTTTAGAAAATCTCAGCTTCAGAAGGGATTGCCTGGAGACATTGCTAGTAAGGACGACAGGAATGGCGAGCGGTAGAAGCTCACAGGCTTGGTAGCCTACTCGGGAGTATAGGCAGGAGGACCAGGAATTTGAAGATATCCTCAGCTACATAATGAGTTGGAGGCTAGCCTGGTCTACAGGAGACATTGCCTTTTGTTTTTGTTTTGTTTTTTTCTGAGACAGGGTTTCTCTGTATAGCCCTGGCTGTCTTGGAACTCACTCTGTAGACCAGGCTAGCCTCAAACTCAGAAATCTGCCTGCCTGTACCTCCCGAGTGCTGGGATTAAAGGCGTGCGCCACTACTGCCCGGCAGGAGACATTGTCTTAAAAAATTTTTTTTTTAAAAATAAAAAGATGCAAAGACAAACCATAGCACTGGCTGGAACCAGCCTCTCTGCTCTCTGTCTCCCTGATAGTGAGGTTCCCAGGAGCTCGAAGCTGTGATAGGAAACAGTTTGAAATCCTGCTGTCTCTGCCCAAATGATAGCCTTCCAAGTTTCACTCTGAGGACACTCTGGCCCAGAGGCCTCACAGAATAGATGACCGGGACTCCTAGCTTATGCCACATGAGTCGTCAGGCTCTGGGGTTGGAAGAGGAACTTCAGGCCGGATCCTTGTTGGCTCTGAATGCCCCATGCTAAGCCCTGAGGGCAGCTGGTGGATGTGTGTTCAAACCGTGTAACCCCTGGGTGGTGGCAGCAGTCCATGACTTTAAATGTTCATAAAACTAGTCCATGCACTACTTCACAAAGGTTCGGGGGCATAATTAGCGCTGATGAGGCCCTTGGAGACACTCAGATCCGAGGGCGTGAGTGGTGTCTGCTGTTATTCACCGTGTCTATCTGGAACCGGCTATTAAATGTGAAGATTAATGTGCTGGGTAAATGGCTTTGCAGAGCAAACGTCAGCACGGAGGAGTGCTTACACAGTGCCCCACCCCAGGTCACTTCTTACCTTCTGAACAAACTCCTCAGAGAACCCGGAGACCATGTTAGCCAGCACTGTCATCAGAAGGCCAGAAGTCACGCTTCTGTTTGGACCTTCCTATCTGTACTTAATCTGCCGTGGGCTTCCAGCTCTGGTGCTGAGAAATTCAGTGGAGTACCATCCCTTAGGGCTGTTTGGGGGCGTTTGCTGTCTGGTTAGTTTAGGGGGGTTGGTTTGGTTTGGTGTTTTTGTTTTGTTTTTTTATTTTGGTGTGTATGTACGTGTGAGTGCATGTGTGTGTGTGTGTGTGTATGTATATATATATATATATATATATATATATATATATATATATATATCACATGTACTTAAGAGTCCTCAAAGAGTTGTTGAATCCCTGGAAGCAGAGTCCTCTATAAGGGCCCTAAGAACCACTGAGCCATCTCTCCAGCCCCGTGGGGGTTTATTTTTTTCTTTAAGATAAGGTCTTGCGGGGCTGGAGAGATGGCTCAGCGGTTAGGAGCACTGACTGCACTTCCAGAGGTCCTGAGTTCAAATCCCAGCACCCACATGGTGGCTAACAACCATCTGTAATGAGATCTGATGCCCTCTTCTGGTGTGTCTGAAGACAATGATGGTGTACTCACAAACATACAATAAATACATCTCTTTAAAAAAAAAAAAAAAAAAAAGATAAGGTCTTGCTATGTAGCCCAAGCTGGTCTGTCTTGAACTCGCTGTGTCCCTAAAGAGAAGGTGTGGCTCACTTCCCCAGTGCTGAGATCACAGGTGGGTCCCCCACCAGGCCCAGCTCTCCTCGGGTTGTGTGGGGAGGCCCTGCTGTCACGTGTGAGCCCCCTGTGACTGAGCCTTGACTCCCGGAATCCCTAACTGCGAGGTGATCCAGTGCTCATGCTGGTTCTGGTTGGGCCTTGTGAGTTCTCTGGTTCTCCCACTCAGAACCTTCTCATCGGCCCTTCCTGACAGCGGCGTGGGCTTGTCTGTGTGGCGGGAGGCTTTCCCCTTCTTAGCTCTTAACTTCCACTTGGCATAAAGCAGGGGCCTCTCAGCAGCCCTGTTGTTTCTGTCAACAAGGCATCAAAGGATGACATGGTCTATCTGCAAGTAACAGCGGTTCAGTCACAAGGCGAACCACATGGAACAACCATGTTTGCTCGGTCAAAATAGTCAGATGGGGGACTGGGAAGATGGCTCAGCAGTTAAGAACACGTGTTGTTCTCGCAGAGGACTGTCTAGAACTCGAGTTCTTGGGGACCTGGTGCCCACCCACCCCCACTTCCCACTCCCCTCCCCCACCCTTCCATCCCCACCTATGCAGGCACTAGGCATGCGCGTGGTGCACATACATACACATTCACAGAAAACATTCATGTGCACAAATATAGATAAAAATTTTAAATGGTCACCTGGGTTGAGACTGTAGCTTGGGTTGGCAGGGTACCTGCTGACCTTTTCAAAATGATGAGTTCACTGTGCCTAAGACAGAAATATGTTCACAGTACGCTGGGCACATGAGCACTGTTGGGGGTAGGGCAGAGGCTTCACGTCTCCCGGAGCTAGGGCAACTGGCAATTGTGAGCTGCCTCCCACAGAGGCTAGAAAGTGAACTCAGGTCCCCTGGGAGAACAATATGCACACTTAACCACGAAGCCATCTCTCCAGACCCAGGGTTTTGTTTTCTGAGATAAGCTCAGAGGCTGACCTTGAACTCATCTTCTGCCTGCCTCTGCCTCCTAAGTGCTGGACTCACAGCCATGGCCGGCACACCTGCTCTTATTGCTATCTTTGTACCCTGTGTTTCCCAATTATTCCATAATAAATACATGCTGGCTGGAGCTAGGCGTGGTGGCGCACGCCCTTAATCCCAGCACTCGGGAGGCAGAGGCAGGCGGATTTCTGAGTTTGAGGTCAGCCTGGTCTACAAAGTGAGGTCCAGGACAGCCAGGGCTATACAGAGAAACCCTGTCTTGAAAAACAAACAAAAAAGAACAACAACAACAAATTTATATATATATATATATATATATATATATATATATATATATATATGCATGCTGGCAGATTGTTAGTTTCGAGGCTCTTGATGACAGGGGATGATAAGGCTCCCCTGGCAAGACGTCCCAGCCCTAGTTTCCCTCATCCACACTGGTGTCTACATATTGCCTTTCTGTACAAGATGGCAGCCGATCAACGGATCTCAGGGGCCAGCGGGGTCAGTTTAAGTCTGCTCCGGTTACCAAGGCAGGGACAACCAAAGATGGTTCTTTCTAAATGTAGCCAACTCAGGACAGCACCCTGCCCTGCGAATCTGTAAGGTAGCTAGCTGGCTGACCTCTAGGTAGCAACAGTCCAGGTTCAGTAGAAGCAAGGATGGGAAGTGTGGACCTTGTTCAGTTTTGTTTGGGGGTAAACTGTTGGATATCACATACGTCCTAGGACCCCTTAAGTGCTACTCACGTCTGTTCTGTTTCCTTCTAGGAAAACTTGATCGGAGCACTCTTGGCCATTTTTGGGCACCTGGTGGTCAGCATTGCCCTTAACCTGCAGGTGAGTCTCAGATGCCAGCCAGGGCTGTCCCAGGCAGAGGAGCAGCTGGTGAGCCAGGTCTGCTGTCTACACCCTGAATCTCTCCACAGTCTCTGTCTATTCCCCCTCCCCCTCCCCACCAGGCTCCCATAGGTCAGAAGCCCCAGTGTTCCTTCTATGTGCACATGTGAGGCATATGCATGTGTGTGCGCACATATGTGTGCAGGTGTGTGCACCTGCACCCACTGGAAGCCAGAGATCGATGGTGGGCACCTTTCTCAATTGCTTGCCACCTTCTTTCCTCTGTAAGACTTGTTCTACTTTGAGCTATATGTGTCAGAGAATGGGTGTGTGCACATGAGCCCAGGTGCCTACAGAAGCATCCAATTACCCTGGAGCTGGAGTTTTGTGCAGTACCTGGTGTGGATGGTGAGACCCTAACTTGGATCCTCTGGCAAGTGGCACTAACCCTTAGCCGCTGCGTCGCCTCTCCTGCCCCACCTAATTTTTCTGAGACAAGGTCTCTCGCTGAACCTGGAGCTCAGTGAGAGCAAGAAGCACTTTCTGTTTCTGTGGCCCTAGTGTGGGATCACAGGCACCTCCTGCCATGCCTGGCTTTTTACATGGACGGTGGGATCCAGACTCAAGTCACATGCTCACACAGCAGACACCAGACTTACAATGCCCTCTCCCCTGCCCAGCCCCGTCTCTCAAGTTGTAGGTTTGGAATTTTCTACCTGCATCCAGTTCCCAAAATAACAACTGTGAGACTTAATTATTTATGAATAAATGCCTAGCCCTTAAGCTTTGTCTCATTCCCCAACTAGCTCATAACTTATATAACCCGTTTATTCTACGTCTGCCGCATGGCTGGTTACCTCTCCTAGTTTCACACGTCCAACTCCCTCAGAGTCCATGTGGTGAATCCTCCTGCTCTTGACTCTTTCCCAGAATCCTCTCCCTCTCTCTCTGCTGGATGTCCCACCTTCTATTTCCTGCCTCAGCTAATAGGCCATCGGCTTTTTATTGACAGGTGATGCTTCCACACAGTACATAAGAGATTCTCTCTATAAGCTGTGGCATGGTACCCTAATGACAGGCCCTGGTCTTGGCCCATACTGCAGTAAGCCTCCTGCTGCTGGGACCGTCATGGTGCCATCACCTTCAGCTCTGATTCTCGAACAGTTCATGCTTCAAGTCTCAGGCAGGGAGGCTGCAGCAGTTACTGTAGAGCCTCCACTGCCCCTAGCCTGATAGTGATCACATCTGTGCTGTGGAGCAAGCTGGCAGCTTGAAGAGCTTCCCCTGAGGTCCAGGGAATTGATCCAGCTGTGTCCCAGGAGACAGGCATGTCCCCATGCTGGTGGCCACTGTGGTAGGTGGCAAGAGAAGTCAGTTGGTAAATGATCTCTATTAGATTTCTCAGAGGTTCTCTGAGCCTTAAGAACTAAGTCTCATCAACATAGCCCACATTCATTAGCCTGCCTGCCTGCCTGCCTGCCTGCCTCCCCTCCCCCTTCCTCACTTATACCATCTGGAATCATCTCCCACATATACTTCCCAGGTCTCAGGTGCTGCTTCTGGGAAGCCGAATCATAGAGCTGGCACTGCTGACCCCGAGAAATCCCATAATGCACCAGGCATCCCCTGCTTCTAAGAGCCATGAGCTGCCTACATCTGGGTCAGGCAGAGGGCTGTCCTGTTCTCAGCAGCATGCTGTGGAAGAGTCAGTCTCCCTGAACCATAGCCCCCAAGACCTTCTTTCTGTCTTCTTTAGTTACGGTCTCAGTTTCTGCGTCCTAAGTTCATATTTCCAGAAGAAAAGAACATGAGTCTGTGCTCGAGCCTCTCACCGACTCTAAGAGGGCGGACTCCCTGTTATCCACAAACCCAGCCAGCAGGAGCCGCCACCCACCATCTGCAGGAGGGTGTGGCCCCCTGAGCATCCACAGGCAGGGATTGCTGGGGGTGGCAGCCAGGAGGAGGTCAACCCAAGGGCCCAGCCAAAGCAGGGACCTTAGACCTAGACTGCAGTTCTCCTGGGAGTGCCTTAGGGATGTCGGTTTCTAACCAGTCACGGCCTGGAATCCCAGCATTCACTAAGGGGGCGAGGGTAGATTGTCATTTCTTTTCTCTTTTCCAGATTTCTTTATTTTATTTTTGTGCATCATGTGAGTGTTTGTCTGTCTGTGTACCATGTGGATGCCTGGTGTCTGTGGATGTCAGGAGAGGGAACTGTATCTCCTGGAACTAGAGTTACAGGTGGTTTATACGCCACCACATGGGTGCTGGGAAGGAAACACAGGTTCTCTGTAACAGCAACATTGTGCGCTGAGCCATCCCTATGACCCCCCAAGGATTGAAATCTCAAGATCTCCTTGGGCTATGAGACAGGAGAGAAAGAGACAGAGACAGAGGCAGGAGAGAGAGACAGAAAGACAGAGAGACAGAGACAGAGACAGGAGAGATAGCTTACTAGGTAAAGTCCTTGCCTTACAGACATGAGGACCGCCCCCCCCCACTCACACACAAACTCACACACACATACACATGTATGTACACACCCACATACCTATGAACATGGACCCTGTACACATATGTGCATACATATCCACATACATGTGACTAAATCTCCATGTCAGGGTCCAACCCACATGTCCCCCAAATCCCACTCAGACCCACGTAAATGGTTTTTAAAGGTGGAGTGTCAGCTTGGATTCCTTCACCAGAGCCTTTCCTTTTCTCAAAACCTCCGGTCAAATTGCATTCCTTCTTGGCCTTGTAGAAATACTGCCACATCCGCCTAGCAGGCTCCAAGGACCCACGGGCCTACTTCAAGACCAAGACATGGTGGCTGGGGCTGCTCCTGCTGCTACTGGGGGAACTGGGCGTGTTCGCCTCCTACGCCTTTGCTCCACTGTCGCTCATCGTGCCCCTCAGTGCCGTCTCCGTGATAGGTAAGCCCCAACCTTCTCATCACCTAGAACCCATGCTCTGGGTGGCCCAAGTGCCACCATGAACGAGGCTCAGAGCACTCACATTAAAAAACTATTCTCCGGGCCAGCCATTGCAGTGCCCACCTTTAATCCCAGCACTTGGGAGGCAGAGACAGGTAGGTCTTTGTGAGTTTGAGGTCAGCCTGACTGTCTCCTGCTCACAGGATAGCAAAGAATCTTGGTGTTTTAGTTCTCCTTAAATGGGGCTGTGTATGACACATGGTGGTAACTGCCCCTCCTGGGCTCAGGGAAGACATCATTAATCAATTACAGCTCTCCTTCTAGCCAGCCTAGCTGGGAGCTCAGAATTCTCTGCTCTGTAGGCAGTCACTACCAATGATAAGAAATTAGCAAAGTGGGCAATTCAATTGGATTTCCAAATTGCTATTAGAAGAGCCTCCCTTTTTTTTTTTTTTTTTTTTTTTTTGGTTTGGGTTTTTTGTTTGTTTGGTTTGGTTTTTCGAGACAGGGTTTCTCTGAGTAGCCCTGGCTGTCCTGGAACTCACTCTGTAGACCAGACTGGCCTCAAACTCAGAAATCCACCTGCCTCTGCCTCCCAAGTGCTGGGATTAAAGGCGTGCGCCACCTCCGCCCAGCCCAGTGTCTTTTTCTAAGGTGCTTTGAATGTCTCTAATTAAGGCAAGTCCTTTGGCAATCCCCACCTTCCTTGGTGGTTCTCTGGATTGCTTCCTGCATTCAGGGCTCCACCCAGCCCCACTGATAGAATTACATCCTTGTCTCCCTTCTGCCCGCTGCTTGGGGTCTCCAAAGACCCCTCAGGGACTTCATTCACAGTGAGGCATAAGTGATCAGAGTCTTTGCTTTCAAATAAGTAACCAAATCCTTCAAACGTAGAGGCCAGAGATGAGGGCCTGGTTGGTACCAGGCCCTGGTTTTGAGCCCCATTGACAAGATAAATAGGTAAGTAGGGTAAATTGTGCCAAGATTGGGGGAGGGGGCGACAGTCAGCCACTGGATTTTAAGGTGTTCTTTGGGCTACAGAGACTACGCAGTGAGAAATAAATTTAATACAACGGCTCATCCGCTGGCCACCTGTGAGTTTTCTGTCACCGTTCAATAACAAGAATTGTTTCATATTGAGCATTTACTGTGTGATAAATGATTTGCAGTTATTATCCTATAAGTCAGAGAAGGAGTTTTCAGTAGGGTCTGTGGACTGTTCTGAGGTGGGAAGAGAAGTAGAGAGGAAGGTGGCCATGGGCGTAGTCAATAAGACTGGAGAGAAGGCCCCTTCTCTCAGAGTTTGCTGAGCTGCACGGTGTAGGCGCATCCGGTCAACAGCGACCTCCACCAGTGGCCTCCTGAGTGTGTGGCAGAATATGATGCAGCCGGACCCAGAACACGTTCTCTTAGAAGGCTGTCACTAGTGAGGTGACTTCCCCAGGGTCACCCAGCCGGCAGAGGCAAAGCTGACTTCCCCAAGGTCACCCAGCCAGCAGAGGCAGAGCTGGGCTAGTAATGAAGTCATTCACAGTGGCTGCCAGGCCTGCCCAGTACGATGATCACAGGAGCTTAAAGCTGTGACTCTGCAGTAGTCAGGGAGGGCCGAGCATCATGGGAGAGGGAGGATACAGTAGTAGAAGAAGAAAGGCTCTGGCCCCCACGATCCTGATTTCAAATCTTGCCTTTTCATACCAGCTTCACCCCTTTTGCCTCAGTATCCCCATTTACCAAAGAAGACTTAACAGTGGTGCCCACCTCTCAGGGTGAGCATGTCCAAAGTCACACATGTAAGTTACCTCTCGCGACAGTGGGCCCTCTCGGCCCAGGGCCCTGGCTTATGAGAGATGCCACAGAAGGCTCTAGAAGGTCCCCACTCCCAGATGGAGAGTCTGAGGCTGAAGGAGAGCAAGCTCTAAAGGTCTCTGGGGAGCATGCGGAACATGTGTAAGAGGCTGTGTGGAAATGAGCCACGGGGAGAGTGTAGGTAAGAGGCGCCCTCTGCCTGGCAACAGCCTCACGCCTCTGTTTGGCTTTTTCCAGCAAGCGCCATCATCGGAATCATATTCATCAAGGAAAAATGGAAACCTAAGGACTTTGTGAGTAAGTCTCTGATGGAGCCCCTCCCCTCCCCCTTCCACCTCCTCCATCCCCACCCCCGCCATGGAAAGATGCTCTGATACCTGCTCCCCTCTGGGTTCCATACTCCTGGGATGTTAACATTAAATAACCCAAGCCCAGCTACCCATCAGAATTGTCTGTGGCCCAGTAGAAAATTACCCTTCCTTCATTCCTGCAGTCTATACAGCTTGGGACTTTGTTGTTGGAGACTTAGAAAAACCCAGGGGCTGGAGAGATCGAGTTTTAAATCCACAAGAGTCAAACCTAGAAGCCAGAAACCTTTAGTTCATTACAGATAAGGCTGAGTTTGAGCTCGCAGCCCAGGAAACCTGATCATAGTCCCTCAAAATATCCCTCCGCTCAGTTAGACCTGGGCCTGGTCCCCAAGCCCCAAGGTATCATCTGGGTTTACAGAGTCAAGGTATTGACCCAGAAGTATTGTCTCAAACCATTTAGAAGGACAGAAGGGAGGAAAAAGATGGAAGTCCCATGTTTAATTTGTTTATAGATAATCCTGACCAACTGAGAAACATGGACTCCGTAGATCAAGGGGCTTTAGTGTCAATCGAGGTCCCTCCACTGGACACCAGTCACACTGTGTCATGGGGGTGTCAGTAGGGCCTGGAGCACTGCTCTCAGGAGACCGTAGTCTAACGTGAGTGCAGTGTGTGCTAGCCCACAGCTGGCCAAGTCTGAGCTGGACCTTCCCCATTGGAGTATGATAGGCCACCAGGGAAGAAACATAGGTCTCTTAGCCTCCACTCTGTCCTGGGTCCCATTGATGGTCCCCAGGAGGCCTCAGGGCAGACTAACAATAGCCCTAAAGGTGATCCTTAAGAGCAGGTTAAATAGAGGTTGGAAAGGGACAAAGTCCCTCTTAAAAGTTACCCTTTGTTTGCTTTAGGAGTTTTATTTCCTTCTTAGCTTGCCCACAGAGGGATTCTAGGTTGGAACTTCCCTCTCAAATGCACATAAGAACCACCGTGCAGGGGCTTGGGCTCAGTGGGAGAGCTTGCCCAGTGCTCAAGGTTCTGGTTCCACTCCCAGTACTGGAAAACCTAAAGGTGAACTTAGTCCCCACCCGCCCCCAGAATGGCTACAAGACATTAAGAGTATACCATAAGAGTAACCAAGAACACAAACAGAACCCTTACACTGGGGTTCTCAACCTGTGGGGTCAAATGACCTTTTCACAGAGGTCACATATCAGTTAGCCTGCATGTCAGTTGTTTACAGCACAATTCATAACAATAGCAATATTACAATATGAAGTAGCAATGAAATAACTTTATGGTTGGGGCATAGTCTATACAACCCAAGGCTGCAGACAGGGCCCAGCAGAACAGTCGCTGTCACATGGCCCACTGCTAGGCAGGCAAGAGTGAATGAACCCAGTTGGCACAGGACACAGATGGGCCTCACAAACACCTGCTGAGTGACCCAAAGAGACCCCACAGGTCCATGTCTACCGAAAGCCAAAACAGCCAGGCAGTGATGGCGCATGCCTTTAATCCCAGCACTTGGGAGGCACAGGCAGGCAGATTTCTGAGTTTGAGGCCAGCCTGGTCTACAGAGTGAGTTCCAGGAAAACCAGGGCTATACAGAGAAACCCTGTCTCGAAAAAAAAAAAAAAAAAAAACCAAAACACCAAAAACAACAACAACAAAAAGCCAAAGCAGTTGACACCCTCAGTGTCACTCAAACCTCAGTGAGCAGTGTCACTGCTCAGGGGCCATGCTACCCTGTGGCAGGCTGTGGGAACTGGGACACTCCTGATGTCTCCTTTCCTGACTTGGGTGCTGGGGATATGGGTGTGGTACCCCTGCTCACTTCAAGACTCCCTCTAGCACTTCCTGTGTGAATGAGCACATGCGACCTTCATCAGAGTTTTGTTAAGGTTTGGTTTGGTTTTTGGTTTGGGTTTAGTTGGTTGGTTAGTTAGTTTTCCATGACAGTTTTTTTTTATTTTTTCCTGTATAGCCCTGGCTGTCCTGGAACTCACTCTGTAGACCAGGCTGGTCTCGAACTCAGAGATCCTCCTTCCTCTGCCTCCCAAGTGCTGGAATTAAAGGTGTGTGCCACACAGCTGGTTTAGTTAAGGTTTTTAGAATGGCATTTAAGGGAATGAATGTGCACAAAGTTCATGATGCGCATGTGTGAAGAGGCTCTGATGTACCTCCCCCAATAGCATTATAAAAACGCTCCAGGCATGATATCACATATCTGTGACTTCACAAAGGCAGCATACAAATACACACACATTCACATAAATAAAAATAAATCTTAAAATAACGGGCTGGAGGGATGGCTCAGTGGTTAAGAGCACTGGCTGCTCTTGCAGAGGACCTGGGGTTGGTTTTAAGCACCCATGTGACAGCTCACAACCATCTGTAACTCTGTATAGGCAAAACACACACACAAAATAAAGTTTTAAAAGTTTTTGTAAAATGATTCAAATCAAGTAAGAGAACAATCTGTAAAACACACATACATTAAGGGGACCTGGACAAAATGCTCAGTGGTTAAGAGCACTTGGTGTTCTTGCAGAGGACCTGGATTCAATCCCTGGCACCCACATGGTGGATCACAACTGTCTATAACTCCAGTTCCAGGGGATCTAATTCCCTCTCATCTCTGAAGGCACCAGGACTCATTAGTGCTGCTTACAGCCCTGCTGTCTTATAGAACCACAAGCCCCACCCACAGTGGGCTAGGCCCTCCCCATCAATCTGCAATTAAGAAAATGCCTACAAGTCTGCCAACAGACAGATCCTACTGAGGCATTTCTCAATTGAGGTTCCCCCACTTCAGATGACTCTAGCTTGTGTCAAGTTGACCTAAAAGTAGCCAGCACACAGGCAAAAACTGCCCTGACTTGCTAAGACCTCTCCGATGCACCTGAGCCATGCCCGAGGCTCTGACCAATTCTCCCTGCTTCCGCACAGGACGCTATGTCTTGTCCTTTGTTGGCTGCGGCTTGGCCATCGTGGGCACCTACCTGCTAGTGACATTTGCACCCAACAGTCATGAGAAGATGACAGGCGAGAACATCGCCAGGCACCTTGTGAGCTGGCCGTTTCTCCTGTACATGGTAAGTGACGGTGACATCCTTTTGCTTGGACAGGAGTCAGGTCCCAGCGGTTGGTCCCCGGGAGGGGACCAGCGGTTGGGATCACCGAGGCACGGTGTGACCACTGAGCTTACAAGGACATGCTTGGTTCCCATGGCATGCTGGTGCCACGTCTGCCAGCCTTGGGTATTCAGAAGGCTGTGAAGGTGTATGTACAACCTGTATCTGTGAAGGGCAGGGAGCAGAACAGAAATTCTGGGTAGTTGTCTCTGGGAGATGAAATTATGATTATGATGTATGTTTTAGTTCTGCTTTGTCTTTCTAGATCCAAAGTTTTGCCAACGTGCACTAATTTTATCTTTTTTTTTTTTTTTTGGTGGTACTAGACATGAATCCTAGGGATTCACATACGCTAGGCAGGTTTTCCTGGTGAGCTATACCCCTGGCCCACTTTGTTACTTCTTACATTTTAAACCAGGAGCTTACTAAGTTGCCCAGGCTACCCTTAAACTCGCTGTGTATCCCAGGCTGGCCCTTAGGTCTTGTTCCACCTGCCTCACTGGTGAGGCACAAAGAGTTATTTTAGGCAACAGGTAAGAACTGAGGAGTTACACACACACACACACACACACACACACACACACACACACACACGCAGCCTTGGGAATGTTACTGTGTCAGTCTGCGTCGTCTGTGTATACCTGATTGGGTATTTACCAGTAATCATGTGGAATCCTGCATGACTCCTCCCTAACACGAGGCTAGCTTGCAGACTGACAAAGACCCTCGACAGCTAGGTAAGACACAGCCACTGGAACTGAGAGAGGACCCTGCAGACATGGAAGACCTGGAGTTAATGGCCTCCAGTTAAAATCTCTCACCTTGGAATACTTGTTTGCCGGTGTTCTCCCGTCAGTTTTAGGAATAAGTAGACTTTAGTATGGGTTTGGGGCTGGCAAGGGAGCTGAGCCATTGTTACAGTTTGCTGCCTTATCATTGCTGGGTGCTGGGTTTGACTCCAGACCTTAGAGGAGATACAGCCAGGCATCTAGGCCCTGAAGGGGGTTAGAAAGGGCAGGAGGCTGACGATAGGCAGGTAGGCCTTCTCAAACGCAAGCTTTGAATCAGCTACTAGGAAGTTTCTGTTGCTGAAGCAGCTTGGCCATGTGAGGCTTTAGGCTTCCAGCCCCATACAGCATGGTCACTAGGAAAGAATACGGACCCTTAGACAAGTTGCCCAGGTTCAAGTCATTGGCCAGGTGGGACGTAATGCTCCCCACCTCATAATACTATGTTGGTGTAAGGAGTTTGCATAGTAGCCATGCCAAGCCTGGTGTCTCGCCTGTGGGGAGAGTTCACCCAGCATAGCACTGCCTGGTGCTCTGTAAATGGAGTTACCTCTGCTGTGCAGAGGATGCCCCAGAGGTTTGGGGACGTTTAGACTTCCCCATGGTCCCATAAGCAATTTAGAGACAGATGCAATGACCGCCTGACTCTCCCAGTCTCACTCAGTCTCACCACATAGCCCAGGCTAGCCTGCAACTCAAAATCCTCCCAAGTCCCAGCGATGGGACATGGGCCACCAGCCTCCCAAGTCCCAGGGATGGGGCATGGGCCACCACGCCCAGCTGTTGCCTTCCTCTGTCTACTTTGGGAGCTGTGCCTAGCTGAGGCTTGGTGACACAGAATGTACACTTGTTACTTGACCACATGGCTCCTGGAGTGAGTGTCTCATTCTGGGGTAGCATTTTGCTTTTTTTGTTGGTTTGGTATGATTTTTTTTTTTTTTTTTTTTTTTTTTTTGGTTTTTCAATGGTTTGATTTTTTTTGGTGCTAGATATAGAGCCCAGGGCCTGTCCTAAAAAGTCCCTAAAAAGTGCTCTGCGGGCTGGTGAGATGGCTCAGCAGATAGGAGCACTTGACTGCTCTTCCGAAGGTCCTGAGTTCAAATCCCACAACCACATGGTGGCTCACAACCACCCATAATGAGATCTGATGCCCTCTTCTGGCACATCTGAAGACAGCTACAGTGTACTTATGTATACTAATAAATAAATCTTAAAAAAAAAAAAAAAGAAAAGAAAAAAGAAAAAAAAGTGCTCTGCCTTTTGTCTGCCCAAAACCGCTTTTTACTTTCTTATTCTGAGACCTAAGTTACCCAGGCCAGCCTTGAACTCACCATGCAGTCCTGGCCAGTCTTGAACTCTCAACCCTCCTACCACACCCTCCATCCTAAGTGAGCCACTGGGCCCAACAGATGCCTTCTTTCCCTACTCAGCCACACACACTCGGGGCTTGGTTGGGCCAGGGGACACACACTGAATTCCCTACTAAAAGCTTGGTGATCACTGATGTCCCCACAGCTGGTGGCGATCGTCCTGTTCTGCCTGCTGCTCTACTTCTACAAGGAGAGGAACGCCAACAGCATCGTTGTGATTCTCCTCCTGGTGGCCCTGCTTGGTAAGCAGTGTCTGGACCATGGGGATCATGGGGCTGCTGGGGCTTCTGGGGCTGTAGGCTCTGGCTACAGACAAGTGTCCAGAACTGAAGTCCAAAGTGGAGGACTCAGAGGGCTGTCTGTAGCAATATAGAAGTTAGCAGGCACGGTCAAGAGAGAGCCATGTGAGTGTGGGCAGTGACACAACAGGAAGAGGAAGGACCCAGGGTGAGATAGGTGAGGTCAGAGGTCACCTCAGAGCAACCCCTGTGCTGTCCAGCAGCACTCGCAGAGGGCAGGAATGGAGTCATAGCAGACAGATTTTCTTTACTTTAATGGGATGGATGGTGAGTGGGAAGGTGGCCCCCAGACTGAGGCATGGATGCTATGTCACCCGATGCCCGACAGAGCAGGACAGTGCCATTTCCTGTTAGCCCCCTGGCCATCTGGTGACTCTCCTTCACACAACACTACACAACAGACAATGAAAGTACACAAAGGTTGGGAGGAAGGCAAGCTGACACAGGCAGAGGTGCCCACATGTGTTCTTCCCCCAGTCCCACCTTGGGGACAGGGCCCCCAAACCACAAGAATATCTGTCACTGGCTGGCATTTTGTTTTGTTTTGTTTTGTTTTGTTTTTGTTTTTTTTTTATGACAGGGTTTCTCTGTATAGCCCTGGCTGTCCTGGAACTCACTCTGTAGACCAGCCTGGCCTTGAACTCAGAAATCTGCCTGCCTGTGCCTCCCAAGTGCTGGGATTAAAGGCATGTGCCACCACTGCCCAGCTGGTCTCCTTCTTAAAACAGCTTTATCGAAATAGATTTCCTATGCCACACGGTTCCTCTACTCAAGGTAAGCCTCTGTAGGGACTTTACTATAGCCACAGGCTTGCACACTCTAATCCTAGAACATTTTCACCCCCAAAATAAACCCTGGAATCAGTGCTGGTGGCTCCCATCTCCCCTCTTCTTAGCCCCAGGCAACCACTAGCCTTTCTTCTGTGTATAAATGCACCTTTGTGAATCTTATAAATTCTATAAATGCAGTAATGTGGTTCTTTGTGTGGAGATGGGGTCTCTGGTAGCCTAGGCTGACCTTGAAGTCCCTCTGTTGCCACCTTGAACTTCTGATCCTCCCACAGGCACCTCCTGAGTGCTGGGACCACAGCCCACCCCAGTTAGGCAGTGCTGGGGACTGAGCCCAGGGGCTATGTGCATGTTAGACAAGCCCCTTGCCAACTGAGATGCATCTTCAGCTGGTTTTGGTTTTTTTTAGATTTATTTTTATTATTTTATGTATATGTGTTTTGCCTGTGTGTACATCTGTGTACCACACTCATGCCTGGTGCCCAAGGAGGTGATGAGAGTCCATGTGAGTGCTGGGAATTGAACAGCAAGTTCTCTTAGCCACCGAGCCACCAAGCCACAGAGCCAACTCTCCAGCTGCTGCCTTTTTTCTTTTTTTTTTTTAAACAGCTGGCCTTGAACTCTCAATCTTCCTGCCTTGGCCTCCTAAATGCTGGGAGGACAGGTGCACCCCTGGCCTATGTGGCCTTTTTGTAACTGGCTTGTTTCAACAAACCATCTTTACGAGTGCGCATGGTGCAGCCTAAGACATTCCTGTCCCTTTTGACTTAAGTTTTGGTGGTTAGGACCAGAGTCATCAACATCTCTTCCCTCATGGTCCATCTGCTGCTTGGTAACATGGACAGCGTGGTGACGAATGCCTGTAGTGGCTGAGGGTCCCAGAAGGCACTGTGTGCTGTATGGTTGGCACAAGAAAGCCAATGAGGCAGCTGGCAGAAAGTGGAGAAAAAGCAGTTCAACACACACACATGCACACACACACACACTCACACACCCGTTGCTTCTCCTAACACCAGTTTGGCAGATGTGACACTTTGCAAGCTGAAGCCATTTTGAAGTCAGCAATGGGTCTCCATAGTATGGTGCTCACGATGGCCACGGGATGTGTAGGAGAAATCCCCATCTTCCTTCTAATTCGCATCCAGTTACATTTCTCGTGTGTGTTTTATATCACATAATATGCATGCATGCAATCATACAAGTACATTCTTACATAGCGATAATTTTGAAGCAAGTCAAGCTATGTTGGATGTTAATTTGCATATGCATAAGGCTATGTAAAACTAGAGACTTCTGGGAGTGAAGGAATGTGCAGAGGAGGCTGGGGAGTCAGTTCAGACAACACAGTGCTTGAGTTCCTGAGTTTGGATTCCCCCCTCCCCCCCCCCCAGTGAAAAGCCAGGCACAGGGAGTCCTGGCTCTAGGGAGGCAGAGGCAGGAGCATCGCTGGTACTCACTAGCCAGCCAGTCTAGCCAAAGCGATGAGCTCCAGGCTCAGTAAGGAACTCTGTCTCCAAAAGAGGGAGGGAGGGAGGGAGAGAGGGAGGGAGGAATGGAAGAAGGAAGGAAGGAAAGAAGGAAGGAAGGAGGGAAGGAAGGAGGGGGGGGAGGAGAAGCAACTGAAAAAAAAGGAAAAAAAAAAACAAAAACCACACCATGTGTGTATGATTGCTATAGAGGGCATCACATCCCCCAGATCTGGACTTACAGATGGTTGTGAGCCACCGTGTGGTTGCTGGGAATTGAACTCAGGTCCTCAAAGAAGAGCAGCAAGTGCTCTTAACCACTGAGCCATCTCTCCAGCACCTAACCAAAAAATAGATAGATAGATAGATAGATAGATAGATAGATAGATAGATAGATAGATAGAGTGGGGAGGGGTAGAGAGCAATGCACACCTTTAATCTCAGAACTTGGAAGGCAGGCAGATCTTTGTGTTCAAGGCAAGCTTGGTCTACAGAGTGAGTTCCTGGACAGTCAGGGCTACACAGAGAAACCCTGTCTCGACAAACAAACAAACAAAAAAGTACGTGTGACTGAGGGTTATGAAGTCCTAGTTCCTGAGTTCTTTCCCTACCTGTTTTTCTGAGAGTACCATCAAGTTGATGCTCGGGAAATTTGCATGTCCCCACTCCCTGCTGTGGAGTCTGGGGACAGAGACCTGAACTCGCAGCCCATTAAGGTAGAGTCAGGTGACATTTGGAAATAGCTGTGGGCACCTCCCTTCCCTTCCTGTGACTTGTCCTCCCAGACTTGGGAGCCACAGGCAAGGGAGACCTATTCAGTGGCTGCTTCATACCAGAGGAGCTCCATGGCCCTCCACCTCTGTCCCCAAGTCCATTCAGACTCCTTACATTCTCCTGGGCCTCCCACACCCTCGCTTGCTCTCTCTTCACAGGTTCCATGACAGTGGTGACGGTCAAGGCCGTGTCAGGGATGCTGGTGCTGTCCATCCAAGGCAACCTGCAGCTGGACTACCCCATCTTCTACGTGATGTTTGTGTGCATGGTGGCCACCGCCATCTATCAGGCCACGTACGTTGCGCTCCCTCCGCTCTGGGCCTAATTCTGTTCCGTTTTAAAGTTATAGGGGAGCCAGAACTTACAGGAAGGGGGTTTAGTCTCTGGGTGGAGATGAGTTCCAGGGAGCCCGAGGGGGTCGGGGGGCTGAGCTGCCCCTCCCCCTACCTCCTCACCCTGAGTGCACCTTCTGCCTCAAAGTATGAGCAGCAGCCTCACTCCCTGTCATATGCCCCGTGGGGACTTGAAAAAACCTTGTGGTCACCTAAGAGGCATGTTCTTGTCTGCTTGGAAGAACAAGTTGTCATTTCTCGTCCCCGAGAACTCTATCCCTGGTCCTCACAGGGAGAAGAGTGCACACTCCCTTCTCCCTCTGAGCCCGGGTGACATGAAGCTCTGTGATCCTGAGGCTTATGTCCCCTCCCCTCGGAGTCCTGCCAGTGGCACTCCATGAATAGTGTAGGTGACAGCCGAGAGTCAACCTAACGGTCTCAAGGCGGTGAGTGAGGCTGAGCAAGCCTGATAGTCAGGTTCCTAGCTCTGACCTGGCCTCAGCATCCACCAGCCACTTGACTTTGAGGGCCATAGCAGTAGCTGCTGCTAGTGGTGGTGACGCCCATCTTTCATTTTCCTGTGCTCACAGCATCTTCTTGGGGGACACAGAAATGGTGTTGTCTGTCCCAGGCTACAGATGAGGCAGAGGGAACTCGGAAGTGACAGGTTGAGAGCCAAACCCAGACATCAGGCTCCCAGGCTGGACTCTCTGCACCTGCTGCTCCAGTCTTAACTGGGTTTTTCTGGGACTCAGCTTCACTCTCTGAGACCCACGGGTCTGAAGTGGCCCACACGAGGTGTCCACACAGCATCAGCTTGGTCACTGCTGTTGTTTTTATTATGACTTTTAACCCTTCAATACCATTATTGCCCTCAGCTTCGTGCTTCGAGGTCAGGGTGATGCAGGCAACCAGGGGCTCCTGCCATCTCTCAGGAACTAATGGTCTCCCAATCAGGGCACGAAGCTCCTACTTCCCCCCCAGCACTCAGAGCCACTGTCCTTCTCCTGGACACACAGATGGTTAACCCAGTGGTTAGCGTTCATGTGGGCAGCCGTGCAGCGCCAACTGGACTGTCAACCGAGAGAGGACAGGATCGGTTCCCGCATGAAGGTGGTGTCTGTCACAGACACAGAGATTAGGAACAGTGCTAATTCCCCTTTGTCCCGTTTATTGCAGTAACCACTAAAATAATGTTTCTAATATTTAAAAAATAACAATGTTGGGCTGGATGCAACTGGTGTTGAGAGAGAGCCCTGGGATGTGTGGACCCAGGGGCAGCTCTGTTCTATGAGGTAGGGATCAAGGATGAGGAGAAGGGTGTGGCAATGGCCAGAGCCATACAGCCAGAGGCACACTACTGGCTGGCCTGTCTGTGGGCCAGGTATAGACCCCAGATCTTGGGATACACCCTACCCTGTAATAGGGAGAGACCATCCTTACAGACCTAGAAACCCCCGTGTCTTACCTTATACCCCCAAGTTTCTCTCTTTTTTCCCCTCCGCCCACTGACCCAAGTGCCTGTGTTGCAGGTTTCTGAGTGAAGCCTCCCAGATCTATGACTCCTCCTTGATTGCCAGCGTTGGCTACATCCTGTCCACAACAGCGGCCATCACAGCAGGTAAGAGCAGTCCTTTATTGGGGTCTGTCCCCTGCCTAGGGGTCGGAGGGGCTACCGCTCAGCTGATTCCGCGGTCTGGTTCCGCCCTGGGCTTCTGTGGAAGGTGTGGAATGTAGACATGGAGGCTTGCCATCCAGTAAACATATACCAACTGTAGGGCTCAGGGAATTCTCTGAGGCTCGGTTTTACACTCTAATAACACCTCCCTTCTAGAATTGCAATATGTACAATCCAAACAGCCCCTGGTCCTCCTGCTTGTGGGTCCGAGACTAGGGCTTCTTCAACAGTTTTGGCTGGGGCTGGGTTCTGTGGGTAGAGTGCTGGCCTTGTGCACACAAATCTCTGGGAGTCATCCCCTATGCTGCATTAACTAGGTCTGCCTGGGCCTGCCTGACAGCCAGCACTTGGGAGGCAGAAGCAGGAGAACGAGAAGTTTTAGGTCATCTAATAATGAGTTCGAGGCCAGCCTAGGCTACATTGAGACTGCCAAAAAACGGGACGGGGAAGAAGATGAAAGAAGAAACCACCCAACCAGGGATGGTGGCTTGAGCCTGTGGGAAGCTAAGGCAGGAAAATTATTGTGAACTGATCGGTTAATGATCGGAGATCCTATTGGAAGCATATATGAGAGCTTTGCTATTTGGAACAGTTTGTGTGTGTGTGTGTGTGTGTGTGTGTGTGTGTGTGTGTGTGTGTGTGTGTGTGTGTGTGTGTATTTTTGAGACAGGGTTTCTCTGTATAGCTTTGGCTGTCTTGGAACTCACTCTGTAGACCAGACTGGTCTTAAACTCAAAGATCCACTTGCCTCTGCCTCCCAAATACCGGGATTAAAGGCGTGCGCCACCACTGTACAGCTGGGACAGTTTTAATATTATACCAAAAGACTGTTGGTTGGTTTGTTTTCATAGGGAGATAGAAGAGCCTGAGAGGGCTGGCAGAGAAGACCATCTGCCTCCAAAAGTTTTAATCCTAATGTTTCTGGTCACTTCAGTGCCCTGTAGGGAAGAGTATATAGCCAGAGCCTAGCCAGGTGGGCACAGGGCAGATCCGGAAATGGTTACCTTACCGTCTTTTCTCTCCCTTGCTGCTGCCCAGGTGCGATCTTCTACCTGGACTTCCTTGGGGAGGAAGCTCTGCACATCTGTATGTTTGCACTGGGGTGAGTCTCACCCCATCTAACCAGGACTAGGGGGAGCCTCCCTCCAGGCCTTGACCCTGGCCCTTTGCTTCAGCCGTGGGCCTGGAGTTGGGAGAGCATCGAGCTGGAGGGGGCTGACCACCGGAGTGAGCAGCTTATCCCCCCCTCCAAGCCTTGCCTCCTTCTCTCTCCTGGTCCCTTCTAAAATCAGGTAAATCTAGCTTGTGGAGAGAGAAGTCTGGTGGTAGAGACTGTCGGGGATGGCGGAGCGTGAAGAGAAGAAGGAAGATGGGGCTGGGGCTCATTTGGTAGAGGTCTTCCCTGGCATCCCCAGCACTACAGAAAACCAGGCTTCGTGGCACACAATTGTAAACCCAGCACTCAGAAAGTAGAGGCAGGAGGATCAGAAATTCAAGGTCACCTTCAGCCGCGTAGAACATTCTAGATCAGTGATTCTCTACCTGTGGGTCACAACCCCTTTGGGGTTCAAAGGACCCTGACACAGGAGTCACATATCAGATATCCTACGTGTCAGGTATTTACATTATGCTTCACAACAGTAGCAAAACTACAGTTATGAAGTAGCAATGAAATAACTTTATGGTTGGAGGCCATCACAACCCGAGGAACCGTACTAAAGGGTCGCAGCCTTGGGAAGCTCGAGAGCCCTTACCTTAGGGAGAGAGAAATCTTTTGATCTTGACCTGGAAGGGGACGATACACACACAAGTTAATATAAACACACCGGCCATCTTTCTTGTTGGCACTCATACATTCCTGCATGTAAATCTCACCTTGATTTTGAGAAATGTCTCATTTATACAAACTGAAAAAAAACGAAAAATCAAGTGGAGAGGGACTGGGGGTTTCGGGGGGGGGGCACAGACCTTTGACCCCAGCCCTGGGGGTGGCAGGCAGATGGGGCAGAGGTAGATAAACCTGTGCGTTCCTGAACTACAGGACAAACCCCAGGCCAGAGAGAGCAACACTGGGAGCGTGACACACATTCTCTCTCTCTCTCTCTCTCTCTCTCTCTCTCTCTCATACACACACACACACACACACACACACACACACACACACACTCACACACACTCACAGAGGCAGAGGGGAGAACATCTGAAGGCAGTCCCGCTTCCAGCTCCTCCTGGGGGAGTTGGACTGAGAAGTACAGGGACTTTCCTATATTCATTCATTTTGCTAGACTTGTATACCGACTGCACTCCTAAAGTCATAAAGAATTTTTTTTTAGTTTCAAAAATACAGCTTTTAGGCTGGAGAGATGGCTCAGTGGTTAAGAGCACTGACTGCTCTTCCAGAGGTCCTGAGTTCAATTCCCAGCAACCACATGGTGGCTCACGACCATCTGTAATGGGATCTGATGCCCTCTTCTGGTGTCTGAAGACAGCTATGGTGTACTCATATACATAAAATAAATAAATAAAGCTTTAAAAAAAAAAAGGAAGGAAGGAAGGAAGGAAGGAAGGAAGGAAGGAAGAGAAAGGAAAGGAAAAATACAGCTTTCTAAAGAGCAAGCTTCTGAGAACGCTGGGTGAGAGCAGTGGATAAGCCATACACTGCAGATCGTGACTCTAGTCCACCCTGAACCCAGCTCGTGGGGACTGCAGATGCACATCCCCGCCCCGACACTCCTCCCCCCATGACTGTTACTACTCAGGGCGTCTGTTCCTTGTTGGTTGCTTTCAGTCCCCACCATCTCAGCCTTGCTTTTAGCCAGCCACCCTTTGCCACTCGCCCTTGAGTCCCCCTCCTCGTGGCTGCTCCTGGCCTCATTTCTCCTCTTCCTCTCCTGTCTCCTTTCTTTCAGGTGCCTCATCGCCTTCTTGGGCGTGTTCCTAATCACTCGAAACAGAAAGAAGGCCATTCCGTTCGAGCCCTATATTTCCATGGACGCCATGCCAGGTAACGATAAAACCCCCTGTATCCTGCCGGCTGCCCCTGTCCAAATGACCGCTGCTTGGTGTCGGAAATTAGACTGCCAGCGCTGGGCGAGGTGCAGAAAAGTGTGCTGTGGTGTGAGTTCTAGCCCTGTCCTTGTTGGTTTGCTTCTCTTTCAAGAGGAGGTGACAGCTGACGCATCTCAGTCAGCCTTGAGAACCCCTTGCCAGCTCCCTGGTCTGACACAGAGAGAGGCTCTTCTACAGAAAACCCCGATTCACACCGGGTGTGTTTCCAACCCACAGTACCAAGCTTCGAGCCTGTAGGGACAGAGTGCTCACAGCAGGGGAGAAAAATAAGAAGAAAAATAACATGGATGACTCCCAACACTATAAGGGCTCACACTGAGAACACAAGCTCAAAGAGAGGGAGAAGCGGGGGCTTGTGGTGAATCAGAAAAGCTCAGAGTCGGACAGTTAAAGACTAGAGCAGCCTGGGTTAGGTTGGCTGATGTAAATTCTGCCCACTAACCTTACCCCCTTGAACCCCAAACAGTCTTTATTTTAAATAGATTAAGATGACCCTCACTCTGCTATTGTTACTGGGGCCTCCCCGACAAGACAGCAATGCCTGAGGCTTGGTAAAAAGGGCTAGGAGTTGAACCACCCCAGAGAGGATTTCAGGGAACAGCGTCTGCTTTAATGCATGTGAGCGACTTATATGGTGGAAGCCTGTTGGCTGTGGTTGGTTAGCTAGCACCTTACTTCTGATTGGACAGTGAGAGCTCATACCACCAGGTCTGTATGGGAAAGCAGCGCATTAAAGAAGACATGGAGAATTCAGACTCCTCTGTGGGCCAGCTACCTGCTACTCACGCTACTTCAGAGATTTATTTACTTTATGTATATGAGTACGCAGTCCAGATGGTTGTGTGTTATTCGACGCGTTCTCACGACCGGCCAGGAAGAACACCACAGACCAGAATCTTCTGCGGCAAAGCTTTATTCTTACATCTTCAGGAAAAGAGAGCAAGAAGCAAGAGAGAGAGAAAACGAAAACCCCGTCCCTCTTAAGGAGCATTCTCCTTCGCCTCGGACGTGTCACTCCTTGATTGGCTGCAGCCCATCGGCCGAGTTGACGTCACGGGGAAGGCAGAGCACAAGTAGTCATAAGATACCCTTGGCACATGCGCAGATTATTTGTTTACCACTTAGAACACAGGATGTCAGCGCCATCTTGTAACGGCGAATGTGGGGGCGGCTCCCAACATCTCCCCCTTTTTCTTTTAATAAGAGCAAATAGGCCACCCATATTAATGAGAGTGGAGATAGAGGTCAAATCCCCAGTGTGTAGGTAAAGGAACCATGTACAGGATTAGCTCTTAGGCTTACAGGCTTTTACCCAGAGCAACCCTGACCTGCTCCCGTGTCGTTTTGCCTGGGGGAAGGGAACTAGGACACTGAACCTTCATGAAAGATGACATGTCTCCCTAGAATAGGCTCATATATGCCGCAGAGCCTTTCCATTGCAGTGCTTAGCCTTGCAACTCTCTCGGGCTGCTGAAGCACACTCACTCCATCCCGTGCAATGAGACTAGCCTCGTGGGATATAAGAGCTGAGTGGCCAGCGACCTATTGCCTAAGCATAGATAACCATATATCAGGGGGAGCTCCATGTTCTAGTCCTGCAAGCGCCTGGGCAATAACCACCTTGTCTCTCCTAGTTTGGGCCTTAAGCTTACAGACCAATCAAAGAAGCAACACTAATCCACAGCAAAGTGTATCTCCAAATAATATTAATCCCACCCAATTTTTTAAAGAAAGAAAATGCTGAGGAGATCCAATTGGGTAATCCTTTGGTCAGCGACAGGTCCAAGCGCGTGGAGTTGACCTGAATGATGGCAAGCCTCGAAGGGTCTGTTCAAATTCAGCCATCCAATTCTGTAACATATACTGAAAAAGACTTTTTGACAAATTAGCTGCCCTAGTAAATTTAACATACTGAATGGAAATAACACACAATCCCGGAAACTTTTGTTCACATCCCTGCTGAGTTATTTGTCATAATACATCTAGTTGTATCTGGACAAGATCTATGAGTTGATTAACCAGCATGAGACCTCTCTGTATCTTGACATTAGCTGAGGCCTGTTCATCTATGACTGTAGTCACTGAGGCTGACAAAGTGTTAATGGTGTCAGTCATCTGGACCTGTCCAGACAGAGCCAAGGCTGTCTGAATTAAGGCCAAACCCAGTTCCTAGTTAGTGGTAAAAAAGCAGGAGAATACTTGAGCATTATACATCACCGTCATTGGGAGTGGAAATGTCGACATTATCCCCCAACGCTGCTCTCTCTTTATTATTGACGCCCTGGACATCACCAAGACGAGGGACATTAGTATTCCCTTGGTCAGTCTGGATTTTTCGGGTGAGTCTTTCTGGTACCCAAAATGGGTTGTCTTCATTCTGTGGGAAAACACAGATAGCTCCCCTGGATCTTATCAAGATAGGATCCGGGCCATACCATTTATTATCAAGGACATTTTTCCATTTAACCATCTCATTGGGCCTATCTGGCTCTGAACAATGACGTTCAGCCGCAGTATGGCCATGAGCATCAATATTTAAAAAATTGAGTGTAAAGAGTGCCAAAGACACCGACACTCTTGGTGCTCGGGGTACAGTCTCCTCAAAAGTTCCCCTCTTCTGTTTTATAAGATAGGCTTTGAGGGTGCGATGCGCACGCTCAACAATACCCTGTCCTTGAGGGTTGTATGGAAGTCCAGTCAGGTGGGTCACGTCCATCTGACGGCAGAACTGTTGGAATTTTTGAGACGTATAAGCTGGTCCATTATCAGTCTTAAGGAGTCTGGGTTTCCCCCAAGCACTCCATGCCTCAAGACAATGTTGAATCACATGTGAGGCTTTTTCTCCAGTTAACGGAGAAGCAAACATGATGCCAGAACATGTGTCAATGGACACATGGAGATATTGAAGTTTTCCAAAGGAAGAAACATGTGTAACATCCATTTGCCAGACCTGTAGAGGTCGAATACCGCGTGGGTTAATTCCCACATGAGGAACTGGCAAGAACTCACAGCAGCTTTGACATTGAGTAACAATGTCACGGGCTTCTTTTCTTGTCAAGGAGAAACGACTGCGTAATGTTTCAGCCGTCACATGAAAATTGTTATGAAAATTTCTTGCAGCCTCTACCGGGGATGATAGGGCAGCAGCCACCACTTTAGTGGCCTTATCTGCCAAATCATTTCCCAGAGCCATGGGGCCAGGTAGGCCTGAATGGGCTCTAACATGAGTAATATAAACAGGAGATCTTCTAGATAACAAAACTAATTGTATCTGCTGAAAAATATTGGCAACTCTACTGGAAGGCTTAATCACTCCAGCCACTTCTAAAAGATTTACTGCATTTACCACATAACAGGAATCTGACACAATATTAAGGGGTTTTAAAAAGGTTTTTAAAACTTCTAAGACCACTAAACATTCTACCACTTGAGGTGAATTTTCATTATATTGTTTGGATACCACTTTACCATTAGCCACATAGGCACCTATGCCAGTTTTTGATCCATCAGTATATACCACAATCCCATTTTTAAGTGGGTTTCTTACTGTTATTTGTGGAAACACAACAGATTGATTTTGGGCAAACTGTAAGATTGGATGCTTTGGATAATGGTTATCTATTTTTCCTGAAAAGGAGGTAACTAAAACTGCCCAATCATTAGATGCGGCTGCCAAGGTTTGAACCTGTGCAGCGGTATAAGGTACAATTAAAAGATATGGACTTTGCCCAAAGTGGGTGATTGCTGCTTTTAGGCCTTTAAGGGCAAGCTGTGCAATTGCATCAGGATACCAATCTATTATTTTAGCTGGGGATACGTTTGGATGGATCCACAACAATGGCCCATTCTGCCACAAAACTGCAGTTGGCAATTGTGCTGTCTTAAAGACACACAAACTGAAAGGCTGCGAATCCTCAATACGTTGTAATTGTGCATTCTGTAAGGCTTTTTCCACCTTTTGTAAGGCCTGGTTAGCAGCTAGAGTAAGAGTCCTAGGGGAGGAGATATGAGGATCTCCTTCTAAAATACTAAACAAAGGCCTTAACTCAGCGGAAGGAATCTTTAAAAAGGGTCTGAGCCAATTAATATCTCCCAACAGCTTTTGAAAATCATTTAAGGTATGGAGGTGATCTCTTCTTATCTCTACCTTTTGGGGCACAATCTTATCTGGGGACACCACAGAGCCCAAGAATTGTCCTGTATCAGAAATTTGGACCTTTTCTGTGGCTATCTGTAAACCCCACTGACTTAAAGTTTTAAGTAGAAAAGGATATGCCTTTTGTAGCATGGTAAGGTCTTTATGGCACAGGAGGATGTCATCCATGTAAAGGAGCAAAATTAAAGAGGGGAACTGTTTCCTCACTGGCAAAAGAGCTTCTTGCACATAAAGTTGGCACATTGTAGGACTATTGGACATTCCCTGTGGTAAGACCTTCCATTGATACCTCTTATCAGGTTCCATGTGATTAATAGAGGGGATGGTAAAGGCAAATCTGGGCCTATCTCTTGGACACAAAGGTATAGAAAAGAAACAATCTTTAATATCTATAATAATTAAATTCCAGCCACGTGGTAAGGCGGAAAGTACAGGGAGACCCCTCTGTACTGGGCCAAATAAGTTCATTTGCTCATTAATGGCTCTGAGGTCATGGAGCAGTCTCCACTTTCCTGACTTTTTCTTAATTACAAAAATTGGAGTATTCCAAGGTGAGGTAGAGGGTTCAATATGGCCTAGTTTTAATTGTTCCTCTACCAGTTGAATCACAGCTTCTAGTTTTTCAGAGGATAGGTGCCATTGAGGAACCCACACTGGGTCCCCTGTTTTCCATGGTATGGGTCGTGCTGCCCCAATGGCCGCTATGGAAAACCCAGACCCTGTCTGTCTTGGTTTCCATTAGGTGAGATGGGCTCTATCCTTCCCTGTTCTTGATGTCCTAACCCTTTTCCTTCTTTATAACCCATCTTTGCCATGATATTTTTTGCTTTAGCTGAATACCCTCCTGATGGGGCGTTTTCATTGGACAAAATAAGGCCCAAATGCTGCATAATATCCCTTCCCCAGAGGTTAACCGGGAGTGGGAGCACATAAGGTATGAATTTCCCTTGCTGCCCTTCAGAGGATTCCCACGTCAAGGCAACGGAGCTTATAGTGGGACATGATTGATATCCTAGGCCCTGTAATGAATGAGATGACTCTGTGGTGGGCCATGCTTTGGGCCACCAATGTGTAGAAATTATACTTTTATCTGCTCCGGTATCAAGGATGCCTTCAAACTCTTTTCCATTAATCTTAAGGCGGAGCTTAGGTCTATCATTTAAAGATACAACCAAATAGGCAGAATCATTTCCTGAGGAGCCCATTTTCTTTATCTCAGGTCCTGCAGATTTCTCCCTGGTATTATCAGGGAGGAGCAGCAGCTGAGCTATCCTATCTCCTTTACTAATAGAAAAAACGCCTTTAGGGCTTGAGCACAGGACCTGTATTTCAGGGGAATGTTGACAATCCATAACTCCAGGGTGGACTACTAAGCCCTGCAAGGTGAGTGAACCTCGGCCGAGAATAAGGCCCATGGTTCCCGGGGGCAAGGATGGTATAGGCTCCACCGGCACCGGCTGAATACTCATTTGAGGCATTAATAGGAAGTCGGAGGCGGCACGCAGGTCCACCCTTGTGGGTCTTCCTGGGTCGTCTCTCTGACTGCTTCCTGGGTCCTGACAAACCGGTTCCCATATCTTTGAGGGCCCTGGGACCGAGGGCCCGATGACCCGTTTTTTGGCACATAAGCTGATTGACTATCAGGTGGGGGAAGAATTCTGCCCTTTATATCCCTCACAGAGCGACACTGGTCAGCTCTATGATAACCCTTGCCACACTTAGAGCAAAGAGTGAGAGTCCCTCCCTGTTTATCTGGAGCTCTGCAATCTTTCTTAAAATGCCCAGGCTTTCCGCAGTTAAAACATGTCCTCTGATCATTTCTGCCCATGGAGCGGTTTTGGGATTGAAGGATGGCAGCCGCTAAACCTGCATTGCTGAGGGGTCCCCCAAGCTCTCGACAGACCCTGAGCCAGTCTTGTAAGCCTTTGTTCTTTCTTGGGGCTATGGCCGCTCGGCACTCCTTTGTGGCTTGCTCGTAGATTAGCTGTTCTATGAGAGGCGCAGCTTGCTCTGACTCTCCAAAAATACGCTCTGCTGCCTCTGTCATTCTGGCCACAAAATCTGAGAAAGATTCCTGAGGTCCCTGGATTATCTTTGTTAACTGACCAGTGGTTTCACCTGCTCGAGAGAGCGCCTTCCAGGCCCTAATAGCCGTGGAAGAAATCTGGGCATAAGCTCCCCAATGGTAGTTTGTCTGATCAGCAGAATAAGCTCCCTGACCCGTTAACAAGTCAAAAGTCCAATCTCTCTGCTCTGGAGTCAAAGCAGCTGCGTTTGCTCGGGCCTGCGCCTGTGCAGCTTCGTGCCAAAGCGCTTTCCATTCCATATATTTGCCCATACTAGGGAGAGCGGCTTTTACAACCGTCTGCCAATCGGCAGGAGTTAGTGCCATGCCAGCGAGCCTGTCTAACTGCGCCAAGGTAAAATTAGCATTGGTTCCGTATTTACGAACCGACTCGGCAATTTCCTTAATCTGTACGTATTCTACCGGAGCGTGGACACGCCCACCCTCGGCTCCTTCAAAGACTGGAAATGCCTGTTGTATTTTCCTTTGTTCCTCTCGGGGAATGAATGAGTCTGCGCACTGCCTCTCTGCGCACTGCCTCTCTGCGCATTGCTGACGCACTACGGGCTGACGCACTACGCAGGGCGGGGACTCCGCATAGGGCGGGAGTGCACCTGGTAGCCGATTGCCCTGAGGCCAATTAGCAAACTGGCCTTCGCCAGCCGCTTTTGGCTTTTTTCTTGACCAATTAGCTGGCTGGTAATGGGCTGCTTCTTCCTCCCAGTCTGTTTCCTCAGAGGAGAATTCTTCACCTGCTTCAGAGCTACTAAGAGCTGGCTCCCCGAGCCCATCCAGCGATGAGCACAGGCTCCTTTTCCTAGAGACCTCCGCTTTCTTCTTTTCCCTTTTTCCTCTTTTTCTTCTAATCTCTCTCCAGGTATTCTTACCTGACCTAAACTTTTCCTCGGGTTCAAGACCCTTGGAAAGGCCTGTATACTTACCGTTTCTCCTTGTTCCTACTCTCTCTCTCCGCTTTACTTCTGATAGACTGTCCTGAATTTCCTCTAGAATTTTTAGCCCTGCCTTAAGCACTATATAACATGTGAAAAGGAACAAAAGGGCTCCTAACACTAGAAAAAGTTCAAGGCCAAACATACCTGGTAAAGCCATTTCTCACTTCCGTTCCCCAGCTGATGAGTTCTGAATTCGGCAGTTGAATCCTTCTCAACAGTCTGCTTTACGGGAACCTTTATCACCGTCGTTCCCCAGCTGATGAGTTCTGAATTCGGCAGTTGAATCCTTCTCAACAGTCTGTGTTACGGGAACCTTATAACCTTGATTCGCAGTTCTGGTTCTGGAATGAAGTATCCCTCCTGCGCCAGTCCGGAGTTTTTTCTCGTCCCGGAATTCGGCACCAATTGTTATTCGACGCGTTCTCACGACCGGCCAGGAAGAACACCACAGACCAGAATCTTCTGCGGCAAAGCTTTATTCTTACATCTTCAGGAAAAGAGAGCAAGAAGCAAGAGAGAGAGAAAACGAAAACCCCGTCCCTCTTAAGGAGCATTCTCCTTCGCCTCGGACGTGTCACTCCTTGATTGGCTGCAGCCCATCGGCCGAGTTGACGTCACGGGGAAGGCAGAGCACAAGTAGTCATAAGATACCCTTGGCACATGCGCAGATTATTTGTTTACCACTTAGAACACAGGATGTCAGCGCCATCTTGTAACGGCGAATGTGGGGGCGGCTCCCAACAGTTGTGAGCCTTCATGTGGTTGTTGGGAATTGAATTTAGGACCTCTGCTCACTCCAGTAGGACCCGCTTGCTTCAGAAGAGGGCGTTAGATCTTATTACGGGTGGTTGTGAGCCACCATGTGGTTGCTGGGATTTGAACTCAGGACCTCTGGAAGAGCAGTCCGTGCTCTTACCCGCTGAGCCATCTCTCCAGCCCCGCTACTTGAGAATTCAGTGTTCTGACTTTCAGGGGCACAGTGTGCCGTGCTTCTTATTTAGAAGTGCAGTGTGCCAAGTAGGTTGGCCGCCAGGTCATGCCTGCTGTCTCTCCTACATTGCTCCACAACACAACCGCGCATTCTTCAGTTATGTAATCTGTGAAGAAAGCATGAGTGCATATGTCAGCCACATAAGGTACCGCCTAGTCAAGGGCAGTGCTTAAATGTCCTCAGTGCCATGCACCTGCAATCCCAGCATTTGAGAGGCCGAGGCAGGAGGATTGTGAGTTCGAGACCAGCCTGGGCACCATAGCAACAGGACCCAGGTTTGAGGCTTTGATGCCATGACCCAAGTGTGTTCTCAGGACTGGCTGATGTGCTCCTGTGCCGAGTGGCCCCAGCTGCATTCGCTTACTGGTTTGTTTGTTTGTTTGTTTTTATCTTGCTCCGTGAAAGCTGCCATCTGCCCTGCTTGCTGTGGCCAGCCTGCCTGAGCAGGACTAGAGAACCCCAAGTCAGCATTTTCTTTTGACCCAACTCAGCCACACGTGGATAAACGCAGAGTGGCTGAGTCGGGCCCTGAGGTCTCTCCTGGCAGTTGAGGGCTCGGGCTGTGAGTGCGTGGACTGTGTTAACGTCGAACCTGGCTGCTCAGACGCCTTTTCTGCTTATTTCCTTGTTTCTCGGCTGTGTTCCGGATAGATGAGGGCGCTGGATAGCTGAATCCCAGATAGGTGAGGTGTCAACTCCGTGTGTGCGAGTATGTGTATGTCCCCTGTGTGTCCGTGTGTTTATAAACTGTGTGTCTGTCCATACACATGTTCCTCTGTACATACATACAGATGTATTTTTCCATGGGAAGTAGGGGGGTGAGATCAGATGATCCTAGACACCAGGATTGTGTGGCCAGTTTGGGGGTGTGGCTCTTGGACCTCATGACCATTGGGGAATGAGGCGTTGAAGAGAGGAGACCCTGTCCTGTTGGCTGCTGAGACAACCGTGCTGGACACACAGAGTTCACATGGCCTGGCTCCGATTCAGACGCTGCCACCTTCCCACTGTCCGGTGTTGAGGCCTCTTACCCTCATGCATTGGAGAACTCCTTAGTTGTGGGTTGTGGGCCACATGTGTCAAGGATTCTGACACAGTGCCTGGGAGGTGGTAGATGCCTGGTTAACTTTGCCTTTGCTTCCATTTTGCTTTAAAAAACTTTGAAGTTTTGGGGCTAGGTAGATGGCAAGGTACATAAAATGCTTGCTATATACACACACACACACACACACACACACACACACAGAGAGAGAGACTCTTATGGAATGGTGGGATAAGGCAGGAGGTACTGACACAGTTCACAGCTATGCAGTACTTTATAATCATGTACACTAGCTCTCCCCTGAGCAGCAGACTCCTTTGCCTGCCCCACCACACCCGGGAGCCCAAAACCATAGACGTTTGTTTTTCTGTTTGCTTGTTTGTTTGTTTGTTTGTTTGTTTGAGACAGGGCCTTCTGTAGCCCAGGCTGGCTCTGAACTCTCTCTATATGACTGAGGATGGCCTTGAACTTTTGAACCTCCTGCTTCTACCTCCCCAGTGCTAGGATTACAGGTGTGTGCCTTCGTGCCCAATTGTATGAGATGCTTGGGATTCAGCCTAAGGCTTCGTGCGTGCTCGGCAGGCAAGTAAGCAAGCAAGCAAGCAAAGCACGCGGCTGATGGAGCTGCAGTCCCGGCCTGGGCCGTACACTCTCGAAGTGGCCCTGGAAATAAGCATCCATTGAATCTGTGTCACGTGGAAGGCACAGGCCTTCCCCAGCTGGCATTCAAAGCTGCAGGCTCTGGTGCTAAGTCCCAGCTGCTCTTTAGCCCTATGTAGGCGGGCTACTCTGCCTCTTAGAACCTGTTTTATTATCCAGGAAATGAGGGTAGTAGTTTTTCTCTGCCCTAGCGTTGTTTAATGATTAAGTTAGGTCTATAGGGAGACAGTATACCACTGCAGTTAAGATCGTGGGCTTTAGAGTTTAAACACCCTTGTGTTAAACCCTGTCCCTGCCTCTTAACAGCTCCCAAGCTTCTCTGGGAACTTGCCTCCAGCTGTGTCTAGTCCTCCTCCACGGCCTTAAGGATCGGATGGGACAAAATTGGGTGAATGTCTGAAATAGGATATTTTGCTGTCTAAATCCCAGCACACCTCGGCCTATCTTGGTCTGCAGCAGTGTTAGCCTGGGGCAGAGGGTGTGTCAGGAAGTGAGAGGACAATTGTTACATCCTTCACTGGAGACACTTGGCATTTAGTTAGGAAAGGTGTTGGCCCCCAAGTGATCAGACGCCCTGCCTGGAAGGGTTGTAGAAGACTGTTACAGAAACAGCTCTTTAAGCCAGGCGTGGAGATGCATGCCTACAGCGCAACATGTGGGAGGCCAAGGTTATTAGTTCAAGGCCAGCCTGATGTCCATAGAAAGTTCCAGGGCAGCCAGGGTTAAATAGTGAGACACACACACACACACACACACACACACACACACACACGTACGTCTCTAAAAACAGTAGTTAACACAACAGCAACAACAGCAACAAAACCAAACTAGGGGCTTTGTTTCCTCCTATGTGTAAATTTAAAACCAACATCAGCGTGTCCTAAACTATGGGAATCACACCTCACCCTGCATATAGATACGGAGTGAAGGTCAATTAACAAACATTCCCTCCACCCATCCCAGTGTTGGGTATCCAGGCTGCAAAAGTCACCCTCTTTATTTCCTCGATGGGGAAAAACTCTCTGAATTCTGAGTTATTTCAGCAACGTGGCATCTAGCACACCTAGGCACCGTGTTCTGTCCTGTCCACCTGCCACCCGGGATACACACCTCCCTTCCTCCAGTGTACGTGTGAATAGATCCTCTTAAGTCTAAGACATCTGGGAAGCAGGAACGCGCTTGATCAGCCCATCAGCTCTGGTGGCTCTGAGGTGGGGAGAGAGGGAGGGAAGTACAGCGGCCCTTCCCACTCAATGACTGGGCACATGGATGTCATTTCAGGTATGCAGGACATGCATGCCAAAGGGACAACGGTCCAGCCTGACCTCAAAGCTTCTTTTTCCTACGGAGCCTTGGAAAGCAACGACAGCATTTCTGAGCTCTACACCCCGGCCACACTGCCCGTCATGCAGGAGGAGCACAGCTCCAGGAGCACCCCTGGGGTTCCCTACCGCGTCCTGGAGCACACCAAGAAGGAATGACCGGCCTCCCTTTGGGGTGTCACTGCCCGGAGGTCACCCATGGTTCCGTTCTTCATTGCCCAAACTGCCTTTCAAGTATCCTGGTTTCAAACGGAGAACTCTGTGCAAGATGGCCTTGCAAGGCCCCTGTCTCTCGGGCAGAGAAGCCATTCGATGACCTTGGCTTTGGAAATTTCAAATAGTAGGGGGAGAATCCCAGGTGGGCTATGTGGCCGGTTATGCTAGTGGGAGTTGAAACCATTTTACCTCCTTGGACAGTCAGTGAGCGTCAGGTAACGGTCACAGGTTCCACACATTTCCTTGGAGTAAAAGCAAGACAGAGTGAGTCTGCCCCCTCTTTGCAAATCCAGCAAAAGGCTGGCGACCTCCACCGTTGGTCTTCCTCTACCCAGCACGCATGTCTCAGCTCTACCTAGTTCACTCACCATTCTGTAACTCTGAGGACACTGCTGTCCCTTTTGTCAACCCTGTGTGGAAAAAGCTGTCGTTTGCACCTTCCTGGCGGACATGGACCTTCCCATCGCCTGGGTCCATCTGTGAAGACCGGGCGGTGTCTACTGGGTCTGCTCTGAAAACTGGCTTCGTTCCAGTCCTTAGAGATTATTCCATTGCTTCCTCTCTCCAAAGAAGCCGAGAGAACAGAGGCAGAGGGGGACAGGAGCGGGGGTGGGGGTGGGGTGTGTGTGGGGGTGGGCCGCTTTCAGCCCACTCTGTTTCCGGCTAATTAGAAAGGTTGGAAGAGTCGGAGCCTCCTGAAGATCCACTTCAGCCTCCTCCCCGTCCTCCCCTTAGTCTCCCGCTAGCTAAGCCTCAGCTGCAATTTCACAGCCTGGTTCAGGCAGAACAGGCATTTTCACACACAGGTCTGCAGCTTTCTTCCTGTTTATTCCGTGAGTGGCCTCCCCCTCGCCCTCCCCCCCTCCCCAACCAATGCACACACTTGAGAGTAGCTGGCAAAGGCTTGCAGGCTTTGACAGGCATTAGAATTCCAGAGGAGTTTGTTTAAAATGTAAGTTCCTTGCGCCAACTGGAGTGACCTGGGTCAGTGGGCTTGGGATGGGACCCAACGGCCTGCATCAGCTCGGAGATCTGAGCCCCAGAGAGCAGAGAGCAGACCCCCTCAGAAGCCTTCTCACGGACCACTAATTCCCAAGGGACCACGCGGCCCAGAAGGTTTAAACCTCCAGTTTCTTACCCTCTCAGGGCTTTATAGGCAATCTATATGGGCTCTTCGGACCTGTGGCAGTCCCTACCCAGTGAACACCACTGGAGAGTGGCAGTGTTAATAGGTCAGTGTTTGATATGCCGTCCTCGGCATGTCTCTTCACGCCCAAACAGTGCTCTGACTTCAGAACTCTGCCATCTGCTACAGAGCCTACAACCACTTCTGTATTTCTTCTTGACCATGTCTGTATTGTGGCTCGCATGCCTGAGGTTGAAATGGGAACAGAGAAAGGGCTCTTCAACTCAGCCCAACAGCAGTAGGCCCCGGGTGCTTTTCTGAGGTCCTGGGGGCTGTTTTACCATATATCTCTCACCCACAAAGCTCCAAGCATTATACATAGTTCTGCCCACCAGGACTGCAGGGGGACGGACACACCAGGAACCTTGGGCAGGGCAGGCTGTGTGGCAGAGAGGCATAGCCTCACGGAGGTTTGCCATAAGGCTAAGCCCTGAACTCAATAGTTGTTCCGATTGGAAACGATTTCCATGCAATCATGGTGGAAATATAGCTAAGATTAGAGAAGTGGGTGATCACATGCTCCCCCTGAAAGGAAATGGGCTGCTCTGGAAAATCAGGGGTGGGAACCAGGGTTGCCAAAGAGCCCAGGGATGTGATAAAAGATGAAGGTCAAAAGACAAGCAGTCTTTTGAAGCACAGTGGCTCACACCCGTCACTTGGAAGACATTATTCTTTCCTTCAGGAGAATAGCCGCAAATTCTAGGCTAACCTGGACTACCAAGTGAGACCCTGTCTCAAAACAAGATTGGCAGCAAAGATAATCATAAAGGAGGTGTGATTGGCTGGCAGAGGCAAGTATCCCAGAGGACGTGGGAGCTACTGAAGAGTCACAAGGAAGATGGTAACAGAGTCAACACCTATTGGGAAGGAGACCCTGTTCTGTGGCAGCAGAGAAAGCTGGAGCAAGAAGTCACCTTTCAGGGTCAGACTCCAGGCCCCTAAGATTAAAGAATTAAAGCTTCTGTTCTGATCGCTGGTAGGGATTGGGACGTGGGTGGTGTACGCAAAGAAGTAAGCAGGTTTCTGTGTGGCAAACCGGGGCTGGCACCCAAAGTTTTGGCATGGTATGTATGCCCAGCCTTGCTCTGCCCCTTCCCTGTTCCCGTGGGCTGTTTAGCCGTGGCCAGCCTGAGATACAGGTGCACTGTAACTGCAGGTGATACAGAAGAGGTAGGCAGTGCCACCCAGGAACTGCTTCCTGGGGCCTGGGCAGCTTGATGGCTTTCAGGTTGGGGACAGTAGCTACCATCATACAAAAAGAGCCATGAGGGATGAGCAGAAAGGCCTTTGAGGTCCTGAATGGAGATGGGGCAGGGCAGTCAGGCAGTGGGAGACTGGAGTCCCCCCACAGTCCTAGATGCCCTGCTTGGCCCCAGGAGTCACTGGATTTTCAGCTCACAGCAGGGCTGCCCTGTTGGTAGAATGAGGAAGGGGGAGACCAACTTTCTACCCACAACCCCCTGTTTTCCCTCATGGCTCTGACATCACCCACCCACTCCTATCCTTCTCCACCCCTTACCCTGAAGCCAGGCATTCAGTCTGTAGCCCAGGCTGATCTTGAAATCTCAGTCCTCTTGCCTCCACCTCTGGAGTGCCGGGATTGCAGGTGTGTACTACTGTGTCCAGCTCCCATCGGAACTCCCCTGGCCACATTAAATGCCACAGGGCCTCTCTCCCAGCCACAAAGGCACTCCAACAGGGGCATCAACCATGGGATGGAACTTCATTTGTTCCCTTGTCTTCCTCCCCAAACCCCGATCCGAATCTCTGTTCTGCGGGTTGGGTTCCAGATTAGACATTAGAACAGATGTGATTGCACACTGCTGCTTTCAGAGGTGGGGTCCTGACTCCACGCTGTGGCCTGATGGTTCTCACACTCTCAGCACTAAGGTTTGGGGTTCATCATGGACCTGAGTACTGGGGGTCGGGGGGAGGTTGCCTTTCCAGTGGACCTAGCCAGCTTGAGGGTATTGTGGGAATAGACGCAGGTGGCCATCAGAGAAGGACTGGGCCCTGCTCACCCTGCAGGCTTGCAGATTTCAAATGTGACCCAACTCTAACTGACACCGAAACCACCCTGTAAATGAAGTCACTCTAGAACATAGTCTCTGTAGATGCTTATATTTTGTTAAATGTCAAAACTAACACAGCATGTGTTATTTTGCAGAAGTGTGTATACTGTGTGCAGATAACATTGTAAAGCGGTATTTAATTAAAAATCCAAGCAGTTCTTGCAGAGTTCGGGTCCTGTGTTGCACTAATACTTCAGCAGCTGTCTAGTAGAATGGTCCATGTCATTTCTGTCTTGTCATCCCCACGTGACTGCTGGCCACTCTAAATATGGCTAGTGTGCCCAAGAAACTAATTTTATACTTTGCATGTGCACACATGTGAATACATGCATGCCCCATGAGTGGAGTTCAGAGGACTTTGGGGTTCAGTTCTCTCCTTTCCCCATGTGGGGTCCAGGCATCAAACTGGGGTCATTAGGCTTGGCAGCAAGTGCCCTTACCTGCTAAGCCATCTCATTAGCCCCAAAATGTGTCACCACTAAGCCACACCCCTGCATAGTTCCTCCCTGTTACTGCGCTAACATACCATGGTCAAAGCAATGCATGCAAGTCCGTTTATTCTGGCTTATGGCTCTGGAGAGGTGAGAGTCCATCGTGGTGGGGAGGCAATGGCAGTAGAACAGGAAGTCGAGTCTTCACATCAGGAAGCAGAGAGAGCAAACAGGAAGTGGGGCCTGTTTAAAACCTTCTTCTAGAAAGCCTCTACCTCCTACAGGTTCCAGAACCTCTTCAAAGAGCACCCAACTGGGGACTAAGGGTTCAAATATCAAATATTTCTGTCAAATTACTACAACTCCCAAGTCCCATTCTTCCTCCTCCTCTTCCTCTTCTTCTTCTTCCTCTTCCCCCTCCTCTTCATCACCACCACCACCATCATCCATTGTAGAATAAATTCAGCTTTATGTGGACAAAGATTGTGCCTGGCACAGCAGGCCCAGTGTTCTGTTGTGGGTATATTAAATCTCAAAACAAGGGCTGGAGAGATGGCTCAGTGGTTAAGAACACTGGCTGTTCTTCCAGAGGAGGTCATGAATTCAATTCCCAGCAACCACATGGTGGCTCACAACTATCTTTAACAAGATCCAATCAATGCCTCTTCTAGTGTGTCTGAAGACAACTACAGTGTACTCATATACATAAAATAAATAAATTTTTAAAAATTCTCAAAACACACCAAGCAGAATGTCAGCTGGTAAATACAAAGTGAGTACAGGCCGAGAGACAGAATTTTCTTTCTCATTGTGGCGCCACGAGGTGTTCATTCCTAGAACAGACTGTTTCTCTGCAGGCCCCTAGTGTGGAGGATGATGGCAGGCCACGCCACAAGGCACTGAGAACAGCACCCTCCCTTCCCCAGAAGTCTCAGCCATGCTCTCTAGAAGTGCTCAGACCTTCCTCTCTCAGGTTGCTTTTTTTTTTTAAGACTTTATTATTATTATTATATCTAAGTACACTGTAGCTGTCTTCAGATGCACCAGAAGAGGGCGTCAGATCTCATTACGGATGGTTGGGAGCCACCATGTGGTTGCTGGGATTTGAACTCAGGACCTTTGGAAGAGCAGTCAGTGCTCTTAACCACTGAGCTATCTCTCCAGCCCTGCTTTCTAGTTAGAAACAAATAAAACCTCTAAGTCCTGTTTAAATCCCCCCAGGTGTGTTTGATCACAGAAATGGAGCTGGGCTAGTAGCCCCTGTGCTGACCATACAGCGTTCCAGTGCCAGCCACATCCACTGTGGAGGATGCTCAGGAAGCTGGGGAGCCATGTCTTATTACACTGCCAAAAAGTTACTGAATATAATTCTATCAAGATGCTCAAGACGTGGGGCTGGTGGCTGGAGAGAAGGCACCAAGTTTAAGAGAGCTTACTGCTCTTGAAGAGGACCTGGGTTTGGTTCCCAGCACCCACACAGCAGTTCACAGTCATAGGTAACTCCAATTCCAGAAAAAAAACCCAACGCCTTTTTCTGGCCTCTGAGGGCACTGCACCCATGAGGTGCACAGAAAAAATACAGACAAACACCCATCCACATAAGATAAAAATGATCTCTCTCTTTTTTAATGTTTAAGTTGGTCTGGGAATGCAGCCTGTTTGGTAGTGGGTTTGCTTAGCACTAAGCCTTTGGTTTGGTTCCACATAAACTAAGCATGAGCGGCTACACCTGCAATCCCAGCATTAGGGAGGGAAGGCTGGGGGATCAGGAGATTGGGGTTATCAATTGCAAGTTCCAGGCCAGCCTGAAATACTCGAGACCCTCTTAAGTTGGGCATGGCAGGCAGTTCAGGGCCAGTGAGAGAGGGCTCAGCTGGGAAAGATGGCTGCCACCAAGCTTGCTCTCTTCTGCTGCTGGCTTCCACTGGCAAGTGCATCCCTTCACTGGCATTAGAGCCTGCTTCTTCAGCATTTTGATAAATACTGAAGACATCTAGCCTCATGGACTGAACAACTGTTGCATTCTTGAACTTTTCATAGGTAGAGAGTCATTGTTGGACTAGCTGAACCACAGCCTATAAGCTACTGCAATAAATCCCATATATATGTATATGGGGGATCTAGATGGATATATATATATATATATATATATATATATATATAGAGAGAGAGAGAGAGACAGAGACAGAGACAGAGAGAGAGAGAGGAATATAGATAGAAAATACTGTTATGGTTTGTATATGATGCTTGGTCCAGATAGTGGCATTATTGAAAGGTGTGGCCTCGTTGGAGAGGTGTGTCACTGTGGGTGTGGGCTTTAAGAGCCTCATCCTAGCTGCCTGGAAGTCAGTATTTTGCTAGCAGCCTTCAGATGAAGATGTAGAACTCTCAGCTCCTCCTGCACTATGCCTGCCTGGATGCTGCCATGCCTTGATGATAATGGACTGCACCTCTGAACCTATAAGCCAGTCCCAATTAAATGTTGTCCTTATAAGACTTGCCTTGGTCATGGTGTCTGTTCACAGCAGTAAAACCCTAAGACAAATACACTCAGGTTTTTGCTGCTTTGTTAGTGGAGATGTTTGTTTGCCAAACATGGTTGCTCAAACCTGAATCTTAGCACTAAGGAGGCAGAGGCAGGAGGAGTGATCTTTGAGGTCACCCTGGGCCACATAACGAGTTCCAGGCCAGCCTGGGTTACAATAACATCCTGGCTCAAAGAAAGTCTATTTTTACCCCATTTTATGTATATGATTGAATTATCTCTATGTAGGTGTTTATATATGTAGTTTATGTACATAATTAGTGTCTCATGGTTTCTGAATTTTGACTCATCATTTAAAAGATCTGTGACAGTCACTCAGTTTTTCTCTCTGTACAGTGCAAGATGTAGATCCAAACGTAGCCCATGCAGATGGCCACCAGGATATCCTAACACCTGGAATGAATACAAAGCTCTGCCCTAATGAACTAAACACCATGTACATCTCTTGGGGACTCTAGCTTGTGTCCCATCATACATAATAACACACTACATGAACTACTGAAGCTTTCCAGCTCTAATGGTTGCTAAGACTAAAGCTTGAGGAAAGGTTCCTGGGTAAACTAGTTGTGTTTCTCCTGTCTGTGACAAAGTATTGAGTTTGAGACCAATCTGGGCCACACAGAGTTCAAGGCCAGCCTGTACCCAAAGAGATTCTGCCTCTCAAAAAAAAAAAAAAAAAAGGAATTGACCATATGATCCTGGAATTCCATTTCCAGATTTATATAGAAAAAAAAATGAAAACGATCATTTTTTAAAATTGTGTTTATTAGCCGGGCAGTGGTGGCTGGCTCATGCCTTTAATACCAGCGTTCAGGAGGCAGAGGCAAGTGGATCTCTGTGAGTTCAAGGCCAGCCTGGTTTACAGAGCAAGTTCTAGGACAGCCAGAGCTACACAGAGAAACCCTGTCTCAAAAAAAAAAAAAAAAGTGCTTGTTTTTCTATCATGTGTATGAGTGATTTGTCTCCATGAATGGATGTATACCACACGTATGTAAATCCCCTGGAACTGGAGGTGCAGATGGTTGTGAGCTGCCTTGTGGGTGCTGGGACTTGAGCCCAGATCCTCTAGGGAAAGCAACCAGTGCTCTTAACCCCTGAGCCATCTCTTCAGGCTCCCAAAGCAGGATCTTAGACAGATGTTTGCATCTACAATAAAAGCTGTGTGTTGTAGCTGGGCGTGGTGGCCCATGTCTTTAATCCCAGCACTCGGGAGGCAGAGGCAGGTGGATTTCTGAGTTTGAGGCCAGCCTGGTCTACAAAGTGAGTTCCAGGACAGCCAGGGCTATACAGAGAAACCCTGTCTTGAAAAACCAAAAACCAAAAAAAAAAAAAAAAAAAAAAAAAAAAAGCTGTGTGTTGGGAATGTAAGAGAGTGGCAGAGCACTCTGCTAGCTTGTGCTTAGATGGAGTCTAAATCCCCAGCACTATGAAACAACCTGCCGTGCCCTTCCATGATGATGGGTTGAACAAAGTGTCCTGTAGTGTATGGTGGACTAGCCTTCAACCTGAGAAAGGACATTCCACGTGTGATACAACACAGTCATGAGCCTGGAAGATACTCTGCTAAGTGACTAAACAGGACACAGCAGGGCACATATATGGTCCCATGTCCATGAGGTTCCCTGGAGTGCTGACACTCACGAAGGCAGATAGCAGATGACCACTGAGCTGGGGACAAAGCTTGTTCTAGTTTCATCCTGTTCCTGGGATAAAACTTAAAACTTTCTGACTAAAAGGAAGAAAAGGGTTTGTTTCCGTCTTAACACTCCCAGGTCACAGTGAGGGAAATCGAGGCAGGATTGCTTGCTGTTCCGTGCATTACCTCCAACCAGGAAACTCACAGGCAAAAAAAAAAAAAAAAAAAAAAACAAAAAAAAACAAAAACAAAAACAAAACAAAACAAAAACCAACAGAGACAGTGGAGGATGCGGCTTGCTAGTTCACTCACAGCCTCATGCTTAGCTAGCTTCTTTTATCGCCCAGGACCACTGACCTAGGAATAGCTCCGCCCACGGTGGACTGGACCCTCCTACATCAGCTAATAATCAAGAGGGTCTCCCACAGACATGCCCGTGGGCCAATCTGATCTAAGTTGTTTCTTGACTGAGGCTTCTTCTCAGATGACTTCTCAAGAGGTACAAGGTCCTCATTGCTCACAGAAAAGTCCTAGGGGACCCTGGGATATTAGCACACACCGTTGTTCCCTCAAGGGAAGGAGTGCGTAACCTGTTATCCTCCCAGAAGGCTGAGAGCAGATCTGTTTTCTAGCCTGGTGACTTTTGTGTTATCTGTATAACCCTCCCTGAGGCCCTGATTATAGCTTGCTGTTCTCAGTCAATCTATAGAATTTAGCTATATGGAGGGTGCCACGTATACTTTACAAAAAGTTTCTTTTCTTTCTTTCTTTCTTTTTTAAGATTTATTTATCTAAACACACCAGAAGAGGGCATCAGATCCTATTGCAGATGTTTGTGAGCCACCATGTGGTTGCTGGAATTGAACTCAGGACCTCTGGAAGAGCAGTCAGTGCTCTTAACCGCTGAGCCATCTCTCCAGCCTACAAAGAGTTTCTATGTAGTCACGTCCAATCTTTTTTTAGCTTACTTTGTTCCTCAGAGAGATTTATGCATGCTTTATTGTGCACAGGGATTGAGTTAATTACCACAAGAAAAGTTATCACCCAAGTTGTGCTGTGCTTAAATATGCCTGAAATAAACCACTTGGGATCTGACTTCAGAAGTTTGAAACAACACTAGCTACTTAGTCTTACTGAACTGAAATACCTTCTTGCCTCTTACAGATCATCACTCTGGTGGCCATGGAGGTTGTAGAGACATCACCACCACCACACACACACACACACACACACACACACACAACTCTAGTATGTGTCAAACTGATACTTAAAGCCAACGTGACATACCTCAATTGATTGAGCAATTGCCTCGCATGCCCAGAGCCCTGAGTTCTATCCCCAGCAATGCATAAACCGAGTAACTTACTTAAAATACTTAAAGGTCTTTAGGGTTGGAGGGGGGTGCAGCTCAATGACAGAGCATGCACAATGGATTCCATTCCCAGTACCAAAAATAAACAAAAACAGCTAAATAATTATGCCAGTTGTTTATATAGTTACCTATCTGCTCAACCTGAGCAAATCTCATATTTTTCCATGTATTTATTTCATACATGTATATGGTATGTGTGTGTGTGCATGTATGTGTGCATATATATGTGTATGTTGTATGCATGTGTATGTGTGTGTACATGTGTATGTGTATATATGTGTGTGTGTGTGTGTATGTGGGGGCGGGGGAGGGGGACTCTTCTATGCCGCAGCACATGTTTGGGGCCAGAGGACAACCTGCAGGAGTCGGTTCTCTTCTTCTACCACGTGGGTTCCAGAGACTGAGCTCAGGTCTCCAAGCCTGGCAGCAGATACTTTATCTGTTCCCCTCCCTGGCCTTAAACCTCTTACTTTTTTTTTTTTTTTCTTCAAGACAAGGTTTCTCTGTGTAGCCTTGGCTGTCCTGGAACTCTCTCTGTAGACCAGGCTGGCCTCAAACTCAGAAATCGCCTGCCTCTGCCTCCTGAGTGCTGGGATTAAAGGTGTGTGCCACCACGCCCAGCTAGACCTCTTACTTTTAAAGCCTAGTTACTTTTCATTTTAACAGAGAGACAAAAGTACCTCCTGCATCAGATGGTTTTGAGACTCCAATAACTGTTTCCAGAAGTTTCTAGAGGAATATAAACTCTTAATTAAAAGCTGCTTGATTGGTAACTGTTAAATTTTTATCTTAAAGAAATACAAAGAGTCTTGGGTGAGTTCGAGGCCAGCCTGATCTACAGAATGAGTCCAGGACAGCCAGGGCTATACAGAGAAACCCAGTCTCGAAAAACAAAAACAAACAAACAAACAAACAAAAAACAAAACAAACAAACAAACACAAAAAAATCATGCCCCGTAGAGCACAAAGCAATCACATTTAACAGCTGTGGACAAATTGAAGCAGCCCCATATCCCACACCTGGGACTAAAACAAGAAACATATTCATTCATACAGCATAACTGGGTTTCCAAAGAAACTGAAATTCTCACTGAAAGGTCTACTTGCTTGAGACTCAGGGACAGCTCCATCGACTGCAACAGTTCACATGTCCTCTACTTTCTTTGCTTTTGGACAGTGTCCTCAGGTAACCCTGAACTTCCAATCTTCCTGCCTCCACGTCCCAATCAAGGAGATGCCAAGAGGTCATTGTCATTCCTGCCTATTACAACTTTCCTACAAGTGGCTGGAATTATGAATATCCGGGCATTCCGTTCTAGAGAATAAAACTACACGTATCAGAACCGTTTCTATTAACAAATAACTAAATACAAGCTACAATCTGACTAGGTATGATGGGAGAGGCAGGTGAACCTCTTTAAGTTCGAGGCTAGCCTGGACTACATAGAGAGGTCCAGGCCAGCCAGGGGCTCTATAGTAAAACCCTGACTTTTAAAAAAGGAAAGAGAGAGAGAACCTGGAAATATATGTAATATGATATATATACATATCCGTATATAATTGTATTTATTTGAAGTGTTGGGGAAAATGGAGCCTTAATTTGTGTGCCTGCACTCACACACCTGCCTGCCATGGCACACTGCACCTGGAGAGGTCAGGAGTCTGCTTTTGACTTCCATCTTGCTGTGTCAGGGTTTCCCTTGGTTTTTGCCTCACCCTACTCCAAGTTAGCCCATCTGCAAGCTTCAAGCGGATCCTTCTGTCTCTGCCGCCCACCTCACCGAGGGAATTCTGGGATAAGAGATGGGCACTACTGCACCCAGCTTTTTACATAGGTTCTGGGGACCCAACTCATCAGGTTTGTGCAGCCAGGACCTTGACCGGCTCAGCTGTCTTTCCAGCATGATTTTTTTAAAGCCACGGGTGAAAAATAATTAGAAAAATGAGGTGTAATAACTCACACTTGTAATTCAGCACTCTGGAGCCAGAGGCAGGAGGATTACCTTAGTTTGAGGCCAGTCTAAACGACACAGTGTGTTCCAACAGAACATAAAACAAAATTTTGAGTGTCACAGGCTGACAGGATGGCTCAGAGGGCCAGGGGCCTTGTCACTAAGCCTGATACCTAAGTTCAATTCCTGGGACTCATGTGGTAGAAAGAGAAAACTGACTCAAGTTGTATACAGAGAGAGAGAGAGAGAGAGAGAGAGAAAGAGAGAGAAACTGACTCAAGTTGTATACAGAGAGAGAGAGAGAGAATGTAGAACCATAGAAAATAGGCAGTGGTGGTGTGCACCTTTAATCCCAGCACTGGGGTGGGGGTAGGGGGGTAGAGGCAGGCGGATTTCTGAGTTGGAGGCCAGCCTGGTCTACAAAGTGAGTTCCAGGACAGCCAGGGCTACACAGAGAAACCCTGTCTTGAAAAAACCAAACAGAAACAAAAACAAAAAACAAAAAAAGACAAAAAGAAAAGAAAAGAAAGCTTTGCATCTTAATGCACACTTGTAATCTCAGCACTGGGGAGCTGGGGCAGGGAGACTGCAAGTTCAAGGTCAGCCTGGAGTGCTACCTTAACAAAAAGGAAAAGTTGGCTGGAGAGATGGCCCCACAGTTAGGAGCACCTGCTGCTCTTACAGGGAACCCAGAGGGGTTCTAGCACCCACACGGCAGCCATTATCTGTAATTCCAGTTCTAGAGTATCTGATGCCCTCTTCTGGCCTCCATAGGTACTGCATGCACATTTTGTGTGTGTGTGTGTGTGTGTGTGTGTGTGTGTGTGTGTGTGTGTGTGTGTGTGTGTGTTCATATACACATACATACTGTGGTGGTTTGAATAAGAATGGCCCCCAGAGGCTCGCAGATTTGAATGCTTATTCACCGGGGAGTCATACTAATAGGAAGTGTGGCCTCGTTGGAAGAAATGTGTCACCCAGAGTGAGGTTTCAGACGCTCAAACCAGTCCAGTGTCTCTCTCTTCCTGCTGCCTGCCGAACTCCCGGCTATCTCTCCAGCACCATGTCAGCCTGCATGCCGATATGTTCCTGCCATGAAGATAATGGATTAACCGCTGGAACTGTAAGCCAGTCTCAAGTTAATGTTTTCCTTTGTAAGAGTTGTTGTGGTCATGGATTCTCTTCACAGCAATAGAACACTAAGACAAACACTCATGTCTTTTTTTTAAAATGGACATCACTACAGTCACTATTAATTAGACTTAGTAAGTGAAAAAATATCTCAAAGTAGATACAGCAAAATACAAAACATGTACTTAAAGAGATTTCAACAACTGGACAGTGGTGACCCACACCTTTAATCCCAGCACTCAGGAAGCAGAGGCAGATGGACCTCTGAGTCCAGCCTGGCCTACAGTGCAAGTTCCAGGATGGCCAAGGTTATACAGAGAAACCCTGTCTTGAAAAACAAAATAAAAGAAGCAAAACAGAACAAAACAAAAGATTTCAACAGGGAAACCACGGAGGGAAACCTTTGAACAAATGCAGTTTGTTGTACTCAGTCACGCCGCTGTAATCACTCAGTAAACTTGGGCGGTTTCCCCTGAGGAGCAGCTAGGGACAGCTCACCCATCCCCCCCATGATCCAGACACTGCTGTTGTTAGCTTTCTGTCTGTAGAAGAGGAACTGGAAAGCCTCACTCGCGGAGGATGCGGGCCCTGGGAGGGGCGGGCCCTGGGAGGGGCGGGCCCTGGGAGGGACGGGCCCTATAGGCACCTACAATGGGTCCTTCATTTCCTAAGAAGTTTGTGCAAGTTCGCGCTCTTTGTCCTGCTGTCCTCTGCCGGAACTCTGAAACAAACGTGGATGCAATAATGTAAAAGGCAGTCACCGAATGCTTAATTATACAAATGGAAGTTCTCAGGAAACCCTGAATCTACCAATTAGCTAAATAATTGCCCAGGGTGAAGTTTTAGCTCATCATTTTAAAATATTTTAAAATAAAATTTGGAACACAAGGAAGTACTGATTGGCATTAAGCAAATAGAGGGGAGGTCCAAATTGAATAATTCCAACAGTAAGTCTAATTATAAAGAGGAAATATACCCAAATATTGAAGAATGGCTAGCTCTACAGTTGACTTTAGTTTTCTTATTATCATTTGCTTTCAAATTATCTATAAAGGCCAAGTCTAATTTTGATAATAAGAACATTTAAAATATCCCAAGTCTACAGAATGCATCTCCAAACCAACATTAAAGTGGTGCCATTAAGAAACCACTGGGTATGGGCTGGAGAGATAGCTCAGTGGTTAAGAGCACTAGCTGCTCTTCCAGAGGTCCTGAGTTCAAATCCCAGCAGCCACATGGTAGCTCACAACCATCTGTGGTGCGATCTGACTCCCTCTTCTGGAGTGTCTGAAGACAGCTACAGTGTACTTATATATAATAAATAAATAATCTTAAAACAGGTGAGATAAGTTCAGTGGGTAAAAATGGCTGCTGCCAAGCTTGACAACCTGAGTTCGATTCCCGGGTCCTACAGTGTGGAAAGCATCAACTCCTGAAAGTTAATGTCTGCTCTTCATAGAGCTGCACACCATGGGATGTGCACACACATGTACACCAAAATAAATAAGTGAATATATTTATATAAATATATATAAATAAATATATATAAATCTCTGATCGCATTGGGGCTCCTCATGAGAAAACAACTGAGTCCCCAGGAAAAGTAGATACAGGGTAGGTTACCAGGGAGACAGGTTCATTTCAGGAGCTTTATCTAAAGTATGTAGTGGATCATGAATTTAAGCAGGTAGCACAGGCAGGTAGTTGGGGGATAAAGGGTGGAGGTGGTGTGGTTGGGGCAGTTTTGATTTGTAGAGTTCAAGCAGTCCAGCTTCCACCCAGCCTTCCAGCTTCCTTTCTCAGTGCTCTCTCTCTCTCTCTCTCTCTCTCTCTCTCTCTCTCTCTCTTACTCTCTCTTACACATACACACACACACACACACACCCCAGCAGTGGCAGCAGTAGCAGCAGTAGCAGCAGCAGCTTCCTCCTTCCCCTTTTTTTTTCCACTGTGATTGAGCCCTTATTGTCTACCAGCACCAGGTACTGTTATAGAAGCTGGGGCCTCCTCATCAAATGGACCAGTCCTGTGCCTGTTCTAAACCCCTTCTCTTCTGAAGCCAACATCCCACATGCCATTGCCATCTTCAGAGTTACTTCCAGGTCCATAATGGCTGCTGCACCTCCAGCTGCCATGTTCACAGGCTAGATAGAGCAACAGAGGAATAGCAAAAGCCAACGAGCGGGCCTTACAGTTCAAACAGGCTCCATTTGTCCACTCCTTATCGGATAAAAAGGAAAAAAAAATTAACTCAGGGGCTGGAGCTGTAGCTCAGTTGGTCGTGTTTGCTTAGATATATGAAGCCTTGAGTTCCACTCCCAGCGTGTCACCAATCAGGTGTGGTAGTGCACAGATGTCATCCCAGGAGTGGAGCAAGCAGGAGGGTCAAAAGTTCAAGGGAATCATCAGCTATGTAGAGGGTTCATAGCCAGCCTGGGCTGGAGAGAGTGGGAAAGAAAAAGACAAGGAAAAGCTTTGGTTCTGTCAGTCAACTAAAAGAACCAAAACATAATCTTTCAGCTGATGGGTATATGAGATCTTTCCAACCTGGAGATAATATGCATGGGTAAACACACCCAGAGAATTCTTAGACAAGTCTCTTTTAAATAAATAAATAAATAAATAAATAAATAAATAAAAAAAAGGTGTGGGGTATTTACATGTATATTCATGAACTTGCATGCAAATTCCTTCTTGTGTTTGGGAAGGCCCAGGGACATCAAAGTCTTCCTCAATCGCTTTTCACTTCACTCACTAAGGCAGGGTCTCCCAGTTGAACAGAGAGTACACCTAATGCAGCTGGTCTGGCTAGCCAGCTTGCTCCAGAGATCTTCCGTCTCAGTCTTCAGAGTGCTGGACTATAGGTCAGGGCCACGCCCCCTCAGAATTCTCAGGAGTGTGAGGTGAGGGATCGAACACCAATGCTCACACCAGGGCAATAAATACTTTACTCACTGACCCATCTCCCTACCCTCATTCTTTCTTTTTATTTGGAGGAGGGGAGATGGAATTTCTGGGTCACCAGTTAGGCATTCATTTGGTTGATAAAATGGCAAAGCATCTCTGGAGACAGCCACAGGCTTTAGATTCTCCCAGCAGACCCATCAAGGATACTTTCCGTGTATTGACTGCTTAAGCCATGCACATCGGATGAGAACTTCGGAAATGAGATTGCACATCCGGAAAGTTTCCTGCAGGAGCTGTATCAAGTCATCGACTAACAGGCTCTCCTTGAGTTTTGTGGGACAGGGGCCGCTTATCAACCTTAGTCCCAGTTTCAATGGATCAAGAGATCCTTTTCCCTCGGCCTGTAACCCAAACCACGGAGATGAGGCGAGGAAAGGTGCCCTGGGAAACGGGAGTCCGTGCCGAGCTCATTCATAGCAAGTATTCCTTACCCACAATGCCCATCACCTCGCCAGACACAACAGGAAGAGGAAGGATGTGGAAGATTCCGCTCCTGGTCTCTTAATCTCTTGATCTCAGTCTCATTCACAATACAGGCAACAACTCTTCCTTTGATGCAAAGGCAGACTCACGGGTCTGACGTCAAGCTTTTGACCTTTGACCTTTGCGTTCCATTCTGCCTACTCTCTCTGGGATGCCTTGCCTGAGCCAGAGTACAGGGGACTCATGGAAGCCGCGTAGACAGGTCAGCTCCACTGTGAGCAAATCAGGAGCTACAGTGATGGAGGAACCAGCCAGAAACTTCCTGGCACGAGAACCTGCCTCTCCCGCTTCTCCCGTGCCTGAGACTGAATGCATGACCCAGAACTAGACTGTTGGAATATTCCACGCCCCCTCTCAAGAGAGAGATTTAAAGATGCGACATAACCAAACCTACACCAGTGAGATACTGGGTGTAACTTTTGCTGTCAGCATGGAGGAAGAAAACAGTTAAGAGATAGAGAGAAAGGGGGACGAGCCAGTGGTGTAGCTTGAGCCCCTGGGTCCAGCCATTCCTGAAGCCTCAGGCTTTCCTGTTAGGTCATCCAGCGTGCACATCCTCCAGTGTGCTTTATTTTATGTGTTGGACTACAAGGAGAGAGGTTGGGGGTGAGGATTGAGGGGAGGAGGATGGAGAGAGGAGAGAGAATGGCCAGTAAGACTTGGAAAGATAGGGTTCTGTCTGTCTACATGTCAATGTGCCCCTGTGGTCACTAATTGGGCAATGCCCCCTCCCATCTGACTACCTACAGAAGCCCTCCTCAGGCACTTGTACCACCTTCTCTCTCTACTTGCCAGCACATCACTGGTACATGTAACCTTTCACAACCACTGTCTCCTCTCTCTTGGTAGGCTCCTTGATCTTATGAGCTCAACCCCCAGCACAGGGCCTTCATAACCATTGGGAAATAATAACCAATGCAAGCTGGAGCCAGGCTTTTAACTTAGAATGGCTCCAAGCCCTTCCTAAGGCTCCCGGAGCTCATTCATTCCTGAGCAGGGGTAGAGAATGCAGCAGTTCCCACACACACTGACTTAGAACTCCATCATGTGTGTGCTACATATACACGTCTGTGTATGTGTGCACAAATCTGCATGTACACACATACACATGCATACTTGTGTGCTTGTGCACATATGACTGTGGGGGTAAGAAGCTGGCCACATTTACTCTTTATTGCATATTTTGAGACGCAATTTCTCACTGAACCCAGTATTTAGCCAACTGAGTCACCTCAGAAACTGAGTTCAGAGAATCTTTCTTTCTTTTTTTTTAAGATTTATTTATTTATTATTATATGTAAGTACACTGTAGCTGTCTTCAGACACTCCAGAAGAGGGAGTCAGATCTCATTACAGATGGTTGTGAGCCACCGTGTGGTTGCTGAGATTTGAACTCAGGATCTTTGGAAGAGCAGTCAGTGCTCTTAACCATCTAGCCATCTCACCAGCCCAAGGGGAAACATTTCTATGCTTCTTGATGTGAGTATAGAAGTCACTCTCCATAATTCTTTGATGAAAAAGTGAAGAACTTGACGTGTTAAGTCAAGTTTAATCAGGAGCCTCAGGGTGGAAAGCTGCAGAAACTTCCTAAAGCAAAAGGGATACAACACTGTGATCCTGTGGGGGACACTATGGGAGTCACTCTGACGAGGATGCTATGCCCTGCATTTTGTGCCCATGACTCTCACCGAGTGACAACACTGTGTCCTTAGTTTTGACCCCCTTGTTTCATTTGTCCTATGAAGGGTCTTGCGTAAATGACAAAAGCTGATTTTCTATTTATTATTTGTTTATTATTCAGAAGGGCAGCCGTGTGGAAGTCAGAGAACACTTGCAGGAGTTCTCTCCTTCCATCACGTGCGTCCGGGGTTGGGAGCAAGGACCCTCAGAACTGAGCCATACGGCCTGGATAGCAGAGCAGAATCCTTCTAGCGGGAGCTGAGAGTTCTCCAGCTCTGTACCGTTCATCCAGTTTGTGAGCTGGAAGAGGGCACAGCTCCCTGACAGGCTGGTCTCAGCAACAGCAATTAAAATTAAAATGCCAGCCAGCCTCGGCGCTACTACTAGCCTAAACCCTGACCTAGACATAATTAATGTTCCATTATCTCCAAGGGAGATAAGCAAGACTGTGTGGAAAGGCAAACGCAAATATCATTAATATTGTACATCTGTGCTGGGTGCAATGGAGGGAGGGATGGGGCGCGCGCAGTCACACACCTGGTGACACCCATAGCACAGCCACGTCGCCATCGCCTCTACTGGGCGACGGGAGCTGCGGGGCGAGGTCGGGCACATCCGGCTGCCAGGTTCCTAGAAGGCTACCCCGGGTTAAGCTCACAGGAACCCGCCCCGAGAAGGTTCCTAGTATCCCGGCTAGCTGTTCCTGTCACTGTCACGTGAGGTCAGCAAAAAGAGAGAGAAAATGTTTCTTGGGGGCGGCGGATACCAAGGGGACATCAAAAGTCCCGTTCTGGAGGTCAAGGAAAGCCTCTGCCTTAAGAGTGCCGGCCCAGGGGGGGTGGGAAAAAAAAAAAAAAAGAGTGCCGGCCCAAGTCCCTCAAAGCCAGTGCCAGCCAGCCAAGAGGAGCAGGCGAATGCGCGCGCGCAGAACCCACCCCCGCCCCCAGAGCCCCGCCCACCACTCGGCGACTCCCGCCCACCCAGCTGTCAGCCCCGCCCTCCTGTCTGTGCGCCGGCGCAGCGCGCCCCCTGGGCGCGAGGAACCCAGGGAGGGCGCGAGGCGCGCGGGCCCGGGAGCGCGCGCGACGCTGGCAACCTCGCTCAGCCCTAGGTCACCGCCCGTGTCGCCGGCTGAGGCGGCCGCTGCGGCCCGCGTTGAGGGCGTGGTGGCTCCGGGTGGTGAGGGTCTGTCCGCCCCAGGCCGCGCTCGTGGGCATCCCCCCTCGGGCCTCTCCCCTCGAGCGCACAGGTGAGTCTCCCCTTCGCAGGGCGGGGCCGGGTCGCGGCCGCTCGGAACAGGTTTGCAGCAGCTCTGGGTGATGGATCCCCAGGATCCCTGAAAGTTAAAGCAGCCTCAGCTAGAGCAGCAGCTGCCCAGATCCTCCAGGAACCCCCTAGACGTTGCTAAGGACCAACCGCCTGATGCCCAGGATCTCCCCCAGCAGCTTCGGGGTAACGTCCTGCAAAACAACCCTCGCCCCCAGGTCCTTTCTCCTCCACCAGCAATTTCTCCACCCGCAGTTCGACTTTTTGAAAGATGTCAGGCCCAACCTGGCCCCCCCCTCCCGGAGGGCAGGGAAGGTGTGGCTAGTAAAACCCTCCTGGCAGCAGGTGGAAGCCCCACTCCCCTCTCTCCTCCCCTCCCCCAGGATGCAGGAATCCTCGTGCTTCTCTGCTTCCCTGGCATCTGGAAACTTGTCCGCTTCCTCTTGAACCCTTCAATAGCTGTCTGTTTCCAGGTTGTGGGGTTCCAGCTTCCGTGCGAAATCTCATCATCTCCTCTGGGGATTAAGATTCTAGCGGCTCACGTCCATGTTTCAGATTCAAACTAGGATTATGTAGAGTGATGTTTTATTGTAGGGTTTAAAACCAAATATATATATATTCGCGTCCCAATATTGAAGGCTATCTAGGACAATACATTTACTTGAACTTTTCGTAGAAGTCTCTCATCTACTAGTTGGCCAGAGAAGTAATTGACCATCTGTAGCTATGATTAGTGATTACTTTAAAATGTTATTTTAAGAACTGGGTGTGGCACACGTTTATAATATTAGCAAGTGGGAGACTAGTCTGGACTACATAATACGGTCCTGCCCAACAAAACAAAATAAAACCTATCTTAACACAATGCCATTACCTCTAGTCCAATATATCAATATGTAGTCCTATGAGATGGCTCAGCTGGTACAGACAGACACACTTACTGCAAAGCCTGACAGTTGGAGTTCCCGGATCCCGGGGATCAACATGGCAGGAGGAGAGAATCAGCTTTTGCAAGTTGTCCTTTGACTAATACCTGAGTGTTGCTGAGGCCACAGTCAAACACACATATAAACATTCAATAAATATATGTTAACAAAATAGTGTGCCGGGGGCGGGGGATGTCCACTGTTAAGAGCACCTACTGCTCTTGCACAGAACTGGGCTCTGAGTCCTAGCACCCGTATGTAACTTCAGTTCCAGGTGATCCCACCCCTCCTCTGACCTCTGAGGGCTTATGCACACACCTGATGCATGTACACAAACTCAGAAGTAAGTAAAAGGGCAGAATTTGAGGAATATATTAAGTCTCAGAGTCTGGGTGTTTATGCAGCATGCACAGTTGTTCATTTTGATGGGGATTTCACGTTAGCGTTCAGTTATACATTGGATGTGGGAGGATTATGAAAAAGATGAAATCAGTATCCTGTTACTCTTCACTGCAGCTTTCCAATTTGCTTCATTGGCAGCCAGTTTCCAAGAGAGGAGCTTTTAGTGTTTTGGGGGAACACAGATTTGATTTTTTTTTTTTTAACTATTCAATCATGCTATATTTTAAGGTTTTAAAACCTTGGAGTGCTCACTAACCCACGAGAAGCAATGCTGCATGATGTTACAGGAAGTGTGGGTCCAAAGGGGGGGTGGGCAGGCATGAAGATACTATAACTTAGAGCTCCAGACCTGCCACCCAGCTCCAAAAACCTACACAAAGCTCAGCCTGGCCTAGAGTGATGTAGTTCAATGGTAAAGCCCTTGACCGGCATGCTGGAGATGCCAGGTTCAATCCTCAATATGAAAACAGAGAAACAGAAAAACCCTCTCGCCATTGAGCTGCAGTAGCAGTGCCCTGAAGAGAACCGGCTCTGCTCGGGTGTCTGAGTTACATGCAGCAAACGGAATGGAGTCAGCTACTCTCCACAGCCTTGGCAGGCGGTGTTTACATTTCGTCTTTCTCATACTAACACACCGAGCAGGAATGTCACCAGTGATAGGGACAGTTATAGATTATCAATAAAAATGCGGTGACTTTAGGTCTTGAAAACAGAATACAGAAATGTAATTTTTAGGTTTTTAGAAGTTTATGTGTATGAGTGTCTTGTCTGCTTGTTCTGTGAGCCACAGACATGCCTGGGGTCCTCAGAAGTCTGAGGAAGGCATTGGCTATCCTGGGGTTGTGAGCCCCTGGGTGGGTGCTGGGAACTGAACCCAGGTCTTCTGCAAGAGCAAAAGCCATCTCTCCAGCTCCAGAAGGATAACTTTTAAAAATTCATGTTTTCAATTGTGTCTGTGTGTGAGTTTATGCACATAAGCACATATCTGTGGGGTCAAGAAGAGGACATTGGATCCTGCGGAACTGTAGTTACAGGTGGTTATGAACCACCAGAGGCGGGAGCTAGGAACCGAACTCTTGTCCTCTGCAAGAGCAGTACGTGCTCTTAACTGCGAAGCCATCCATCTCTCTAGCCCCCAAAATCTAGTCTCTATAACCGATTTTACATTAATGTTCCACCAACTTTATTATGTTGATTCTTGTCACTACTACTACTGAAAAGAAAAAAGAAGCCGGGCAGTGGTGGCACACACCTTTAATCCCAGCACTTGGGAGGCAGAGGCAAGCAGATTTTTGAGTTCGAGGCCATCCTGGTCTATAGAGTTCCAGGACAGCCAGGGCTATACAGAGAAACCCTGTCTCAAAAAACCAAATCAAGAAAAAAAAAAAAAAAGGTAGTAGAGTTCTACCTGAGAATGCTGGATGAGAGATGAGAGGGGAACCATGGTAGACCAGAGCCCCAGGGTTGGCAGGAGTTCCATTTGAAGCAAATCTGGCTAAGAGATTAGAATGTTCCCGGAGTTAGGAAACATAATATTTTGTTGACAAATTCTAGAGGAGAAAGAATTCACCTTTTCCTTGTCAGCTGAAATTGCTTGCCATTCAGCCCTGATGGCTTAGCTCTGTCCCCAGGCTGGTGCAGCAGAGCAGATGGTCAAGGTCTGTCCTTGGAGGCTTCCCACTCACGCAATGTTTGCATGAGGAAACCATTAGCCTAGCCTAGCGGGAAGCCAGCCAGGGCCGGGCAGCACTGGAGATGATGCTAGGCGGGGACCAGCACAGGTGGGGCTTGCAACAGTTGCAGGAATCAGCACTGGAGATGATGCTAGGCCTGGACCAGCACAGGTGGGGCTTGCAACAGTTGCAGGAATCAGCACTGGAGATGATGCTAGGCCTGGATCAGCACAGGTGGGGCTTGCAACAGTTACAGGAATCAGGAATAGAGCCTTTGTGCTGGGGACAGAACCCAGGGCCTCCTGATGCCAGGCAAGGCCTGGAGCTCTGAGCCTGGGCTTCAGCCCTGTAGTGTTTGCTTATTGCCCTCATGAAACCAAGGCTAGCTTATCTCTGTCCATACTTCTCTTTTCCATTTGAAATGCATTTAGCATGTCAGGAAATTCTAAAGTGATTGACAGTGTAGGCTTTTGAGCAAAAAACAAAACATCAAAAACTCTCACGTATTTTCATCAAGATAGCCGATATCTACCTAGAAATGGCAGATAATGTATGACATAAAATTCTGTGAGGCTCACACAAGGCCTGGTGGCCTTTTCCGGGCTGTTTTAAATCTGTCTTTACACTAGAAGCAGAGAACTAAGTCAGTGGCTGTTTGGGAGCTCGGTTTCCTGATAGGTCCTCTCTGCTTTCCTTGAGGTCATACTAAATGCTAGGGTTTTTCTCCCTTTATATTGTGATTTACTCAGTTTTTTTTTTCCTTTTTCATTCCATATTATAGTCTAAACATGAGTTCTAACAGTAGTTCTGGTACTATTGGGCTCCTTTCAACCAACAGGGAAACTCACATCAAGCTTGTGTTAAATAGTTGCTTAGCACAGCCGTGTGTGAAGTGTTACTCTGAATATGAGCATTATTTCTCCTAATATCTTTATTGGGTAAAAGATTATTGTTATCTCTATTTTGCACTTGAGGAACCAAGTAAAAAACCAAGGCAGGTTTGGTGAGCTGGCTCAAAGAGTAGAGGCATTTCCTGCCAAGCCTAACACAGCCCACGTTCCACATGGTAGGAGAAGCAACTCCTGAAAGCTGTCCTCTGACTCTCACACACAGCATGCCACACGCCGGCAGACACTCCACCACCACCACCACCACCACCACCAGAAACACATAGGTGGAGTAATGTGTCTAAACAGAGTCCTGCAGGGCCTCAGAGTTCCAGTGTTGAAGGTCTGAAGATGGATCCTGACCCCTTCTGGGGATACTTGAGGACTGATCAGATATGTTTAGAGTTCTGTGTATCTGCACAGTCTGTTATTTTAAGTATATAGAGCTGTAAGTCTCGGAGCAATATTATCATCTAATTTGATCTGGGCTTGATGGGATAGGCCTGTAATCCCAGCTAATGTGGAAGCTGAATCAAGAGGATCAAAAGTTCAAGTAAGAGGGGGCTAGAGAGATGGCTCAGTGGTTAAGAACACTGACTGCTCATCCAGAAGTTCGGAGTTCAATTCCCAGTAACCACATGGTAGCTCACAACCATCTGTAATGAAAGTCAATGCCCTCTTCTGGTGTGTCTGAAGACAGCTACAGTGTACACGTATTCATAAAAATAAATAACTTTCAAAAAAAGTTTCAAGGCCTGTCTAGGCCAAAGGGGTTATCCAGAGCCAGGCTGAACATTTTAACAAGATCCTGTCTCTCTGTCTCAAAATATGGGTACAGAGGGCTGAGAAAGAGCACAGTGGTAGAGCACTTGCCCAGTATGTAAGAGGCCCTGAGTCCATCTTAGTGCTACAATAGATGAGTAATTTTGGAGAAACAAAATCATTATTGTTGCCATTATTAGGATAATTAACAAAATTTGAATATAGACTAGAGTAGACAGTACTATTTTACCCTTGTTAAATTGATGGGTCTTGCTGTGTAGAAAAGGGATCTTGCTTCCATGCTGGCTTGGGAGTATTTGTATTATAGTATACTTTGTAATCACTGGTAAATAGTTTTAAAAGGCTGTTGGGTAACTCAAGATAAAAGATGTGTTGTTGCCGGGCATGGTGGTGCACGCCTTTAATCTCAGCACTCGGGAGGCAGAGGCAGGCAAGTTTCTGAGTTTGAGGCCAGCCTGGTCTACAAAATGAGTTCCTGGTCAGCCAGGGCTACACAGAGAAACCCTGTCTCAGAAAAAAAAAAGAAAAAAGATGTGTTGTTTTGTTGGAGAGAGTCTCTCTCTGTAACCCAGGCAGGCCTGGAATTTACTGTTTAACCCAGGCTGACCTCAAACTCCTGGCAGTCCTCCTGTCTCAGGCTCTTGAGGACTGAGATTACAGACGTGAGCCACTATGCCTAAGCCCATTTTTATCCTTTCTTTTTGAAGTTGTATCAAAGGAAAGTTAACCCACGTTGAAGGTAGAAAAACAGGAAATGAAGATACAACATTCTAAACCAAGCAAAGGATTGTTCCCTATGCTCTGTTTTTATGTCCTTCTCTGTCATATAGGAGGAAGGACCTTGAAAAAAGAAATAGTTGTAAAAAGTAGACTGGGAAGCCAGGCATGGTGGCACATGCCTTTAATCCCAGCACTCGGGAGGCAGAGGCAGGAGGATTTCTGAGTTCGAGGCTTGCCTGGTCTACAGAGTGAGTTCCAGGACAGCCAGGGCTCTCTGTGTGCCACCACGCCCGGCTTCTCACATCTTTTAAGAAGGGAAATAAATAAAATGGGGAATTTAAAAACAAAACAAAACAGAAAGAACTAATGCCTCTAATAGACAAGTTGCAAAGAGACCACTCTGCAAAGATAAACTAGATAGGCTACATTATTTCCTAAGCCACACAGCTTTCAGACATTTCTGTTCCTCGCCTTGTGCATGCATGCTCGGTGCTGGGCTGTGCCCCATTCTTTGCCTGAGGACGTCCTCCACAACCTCTTTGGGAGCCCATCTCTAATTCCTTACGGACCGGAATCTTCTGTCTGTGCTGACAAGCCAGTGACATGAGGCTCGGTGCTGTCTGCTTTTGCTCGGCTGCCCTTTCTAAGCAGCTGTGAGTCAGAAACTATGAGAGGACTTGGGAATTTGAAGGCCTGGGGAGTCTGGTCGCTAGGGCCGATTTTTAAACAGTCATGTAGGCTTAGAGCAGAGAAGGCAGCAGAGTGATGATAGAGTCCAACCTCTCCCTCATAAAAGCCACCGTGAGACATATTCCTGGGGGCCTCTCTTCAGACCCAAAGGTTCAGGCACAGCAATATAATTAATATAATCAGCTAAAAATTGTCAGACCTTGGGCTACCCGAATAAACCTATGTTTAGCACAAAGTTAAATATCTAATTGTAGATCTAGGGGAAAGGTTCCAATCCCCAAATATGGTCATCTGTGGATCCGTAGTTGTCAGCTGTAGAGGGCAGAGCCACCAAGAGGTGGCTCATAATTTCTTGGAGACATGGTATATTTCCGTGCTTCCCATGTCGTGCCGTGCAGATCCAGTTCTCGTTTCCCCCTGACTTTGGTGCTTCGTGGCTTAGGAGCGATTGTGTGAAAGGCAATGTGGTACTGCTACTGCCACCTGGGGAGACAGAATCAGGACACCAAGCTGAGGACTAAGTAGCCAACGGCTTCAGAGCAGACTGCGCAAAAACCCCAGAGAGGCATGGAGAGGCTGGGAGTGAAGGAAGGGACTCTGGGGCCTAGGGGCCTTCATGTCAGTAGTGAGGGAAGTTGAAGCCAAGAGAGACTGGCAGCCAGCTCATGAGACTAAGCCGTGGAGTGAGTGCAGCGAAGGAGACAAGCTAGGTGACTGAGCTCGCTCATGCTCACATGTGCGCTCTCTCCAGGAAGTGGGCAGGAAGAGAAGTAGGGGATGGAGGCAAGGTAGAGCAGATGGTGGGGACCCCAACATGAACAGGCTTGTGTGCCATGGAAGAGGAGCATTGGAGAATTCGATAGTGTAGTAGACAGGATGAGGCCTGTTGCAGAATGTGACTGGGTGGGCCTACAGGAGAACTGTTTGCCCCGCTGTCCCCAGTGCCTGGCAGTAGGTGCCCAGATAGTGACAGAAACAGGTATAGATGCTTCCCCCCCCCCCAAAGGTTGTCTTGAGTGCTTTAGAATAATGGGAGGCTCTGCTATTTTTATCCCATAGTTCGTAACCAGTAGGAAATGTAGTCTATGTGCATAGTGTAGCCATAGTGTATCTACAGCCTTGTGTCCTCACAAATGAAGGGGGAACTCAGAAGCACAGTCATAATAACCATGGCCGCTCAGTGTCCCTGCCACCCCTGGGCTTTCTTCAGTCCCATGCCACCACCATCTTGAAATACGTTGAGTCCAAAGGGCACCAGACACAGGCAGATTCTGTCCCAGGATTTTACAGAGGGACAGTATCAGCTTTAAGCCTCTGACTAAGTGCATCCCCTGGATTGTCTCCCAGCTTAAGTGTGTGCTGGGTGTGCTTGCATTGCGTGTTTCCTTTGTTTGTTTTTGTATTTGGTTTGGTTTGGTTTTTCAACTCACTCTGTATACCAGGCTGTCCTCGAACTCAGAAATCTGCCTGCCTCTGCCTCCCAAGTGCTGAGATTAAAGGTGTGTGCCACCACTGCCCGGTTTGCCTTGCATGTTCATGAACATCTTTTAAAGGGAACTCGGGGGTGGGAGCCTAAGTGACTTAATAACTTAGGAGTCTGCTCAGAAAAACCAGGCTGGGTAAGAAAGGCAGAGCCTCACAGACGGCATCTCGGTGCAGATGGCGAGCAGATCGAGTGGGTGTGATTCTGCTGGGCCACTTCCAGTGTTTGCACCTCAAACCCAAAACAAATATGTGAAGGCCGTGCTGGCTCCCACCTTCCCTGTCTCTGCTTGTAAACTCAAGGACATGTTGATATGATCGCTCCCATTACCCTTTCTATCCTGCACTTGCTTTTGGATTTGTTTTTTTGTTTTTTTCTGCTTCGTATTTCATTGTCTCTTAAAATCTGCTAAGCAAATCAGACTTGTAGACAGGAAAGTCACTCATGAGAGCTGGAGCTAACTTAAATACTGATTGATCTTTCCTGGATTACATCGTTTTGCTTGATGAATTGCTGTCGTGAGAAATAGATTGAGTGCCACATTACAAAGCCTTCAAGTTCTCCCTCCTCGGTTTTTTCTTTAAGAAGTATCTGGCAGGCATCCTAGAACTTTACAGAGAAGATGCTCCGAGACAGCCTGAAATCTTGGAATGACAGCCAGTCAGACCTCTGTAGCAGCGACCAGGAGGAGGAAGAGGAGATGGTCTTCGGTGAAAATGAGGACGGACTGGAAGAGATGATGGACCTAAGTGACCTGCCCACCTCACTCTTTGCTTGCAGTGTCCATGAAGCAGTGTTTGAGGTCCAAGAGCAAAAGGTAGGCACACACCCTGTCCCTGCGCTCACACTGTGGGAAGCAAAGATAGCTTTGGCCCCTGAGCCTGTGACATTATATACACAGTGTGTATCACGCTGGCCCCTCTCTGTGCCTTAGGAGAGTCTCAGTGTGCCACCGTCAGGCATAGTTCAGAGCCAGTCCTCCCACCACACTGGAAGAACAATGAACTAGTGAACTCTGAGTCAGGGCGATACCTGGCTAAGAATGCACATTTTGCTGGGCAGTGGTGGCACACGCCTTTAATCCCACCCAGCACTACTGGAGGCAGAGGCAGGCGGATTTCTGAGTTTGAGGCCAGCCTGGTCTATAAAGTGAGTTCCAGGACAGCCAGGGCTATAAAGAGAAACCCTGTCTTGAAAAGTCAAAAAAAAAAAAAAAAGAATGCAGTTTTTATTCATTCACTTATTCATGGAGTTTTGGAGACTAGAATTGAAGAAAAGCTATTTAAATATTTTACTTGAAGATATTAAATATACAGAATGTGTTTCGTTAGCACATTTTATTTGTGTACAGGGCCTGTCTCTGCTCTTGGGTACCTTTCTTCCCTCCACTAAGTCTGCCTTTACCTAACATGCTACTGTTGTTTGACAGAAGAACTTTGTAGCTCAGGCGGAACTGGCTGTGTGGCCCAGGCTTGCCTGGGATTGGCCTGTGGTGCAGCTGAAGGCTCTAACTCCTGAATGCTAGGATGTGTCCAAGTGCTGTTGCTGCTGCTTTTTTAAATTTTATTTATTTATTTATTTATTTATTTATACCTGGCTTCTTCCTCCTTGTCTTCTTGCACTCACTAAAGAGGCAGCTCAGCTTTCTCCTGGGGCTTATGGGGACTATGAGGCTATGAGGAATAGTTATTAGCTCATAGTTAACATTGCTCTTATTGCTCTTTATGGCTTTAAAGGAAAAATGGATTTCCTTTTAAACTACTTATTATTGACTTGCAAAGTGTCTGTGTGTATCCAGCACACGTTCATAAAAGCCTACATAGCTGTCTTTCTTTTTTTTCTTTCTTTAAGACTTAGTCTCACTGTGTATCCCAGACTGACATCTGGGCGATCCTCTTCAGCCTCCTGAGCACTGGGATTACAGGCAGAAGCCACCACTCTAGACTTGGCCTTTAAATGGTCTAGTCTGTATGCAAAGATTTTTCCCTTTCAGTGAGAGTGGCTCTCACTCTGTAGCCCAGGCTGGGCTTCCTTCCAGTGTCTTAGGGACAGAGCTGGATACATGCTCAGATACCTGGGTGCTCAAAGGCCTGCAGAGTAAGGCTCCATGCCCATTAGGTTGGGGGACAGTGTGCATTGTTCAGCTTCTGAGTCCCAGGGCGGACAGTCCTGTAGTCCATCGGGGTGTCAAGGACACAGGTTCACAGCCAGGTTCAGCAAGTCTCTCGTAGGGACAAGTGGCCTTGAGGAAGACCTGTGAGAATTAGAACTTCAGCAAAAAAACGAATCTTCAGCCAGAGAAAACCAGATACACTGAGACTAGTTAGACAGTATGAGGCAGGGAAGAGCAACAGGCATTCTGTATGACTGACTCTCAGTCTCTCAGCACCCGAGTCAAGAACCCTAGGCTGGGAGGTGGGTGTTGGGCCTCCCTGCAGAACATTGCGATGCAGAGTGGAAGTTGCCTCTTACGGGGTTTCAATCCTAGGGCTTCGGAGCAAAGAGTGGCATTTGAAACTGCACTGGGCTCAGGAGTGTGATGGGGAGGTTCAGGGCTCCTTTCTGGAGATGGGAGCCTGTGCGGTGCATGGGGGTTGGGGTCGGGGAGGCATGGCCAGCCACAGAGGGGTTCTTTTCTGGTTGTTTTACTTACAAATGCTGTTTCTTTGCCCAGTTTAGCCACAGGTCAGGAATCTGAAGCATCTCTCCTGCTTTCTCTTTTTTTAAGAGCTCTGAATTTCATATTAGAGATAATTTGTGTGTGTGTAAGAAAGCACATGTATTTAACCCAGCCCTTTGTATCTATCAGTGGATGTAGCATCCCCAAGTTCAAACAATCGCTGATGGAAAATATTCTGCTAAAAAAAGAATTATCTAGGCTAGGTGGTGGTGGCACACGCTTTAATCCCAGCATTTGGAAGGCAGAGGCAGGAGGATCTCTGGATTCAAGGCCAGCCTGGTCTACAGAGTGAGTTCCAGGACAGTGAGTTCCAGGCTGTGGAGAGAGGTCCTGTCTCAGAGAGAGAGAGAGAGAAGGAGGGAGGGAGGGAGGAGAGATAGAGAGAGGGAGCAAGAGGGAGAAGAAAGGGGTTGTTTCTGTACTGAATACCCCATTCCTAAGCAATGCGGTATAAAAACTGCCCACCTTGTGTTCTGAGTTGTAGGTCATCTAGCAGTGGTTTAACACATTGGGGAAGTGCACAGACCCTTTGCCGATACTCTCCTCTTTATAGCCGGCACTTACTATACAAGCATGTTGGACTTGAGAGGATCTTAGGACCATTTTATCTGAAAATCATAGTCACAAGATTTTGGGGACAGGGGGCTGGTGAGATGGCTCAGTGGGTAAGAGCACCCGACTGCTTTTCTGAAGGTCCAGAGTTCAAATCCCAGCAACCACATGGTGGCTCGCAACCATCCCTAACAAGATCTGACTCCCTCTTCTGGAGTGTCTGAAGACAGCTACAGTGTACCTACATATAATAATAAATAAATCTTTAAAAAAAAAAAAAGATTTTGGGGACAGTGAGATGGCTCTCTGGGAGAAGGTGCTTGTTGCTTAGTGACGTCAGCCTGACAGCCTCCCTAGAAACCCACAGAAAGGTGAACGACCCTCTATGAGTTCCACACTCAGCTGCCCACACACCCACGTGTGCACACAGATAACAGTAAGTACACACTCAACTTCAAGAGTCACGGGGCAGAGCTTCAGACCTGTGAATCTACTTCAGGGGGGTGATGTGGAAAAGGTTTGACTCGGCAGAAGCTTGAGTTCTTGTTGGTTTTCTCTTGTTGGTGCTGTGTTTTGTTTTGTTTTGTTGTTGTTTTGGATCTTTGTTTTATTTATGTGTATATGTGAGTGAATCCCTAGAGAGAAACCAGGTGAGCGTAATGGACCCCTGGGAACTGGAGTTGATGGTTGTGAGCCACCTGCTGTGGATGCTGGGAAATGAATCTGAGTCCTCTGTAAGAGCAGCAGATGTTCTTAACCACTAAACCATCTCTTCAGCCCCGGTTTTCATTTTTAAAACCATTGGAGGGGTATCTGTATCCCAGACCGTGTGTGCTTGTGTGTCTGCACGCACGTGTGTTCCAGTGTCTTAGGGTTATTGTTGCTGTGATAAAACACCATGACCAAAGCAACTCGGGGAGGAAAGGATTTATTTGTCGCACACTGCCACAGCACTGTTCGTCACTGAAGGAAGTCAAGACAGGAACGTAATTAAGCAGGGCAGGTACCTGGAGGCAAGAGCTGATGCAGAGGCCATGGAAGGTGCTGCTTACTGGCTTGCTCTGCCTGCTTTTTTTAAAAATAGAACTCAGGACCACCTGGACTATGTGAGACCTAGTCTTTAAAAAGCAAAAGGTAGGAAGTGATTTACCTGCGTTAGATTGTGTGCACATGCTAAGTGGGTGTTGTTCAGATTCTACGAGGAAGAAGTCAAAGGAGCCCTCGCCAGTGTCAGACATAAGCATGCAGACAAATGCCTAGAACTTCGAGGAAGCAGGGAAGGGTCTGAGTGCCAGACACTCCTGTCTCCCGTGAGAGGAATCACTGCTGGGTATGTTGGTGCCTTGACAGCAGCCATGCCATGCTCCTGTTCTGTGTACAGCCGCGTGTGTGTGTGTGTGTGTGTGTGTGTGTGTGTGTGTGTATGTGTGTTGTCTTACACATCATAAATATTTTATAATAACCTTTGAACCTGCAGTATCTAACAGAGGTAGCCATTGTTAAGTCCGTGCAGATTGCAGACTTGAACACGTGAGTCACGGTGTATCTATTGCATGTAATTTTAAAAAGCCCACGCATGGTCCGGCTAGGCTCTAGAATCGGTAGCCTTCCTCCTTGCCCAATGCGGGAAACCGGCCATCTGGCCCTGGTTCCCTGGCCTGGCTTGCTAAACCAGCCAAACGCCTGGAGCTACCTCTCCTGTTCCACAGACCGACCACACCTGGTGGTCTGCAACATCAACCACCAAAGACAGCCCCGCAGTTTCAGTCTCTCTCTTGCCCATCTAAATCGTCACAAATGGAAAACACTAGACAGCCAAATTAATTATTGATTTACCGGCAGATTTGTATTGGTAAATCTCCAAACCCAATATGCCCATGCCAAGAACACACAACTCAGTTAATAATATTTATAAACTATAAGCCTAGACTGGGCAGATCGACCACTACACTACTCTAGTCCCCAGCTGTGAGATCCCTTGCTACTTGCGGCTCCTCTAGGCCACGTGGCTCTCCTCCATCCTCCTTTCTCTGTGCCTTCATCTCATCATCCTTTCTTCCTTCCTCCTCTTCTCTAAAACTTCCAGCCCCACCTTTTTCTTCCATGGCCCAATCACAGGCTCTAGCCATTATTTGACCAGTTAAAATGGGGAGCAGGGTTCCCATGTTATCACCTGAGTAGTGATCCGCTCCTCGCTGGGGCCAGGATTAGCATCAAAATACAAACAGCACCAAGGCAATCTACAATAGGTAGCAACTCTGAACACCAGTGAGAAAGGAGCCGCAGCGCCCACGCGAGCAACATAGGGAGTTTGTCTGGCGGCTTCCCCTTAGCAGGTCTCCCGTTAACAGGAATATTCTGTCTTCCCTCCCGGTGCAGGAGAGGTTTGAGGCCCTGTTCACCCTCTACGATGACCAGGTCACATTCCAGTTGTTCAAGAGCTTTCGCAGAGTGAGGATCAACTTCAGCAAGCCCGAGGCTGCGGCAAGAGCGCGGATAGAGCTCCACGAGAGTGAGTTCCACGGACGGAAGCTGAAGCTTTACTTCGCACAGGTAATGGCCGTTCTGCGCCTGCGCACACAGCCTGCTCCAGTTCCCGCTCCAGCACGGGGTCAGAGGTCTGTGAGGTCAGCAGTCACGTGAGCCAGGGCTGCCGTGCTTTTTCTGACTTTACACATACGTCATTTCATGTATTTTAAGAGCACATTGAGCCTCTGTTCTTGTTTCTCTGAGACGAACACCTAAGGGATTCGTTTTTCTGGCGATTTTGCTCAGCTAGGGCTCTGTGAGGGAAGTCCTGATACTTCGAGGTTGGCAGATTAAACACTGTGCATCTAAAATGGCACCGAGAACATGACATCCGTGGGAAAACAGAACAAAACCTTCAAGGGTCATCAAGATGGCCCAGGGGGTGAAGGTGCTTGCCACCAAGCCTGGCAGCCCGAGTTTGATCCCAGGAACTCATCCACGGGTGGAAGGAAAGAACCAACCTGTGTCCTCTGAGGACCACATATGCAGTTTTCTCTCTTCTGAGACAGTAGTGTGTTTGTTAGTCAGCCCTTCCCAGCGAATTAGTTACTGGGATGAGACACTGTGACCAAAAGCACCCAGGAGACAAAAGGTGTATGTACTTTACTTATAATGAATCACCATTCATTGAGGGAAGCCAAGGCAAGAACTCAACCTGGGCAGAAACCTGGAGGCAGAGGCCATGGAGGGGTGCTGTTTACTGGCTCCTCGGCCTACTCAGCCTGCTTTCTTTTTTTTGTTTTGTTTTTTGGTTTTTGAGACAGGGTTTCTCTGTATAGCCCTGGCTGTCCTGAAACTCACTCTGTAGACCAGGCTGGCCTCGAACTCAGAAATCCGCCTGCCTCTGCCTCCCGAGTACTGGGATTAAAGGCGTGTGCCACTGTGCCTGGCTTCAGCCTGCTTTCTTATAGAACCTAGAACCACAACCCAGGCTGGTATCATTCACAATGGGCAGGGCCTTCCCCACATTGGTCACTAAGAAAACTTCCTGCCTGCAGTCAGGTCTTCTGGAGACATTTTCTCAGTTGGGTTCCTGTCTCTTGATGACTAAAGCTTGCATCAGGTTGACATATAGTAGCCAGCACACCCACTCACACCACTAGCAAATACCTGGGAGAGTCAGCTGTAAAGGAGAAAAGTCTCGGCTTGTGGTTTGCAGGTTTCAGTCTGCATGTGATTGGCACTTTTCCTGTGAGCCTGCTGTGCAGTAGCACATAGGGGCAGAGCAAAGCTCTTCACTTCGTTCATGGGAAGGGGGAAGAGTAAGGGGTTGGGGTTCCACTGTCCCTTAGGGTATGTCCCCATGACTAAAGGCCTCCCTGCCTCCTGAAGGCTCCCAGTTTGACCTCTCAGGGGAGCAAGCCTCTATCTACTATGTAGAGCCCAAGGGTCACTTAGAGCCCAGACCACAGAGTAGCACGTTTATCAAGGGTCCAGGGCCTGTGGCCACTTCCAGTCCACCACCTGGAAGGTCACAGACAGTTTGAGAGACAGTTTTAATCACCCCTCCAAGAAAGTAACAATTACCATAAAGTTGGAAATGAAAGCCCTGTGGTGATGGTGCAGGCCTTTAATCTAAGAACTGGAGGCAGAGACCGTGAGATCTGTGAGTCAGGCCTACAGAGTGAGTTCCAGGACAGCCAGGGATACACGGAGAAACCCTGTCTCAGAAAAAGAAAAGAAAGGACAGCTGCTCACAAGCACGCCTTTCCCTGCAGGTGCAGGTGTCCGGGGAGGCCCGGGACAAGTCCTACTTACTGCCACCACAACCCACCAAGCAGTTCCTCATCTCCCCTCCCGCCTCACCCCCCGTGGGGTGGAAGCAGAGTGAAGATGCGATGCCAGTGATCAACTATGACCTGCTCTGCGCTGTCTCCAAGCTGGGCCCAGGTACTGCATTCCACCTTCGCTCTCCGAGTCCTCGGACATTGCTGTTCTGTGTGTTGGAGACTGTGTGCAGTATGGGGTGCAGAGCCCAGCAACACCAGCACCGTCCAGTGGGCGGTGTGGCCACACCAGTCTGAGTTCACACTCGAGCTGTACACTTTCCAGTGCTGTGGTCCTCAGCCAGTTGCCTAGCCTGGGTTATCTGAGTGTGTTCTAAGGATTAAACGCTGTCTGCAGCGTGATAACTTTAGCCATTCAGCCAGAAGTTAATATAGGCGGTTAGTGAACATCCTCACTGCTTTCTCTCTGCAAGCCAGTCAGCACAGTGTCTGTCGTTTGGCAGCTGCTTTGGGTGACAGTGACAATGACCTATCACCCTTCCAAAGTTCTATCTCTCTCTCTTTTCACTTCTTACTTCCTTCTTTTCTTGCTCGGTCTCACTCATCTTTAATACTGCAAGAAGCCGATTCTTCTAGGGCACTTCAGAGGCTTTTGAGAAGGCACTCTATGCTCCTGGGCGGTTGAGCTCTTCGATGGCAGAGGCCCTACCGTAGACACCGCTGCCTAGAGCTTAGCCAGTGCCTCCCATGGCGCCCCAACACCACTGTGAATTTAACTATCCCACCTTAGTTATCTATAGAACAGCAGTTAGCATTTATGTTAACATTTTAATTAGTATTTATGTAATCTAATCAATGGGTTCTCGTCTTCTTCCTGAGCACAAAGCCAGAGTAAGCATAGAACAGAAGAGACAAGAAGAGAAGAGATAGGAAGAGACAGGAGCTGTTTGCAAAGCAAGCCCTCCCCGAGTGAAGGAAGCTGTGTATATTCATACAGTGGCATGTGCACTCCTGAGCACGCGCAGTTGAAAATCATGGAGATGAACATGGTGGACAGGGTGTGCTTGGGTTCGCTTGCACCATGAAGTTTCACTTGAAAATAAGAGAAGGATGGTTTTAAGGTGTGTGCTAACAGGAGTCTGCCTTGAAGGTGCCTGAAGTGCTTGGATTTAACTCCTAGGGCTCAGGACAGAAGGGACGGTGTCTTTATTTATTTATTTTTTAAGACTTATGTATATGAGTACATTGTAGCTGTACAGATGGCTGTGAGCCTTCATGTGGTTGGGAATTGAATTTTTAGGACCTTTGCTTGCTCCCATCAACCCCCCTCGCTCTGGTCGGCCCTGCTCGCTAGTCCCTGCTTGCTCCAGCCCAAAGATTTATTTATTATTATATATAAGTACACTGTAGCTGACTTCAGACGTACCAGAAGAGGACATCAGATCTCATTGCGGGTAGTTGTGAGCCACCATGTGGTTGCTGGGATTTGAACTCTTCGGAAGAGCATCAAGTGCTCTTACTCACTGAGCCATCGCATTAGCCCGACAGTGTCTTTACAAATAGAATTTCTGCAGGGCATGGTGGTACTCAACTTTAACAGCACTTGGGAGGCAGAGGCTGGCAGCTCCCTGGGAGTTCCAGGTCAGCCTGTCTACACAGTGAGCCTAGGCCAGCCTGGGCTACATAGTGCGACTCCAGGGAGTTTTTGTTTTTGTTTTTGTTTTTTTTAAATGCCAGCACTTGGGAGATGGAAGCAGAAGAATTAGAGTTCAAGGTCAGCCTCAGCTACAGCAGCAAGTTTCTAACTGGCCCAGATTTCATGAGACGCAGTCTTAAAAAAAAAAAAAAAAATCAGCCACTGAATGACGTAGTAGAAGAGGAAGTTGGGAGATAGAAGAACTTGATTTCCTTCACTGGGAGTAAGGCTCCTTCCTGTGCTTGCAGGGGAGAAATACGAACTGCACGCGGGAACCGAGTCCACCCCCAGTGTGGTGGTGCACGTCTGTGAGAGCGAAACTGAAGAGGAAGAAGACACAAAAAATCCAAAACAGAAAATCACGCAGACGCGGCGCCCGGAGGCTCCCACGGCGGCACTGAGTGAGCGGCTGGACTGTGCACTCTGAGCGGCTGCGGTGCCTGCCGCGCCTGCCTGTCCCACCACTACAGCTGCGCCTGTCTAGGAGCACAGCCCAGGGATGCTGTTGCATCCGTCAGGCAGTTGGGCCAGCCTCCCCAGGCCAGAACGTGGGGTGAAGTAGCAGATTCGGCCAGCTGTTTGAAATTCTGAACAGTATTCTCAATGGCACTTTAAGTGACAAGGTTAGCCCTGACCATGTGGCACCTGTCTCCTCCCCCAGAAATATTAGTTCCCTTGAACCTGTAGAGCATTGGGTACCACAGGCCAGAACTAGAGTCACCCAGTGCACTGCCATTTTTACAGATTTAAAAATTAGTCTTACGGTTTCAGTACTTTGGTGTGGGTATTTTTGTACAGGTGTGGCAGTGTCTTAACAAATATATTGAGCAAAGGCTGAGTGTTGTTCAGTAGACATGACCTTTTTTTTGTTGTTGCATGAGAAGAAACCCGAGATACAAAATCATTTGTAGAAGTCATTTCTCACAAGTATTTTTTCACTAGCTTTGAGGATGAAAGGCCAAATGACTGAGATTGTCAGATCCAGATATCGTGGGCAGATGTGCTCTTAGCTCTCCTGGCTGTCCGTCTGTCCTGCCTCTCTTGGCAGTCAGTGACAGTGGTGTACAGGACTCTGCTCCCAGCTCAGCCCTTCCCAGCCTCGGCTCTGCTGGAGGAATCTCCCTTTGCCAGTGGGATGTGTCACCGGGAAGCTTGGCTGAGGACTACAGAGTTGGAGTCTGTGGGGCAGCTCTTCAGTTACTCTCTTGACCCTCCTAATGCCGGCCTGCTACTGCTTGAGGTTTCCTGTGCTGTGCGTGTAATCAAGGACGTTAGTCGTCTTAACTTTAGAAGATAATGATAAGACTTTGTGAAGACCGCTTTAAATAGGGAGAGCCAGTTTGCTTTTGTTTTCTTCAAAGACAGGGTTTCACTTTGTAGCTCCTGGGCCTCAAGTCCTCTGTGATCCTCCTGCCTCAGCTTCCCAAGTGCTGGAATTAGAGGGGTGAGCACCACACATTTCAAAGTTTTCCATTCAAGTATTTCAGCTGTTCAGAAAGAAAAATCACCTGTCCTTTCCCCCATGGATTAGGGAAAGTAATCATTCTTTTGGGGGTGGTTGGGTTTGTTTGTTTGGTTGGTTGGTTGGTTGGTTGGTTGATTTTGAGATAAGGTTTCACGCTGTAGCTCATGCTAGCCTGTCACTCATTATGTAGCCCAAGCTGGCCTTGAGGCCCAGACCACTCTCTTTCCTCAGGCTCTGTTTGTTTGGATTGTAGGCATGGGCTTGTTGTAGTCTATGCTTCCTCCTTTAACAATCATTTCCACCTTTGCTTGCAGTTGGCCCTCAGGTAGAATTGCTTCTTACACTTGAAGATGTGTTGTTGGGGCCTCCATAGGTCACTCAGCATCACTGGTCCCTTGCAGACTTTCCTGCCTTTGAGTGCTGGGCTACAGGTACATCAGCTGCTCCACTCATCAAGTATTCAGAGCTGGCTGGCCTAGGTGAAGGGGCTGGGCATAGAACAGAGAGGAACATAGCTGCAACTGCAAAGAAAAGAACGTAGAGAAATGAAGCCATGAGAGCCGTGTACTTTGCGTGACATGTTAGGGCTGAGTCCTTTTGTGGTAGGATTGATTTCATGAGCGTGCATGCATGAGCTCACACACAAACACACGCACACAGGTGCATTGTCTGTCATTAAAACCGGGTCCCATGTAGTCCAGGTTGACCTCAAACTTGCTGTGTCCCAAGGATGACCCTGAACTGCTCCTCCTGCCTCTGTCTCATAAGTGCTAGGACTGAGGGTGTGTGCCACCATACCTGACAAGAACAGGAGAGTGTCCCTTGCCTTCAGGTCCTGTGGAATGCTGAATTCTGCGTTTGCCATTGGGAGCCCTCCGTGCAGATTCAGTTGCAGATTACGATTCCACCCGCATTGGTTTTTAGATCCAAGTCATCTGTCAGATAAAGTGAGTTTGGTTTTGAGGTGACAGCTCAGTGTGGCCCAGGTTGGTCTCAAACGCCAGGCCTCAGTGGGTCTTCCCAGTTGACTGGATGCAGGCACACAGCTGCTGTAATCCTGAGACTTTGGAGGCGAATGCAGTAGATCAAGAGTTCATCCTTGGCTTACAGTGCTTTGCAGTGCTGAGCTCGGCAGTGTACTTCATTTGATTGTAAGGTAGACCCTAGCTGCCAGCAAGTGTGTTCTCACAGTTGGGGAGTTTGTGTGTTCCCCGTTATACAGTACACGTTCTCTCTAATTTTCTATGTGATCATAACCCTGTTTTAAAATTTGTCTTGGCTTTCATTTTCTACCCCTCAATGAAAGAACATTCTTTTTTTTTTTAAGTCAAGAAGTTCAAATCTGCATACTTGATGCTACCTTGGCCACTGGCAGTTGTGTTGCCACCTTATCTGGGTTCCCTGGATAGTCACATTCATGCCATGTGTTAGAATTTACATGTTAAAATGTAAACAGTAGTGAGAGCGGAGCCAGGCACAAAGGATGCATGGAGTTAAAGGTTCTACGGAATGTCCCTCTCCCTCGGTTTAGAGAATCAAGTTCTATTCCAGACTAACGGTGGGCCTGGGCTTTATATTTTTATGTAAACTATTTTTAGACTGGAGGATTTGGTTTTCAGAGGAAAGCTTTACGCATAATTAAACCATGGGAGTGTACTGGATTCTTTGATGCCTTGGGTTCACACCTACCTGCTTGCCTTCTTCTCTATAGAGCCTGAGACCTCACCCCGGGTCACCTCCAGCCTCCCTCTGTGCTCCATAATACATCTATCTTAAAGGAAACCGTTGTCTGGGTGTGGTGGCCCTGGCCTGTAATCTCAGCCTGCAGGAGACTGAGGCAGGAGGATTGAGAGAACGGGGCTAGCTTGGGCTACATGAGTTAAACCGTCTCAGAATAAGGTTTTTCCTTTTTCTTGGTGTGACAGTACAGAGCAACTGGGAAAATATTTACTTCTAGCCAAGAAGTCTGTTCTGGACTCATTCTACACAAACTTAAGTACACACACAGAGAGAGTACGATGTATGAACCTTGAGCAACCACATGACAAATGACTGTTGGTGTTTCAAACTCCCTTCAAGAGTGTGTTCTCCAGAAAAGCCATCCCTCTCAGAGTGCCACTGTTTCCCTCAGTCTTGAGTGGAGCGCAGTTCATAGTCAGGATTACCGTGTATTCAGCACAGTGACATAGGCTGTCCTCTCAGCGCTTGGGAGGCAGAGGTACCAGGGCTTGGCAAGCTTAAGGCCAGCCTGGGCCATGTACCGAGACCCTGTCTAAAAACAAGGGGATTCCTGGGTGTCCAGGTATCCCAGGGACAGATAACAGCAACTGTGCATCTTGTCCACGGCTGGGAACGTGCCGTATTCCTTCCCTGTGGTTTCTAGTCAAGGCTAGAAGTGATCCCAGATACGGTCAGCATGCAGACACCACCTACTCACTCGGGTTAGTGCTTTCTCTTGGAAACCTGCAGTTCTTGAAGTGGGTCCCGAGACCCTTGCAGGTCCCACATGGCCTGACCTGACCGGATGTGCGTTTATGACACAGGGGGGTTTCTTTTCTATCTATGCAGATAATTTGTGGTTTTCTGTACCGTTCCCTGTTGGCACCCCTCTTCCTAAGTCCAATTGAGGACTAAGGGACCACAGGTCTCAGTCCTGTGCCGTGCTGTGCCCTCTGCTGTCAGCCTCTGAGTATCTATTCACGTCATGTGTGTCTTTGACGTGTGAGAACGCATTCACAGCTGTTGCACATTGATCCCCACAACTGAACCTGCAGCTGGATTAAGTCCCGAATCCAGCATGTCTGTAATCCCCTGGTCTGTGCACTGTAGTATGCTCGCTGCACGTGTGGAAACTGGTCAGTGAGCCTCATCCGTGTGTCCTGTGATTTCAGTATCGTTGATCTGATGGGCCACAGTTCATTATCAGCTTCAACTGTCCTGTGTCCTGAGGCTTTCGAACATTCCTTGTCCTGTAAGGAGGTGACAGAGGCAGACTGTGACCCGGAAGACACTTGTGATTACCTGTAACAAACGTTGATGTTGAAACTAATAAAGAATTGTTGTTTTTTAAGTCAGCTCATTGAGCAGTCTCTTCAGTGTATATACTAGGACTGACTAGACAATAATGTAGGGCTACACATTGTGAATTCCAGGACAGCCAGGGCTATACAGTAAGACCTTGTCTCAATTAAAAGTAAACAGCTGTTCTATTTAGAAAGGAGCAGAACTCTCAAGAGGGTAGCACCCCAAATTCCTAGCCCCCAGGCCCACCCTCACCCCACTCACATTTACCAGAAGATGCCAGAGGCAGTAAGTAGCCTAAGTCTCAGTGGGTCAAAATCAACGTGTTTCTAGACTGCATAGTCGTGTCCTTGTTCTAGTGCTCTGAGCTCTGTCTGGTGGAACTCTGTAATCCTCCTGGAAGTATGTTAGGACTCAAAGGTTCTTTATATAGTTTTGAATAAAATGAACACAAAGCAAGCCGATGGTTCCACTTCCGTGGCTGCCTCTCCAGGCTGGTCTGCAGAGCTGCCACCAGGTGGCACTGTGCTTCCAGGTTGGGGCCTTGAGCTCTGCTTAAGGCTCTACTATAACTTGGGGTTCAAAAGGACCTTAGAAGGTAGGTCTAGTGCTTAGCTGGCATATACTGCGCCCCAGGCCTAATCCCCAGCACCCTGACAACACCCACCCAAACCCCTACCATCATGATCAAATCTCATTTGGTTGATAACAGTAAGCAGAAAAGACATTACAAACCGAAAAAGAAGCCATTTTTGAAAACACAGACTAGAGGTCTGAGGTGTGACCTACCTGGCAGAGTGCTTTCCTAACTTTCACAAGACCCTGTGTTGGATCCCAAGCCACCTTGGTGGCACAGGCCTATAATCCTGACACTTCTGAGGCAGGAGGATCAGGAGTTCAAGGTCATCCTTAGCTACATAGCCTGGGCTACATGATGTCAGCCTGGGCTACGTGAAGCCGTGTCTCCAAATAACAAAACAGTACGGGATAGGACTAACCATGGTCATGTATGTCTAAAAGGTCAGTTCTTTGGATTTAGACTCAAGAGGATCAGTTCAAGGTCACCCTTAACTATATACAAGTTTGAGGCTAGCCTGTGCTCCATGAAATCCTACCTCTAAAAGCCATGAAATGAAAAAGTACAGACTAGAAAATATAAGAATGAAACCTAACTTCGAAGTTAACCTCCTAAAAATAAGCTGATTTCAAAGCTCATCAGCGGGCTGGAGAGATGGCTCAGCGGTTAAGAGCACCGACTGCTCTTCTGAAGGTCCTGAGTTCAATTCCCAGCAACCACATGTGGCTCACAACCATCTGTCATGAGATCTGACTCCCTCTTCTGCTGTGTCCGAAGACAGCTAGCCTGGTCTACAGAGTGAGTTCCAGGACAGCCAAGGCTACACCGAGAAAACCTGTCTTGAAAAAAATCAAAAAACCATAAATAAATAGATAGGTAGATCGATTGATTGATCGATCAATCAATCAATCAATCTTTGGGCTGGAGCGAGCCAGGTTGACCGGAGTGAGCAGGGCTAACCGAAGCGAGCAGAGGTCCTGAATTCAATTCCCAGCAACCACATGATGGCTCACAACCATCTGTACAGCTACTCACATACAGCAGTGGTGGCGCACACCTTTAATTCCAGCACTTGGGAGGCAGAGGCAGGTGGATTTCTGAGTTTGAGGCCAGCCTGCTCTACAGAGTGAGTTCCAGGACAGAGAAACTCTGTCTCAAAAAAACAAAAAAATATATTATTTTTATATTAAATATTAAGAAAAAAAGTACGTCAGTATGTGTCAGAGTTCTGTTAGTACTAGACACAGCCATTAATATCAGCATTGAGAGGAACCCGTGTGTGCTTGCAGCTCTGACCCTTGATAGCCTCCACAGGGAAAATTCGAAATCTTGCCAAGGTTTCTCTGCTCTGCCAAGGCAAAGAACTGCTCTGAAGGTTAGAACACTGTTCTGCTGCTGTGAAGAGACAGCAGGACCAAGGCAGCTCTGATCAAGGAAAGCATTTAATTGGGTGGGAGCTTGCTTACAGTTTCAGAGATTTACTCCATGATCATCATGGTTGGAAGCATGGTGGCGTAAAGGTAGAGCTGCTGGCGAAGTAGCTGAGAACTATATCCTGGTCTCCAGGCAGGAGAAAGATGTAGACACAGATAAACTCACAGAGAGAGACAGGCAGGCACTGGGCCTGGTGTATGTGGGTATTTGAAACCTCAACGCCCACTCCATTGACAGGACACGTGCACTCAATAAGGCCACGCCTCCTAATCCTTCTAATCCTTCTCAAAGAGAGCCACTCTGCTCCCGGTTGACTAAGCACACAAATATATGAGCCTATGGGGAATTGTCATCCAAACCACCACAGGGGGTGTTGAATCTATGTTATCTAGGGGTTTGAGGCCTGAAATGTTCAGAAAAATCACTTTCTCTATTATAGTGTTTCTAGAGCCTTCTAAACCCATACAGTTGGGAATACAGTGGTCTTTCCATGAGGACGAGGTCTCTGAGAAATGCTAAGACAGCTATAACACTGCTAGGAGGTCTGCTCACTCTGTCAACCATCCCATATGTCTCATCGTTGGCTCACACGTGGAGGGATGCAGTACACACACTGCTGTCCCGGCTTTCTCAAATGTCATAACCCTCCCTCAGAGCTGCCTGCCTTTCTTTTCATTATAGCTGTGATAAAGTACCCTGACTAAATGACGTAAGGAAGAAAAGTTTTATTTCTAACTCATAGTTCCATGTTACAATCCATCATGGCAGGGAGATCAAGACAAAATGATCTTGAATCAGCCAGTTGTGCTATGCCCTGATCCGAAGAGAGCAATGCGCCGGGCGTGGTGGCGCACGCCTTTAATCCCAGCACTCGGGAGGCAGAGGCAGGCGGATTTCTGAGTTCGAGGCCAGCCTGGTCTACAAAGTGAGTTCCAGGACATCCAGGAATACACAGAGAAACCCTGCCTTGAAAAACAAAAAAAAAAAAAAAAAGAGAGCCAGAGAGAGAGCAATGCATGCATGCGAGTGCTTCATGCATGGGAGTGCTCCATGTGTGAGAGTGGGAGTGCTGCATGCATGCATGTATGTAATGCATGCAAGTGCTTCATGCATGGGAGTGCTCCATGCGTGAGAGTGGGAGTGCTCCATGCATGCTAATATTCCACTTGCTTTCTCCACTTTTCTCACTCCAGCGGTCCAGGATTCCCTGCCTAAGGAAGAGTCCTGTCCACAACTGAGATGGCGCTTCAATTAGTGTAATCAAAAGAATCCTCTTGGTCTGGTCGGGTTTTTGACAGCTCAGCTAGACACGACACTAGAGTTATCTGCGAAGTCCATCTCAGCTGAGAAAATGCCTCCATCAGATTTCCTGGTCCCCAGTCCCTGGGCAAGTAGCCTTGAGGTTTATAAAGAAGCCAGGCCGAGCAAGCTATGAGAAGCAAGGTAGATACAAACTGATCTTGAAAACAGCTGAGTGGCCAGGGTGGTGACCCAGGCTTGTAATCACAGCACTTGAGATGTGGAGTCAGGAGGGTCAGGAGTTCAAGGCCAGCCTGACCATAAGAGACCCCTGTCTAAAAAAATGATAATTCTTTGTAGCAAAAGTGGGCGGGAGGGCTGGCGAGATGGCTCAGCAGTCAAGAGCACTGAGAGCACTGACTGCTCCTCCAGAGGGCCTGAGTTCAGTTCTCAGCAACCACATGGTGGCTCACAACCATCTGTAATGGGATCCCATGCCCTCTTTTGATGTGTCTGAAGACAGCTACAGTGTACTCACATACATTAGATAGATAGATAGATAGATAGATAGATAGATAGATAGATAGATAGATCTTTTTTTAAAAATGGGTGTGAGTCACTTCTATAGTCCCTGTATTTGGAAAGCAAAACAGACAATAACAGATCTTGCACAAAGAGAAAAACAAGACAGCCACTGTTTAATACCCATAGGCAACTCAAGAACCATTTGCCATAACTGAAAAATCTTATCTCCTCTTAGGTCTCACCCAGCCTTCCTATGGGACTTACACTAATAGCACAGGGCTGGAGAGATGGCTCGTGAATAGTAATGCTTGCTGCCAAGCCTGACGTCCGGAGTTCTAGCCCCAGGACCCATGGTGGATGGAGAGAACTTACTGCCACATGTCTGCTGTGGCACATATGTACACACACACACACACACACACACACACACACATTAATAATAATGAAGAAACATTTTTTAAATGTTATTTATTTATTTTTATTTATATGAATACACTGTAGCTACCTTCAGACACACCAGAAGAGGGCATCAGATCCCATTACAGATGGTTGTGAGCCACCATGTGGTTGCTGGGAATTGAACTCAGGACCTCTAGAAGAACAGTCAGTGCTCTTAACCACTGAGCCATCTCCCCAGCCCAAGAAGAAACATTTTTAAAATTGTCAAAAAAGTGTGATTCTTCTATGTGTATGTGTGTGTGCGCGCCTACAGAGGTGTGTGTGTGCATGTGTGTGTGTGCCTACAGAGGTGTGTATGTGTGTGCCTATAGAGGTGTGTGTATGTTTGTGTGTGTGTGTGTGTGTGTGTGCACCTGCAGGTATGTTTGTATACCTGCACCACAGGGAGATTAAAGGATAATTCTGGAAGGTTCTCCTCTGTGTGGGCTCCAGGGATCAAACCCAGGTCAGCAGGCTTTCCCACTGAGCCATCTCACTGCCCCAGAACAACATAATTCCTTTTCAAAACTGTTAATACATCTGCCTTCTTCCTGCCTTGCCACTGAGCTAAGGCGAGTTAATGATTGCATGATATTTTCTTCTGCTGTAAGAAAATATTTTGCTGTGATATCTTTAAATGAAATACAAGGTGTTTTTTGGGTGATTCTTGTGCCTTTTATTTGAGGATAAATATTTCAGAAGAGTGCCCAGTGGTGCTCAGTCTGTGGCTAGATGGGTATATAGATGGGTATATAGATCGGTATATAGATGGTATATAGATGGGCATATAGATCGGTATATAGATGGTATATAGATGGGCATATAGATCGGTATATAGATGGTATATAGATGGGTATATAGATCGGTATATAGATGGTATATAGATGGGCATATAGATCGGTATATAGATGGGCATATAGATCGGTATATAGATGGGCATATAGATCGGTATATAGATGGGCATATAGATCGGTATATAGATGGGCATATAGATCGGTATATAGATGGGCATATAGATCGGTATATAGATGGGCATATAGATCGGTATATAGATGGGCATATAGATCGGTATATAGATGGGAATATAGATCGGTATATAGATGGGCATATAGATCGGTATATAGATGGGTATATAGATGGGTATTGTGATGGTTTGTATATTCTTGGGCCAGGGAGTGGCACCATTTGGAGGTGTGGCCTTGTTGAAATAGGTGGGACCTGGTTGGAGTAGGTGTGCCACTGTGGGTGTGGGCTTAAGATCCTCACCCTAGTCGCCTGGAAGTCAGTCTTCCACTAGCAGCCTTTGGATGAAGATGTAACCTCTCAGCTCTGCCTGCACCATGCCTGCCTGGACACTGCCATGCTCCCACCTTGATGATAATGGACTGAACCTCTGGACCTGTAAACCAGCCCCAACTAAATGTTGTTTTTTATAAGACTTGCCTTGGTCATAGCATCTGTTCACAGCAGTAAAACCCTAACTAATACAGAAATATGAGATGGGTATATAGGTGGGTTTATAGATGGGCGTTTGTGTGTGTGTGTGTGTGTATGTATGTATGTATATATATGGGGGGATTGGGGTTTTTTTGTTTGTTTTTTTGGATTCGTTGTTAAATAATTTACTCCAAATGAATGGGAAAACGCAGTATCACTCAGTGCTCTCTGTGGGTGGTAGACGTGAGTCACAATTTCCCTACAATTCAGAGAAGTAATCAGGTGACTCTGGTCTTGGCCCAGTGCCATGCACCTTCAGCATCTTTTGAGTAACTGAGATCTTGATTGGCGAGTTCTCTGCTCTTCCTGGCTAAGGGATTCTGTCAAGCCTGCCCCCCCCCCCCCAGAAGAGGAAATGAAGTGAGCAAGCTGGTGTTTTCTCAGTCTCTCACGAGCTGAGGTTTCTAATACTGTCTAGCTGATTTCCTGGGCTACTGTAGTCATTTCTGAGGTGATTCCTAGCCCATTAGAAATTCCTAGTAACCGCTGGTAAAGCTAGAGCAGAGAGGGGAGGGGTCCCTCTGCACCTGAGAAGCTGCCTTTGAGTGTGAAGTGATCCTAGGCTCACTAGCAGTTTCCCCTGTGAAAGGCCACACGCACACATACACACATACTCACACATGTGCATGCATGTACACACAAACACATCACCATCATCATCTCGTAGTTAATGGGGCGGGAACTGGTGTTTCTAGACTTTTTATTTCTGCCAGTGAGCAGTGACCACAGAAGGGATAACTCTAAAGACCACCACACTGTACTAAGGAAAATGGAGAAGAAAAAAACCAGAAGCCAGGCTCAAGGGAGGACTGTGACAACAGGTTGGGGAGGCAGAGAGGAAAGCCTAAAGATAAAGTGGGGCTGGTGGAATTGCCTAGTGGTTAGGGACGCTTGCTGCCCTTGCAAAGGATTTGGTTCTCAGCACCCACAAGGTAGTTCACAACCACTGGATCCAGGGAATACAGTACTCTCTTCTGACCTCCACGGACAGGGGCACACATGTGGTGCACAGACACGCATGCAGGAAAAACACACATACACATAAAATAAATCTTTTTTTTTTTTTTTTTTTTTTGGTTTTTCGAGACAGGGTTTCTCTGTATAGTCTTGGCTGTCCTGGAACTCACTTTGTAGACCAGGCTGGCCTCGAACTCAGAAATCCGCCTGTCCCTGCCTCCCAAATGCTGGGATTAAAGGCGTGCGCCACCACCGCCCAGCCATAAAATAAATCTTAACAAAAATCTTTTAACACGTTTTCCTTTGACTGCCAGTCTTATGCAGGGACCTGCCACCTGCCCTTGCAGCTGTCCCATAATAGCCAGTCATTCTGCAGACTCCTTTTGATGTGTCTGGTTAGGATAGGACCTCTGTGCTCTGGTCATAGGCTTTGACACAGACAGATAACCAGGTGACAGGTCACAGACAGGTGACAGGTCACAGGCTGGCCCAGGTGCTAGTGTTTAAGAAACAGTGACTCCAGAGCATTTGTGTGAGAAGGGTGGAGCGCAGGGGAAGCTGGGAAGGGAGGCTCCCTGAGAGTGATATCTGGGGTGACTCCACCCAGCTAGCAGAGAGCAAAAGGTGGGGCCATAGCACCAGTGACATCTCTGCTCAGGACTGTGACCCTCAGACCTGCCAGATCTCAATCTCCTTCCCCAGGGCTCCCACAATGCTAAGCAGTTAGGGGTTGTTGGGGGCGGTTCTGATTTTTGATTTTTTGGCCAAGTCCAAAGCCCTGGGTTTTTTCAGGTATAAATTGCACTAATAGTACCTTCCCTGCCGAACATTTATTTATTTGAATTTTTCAATATAGAGGTTTCTCTGTGTAATAGTCCTGGCTGTTCTAGAAGTCACTCTGTAAACCAGGCTGGCCTTGAACTCACAGAGATCCACCTGCCTCTGCCTACCAAGTGCTGGGATTAAAACAGTATGCCACCATGCCCATCTTTTAAAAAATAAAATAAAATCTTTTATTGCATTTACTTATTTCTTGTGTGCGGGCACGCCCGTGTGTGCATGAGGGGATCAAATCACAATATGTAGATGCAGTTCTCTCCTTCCACCACGTAGGCTCCCAGGGAGGGAACTCAAGTCTCTCGGCCTTAGCAGCAAGCACCTTTTCCTACTGAGCCATCTTGCCAGCCCAAGTGCCCAGGGGAGTCTGAGGTTCAAAGTGACAAGCAGGACTGAAGGCCTTGGAGTCAAGGACTGTCAAGGTTTCCTCATCTTCAGTGATTGCCACCCCCCCCCCATCACCCCGTCTGCCTGGGGCCTTTAGAGTAGTTGTAGATGTTTTCCTTTGGACAGAATGTTCTTTTACAAACTACAGTTTTCCTTTGCAATGTAACAAAGTAACACTGTGGACTCCTGCACTGCGCACTAAGCTTTCCGTGGGCGGGCAGCAGGCCGATGTCATTTCCTACTCCTCCTCACCCCTCCTCCCTCCTGAGCACTTGCCTCCCACGTTGGTCTCATTGGCCTGTTTATTATTGTTGGTTCTTAGAGCGGGGAGGGAGCTTCAGCAGGCACTGGCAACTCTTGGGTTCATCACAGGCGGTCAACGAATGCTGATTGAATGGATTCTGGACGAAGACTCTGGAGCCCAGAGAGGCTAGGAGCGCTGACAGGTGTCACACAGCACACAGGTAGAGAAGATGCGGAATTGCATCTACTCCGTGTCTTTTCGCCTCCGACTTAGGGTCCCACGTGGCACCCGGTTCAGCAGCCTGGATGGCTTTGGATGGACTTAACTACACCCAGGAAGAGCTCCTAGAATTCTCTAGATGTAGCCACAGGGCCTCGAGGTGAGGAATCACCTTGGCAGATGGCTGGAGGCTGATCTTCATTCATAGCTTCTCATTGCCATCGTGGGAATAGAAAAGCAGCTTCCCTCTAGTAAACATGCAAGCAGCTTACACAAAGCCCTAAACTGTAGCATTAAAAAAAAAAAAAATGGGGACGGCCACGGTAGCCATCTTCCAGTAACTCTCCCAAATGAGGAACACAAAGGGAAAGAGAAGAGACACCCGGTACATGTTCTCTAGGCCTTTTAGGAAACATGGTGTTGTTCCTTTGGCCACATACACTGGAATCTAGAAGAAGGGTGAGATTGTAGACAGCACTGTTCAAAAAGGCATGCCCCATCAGTGCTACCACGGCAAAGCTGGAAGAGTCGACAATGTCACCCAGCAGGCCGTGGGCATCATTGTAAACAAGCAAGTTAAGGGCAAGATGCTGGCCAAGAGGACCAATGTGCGGACTGAGCACATCAAGCACTCGCAGAGCAGAGACAGCTTCCTGAAGGGGGTGAAGGAGAACGACCAGAAGAAAAAGGAAGCCAAAGAGAAGGGCACCTGGGTGCAGCTGAAGCGCCAGCCTGCGCCACCAGAGAAGCCCCCTTTGTGAGGACTAACGGAAAAGAGTGGAGCTGCTAGAGCCACTGCATATGAAATCATGGCCTAATGTGCAAAAGAGAAATAAAAGACCGGACTGCAAAGTGTTTAAAAACAAAAATGGGGAAGTTGTCAGAGGATTGCCTGAGCTGGTTGAAACGGTCATGAAAATCAAGCTGACCATGGGGGAGAGTCGAAGACACTACTCAGTCCGCCTGCCAGCCACACAGAGGGTGGAGGCCCAGAGAGGTCACATGGTTTGTTGGGGTACCACCCTCCAGCTCTTCACCCCTCACCTGGGCCGGAGAGATGGCCCCGCAGGCCTGGTACCTGAATCCAGTGCCTAGAACCCACGCAAAGGTAGAAGAAGACAACCAACTCCACTACGTTACCTTCTGCCCTCCATGTTGAGCTGTGACATGTACACACGCGCACTCACACTCGTACATGCACACACTCACGAATGCACATACATACATACTACCACTAATAACACACACATGCATACACATACAAACATACACACTACTAACACCTACACATACACATGCACACTCACACACACATACTATTAAGAACACATACATATACACACAAACACTACTTCTAATACTAATACATGCATGTATATACACATGCACACAAACACTACTTCTAATAACAGACACATATACTTGAACACACAAACTCACATAGACATACATAATACTACTAATAATAATAATAGTAAATAATCTTTAAAAGATTGCTTATTAAAGTTACCCATTTTACTTCCTGTGAGAGTGTTTTGCCTGCCTGTTGGTATGTGCTTATGTCCATGCCTGGTGCTCAGAGAGCATTGGATCCCCTAGAACTGGAGTTAGGGGTGGGGATGAACCACTGTGTGGGTGCTGGGAATTGAACCCAGGTCCTCTGCGAGAGCAGCAAGTGCTCTAATCCTCTAAGCCATCCCTCCAGCCTAAAATAATTAAAACAAAAACAAAACATACCTTGAGTTTCTGCGTCTCTGCTGCTGCCTCTGCCCCCTCCTTGGCTGACAGGTAAAGAATTCATTTCAAAAGCCATCAGCCTGGAAAACTGGCTCCCACATGCACGCTCTAGTTCTAGTGTAATCACTGTGTACTTAGTTGTCTCTGAGCCAGTGTTGGCTCCCCACTGAGACTACACTTTAATCCCGTACAACAACGTGTGCCTGTTCCCCAGCAACCCTCTTCAAAGCCATAAACGGCAGACCACGGCTTTGAGAGAAGAGACTGGGCAATCCTAACTGAGATAAAACCAACTTCCAGGGCCAGGCTGGGGCTGAGGCTCAGCGGGGAGAGTGTTCTCTTAATGTTCACAAAGTCCTGGGCTCTATCCCTAGCACCAAACAGTGAGACTGTGTCTCAAAACGGAATACCCCAGTCAGTGCCCAAGGATAGGGCTTCCCTGAGTCATCCTGTGCTAACAAACTTGGAAGGAGCCTGATGCATTTGGGGGCTTTCCCCTGAAAAGGGACATCTCTCCCCTCCCCAAATTCCTTTTCTCCTCTTCCTCTTCTTCCTCCTCCTTTTTTGTTTGTTTGGAGTCTTTTGTTTTGTTTTGAGACTGGGTCTTATTATGTAGCCCAGGATTGCCTAAAATTCACTATGCAGACCAAGGCAGCCTGGGTCTCTCCTTCTGCCTCAGGCTCTGTAGTTCTCAATACTGAATACAGTCATCAAGCACCACACCAATACTGGACTCAATATGCTGTGCTGCTTGGCTGGAGCTCACAATGTAGATCAGGCTGCCCCAAACTCACAGAGATCCACCTGTTCTGTCACCAACAAGTACTTCTACTCGACAGGCGCACGAATCAGAGGCTTATTTTCCACCCCTCTAGCACAGACTCTGGGTGTATACTCCCTTGGCCAGAAGAAGGGTCAAGATTCTGATGGTGTGGCCCAGTGGTGAGCACCTGCCTAGTTACCTAGTGTGCACAAGGCCTTGGGGTTCTAGGCCCAGAAGCCTCGAAAGCAGGGGACATGAATTGTAGCATCAGTGGCCAGGCTACCATAACCTGTCTTAGAATAGCATCAGTCCTCTGCCTGCCTTCCTCCAGATAAGCCCCAACCACTCCTTACACACACACACACACACACACACACACACACACACACACACATACCACACCACTTTCCAGCTAGCTTTCTCTATCCCTGGCACCAGCTCCAGTGATCTACTGGAACAAGGGCTAGACCAGAGTGTGACCTTCCTTCTCACCCTCCCGGCTTCTTTAAGGGAGAAACCCCATCCTTAAAATGAAGCCTGAGCTCTTCCCCCTGTCAGGATAAGGCCTCACCATGACCTCTGACCTCAGCGTTCCCCTCAGGGTCCCCTCTTGGGTGACTTTCTGCTTATAGGCTTTGCCCACACAGGACACAACCAGGTTGTTCCTAAGAGGGTGTTTGCCTGTCCCTGTCTTGTGGAGAGAGGTCACTGCCTTCCCACCTGGAACGTTCTGAGACAGAAGGTATTGTTTCCTCCACAGAACTTCTCCGGTTCTCTCCCTTTTGTAGATGAATCATCTTGTACCCCACCCCAGAACCCCACTTCACTGGAGGTGAGGTCCATTAAGCAGGGCAGGGCTTCTGTGGTGATGCCCGTTGCTCAAAGACGCTAACCCAGAGTGAACATTCCAGGGCTTTAATGCTGGACCAGAGTAGCGGATAAAGAACGCCTTCAGTCTTCTACACTTGGGCTGCCTGGTCTTGGTTATAGTTTTAAAGGGGGGAGGGGCACTAGAGAGATGGTTCAGTGGTTAAAGGCACTAAAGGCACTGACTGCTCTTCCAGAGGACCGGGGTTCAAATCCCAGCACCCACATGGCAGGTTACAACTATCTGTAACTCCAAAATCTTAAACTCTCACAGAGACATACATACACATTCATACAGGCAAAACACCAATGCACATAAGATAAAAGTAAATATTTTAAAAAAGAAAAAACTGGGGGAAAGAAAGGGTCTGTCTCTATGTCCCTTCATTATAGGAGTGTGAGAACTTGTTCTGATGTGGTATGTTAGGGGAGAAAGGAAGAGATGGACAGAGATACAGAAGATAGGAGGACCATAAACAGATCTCTCAGAGGGAACTGTGTGTGTGTGTGTACACTTCTTTTTTTGTTTGTTTGTTTGTTTTGTTTTGTTTTTCGAGACAGGGTTTCTCTGTGTAGCCCTGGCTGTCCTGGAGCTCACTTTGTAGACCAGGCTGGCCTCGAACTCAAAAATCCGCCTGCCTCTGCCTCCCGAGTGCTGGGATTAAAGGCGTGCGTCACCACGCCCGGCGTGTGTACATTTCTCTCTGGCTCTATGAATAAATATAAATGTCCCCAGCCTGCCCATCACCTGAAGCACCTCATTTCTAGTCCTTGCCATAGTAGCACGGAGCTGAAGACACATAGCCATAGCCATAGCCACACCTGTCTTGGAATTAGTAAACAATGGATCAGAATTTGAACCCAAGGCCATCTAACAACTGAGATCTTGTACCCATACCCAGAAGAGGATCTGGAAACATCCCAGAATGTCCCTAAGAGACCCTACTCTAGTTCAGAGCCAGGAGTGCCCCCTACCTTGCCCTCCTCCATCATGTGTGGCCACTCCGTCTTTGGTGAGGCAGTGAATCATGCATGGTATTGTCTAACAGCATGTGTCAACAAACCCACGACGGAGTTTCCTATCAAAGTACAAGTAACTCTTCCATGGCTCTTGCTCCTTCGCCCGCTTGCTGTGTGAGACTGAGTAACTGCTAGATCCTTGGACTTCCATTCACAGCTGCGATTGAACCATTGTTGGGAATTGCGCTGCCAACTGTAAGTCATCAATAAATTCTTTTACTATATAGAGACTATCCGTAAGTTCTGTGACTCTAGAGAACCCTGACTAATACAGAAGTTGCTTCACACTGAGCCATGGAAGCAACTCAGGGGCGCTCGGTCCAGACCCAGTCACTTCCTGGCTCTACTCCCAGTCTGCCACTTTACCTTCTGGGGACCTGAGGCCCACCTTGTCTTCCTGGTACTTCATTTCCCTGTTTATACAAGGATCTCTTAAATCTGGTTGTGAGCCTACCGTGTGCTGGAGAGACCGTGTGGCACCCGGAGACCGTGAAGATGCGCACAGCCTAGTTGAAAGTGGGAGTGCTGTTTTTTATTTTCGTTGGTGAAGCAATAATTCTTTTTTTTAAAAAAAGATTTTATTTATTATAAATAAGTACACTGTTGCTGTCTTCAGACACACCAGAAGAGGGCGTCAGATCTCATTACAGGTGGCTGTGAGCCACCATTTGGTTGCTGGGATTTGAACTTCGGAATAGCAGTCAGTGCTCTTAACCGCTGAACCATCTCACCAGCCCAATAATTCTTTTTTTAAATTTTGTGTGTGCATGTGTTCATGTGGGAGGGGATGGAGTTAGAAGCAATCGTGCCTTTCCTGATGTGGGTGCTGGGAACTGAACTTATGTTAAGCTCATCTTCTAAGCCCACCCCACCCTCCGTGCTAACTTTTAGGCAGGAAACAGGGAATTTTCTCACGCTTGCTAGGCAAGCACTTTACCCACTGACCCATGCTAGCTGAAACGTACTATGTTTTCGGAGCCAGCCTTGAACTTGCAGCAATCCCCTTGCCTCTGCTGCCTGTGTACTACTAGAAAATTAGTTTCTAATCACGCTCAGGAGGAATTTCTGTCACCTGTAAACTGCCAGTCCTCTGGTCCTCGGATCCCACAGCTGGTCCACACTTTCACTCCATCAGCTCGCTTCATCCGATTCAGCTCTCCGTCAACGCGAGGTCCCTTCCTCCTCTTTTGTCTTCTCACAATTCCAACCTGGAAGAAGTGGGTGCGGGGGGGTGCCAGACCTGAAGTCCCCTGAGCGGCAGGAGGAGAGAGCGACGTGGGGACACTGCGGGCGGGGCGGGAGCGCTGGGCAGGTGATGGGGGAGGGTGGTCACTAGTTGGGAGGGATGGGGCGGGACAGGACCCGGAGGCGACAGCGGCGGCTGCAAGAGGCGGGGCTGGGGTGTGGAGCAGGTAGGGCGCAGGGCACGGAACGCGGGGGCTTGGAAGGACAGCGCACAGGGGCTCAGGCCCGCGGAAGATAGCTCTCCGGACCCCCAGGGGTCCCCAGCCTGGCGCGCGCCTTGGCGTGAGCCGGTAGCTGAAAGGTCAGCAACATCTCCCGGTTGTCTGCAGACACCGGTGCACAGAGGTGTTCAGGGTGCAAGCTGAGAAGCACCCCGAAGCTGGGTGCATTCGGGGCTACATCTCTGGCATGCGGAAAGCTGGTGGTTTCCTTGTCCGCTCCTACGAAGTCACAGGGAGCGACCTGGACTCCCGGAAGAAAAGCCTACGAGAGGTAGGAGCCTTGAACTCCCCTCCCCCTCGGGTCCTGAGCTCTCCTGGTTTATAAACTGGGCATCCAGGAGAGCACGCTCCTTCCGAGGCCCCAGGAGCTGTGCAGTCCAATGAGACCAGCACCCGGAAAAGGGGCCCGGGCTCGTACCAGAGTCAATAAGCGAGATGTTGAATCAGCCGCTCCTTGATAGTGGGAGATTCCAGTCCCGGGTACCTTGAGGTGGAAGGAAATGGATTCCTGCCTCCAAAGGGGCTGGGTGGGGAAGCTCTGGGGTGCGGGAGGAAGATTCTTCTTGGAAGAGGGGTTGGGGGATTTGAGAAGCTGCGAAAGGAGCAAAGAAGCCGGAGTGGAGTGGTACCCAATCCGAGTCTCCGCCTCGGCCTGGCTGGCTGTCGCCTTGAGGCAGCCTCTTCTTACCAATTCGGTTTCTTGTACCTAAGTGAAACTTTCTTGTATCTAAACGAACCGGTGATTTGATTTTATGTAAGCTATTCCTTTTTGCCAGACTGGCTCCTTGGGGCCAGGGACTGTGTCTGGTTCACAATTGCCTCACCAGCTCCAGTAAAGCTGGGCTCGTAGTTAAACCAGGGGCTTAAGAGTGGCAGCAGCATTGTGGAGCGTGGTGGCGCACACCTTTAATCCCAGCACTTGGGAGGCAGAGGCAAGCGGATTTCTGAGTTTGAGGCCAGCCTGGTCTACAAAGTGAGTTCCAGGACAGCCAGGGCTACACAGAGAAACCCTGTCTCGAAAAACCAAAACAAAAAACAAAACAAAACAAAAAAGAGTGGCAGCATCGGGTGGAGCTGGGCACCTCCTGGTGTGTGTGGTGAGCAGGCACAGGCGGCTGAGCTGGGCTTGAAGATAGGCTCCCCTGGTCTCTGTGGTTGGGATTGCCCACCTAATTCCTAATTCTCCAACTGGACTCATATCACCACCTGAACTGTAGCTCAGGCTGGACACAGGCTTGTATATAACAGCAGTAAACACTATCCCGAGCCTGTCTGGTTCTGGTGACCTCCAGGTGGCCATGTGATAACATGAGTAGCAAAGATCTGACGAGGATTGAGGCTGGTGGGAGTGCGGGCATCCAGAGGGACAGAGACAGGGACACGGTCCCCCAGAAAGGCAAGGTCAAGGCCTCTTGTAGCACTTACTTGGGTCTTGCTTATGCCTGTAATTTCAGTACTCACGAGGGTGAAGGGTGAGGCTTGTCTCAAGTTCAAGGCCAGCCCAGGCTAGATAGTAATACAATCCTTAAAAATAAGTAAATAGGGCTGGAGAGATGACTCAGAAGTTGAGACCACTGACTGCTCTTCCAGGGGTCCTGAGTTCAAGTCCCACAACCATATGATGGCTGACAACCATCTATGATAAGGTCTGGCGCCCTCTTCTGGCTTGCAGGCATATATGCAGGCAGAACATACATACATACATACATACATACATACATACGTACATACAGCGAACCCACCTGTGTCTCACTGTGAACTCTAAGTGAACAGGGAGGAGCATGGATGCTGAGTGCCCCCCTCACTGTTCCCACCCCCAGCACTGCAGGGGACATGTAGACACTCGGGGAGTTTTCTGTGGACTGTAGACCTGCGCTCTTGGCTTTGAGGCAGTCCTGGCAGAACTGTGATTTTCTTCACCCATGTCCCCCCAGCTTAGGGGTACATCCTCTCATTCATCTGAAACCTCTGCTTCTCCCTATGCCAGTGGCTCTTCTCAAATAACAGCCCTCTGCTGGACATGGGCATATTCAAGAGAGGCCAGGACATGAGGTAGCCATGATGGCTCTGCCTCCCTGCCCTGGGATGTGGGGCAGGGCGGCAGAACCAGGGATGGCAGGAGAATCAGAAGTTTTAAGGTCAGCCAGGGGGTGGTAGCACATGCTTTTACTCCCAGCACTCAGGAGGTAGAGGCAGGCGGATCTCTGAATTCAAGGCCAGTCTGGTTTACAAATTGAGTTCCAGGATTGCTAGGGCTACATAGAGCACATGGGTTCACCTAGCTGGCTTCCATGTCCCTGGTTCCCCACCCCCCACCTCCAGCAGGTTCTCCATCTCCATTCTTCTGCATATGGCCCATCTGGATTCCATCTTTGCTTTAAGATCTGGTGGGATAGGTTCTTTGTGCCCTGTCCTCAGATGAATTCCTGATCCACAGTGAGGCTAGGTAGGCAGGAGGCAGAAAGTCAGGGAGGGAGGGGGCCAGAGCTGAGTCACTTACCTGTAGTGGGGCTCCATGTTCCCCCACTCAGTGCGGCACCGGGGAAGGTGGAGCCAGCTGCAGGGTGGCAGGTCCAGGAGAAGTTCTGTGGTCCAAAGCTCTCCGGCAACTTTACAGCTCGGTCTGAGGGTGGAAAAGAGGGTGTGTCTGTCTCTGAGACAAGGCTTGTTCTATAGCTAGTCTGGAGCCTGTTCTCAGGACCTCCTGTCTGTGCCAGGCATGCCTGAGCTGATGAGACCCCCAAGCCAGGGTCCCAGTGGCAGCAGAGTGGGAGGTGTAAGAACGGGGCACCTTGGGGAATGATGAGGATCTAGAAACCCAGCTGACCTTGTGCCAGAACTGAGGAGGGGACGACCAGCAGGGACTTTACCCTACACTGTGCCCAGTGTCTGCATGTGGTTTAAACCTCGTGTCTCTGATCTACCACTCCCTGATTTATCGATCAGCAGCAATTACTTAATAATGTCAGTGCCCCCTTTTGGAGAAACCTGTGTCTAGGACCTGCTGTGACAATTTTTAGGGCATGCTGCCTTGAAATTTTAAAATTCTTCCTACCACTGGGCATGGTGGACCCTTTCACCCAGAACTTCTCGAGAAGGCCAGCCCCTCTAGTCCTCTCAGTTCTGGGAGCCACACCTTAGCTCTCTTTCCAGCTGCAGACCTGAAGGATGCCCAGAGGACAAAGGCAGATTCCTCTCTGTTCCTCCCTCATCCAGCTGCAGTGTCTGGTCCTAGAGACATTAGCAGTGATCCTGCGAGCAGCCTACGCCTTCAGCTGAATTCCTCCAAAAGCCTCAGGCGCTCAACGGATGGGACATTCATCCCTTCCTAACCCCACCCCCACCCCCGCAGTTGCACAAACAGGCTTTAGAAGTATGAACACCCAGGTGGTGTTCCCAGGGATGGGCCTGAGTCAGTCAGACTATCTATCTCAGGCTGGCCTCGAACTTGCTACATAGCCAAAGATGACCATGGGAGTTCAAGGACCCCTCGGATACTAACACCTCTGACAGTCATATCCTGTATGTAAAATAGCAAAGCATAAACACAATCTCCTCCATTCTTGTTTGTTTGTTGTGTTATTTTAAGACAGGGTTTCTCTGGGTAGCCCTGGCTGTCCTAGAACTTGTTCTGTAGATCCGACTGGCCTCAAACTCACAGTGAACTGCCTGCCTCTGCCTCCTGAGTACTGGGATTAAAGACATGGGCCACCACCATCCAACTTTTTAAACTTTTTTTTTCTTCAAACTTTAACCATCTCTAGATTTCTGCTGATGCCTAAACACCTAAGACAGTATAAGCAATTGTAAAACTGTTATTTGGGGGAATAACAACTAGATATGGGTCTTTTCATTACATTCTTATTATTTGTCCAGGGGAACAGGGAGGGATGCATACCACGGCATTCAGAGGACAACTTTTTTTTTTTTTTTTGGTTTTTGTTTTGTTTTGTTTGTTTGTTTTGTTTTGTTTTGTTTTGTTTTAGACTGGGTTTCTCTGTGTAGCCCTGGCTGTCCTGGAACTCACTTTGTAGACCAGGCTGGCCTTGAACTCAGAAATCCGCCTGCCTCTGCCTCCCAAGTGCTGGGATTAAAGGCGTGCGCCACCACTGCCTAGCCAGAGAACAACTTCTGAAAGAGGGTTCTCTCTTACTATCATGTGGGTCCCCAGGGATCGAACTCAGGTAGTCAGGCTTGGCGGCAGGCCCTTTTACCCCATGAGCCGCCTAGCCAGCCTATTTCTGAATATACTCAGCTGTGACCTGCTGAGCTCATGCCCATGGACCCTGCAGATCCAGAACTGACTGCAGAAGCTCTCAGCAGGTCTTCTTGAAAGTAACCAATTGCTTGGGAAGGAGACAATAGTGTGTAACTTTCCAGGTAGTTATAGAGTGTCATAGCCAGAGGTGGAATTCAGATTCTAATCTTTACTGGGAAGATTTAGCCTCCTCATCCTACCTCCCCCGCCCCCGCCCCCCCCTCCCCGGGCTGGAGAGATGACTCAGCTGTTAAAAGGGCTGACTGCTCTTCCAGAGGTCCTGAGTTCAAATCCCAGCAACCACATGGTGACTCACAACCATCCGTAATGACATCTGATTGATGCCTTCTTCTGGTGTGTCTAAAGACAGCTACAGTATACTTACATATAATAAGTAAATAAATCTTTGGGCCGCCAGAGTGAGTAGGGCTGGAGGGAAAAGAAAGAAAGAAAAAAAAAAGTTAGCTTTTCCCTAATGGGCTTCAATAAAACTGCCCTTCACGTGTGGTACTTAAATCCTAAGGCAGAGGAGTGATGGGAGGTGGAGTCCAACATGGACCTTGAGGGAGGGAATCCATCTTCAGTTGTCTGGGGGGTTGTTAATATTTGTCTAGCTACTTCACCATGGAGAAGGATGGCTGCTCCATCCGTAGTGCTGGAGGCTTGAGGAGTAACTCACTTAGAACCACAGCTGGCTGTAACCTTCGTGGGCCACCCCAGAGACTCACTGCCACCAGCTGGACAGCAGGGATCCACACACACTCAGAGGTTCCACAACCTCCCCAAACAGTGCCTCCAGCTGGAGACTAAGTATTCAAACAGTGAGCTTGCTGGGGGAGTGGTTTGAATGAGAAAGGCTCCTGTAGGCTCTGCTATTTGAATGCTTGGTTTCCAGTCAGTGCAACTGTTTGGGAAGGATTAGGAGGTGTGGCCTTGCCAGAGGAGGTGTGTCCCTAGGTTTCAAAAGCCCATGCCAGGTGTGCTTGCTGTCTCTCGAGTTCTCTCTCTCTCGAGTTCTCTCTCTTTTTCTCATTCTCTCTCTTTCATTCTGTCTCTCTCTGTCTCTCTCTCTCTCTGTGTCTCTCTGCCTGCAGATCAGGATATAAGCTGTAAGCTCTTGGTTACTGCTCCAGCACCATGCCTGCCTCCATGCTCCCCACCATGATGGTCATGGACTCACAGTCTCTGAAACTGTGAGCCCCCAGGTGAATGCTTTATTCTGTAAATTGCCTTGGTCATGGCATCTGCTTGTGCACTCGATCAGCGACTCAAACAGGGACATTTCAGACCCAGAGCAGAACAGCAGTTGATATGACTTCTGTGATAGAAAGACAATAATTATCCATGTGCAAAGTCAAGTCACAGAAGGAGATGGACAGCATACCCTCACACAGCAGAGGGAGGCGCTAGGCACGGCGCTGTCCATCTGTCACCCCAGTACTTGGAAGGTGGAGGCAGGAGAATCAGAAGTTCAGGGTCGTCCACAAGTACATAGAGATGTCAAGGCGAGCCTGGGCTATGTAAGAACCTGTCAAGAAAAAGAAAAAAGGAAAGAAAAGAAAAGAAACCCCAAAAGAGGTCAACAAGGAAATCACCGAGAAAGGAACTCAGGTTTAAAATTCAGAGGTAACAGGAGAGAGCAATGGCTCTCAGCCTTCCTGATGCTGAGACCATTCATGTTTTGGGGACCCCCCACAACCATAAAATTCTTTTGCTGCTATTCCATAACTGTAATTTAGCTACTGTAATGAATTATAAATATCCAATATGCGGAATAGCTGATATGCTACCCCCGAGGAAAGGGTAGTTCTACCCCAAAGGGGTGGAGACTCACAGGTTGAAAACAACTCGGGGATTTGCATGAGCACATATTAAAGACTCAGAATAACCAACAGTGAAATAAGCCTCCATCACAGTGAAGGTGAGACTGGAACCATAAGGACTGGCTGGAGGAGTGGCTCAGCGCTTGAGAGAACTGGAAGATCTTCCAGAAGACTCGGGTTCAAATCCCAGCTCACAGATGGCGGCTTAAACCATCTAAAAGTCCAGTTCCAGGGAATCCGATGTCCTCTTCTGGTCTCCATGCCTCTACAGAACGTAGACCTTTTTATTAAAAAAAAAAAAAAGTGAGGGCTGGAGAGATGGCTCAGAGGTTTAGAGCAGTAGCTGCTCTTCCAGAGGTCCTGAGTTCAAATCCCAGCAACCACAGGGTGACTCATAACCATCTGTAAAGTGATCTGATGCCTTCTTCTGGTTGTCTGAAGACAGCAACAGCGACAATGTATTCACATAAAAAGTGAAAGACCAGGACAAGAGCAGGGAGCCAGCGGTCACTCTGATAAAGGAAGCAGAGGTGGTGCTGTCCTTGGAACGGAAAGAGAAGAACCATTCAATCTGTGGTCCCAACGCCAGCCAAACTGCCCTCCAAACATGAACTCACCATAAAAGCATTCCTAGGCAAATAAACAAAGCCTCAGAAAGTGGAGCCACGGAGGGAGACAACTCAGAGGAAATAGTTAACTATGAAAAGAAACAAACTGTCAATGGCGACCCTGCACAGAGCAGGGTAGAGGGTGCTCAGCACTCTAGAAAGCAGGCTGTTAAGTTTTGTTTGAGACAGGGCCTTGAACCTCCTGCCTCTGCCTCCAGGATGCTGGGGTTACAGACATGGGTGTGCCACCACGCCTGACTTAACGGTGCTAGGCAGGCACTCTGCCAATTGAGGTATCTGCACTGATCTTTGTTTTGTTTTGTTTTGGTTTTGGTTGAGACAGGGTCTCACAACCCAGCCTTGGCCAACCTTGAATTCCTCTGGAGATCAGGGCTTCGCCTAACTATTGGCATGTCGGGGTATTCCATGACCATTGAGAATGGGCCCACCTGGAAGCCTGGCAGCCTAAGACAGCCACAGGAACTGTTAAGCCAAGGGAAAGCTATGGCTGGGCTCCGTCCAGGGAGACAGAAGCTCAGCTGTGCCAGTGCTAACCCTGCCTGCCAAGGTCGCCAGGGTCACCAAAGCCCTTGCTTTGCTCTGTTTTTTTTTGTTGTTGTTGTTGTTATTTTTTTAAAGATTTATTTATTTATTTACTTTATGTATGTGAGTACACTGTCGCTGTCTTCAGACACACCAGAAGAGGGCATCAGATCCCATTACAGATGGTTGTGAGCCACCATGTGGTTGCTGGGGAATTGAACTCAGGACCTTATGCTTTTCTTCTAGCTCCAGCCTGCTCGATAGCTGCTCCCTAGCTGTTGTTGTTCTTGCTCCAACCCATTTGCTGTTGTTGTTATTTCTGTTTATTGGTTTGGTTTGGGTTGTTTGAGAGGAGGTCTCAGGTAGCCAAGCCTGGCCCTGTAGCAGTGGGTGACCTTGAGCTTGTGACCCTCCGATCTCTGCCTCCTGGGTGGTAAGATTACAGGCACACACCACTCTTCATTGCCCCAGAGCTCATCCATTAGGCTAAGCCTGCAGTCAAGTGAGGTTCAGAGATTCCTCTCTGTCCATCTCCCCAACACCACGCATGGCTTTTACCCAGGTTCTAGGGTGTGAACTCAGGCGAGCACCTCACTGGCTGGGCCGTCTTCCCAGTACAGAATTCCGGTCTCCTTTGTTTGATTAAGTTAGTTCCTTGACAGTTTAACACTTATTTATGATACATTTAGCTGCCTCTCCTTTCCCCATCTCACCCCCCCACACACACACACCGGTCTCCACCATCCCTTCCCTCCCCAACCCCGCCCTCCTCCCTGTCTGTCCCTTTCCCAGATTCATGACTTTCGGCTTTGTTATGTGACCCATTTCGTTTAGTGCCTTCGGTGTGACTGTTGCATTGTGACTACCCACTGAGATCTTTTGGGTGCTGTTTTGATTTTAATGTTTTATTACAGCTATTTATTTTGGAGGGGTCCGTACATCATGGCACACATGTGGGGAACTGCTAAGGCTTACAGGCAAGTGTCCTTACCCACGAGGCCATTTTGCCAGCCCTGGGAGCCTGATTTTTTTGAGACAGGGTCTCAGATTCACAATATAGCTGAGACTGGCTTTGAACTTCTGCTCCTCCTGTCTCCAAGTCATGAATGCTGGGGTTAGGATCATATAACACCAGACCCAGCTCCAGCGTCCTGTTTTGTTGTCGTTTGCTTGGTTTTGGTTTGGTTTGATTTTTCTTTTTTTTTTTCTTTCTTTTTTCGAGACAGGGTTTCTCTGTGTAGCCCTGGCTGTACTGGAACTCACTCTGTAGACCAGGCTGGCCTCGAACTCAGAGATCCATCTGCCTCTGCTGCCCAAGTGCTGGGATTAAAGGCGTGCACCACTACCGCCCGGTCTCCAGTGTTCTTTTATGTTTTTTGTTTTGTTTTGTTTTGTTTGGATTTTGACTTTGAGACAGGGTCTATGTAGCTCTGGCTGTACTGGAACTCACAGAGATCCACCTGCCTCTGCTCTCCGGGTGCCCTCTGGGTTTTGATCAGAGTCCAGGCAAAAGAGATGCTCAGGGTCTGAAGCCTGTGAGTTTCTACACTCCTCTACCTGGCTGTCACCTGAACTCAGGGACTCCTCCTTGTTAGACAACTCCCCCATGTGTGTCACAGCACTCGGTGCTCTATACAGGATCTACATACGGATCTACCTCCCTCTACTCCCCAACCCCCCACCCCTGAGATTATACACAGACAGGCAGGCAGATAGACCCCTCCACACCCAGCCTTTTTCCTTGGGTCCTCATGCTTTTGGGGCAAGTGCTTGACTGACTAAGCACCACGCACCCCCCCACCTCCCCCTTACCCTCTCTCCTCCCCCACCCCAGCTCTGATTTTGTCTTGATTGGACTGCAAGCTGGGCGAGCGTGGAGACCATCCAGCAGGTTCGGTAAGGAAGCGAATCTGTCCAGTGCGGCTTTGTGCCAGCTGAGGGCTTTTATACATATTTCATTTTATCCTAACAGCAAACCCACGCTGTCTCAGCTACTGTCCTGCTGCTATGATAAAGCACCCCGATAAAAAAGCAACTTTGTGGGGTACTGGGGAGATGGCTCAGTAACCACTGACTGCTCTCCCAGAGGTCCTGAGTTCAATTCCCAGCAACCACATAGTGGCTCACAACCATCTGTAATGGAATCAGATGCCCTCTTCTGGTGTGTCTGAACGTAGGACAGTATACTCACATACATAAATAAGTCTATTTAAACAAACAAACAAACAAACTTTAGGGAAAAAGGGTTTATTTTGACTCCCGGTTCAAGGGCACACAGTCCATCACTGCGTGGGAGGCATGGTGGTAGGATGTGGAAGCGGCTGGTCACACTGCATCCAGAGTCAGGAAGCAGAGCATGACAGTTCCCCTCTCCTTTTGTATAGTCCAGAATCCCAGGCCAGGCAACCCTCTTCCCCTTCCTGAATGTCCTTTGTCCCCCCACCCAGTCTGCATTCCCACAGTTGAGCCCAGCCAGATCTCTCTTCCTCTCTCTGCCTTACCAATCTCTGTAGAGTAAATGGTGCCGATAAGCCCCCAACATAAGCTTTGGACCCAGGGCCTTCTGCCTTCACCCCTCTCCTCTAAGACTCTGAGCTTCTCCCTCATAGCTACTTAAAGGCACCCGAATGGACAGAGTGTCATAGTTCTGTAGCGCTCTGCTCTGTGGTAAACATGCGACTCTGGACTTCTTGGTAAGGAAATGAAGTCCCTGCTAGCCTGTTTAGCAACAGCCCCTCCTGGCCAGGGTTCTCTGACACTCGGAGCCAGCTGGGGACACACAGTTCCCAGAAACGTACAGTGACAGGGTACCTTCCCTGCTCAGTACCCTGACACATCCAGGGCGTCTACCCAGCCTCTTCTGTGCCCAATACATTTGTCTGGTCTCTGCACACCTCAGAGTATCTTCCATAGTCCCTACAGCCTGCTGAGGGAGACAGTGGGGGCTCTGGGAAGCACAAGGTGCCTGGGTCTCCCTCTGATACTTGCAACTGTGATGAGTTAGGTTCTTGGAATCTAAGGGTCCTTGGGTGTGAGGTAAAGGGGATGCGATGGGGCTTCAGACAGATGAGAGTGTGAGGCCTCAGGCACAGAGCCATTAGGAGTGTTCACCATGGCCACTCCAGCTAAAACACATGGAGGCCCTGGCCACAGCAGGATGGCCTGCCCACAACTGAAATTCTTGGGATCCTATCAGCCTCTAGACACAGCATATACTCAGCCTCTGGGACCAGAATATGTGCCACGTAGATATTTTTCACAAACCAAGAGGACATTTTCACAAGAGGACATTTTCACAAGAGGACATTTTCACAAGAGGACATTTTTCACAAACCAAGGCCCTGAGCTCAGCTCTGCAGAGAGTGAGGCATCAGGTCCCAGGACTCTGAGGTCTGGAGAGGATCCTCAGAGGTGAAGACACGGGGTCCGGCAGATACGGGACAGGCTGGGACAGGATGCCCAGACAGACAGGCACCTAGAGAATGCTGAACCCATGTGAGAGTCACCAGGTACTGTAGGGAGCCCCACAATATTTTGAAGGCCCTCCAATGAGATTATAGCTTATTTTAAAGTCAAAGATAGGGAAGCCGGGCCGGTGGTGGCACACGCCTTTAGTCCCAGTACTCAGGGTTGCAGATCTCTGAGTTCAAAGCCAGCCTGGTCTACAGAGTAAGTTCCAGGACAGCCAGGGCTACAAAGAAAAACCCTGTCTCCCAAACCAAACAAACAAATAAAGTAAAATCAAATCAAATCATGGTTGGGGAATGGACAGTTGTGGGCTCTCCCCCTTGGAATCTCAGAATATAGGAGGCTGGGGTCAGAGGATCATGAATTTCAGGCTCACCTGGCCTATGACATAAGACTGTCTCAACAAGGAAAAAAGAAACTGGGCAGCACTTTTTAAGGTGGAAGAAAATGTGACCCCCATGTTAAAAAATAAAAAGTCCTTAGAGGTATGGTGAGAAATATTGACTCGACAGAATCCCACAAGAAGCAGGCTTCATGGCCTGTCTATGAGGACGTCCCTAAACTAGGATAAGTAAAATGAGCAGATCCGTCCGAAATTCTACCAGCACCACTGGGTACCCTGGGAGAGCAAGGGAAGATGTCACCTGAGTGCCAGTAGCTACCACCATGCAACCGACTCCTGACCGGTCTCCTTCCTCACTCCAGACACAGTGTGACCAGCCAGCCACCTCTTTGCACCAGCCCCTCCCCTCCATGACTGTTGTACCCTCAACAGGGCCATGAGCCGTTGAGGGTCATAAGCCCTTCCTCAAACCGTGAGCCAAATAAGCCCTTCCTTACATTGACTTTGTCAAGAGTTTTGTCACGGCAGCAAGCAAGGAACTAATACTCTCTTTTGTTGAGCTCCTTGAACTCCTGCCCCTTCTACTTCACCCTCTGGGTGCTGGGATTACAGGTGTGCACCACCTCGCCCAGTCTATGCTGTGATGGGGAATCAAGCTACAGCCTTGTAGGTAAACACTGCCAGTTGAATTGCTTAGCAGGTAGCATGAAGATCCAAGCCCGTCTGGGTCCAAACCGTTATTGTTACTATACCTCACTGGGTATTCACTAATAACTTTATTTGATAGAGTCCTCTCAGCCTGAGGTGGAGACAGTCACCCCATTTTACAGCAGAGCAAACCAAGGCCAGAAGAGAAGGGAGTTCTGTGCCCACAGTCTCTTGTCTAGTCAGTGAGGGAGTCCAGAACCAGTCCCTGGCCCTCTTGACCACCCCTGGCTGTGTTCAGAGCATTTCCTGTCTTCCACTGTGCAGTCCTTCTACCCTCTCTGTGACCCTCAGTGTGACCCTGCACAAATGACGGTCTGCCTCTCTTCCCACCCACTTTCTTCCCGAAGCTTCCAGCCCCACAGAGGGATCCGAATGGCGTGCCCATCCCCCCCTCCCCTCAAACACACAGCCAAGCAGGAGCTGCTACTGCAGCCCCAGAGGCTGTGGAGAAAAGGAGGTGGCTTGCCAAAGCAAGAGCACAGGTTTACATGAGGCTCCGGTCCCCGGACAAATGCCCCTCTGTACCTTCAGGCCTATTGTGACTGGCAGCCGTCCAGCGCTCACCGCGGGCAGCTTCAGAAGTTGGGATTGGTCTGTCTGCAGTCCTCGCTGCAGCCCTGCCCTGCCAGGTCCTGACTTGGGCAGGAAACAGGGGGTGTACTCTCTCTGGAATAGAGACTGTGCTAGGCAAGCCAGCGTGGGGAGGGTGAGGGGCCACACCCTGAACCACTCAGGAAGCCCAACGTCTTAAGGTAGTGAGCAGCTGAGAGGAAGGTCACTGGGTCCCGACTGTCCCATTCCACGGGACAGAAAGCTGTACACTAGACGGAACAAGTGACTTTGGAACAGTCCCGCAGCCAATGAGCAACAAAGGTAAGATTTAAATCCAGGACCCCTCCCTCCCTCTCAGGCCAACATTCCAGCTATCAGGGTCTCTGCCATGCTCCCGTGTGAGGCTACAGATCAGGAGATATGGGCTCCCTGAAAGGGTGGCCTGCCTAGACACTGGAGCACTGGGTTCCTGGGACACCGTGTCTCCATTGAGCAGAGCAGTGAGTCTCAATCTGCCTACGATGCGACCCTTTGATAGAGTTCCTCGCGTTGTACTGACCCCAACCCTGAGATTATTTCATCGCTACTTCATAACTGTAATTTTGCTATGGTTATGAATTGTGATGTAACTATCTGAGAGGCAGGATATCTGATATGAGACATTACCCCAACGGGGTCAGGACCCACGGGTTGAGAGCCCCCACCCCAGCGAGCTTTTCTCTCTGTAAGTCACACATGGTAAGCACTTGGAGCCTGCCACGTCCTCAGGAATGGCAGAAGGAGAGGCAGGAACCCAAATCCAGACAATGTCACACACGATACACGGCTCTGTGACCCCAGCACTTGGGAAACTGAGGTAAGGGGTGGAGTTACAGAGTAAGATCAGGCTGGACTCAAACTTCAAACTTGTAGCAGTTCACCGTGTAGAGTAACCGGAATTATTATAGTGATCTCCTTTTTGTTTAAAAAAGATGTATTTATTTATTATATGTGAGTAGATTGTAACACACCAGGAGAGTGCATCAGATCTCATTCCGAATGGTTGTGAGCCATCATGTGGTTGCTGGGAATTGAACTCAAGACCTCTGGAAGAGCAGTCAGTGCTCTTAACCACTGAGCCATCTCTCCAGCCCTGCTTTCCCATTTCTAACAGGCCTTATTTCTTTTTCTTTTCTTTTTCTTTTTTAAAAAAGATTTCTTTATTATTATTATACATAAGATCACTGTAGCTGACTTCAGACACACCATAAGAGGGCATCAGATCTCATTATGGGTGATTGTGAGCCACCATGTGGTTGCTGGGAATTGAACTCAGGACCTTCGGAAGAGCAGTCAGTGCTCTTACCCGCTGAGCCATATCACCAGCCCCAGGCCTTATTTCTGAAGACAGACAAAAACAGGCTGGAGAGATGGCTAGTGGTTAAGAGCTCTCTGGTTACTCCTTCAGAGGACCCAGGTTCAATTACAACCTCCACACGGTGGCTCCCAACCATCTATAACTCCAATTCTAGGAACTCTGACACCTTCTTCTGACCTGGGCACCAGGTAGCATGTGGTGGATAAACACAGTCAGAACTCTCACACACTACAATAAGATCAATACATCTAAAAACAATGGGGGAGGCCCGCTGGAGAGATGGCTCAGTCAATGACATGCTTGCCGCACAAGCGTGAGGACCTGAGTTTGACACGCCCCAGCAACCACATAAAAAGCTGGGAAGCAGGCAGTGCCTTTCATTCCAGAGCTGGGGAGGCAGAGACAGAAGGATCCCTGGGGCTCACTACCTAAGCCAGTATGTGATGAACTTCAGGCCAGCAAATGATCCTGTCTCATAAAACCCGTGGGTCGCACTTGAGGAATGACACCCAAGTTAACTTCTATCCTCCATATGCACACCTGTATGTGACTGTGGGGTGGGGGAAAACATTACTATTATGTGTATATATGATGTGTGCAATGTGTGCACATGGGGGTGTGGGTGCATGTGTGTGTGCATATGAGCGAGAGAAGTGGGGGGAAGGGAGAGTGAATGACTTTGGGGAGTCGGTTCTCTCTTGGGTCAGGCTTGTGCTCTGAGCACTGTTACCTGCTGAGTTATCTCTCCTGCCTCTTGCTTTCAGTAAGTGACTCAGTAACTCCGAGTTCTCTCGCTTCATGGGAGCAATACTGCCACGGCAGCAGGGCACTAAAAGAGAAACGGGGTGGGGGTTCTCGACAGGCCTGGTTGTTACTGTGGGTCAAGGGCGAGTTATTTTATGCCTCTCTTTGCTGTTGCTGTACCCTGCTCCACGCTTCCTCTCTACATGCATCCCGAGGCTCTCTTGGTCCTCAGTTTCCCTGATTGTAAAGGAGAAGGCTGTGGACACAGGAGCAGCTGCCTCCTGGGGTTCTCATGGAGGATGTGGCAGATGAGGAAGCACTGGGGGGGCCGGTGTTGAAGTAGAAGTGAAGATCTCTCCCTTGGCCTCGGCGGGGAGCTTAGATTCCGCTGTAGCTCATCTACCTAACCCCAGCAGCCGATCAGTCACCTGTCTGTCTGTCCAGAGAGTGGGGAGTGTCCGTGGCTGGTAGAATCCTCTCTCCCTACTCCCTTCAGACAGACATCTCACCCCAGGTACGTGCCCTTGTCTCCCGATTCTCCTGCCTATAGCTCTGTGTCGGAGAGTGCTAGGTTTACCACTACACCCAGGGCATGACCCTAGGGCAGGCCAGGGACGCATTGTACCAGTGAGCTATACCCCAGACACTGCGGCTTAGGTGGTTGTTGTTGTTGTTGTTAGACATAGCCTTCTAGCTCCAGGCTGGCCTCCAACTCACGATCCTCCCCAGTGGTGGGGTTCCTGGGTGTGTGCCATCACACCCAGCTACAGTTCCCATCTAATCTAATTCCCACAAGACCAGTGGAAAAGCTCTACTGGAACAGGTCCAAACAGGAACTGTGAAAGACAGGTAAGGTAAGGAGGCCTGGGTTGTAATGACAGAATTCAGGCAGGGATCGTGGACCAAAAAAAAAAAATTTTTGAGCCTAGCATGAGGGCACAGCTCTTGGATGACTGGGAATTTGAAGCCAGTCTGCTCTATGTAAAAAGTTCCAAGACAGCCACAGCTTCCCAAGTCTGTGTTTCTGAAAAGAAAATAAAAGCCATTATAAATATTTCAGGCTCCCGATAGCCCACTTTAAGGATTGCTGAAATGGAAGATATTTAACCAAGAAGAACGTTTTCAGAGACCACAGAATTGCTCTTTTCCAGGGTAGGAAGAAATCCTTAGACGCTTGGGTTCCGCAGGCTAGTTACCGACCTACCGCTAACTGCTACCGCCACCTGCTGGACAGAGGTAGAATTGCCACGCTGCTATCCGCAGTAGGGAATCCATGAGGTTTCACAGGTTTGGTTTGTGGAAAAGATGGTAAAAGGGAATAGGGCCAGCAGCGAGATTGGGGGTGGGGTGATGACAAAGTGATCGTCATTGTCTGTAGCTCCAAAAAGCGCCAGTATTTCGGAAAGTCGGAACTTTTCTTTAATCTCATTTAAGCTTCTTAATTATTTATTTATTTTGTGTATGTTTGATGATGCATGGGTAGAGCTTAAAGGACAACTTGTACAAGTCCCCCCTCTTCATAAATCATGTGGGGGTTAAACTTGGATCATCAGGTTTGGCAGCAAATGCCCCGATTTCACGTTTTAATTTTTTTTTTTTTAATTGCTGAGGTAAGGGTTTCATGTAGCCCAGGCTGAACTCATACTTAATGTGTAGCCAATGATGACCTTGAATTTCTGACCCTTCCATGTTTCAGGTGTGACACCATTGATACAGTGCTGAGGACTGAGCCTGAGGCTGCTTCTTTTATTTATTTATTTATTTATTTGGTTTTTTGATACAGGGTTTCTCTGTGTAGCCCTGGCTGTCTTGGAACTCACTTTGTAGACCAGGCTGGCCTCGAACTCAGAAATCCGCCTGCCTCTGCCTCCCAAGTGCTGGGATTAAAGACGTGTGCCACCACGCCCGGCCTGAGGCTGCTTCTTGTGTGTTAGGCAAGAGTGTTACCTACCGGGCTCTGTCGCACTCATGGAAGCCGAATCGCTTTACTGAAACTCTGGGTTGCGGGTGGATATTTGTGAGTTTGTCTGCTGGGGATTTGGTTTTCTTGTCTTCTCCAGGGAGAAGCTTGGAAGCACAGGGAGGGCTAGGGCGGAGATGTATTGAGGTGTTGGAGGGGGACAGCATTTATCCTCCTGATAACAGTTCTTACACTTGACCCCAGGGGGAGTCAAAGGGAGGATGAGTCAGTATGTAAAGGGTCATGACCTCCGCCACTTCCCAGCCCAGCCCCCACACAGGACCAGTTAACCAGCAGAGGGAACAACCGGCTCTTGTGGAGACGGAGACGCTAGCTTGAGTAAAGTTAGGCTGAAGTATGTCAGAGTGTGTTCAAGAGCCGGCACGGTAGGAGCTGGGATCAAAGCTGGAGTAAGCATTCTGGCTCTGTGAGTGGAACCATCCTTAGCCATCTTGGGTTTCTGTCCATCTCAATACTCACGAAGGCCATCTCTTCTGTGTGTGTTCTCTGGGAAGCAGTCTAAGGGAGGGGGAGGGGATTCACAGTGACTGGCTGGGCGTCCCAGAACTCAGCCTATGGCCTGGTATAGCTTTGGCTAACAGCTACATTAGGTGGGGCTCCTGTCTACTCTGCACCTCGGATGCCTCCTCTGTGCAGTGGGTGCCGTGGCTGCACCCTCCCCTCCAGAATGAGGATGAGGGTGGAATAGGATCCTGCCTGGGGAGGCCAAGAGCCATGCTCATTACCGTAGTTGTGAAATTAGCTGTGGTCTGGAAAGGCCAGCCTTGCCGTCCCGAGTATCCCGACGTCCCACGGCCATGGGCATGCACAGTCCCCTGTCTTGGGTCTGGCTTGGTTAGCTACGGTTGCTGGGGCCCCCACACATGAAAGCATCCACACCCGTAGCCATCAGTGTTCACCGCCCTCCTCCCACCTTCTCTGATGTGGCAGGAACAGAGATGCCATTGAGAGCTGTCGCTGCCGGCATGAGGCAAGATCGGCTCTGGGGTTGCTCACTGTTCTTCTTGAAGGAGGAGTGACTGGCCGCCACCGGCACCTGAACCCAGCACCCAGGAGGTGAACCCGGACGGACCTGAGGAGGATCCTGTGTCCTGTGTCCTTGGGAGACTACTCACTGGTCAGTGTGTGTGTGTGTGTGTGTGTGTGTGTGTGTTTATACATGTGTGTATCTATGTGTATACATATATGTATGCTTGAATGAATCTGTAACGATGCGAGGGGGTATGAGGGCATATGTATGTGTGTATATGTGTTTATATGTGCATATGTACATGTGTGTATATTTATAGGGGAATGAGTGGGAGTGGGTATGAGGGTGTATGTATGTTTGGCTATGTGTTTATATGTGTGCATGAGTACACATGTGTGTATGTTTGTGTGAATCAGGGAGTGGGTGGGAGTGGGCATGTGTATGCATGTGTGTGTGTATGTGTGCATCTGAGTGTTACTGCAATGACTGGTCACTGCTCCCACCAGGTGCATCTCAGGGCAGAGGGGTGGCAGAACACGGGCATTCCAGGGGGCTGCTCTTCAGTTTGCAGACTAACTGAGCACAAGAGTGAGCTTTGTAGCTCTGAGCCTCAGGTCCCGATGGGAAGCCATGGGAAAGGAAACCCTGTTTTCTGTGGCATCTTGTACTGGGAGCAGGTACTTGTACTGGGGTTACACAGAAGGTTTGGGCAAATGCGCCTTATTAGCACGTCTGCCTCACTGTGGCGTCAAAGGCAGGGGTCCGTCTTCAAGAGCCGAGCAGGGAGCCCGCCATCCTGATTTCTCATCTTTAGCCTATGTATTTGTTTATTTCTTTAGAGAGAGTATCTCACTTATCCTGGGCTAGCTTCAACTCCGTTTGGAGCTGAGGATAACCTTGAAATCCTGACCGTCCTGCCTGCATCTCTGCGGCGCTGGGATTACAGGAATTCTCACTATGCCCAGGCTCACTGAACTCCTAATAGCAACACATTCCAGGCTTGAGATGTTGCTCAGTGGGCAGAGTGCTTGCCTAGCAAGCGTGAAGCCCTAGGCTCAGTGCACACACCTATAATCCCAGCAGCGCTGGAGACGTGGCGGCCAGAGGGTCAGTTCAGGCTCATCATTAGCTATATAGTGGATTCGAAGCCGACCTGGAATACATGAAGTGCCATCTCAAAAAACAAAAAGTAGTGCTCACAGCTTAGTCCTAGTCTCAGCTCCCTTAGGGCCAGGCCTTTCATTTTCAGACAAGCAGAAGCTGGGAGGGGTTCTGTCCCTTGCTGCCGTCCTCCCACTGGCAACAGGGAGATGAGGCTGTACCTGGTAGACAGAGCTAAAGAAGAACCAGACGAGGCTATATCTTCAGGGGGCGACAGGGAGTGTGCAAAGACAAGGCAGGGACACTAGCTGTGCTTTCTGACTCACAGAGGCTGTGGGACAAGAGAGAACAACCTTGCTAACGCTGTCTGGGTGGGAGTCTTCAGGGAAGGGTGGTGGCTTGAGGCTGTGTTCTTCCTGCTGGGGAGTATGTGGCCCACCCCAGCTTGTCTAAGGCAATCAGGTGACCAGAGCCCGGGACAGAAGACAGGGGAGGTCTGTAGAGCCCTGTACGTTTCCTGGAGGAGGAGCTGAGCCATGGAGGCCCTGAAAAATCACAAGAACCAGGGTGGGAGTTAGGACCCTGAACTCGCAGTGGGGCAGAGAAACTGAAGGGAGAGCCTGGCCTATAGATGAACAGGGCCAGGCCACCAAGATCCGTCTTATGGTAGTAGTTGACAGAGCCTCCAAGTGAGTGAAGATGGCCTCCCTCATGTCTCAGGCAGATGCCTGTCCCTGTTTCCATTGTAGCTGGGAGAATGTTGGCGGAAGGGCTTGGGGGCCTTACTCTAGAGCAAGGTTCTTGACCTGTAGGTCCCGACTCCTTTCACAGGCGTCGCCTGTCAGGTATCCTGCATATCAGATGTTTACGTCACGATTCCTAACAGTAACCAAGTTGCAGTTATGAAGTAGCAACGAAAATAATTTTACGATTGGGGGTCACCACAACATGAGGAACTGTATTAAAGGGTCACAGCATGAGGAAAGTTGAGAGCCGCTGGTCTAGAGAGTAGGGGGCTGAAACCTGAGGCAGCCAGAACAGAAACAAGAGGAAAAGGCGGGTTCCTTGTCTCAGCAATCCAGCGGAGCTGGCACATGTCTATCTGTATAGCTATCTCTGTCTCTGTCTCTATCTCTATCTCTGTCTATCTCTATCTCTCTATCTATCTCTCTCTCTATCTATCTATCTACGTCTATATATCTATGTATCTAAATATCTATGTCTGTCTATCTAGATCTAGATCTGTAGATCTATAGATAGAGATATAGAGGGATAAAACCCAGGGCTTCACATACCAGACACTTGCTCTACTACTGAGCTAGATCCTCAGACTCTAAAATAGTGAAGTGAAATTTTGCTTATTTCCCGTCTTTTCCTGACCCCTGTAGTTCAGAACAACCAATTTAGAGCACCAGCCTGCTTCCGAGGCATGCTCGGTCAATCCTGGCATTCCCTCCTGGTGGCGAGACATCTAACTATGCACCTCCCAACCCACCCTGACCTTACTGGGTTGAGTTTGTCTTCCTACTAGTGACCTAGGAGAAGTGTAATGAATTCACACTGCTTTGAAAAAAAAAAACCCCACAAGTTTCTAGGCTGGAGAGATGGCTGAGTGGTTAAGAACACTGGCTGCTCTCCCTGAAGACCTGGGTTCTATTCCCAGACTCTACAGGGCAGCACACAGCCATCTGTAAATTCAGTCCCAAAAGGTCTTATGCCTGCTTCTGACTGCCACCTGCACCAGACAGACAGACAGACAGACAGACAAGTGAAAGGACTCATACCCAAAAAATAAAGTAAGTCTAAATAAATAAAAAATATTTCAAAAAGAAAAACCAAGTTCCGAGTTCCTTGCCAAGCAAGGTGGCGGCGCACATCTGTGATCCCAGCCACCTGGGGAGGTGGAGTTCAAGGTCACCATCAGGCTGCCTAGGCTATGTGAGACCCTGTCAGAAGAGGTGGGAGGAAGGGAAGGGAGAAGGGAGGGAGGGACGTTCCTTACACTTCTGGGGTACTGCTTTTAGGAACAGGCCTCATCTTTACTTGCTGTCCAAAGAAACTGTGTGTTTGAGAGTTCTAGGATCATCCAGGAAATGAGGGAAAGAGGCTTTGTACGGGCATGGTAAGACTAATCCAAGGTTTTTTGGTTTTGTTTGTTTGTTTCTTTGCTTTTTGATTCTTCAGCTGACAGCAAGAGGATTGATTGTGCATGAGTTACACTTGGCCACAAGAGAGACCAGAACTAGTCCAGAGTGCCAAAGGTCCAGGGCAGAGGGCCAGCGGGACTGTTTTGGTCCTAGGAAAGGCAGTCATTTTCCCAGGTGATTGTGACGAGGTGACGTTGCAGGTCTCCTGAGACTTACTACCGACAGCAGCACACAGTCCGACAGCTTGTTCCGGTGTCCCGGCCTTGAGCATCCCTCACTTCTGCTCCCGCAGGCGTCGTGGGGGCACAGGCTGGTTTGCTTGGCCCTCATCCTCATCTCTTTTCTCTTGCGCTTCAGCCTGCGCATTCTCTTCTTCCGCCTCTTCCCTCTCATGGCGCAGGAATCTCAAGGAAGGTGGTGCTAAGACCGAGAGCCTAATCCAAGTTGTAAGCAAAAGTTCTCCTTTGTTTTCAGCAGGGGCGAGATGACCACAGCCACCACTTTGGGGGACGCCGTCTTCTCGCTGAACATGACCAGGGGAGAGGACGCCCTGTATAAGAGTAAGGTGGACTTGGGGGAAGGTGGCCAGGGCCAGTTCTGGGGTCAGCTTCCTGGTCCCATCACTTGCCAACCCTACATGGCTGCTTTGTCCTGGGCCTCAGTTCCCTCACCTGTGAGACAGAGCATCCTAATGAAGACCCTGCAAGAGGTTGTTGTGAGAGTGTAAATGAGCCCCAGGAGGAAGGGCCTGGTTCCTGTAGATACGCACAGCACATTAACCACCCCAAGCGCCGTGGCACAATGAGCTGCTGCTCCTCTTTGTCTCCAGCAAGTCCTGGAGTCCAGGGAGGGATGGGAGTTCGAATCTCTCAAGAGACTGAAGTGGGTCTCCTTGAAAAGTTAACTGCTTGCTAAGTTTGGTAGTGCACACCTTTAATTCCAACACTGGGGAAAGCAGAGGCAGGAGGATCTCTGTGAGTTCAAAGGCCAGACAGGGCTATCCAGAGGGAGATTCTGCCTTGAAGATGACAACAACAGAATTAAAAGGTAACAGCTCATTTACTATTTTTTCTCCCCCTGCCCCCTGTTTTTGAGGGTTTCTCTGTGTAGCCCTGGCTCTTCTGGACCTAACTCTATAGACCAGGCTGTCCTCAGACTCAGAGATCTGCCTCCAGAGTCCTGGGATTAAAGGCGTGCAATACCACTGTTCAGTTGGTAGAGCGTTTGCCCAGCAGACCCTCATAAAGGCCTGGGTTTTATTCCCAGCACTGGCGATGTGGGAACGGGAAGATTGAGAGTTCAAGGTTATCTTCAGCTACACATTAAGTCCAAGAACAACTTGAGCTGTACGAGACCTTGTATATTAGTTTATGTCTCTACTGCTGTAATGAACACCATCGTTAAAAGCTACTCGGGGAGGAAAGGGTTTATTTTAGCTTAAGGCTTACAGTTTATCGTCATGGGAACCTGAGAGGCAGGAACAGGAATGCAGGAACGGAAGCAGCGACCAGGGAGGGGTGCTGCTCACTAGCCTGCTCCTATGGCCTGCTCAGCCTGTTTTCTGATACAACCCAGGACCTCTCACCTCAATCATTATTCAGGAAAATGGCCCTGCAGACACAGGCCCACAGGCTGATCAGATGGAGGTAACTCCACAGCAAAGTGTATTCACCGTGACACCAGAAACGGAGGGATACCAATGACTTCAAGATCCTGTTCCTCAAAGGATGCCCCCCCACACACACATACTGATTAGTTACATATGGTTTTGAGTCTTTTATGATGGGGAAGAGAGCCATATGTGTTCTTTGTATTTGGCTTTTTTTTTAATATAGCATGAGTGTTTGCTAGCATGTAAGTGTACTGCACTGTGTGTAGTACCTGTGAAGGCCAGAAGAGGGCGCCAGATACCCAGAAACTAGAGTTACAGCCGGTGTGGATGCTGGGAATGGAAGCTGGGTCCTCTGGAAGAGCAGCCTGTACTTACAAACCACTGAGCCATCTCTCTGGTCTTGTATCTGGTGTCTTTAGCTGAACCTTGTGTTTCCAGTCATGTATGTTAGTGTTTTATAATGTTGTAGTCTAGTCTCCGTGCCTGAGATGGTCTTAAGTGTTCCTGAGCTATTTATAGTTTCCAAAAATCGTCATTGAAAGCATTCCAAAGTATTTATTTTATGGGCTAGACTACCTTATTAACCCACTTAGCATGTCAGTAATTTTGTTAACAGACAGCCTTTTGTTTCAAACAGCCTTTCAACATTGAGGATTAGTTACCCCCCTGCCAGGTGTAGTGGCGCAAGCCTTTAATCCCAGCACTCGGGAGGCAGAGGCAGGTGGATTTCTGAGTTTGAGGCCAGCCTGGTCTACAAAGTGAGTTCCAGGACAGCCAGAGCTATACAGAGAAACCCTGTCTCAAAAAACCAAAAAAGAAAAAAAAAAAGATTAGTTACCCCCTAAATATGAAATTCCCTCTGAAGTGACAGATTAAGCTTAAGCGTGAATGTATTTTTTTAAATATTTATTTATTTATTTATTTATTATATACACTGTAGCTGTCTTCAGATACTCCAGAAGAGCTCATCAGATCTCATTATGAATGGTTGTGAGCCACCATGTGGTTGCTGGGATTTGAACTCAGGACCTTTGGAATAGCAGTCGGCACTCCTAACCACTGAGCCATCTCACCAACCCCCGTATTTGTGGTTCTTGAGGTTTTCAAAACTCTGACAAGGATGTTGTTCTCGGACATTTGGGAGTTTGCCATTGAAAATGTATTGAGCTTAGCCTGTGACCCAGTGCACTACAGGACATGCATACTAGCCTTGTGTGTAAGAGCAAAAGATTGAAAACACAAATGATCTCAGTAGGAACTTGATGAACGGAACATGGTACAACCAAAACTGGGTAGTGTGCAGTCATTGAAACCATGGAGAACAGGTAAACGCATGGAGGGATGGAGGTGATAGTACCATAAGATAACACACGAAATTGTCTGAGCTGGGTGTGTGTGTGTGTGTGTGTGTGTGTGCGCACGTGCGTGCGCGCGCCTGTGTTCCTGGAGTTACAGGTGGTTGTGAGCCATATGATGTAGGTACTAGGAACCCAAAACTGGTTCCTTTGCAAGAAGAGTGTGTACTCTTAGCTGCAGATCCATCTCTCCAGCCCCCTTATTTAGCTTTATTCTGTTTTAGGACAGGAGACATGTAGTTTATTTATTTATTTATTTATTTATTTATTTATTTATATATGAGTACACTGTAGCTGTCTTCAGACACACACCAGGAGAGTGTATCGGATCCCATTACAGATGGTTGTAAGCCACCATGTGGTTGCTGGGAATTGAACTCAGGACCTCTGGAAGAGCAGTCAGTGCTCTTAACCACTGAGCCAGCTCTCCAGCCGGAGACATGTAGTTTAGACTGGACTTGAACTTTCTGTGTAGTTGAAGATGACCTGTAACTCCTGATCCTTCTGCCTCTGCCTTGAGTGCTGGATCCCAGGTGTGCACTACCACGGCTGGATCCCAGGTGTGCACTACCATGGCTGGATCCCAGGTGTGTACTACCATGGCTGGATCCCAGGTGTGCACTACCATGGCTGGATCCCAGGTGTGCACTACCATGGCTGGATCCCAGGTGTGCACTACCATGGCTGGATCCCAGGTGTGCACTACCACGACTGGAAATCCAGGTGTCCTTTTAACTACTGCATATGTAAGACAGTTAGTCCCGTAGGGCAGCTGTTTCAGACAGAAGACTGACTTTTTTTTTTAAGAATTTATTTATTTTATTTATATGAGTGCACTGTAGCTGTCATCAGACACACCAGAAGAGGGCATCAGATCCGTTTATAGATAGTTGTGAGCCACCATGGGGTTGCTGTGAATTGAACTCAGGACCTCTGGAAGAGCAGTCAGTGCTCTTAACCGCTGAGCCATCTCTCCAGCCCAAGACTGACATTTAAAAGATTTGTTCTTATTTTATGTATATGGGTGTTTTACCTACATGAGTGTGCACCGTGAGCATGTAGTGCCCAAAATTGCCAGAAGGGGGCGTCAGACCCTACAGGTACTGGAGTCACAGAAGGGTGTAAGACATTGTCTGGGTTCCGGGAACTGAACTTGGGTCCTGTGTAGGAGCAACCAGTGCTCTTAACTGCTGAGCCTTCTCTTTCCAGTGCCTATTCCTAAAACCTTACCAGACTATGGTGTGCACACACATGGCCGCACCAATGGATCTGTAGGTAGGTATAGAAGACCTGTAAACATCCTTGCCTATGTGTTGCTTATTTTTGCATTTTCCAAATCATCTTTAAAAAAACCACATTAATTGCACATTATCCAAAAAAAGGTGTGTGGGGGGGACTGGAGAGATAGTTCAGCGGGTAAGAGCACTGATTACTCTTCCAAAGGTCCTGAGTTCAAATCCCAGCAACCACACGGTAGCTCACAACCACCCATAATGAGATCTGATGTCCTCTTCTGGTATGTCTGAAGACAACAATAGTGTACTTATTTATAATAATAAAGAAATCTTTGGGCCGGAGCAAGCAGGGACTGAGCAAGCAGGGTTGACCAGAGCGAGGTCCTAAAAATTCAATTCCCACAACCACATGAAGGCTCACAACCATCTGTACAGCTACAGTGTACTCATATACATAAAATAAATAAATAAATCTTCAAAAAGAGGGGAGGACGGTGTACTGATCTGTTCTGTGGACGTTTAGAGCTGTGCTGATAGGAGGAGCCAGGCAGGCACCATGGCACATACCTGCAAATCCCAGCCCTTTAGAGTCAGAGGAGGAGAATCAGGAGTTCAAGGCCATCACTGGCTCCTCCGCTGTGGGCCTGAGCTGAGGTAGCATCGGCAGAGCCAGTGTGATGAGCCGCCCACTCATGATTCGGGAGGCAGAGATAGAGAAACACTATAAGATGACCTTCAAGGGCCCTAGTGCCCCTGCCCCTTCCTCTCACCAGGCCCCTCTCCCATACAGTTCCTGTCACCTCGCAATAGTGCCATCAAACTATAAATTCAATAGCTAAATCTGATTAGATCAGGGCCAATGATCAGTAACTCAGTCCAATAGCCAGAGAACAAATCATTACTCTGTGAGATTTAGGTGGATCCAGGTCATGCATGACAAGGGCAGACTGGGGAGTCCCCAATCTGTATGTCAGCTCCTGTCTTTACCATCTCTGTTCTCTCTTATTTTGTATTTGAATTCATTTACCTTTTTTGGTGTGTGTGTGTGTGTGTGTATGTGTATACACGCATGCACGCGCATTTGCTTGTGTGTGTCCATGCTGGCATAAGAGTGCCCCGTGACACACACTCAGAGGTCAGAGGACACCCTCAATACCAGTCCTGCCCTTCTACCTACCTTGCCTATAACAGGGTCTCTTTGTTATTTTCCCCACTGTACCCCAGCATACGCCAGGCTAGGGGGCCTGCAGGCTTCTGGGGGTCCTCCTGTCACTGCCCACCGTGCCCACAGGAGCCCTGGGATTCCTATGCTGACTCATGAGGTTCCTGGGGACTCATAGATGTCTGATAAGAGCTTCTCCCACTTTCCGTTCCCTCTTCTCTGCAGGCTCTGGAGCCATCGTGGCTGCCATTGTGGTGGTTGTCATCATCATTGTCACCTTGGTGCTGATCCTGCTGAAGATGTACAACAGGTACCGGAGGCCCAGAACTCGCCAGTTCTCCACCCCCACACACAGACCTCCCACCCATTCCACCTGTAGACTGTTAGCTCACCTGCCATGCAAGACCCTGCCCTCTGAAACTCTTTGTCAGAGCTGAGGTTCAAACCCAAACCATGCGGTTTCAAAGAAAATATTCCCACCATAGCATGTGACAATGACAGGGGCAGGGGATGAAGTTTGGAAGGTGGAGCTCTTGCCTAGCATCCGTGAAGGCCTGGGTTTGAGTCCCAGTACCTTATAAATCAAGTATGGTGGCACTCAGGAGATAAAGGCAGGAGGACCAGAAGTGTACAGGATGAATTTGAGGCCAGCCTGAGCTACATAAGACCCTGACTCCAAGCCAACAACAATAGTAGCGTTAAGTATTATTTTTTTAATTTATTTATTATTATATATGAGTACACTGTAGCTGTCTTCAGACACACCAGAAGAGGACATCAGATCTCATTGCAGATGGTTGTGAGCCACCATGTGGTTGCTGGGATTTGAACTCGGGACCCTTGGAAGAGCAGTCAGTGCTCTTAACCGCTGAGCCATCTCTCCAGCCCTAAGTATTATTTTTAAAGCCTTTGACGGTGTTACCATATGAACCTATAGGAAACAAGGAAGCAGCGTTGAATTCCAGTGTCCCCTAAGGAGTTAGGATCTATCAGTGGATGAAATATCACATCAGGACTCACTATTGTTAACTACTGAATTTTATGGTATATAGAATGAAGATAGAATTCTCAGTTTGCCAGTTTGTTTGAGACGGCATCTTCCCAGGTAGCCCAAGCTGGCCTCAGATGTTCCTGTCTCAGCCTTAAAAGTCCTGGGATTGTAGACATTTTAAGTCAGTTCTCTTCTCGATTATAATAAGATATTCTGAAATATTCTTAGCAAAACATTTAGCATGCATACTCATGCTGCTGCAAACCTTGAAGGGCTTCCCTTAGCCTTGAATGTGGCCATGCTCAGATTCCATTCAGTGTCAGGGACAGATTGCAGTTTAGCGGTTTAATTTAAACAGACTATCCCACAGTGAGCCAAGCTGATGTTGAAGGGCCTTCCCAATTGTAACAGTGGCGATTGAACAGTGTGACCTTACGATGAGCCACGGTTACAGAGCCCATTCTTCACCGTCTCGTTCGTTACAGGAGAATGAGGACCAGGCGGGAGCTGGAGCCCAAGAGCCCAAAGCCACCTGTCCCTCCTGCCCTGGACCCCAGCAGCAATGGCAGCCAGCAGCCTGCTACTGTGACCTTCGACCCTGCCAATGTCCATGTGGAGACTCGGTGACCCTGCCTTGGCGCCATTCCTGCCTCTCTGCAAAGAGCTTTGATGACCTGAAAGTCCACTCTGCTGGCAGCTTCACCAAGTTCTTTCTGGTTGGGTAAACTGAGGCACCCTTCAAACAGCCCCTGCAGCTTGAAGCCACCCTCACCTGTGCTCTGGCCACCCCAGCTATGTCCACGTCCCTGCTGCCACTCGACCAAAGCTCTGAGGACATTTCTTCTGTTACCTGACGAGAAGCACTGAGCTGGGGAAACTGGTGTGAGTCTGGTTGTCGCCTCACAAGTGCGACGGCTAGACAGCTTGATAGACAGACATCTGAGTCTTCTGCTCATGGTCAGGGAGTGTTAAAGAGAGTGTTCCCCAGGGAGCCACTGGGAGCATCTCAACTTAAGGGCATGTCCACAGCTTCCTCAATCCCATAGCCAGATGCAGGGAAACTAACTTGGACTAACTAGCCACAAAACCAACTTGGTAGCATCTAACTGATGCAGTACTAGATGGCCACTAGCCAGCTCCTAATGGCCAGTCAGCGCTCTCCCCCTTTAACAAAGGGTACAGAGGCTGGATAAAGTGGCACGTGCCTGTCATCACAGTGCTCAGTAAAAGCGGGAACACTGGGATTGCAGGACCAGCTTTGACCACATTCAGAGATGCTTCTCTTTTAAAAAAAAAAAAAAAAGAAAGAAAGAAAGAAAAAGAATAAACAGTATTCTTCAAAACTTCTACTTCATTAATAGTCAGAAGGAAGATGTACCCCGAGGAGCAGAGGCTAGCTCAAGGATGAGAAGCATAGGCTAGCTCTAGGATAAGAATTGTTGCATTGCTCAAGGTCCTGGGCTATGTGGTAGCTGCTCTGGGCTCTTTCTGCTGCCCCAGGCAGACTACCCTGACCCCCCATTTCCTGGCTCTCTTTTATTTGGTTGCTAAGCTTCCCTGGCAGTCCTCTTGCCTCTGGGGACAAGTATTTTGAACCCATTAAACCTTGTATTTCCTGCATGCTTTTTTGTCACCTTGCAGAGTCAAAGCACAACACTGTCAACTGATTCTCTGTGACAGCTGACCCCTGACCCTGGGCCAGAAGACAGTCCACAAACAAGGACAAACATTTTAGGATTAAGATTTATAGCTGGGCGTGGTGGCACACACCTTTAATCCCAGCAGAGGCAGGCGATTTCTGAGTTCAAGGCCAGCCTGGTCTACAAGGCCAGCTAGGGCTATACAGAGAAACCCTGTCCCAGAAAGAAAGAAAGAAAGAAAGAAAGAAAGAAAGAAAGAAAGAAAGAAAGAAAGAAAGAAAGAAAGAGTGTAAGAAAGAGAACAAGAGAGTAGATCACCTGACATCCTCATCTGACCTCCTGGTTTGCTCATAAGGGAACATATGCCACGCACATGCAACACACACAACTTTTTTGTGTGTCTTAGGGAAACAACGGGGGTCTTACTATGTAGCCCTGACTGGCTTGAAACTCTGTAGACGAGGCTGGCTTTGAATCAACAGAGATCCTCCTGCCTCTATCTCTTGAGTGCTGGAATTAAAGGCGTGCACCACTACCAACACACACACACACACATACACACACACAGAGAGAGAGAGAGAGAGAGAGAGAGAGAGAGAGAGAGAGAGAGAGAGGCAGACAGAGCTTCACAGGAGGATCAAGAGTTTAAGGTCATCATCCTTGGCTACACAGAAAACTTAGGAGCACCCTGGGCTACAGAAATCCTCTCTCAACAAACAAACAAACAAAACAAAACAAAACAAAAGAAGCCTCCTTGAGTAGCTGTGGGAAGATCCTAGGAAACTCTTACCGTGGCTCAGTGGTCATCTTCCCCTTCTGTCTTAAATACCTACCACTCTCCAGGCACCGGGAGGGCATCTACTAAGTTATCTCAGAATTTCATTCTCTCCGTGAGTCTGGGAGGTCATCTTTCTTTCCACTCTCAGATGAGAGGTTCCAGTTCACAAAGAGGAGGGACCTGCCGGGAGTCACGTGCTGGGACATCATGTGCCGGGAGTCACGTGCCAGGGCTCAAAGTAGGGTCGGCCCGACTTGGCAGGAGCCTTCTTTCCATTGTATCTTCTTCCTTCCACCCTTCCCAAAAGATGTCAGCTGCTCTGAGAATGGATACACAGCAAAGCAGTCTTGTCCCTGTCCTGTGTGGAGACAGGGATCTGGCTTCCCAGGTGCAAGTGGGAGAAAGGCCATTTTGGTGGCCTCCTGTTGACTCTCATGAGCATAGCCAAGATGGCGTTCTCTGACCCACCTGTGCACCCAGTGTCCCGCTTCACTTGCTTCCCACTGAGGCCCTGGACAAGCCCTAATAGATAATGCTTCCCTGAACATGCTCTGCTTTCAAAAGCAAAACAGAAACAAACAAGCAAAGCCCTTGCGCCACCAGAGACACCTCCTCAAGGCCCTTCCCTCCATTCCAAGTACTGGGGAAAAAAAATCAGCCCAAATGTTCCAGCCTTAAACTAACCTCTCCCGCCCACAGAAGGTCTTCCCTTGCTAATTAATGCTTGGGAATGGAGGAGAGAGGTGGACAGGACAGTCAGGGCGGGAGCAAGCGAGACAACTTTACTGTTCTGCGTCTCAGTAATGAAGATAACCCAGGAAGGCTCCCATTGTGGCTCTGTCCAAGTTGAGGGGGCTCCTCAGTACAGGAAGACAGGGCCCCAAATTTCACCCGGGGATGGTACAGCCCCATTTATTTCCCTCTCACACTGGGGCAGGTTCTCTTTCAAGTGGCCATGGGATCAATGAAAGATATTACATGCATAAGTTTTAAAACAAAAAGGTTTAAATCCAGTATGTGTTATTCATTTCAATTACATGTAGTGTTAACAAACTCCACTGTGGGGAGCCGCCCTCACATTCGCCGTTGCAAGATGGCGCTGACATCCTGTGTTCTAAGTGGTAAACAAATAATCTGCGCATGTGCCAAGGGTAGTTTTCCACTACATGTGCTCTGCCTTCCCCGTGACGACAACTCGGCCGATGGGCTGCAGCCAATCAGGGAGTAATACGTCCTAGGCGGAGAATAATTCTCCTTAAAAAGGGACGGGGTTTCGCCATTCTCTCTCTTGCTCTGGCTCTTGCTTCTTGCTCCTGAAGATGTAAGCAATAAAGCTCTTGCGCTCTTGCTCTCTTGCTCTGGCTCTTGCACTCTAGCGCTCTTGCGCTCTGGCTCCTAAAGATGTAAGCAATAGAGCTCTTGCTCTCTTGCACTCTTGCTCCTGAAGATGTAAGCAATAAAGTTTTGCCGCAGAAGATTCTGGTTTGCTGCGTTCTTCCTGGCCGGTCGCGAGAACGCGTGTAAGACTCCACTTCTGCTGGGCACTGATAGTGCATGGCTTTAATCCCAGTAGAGGCCAGCAGATCTCTGTGAGTACCAGGCCAGGGCTGCACAGAGGAATCAACAAACAGGCTGGAGAGATGGCTGGATGCTTAAGAGCACTGGCTGTTCTTCCAGAGGACCTGAGTTCAATTCCCAGCACCCACATAGCAGCTCACAACTGTCTGTAACTCCAGTTCCAGAGGATCCAACACCCTTGCAGACATACATGCAGGCAAACAGCAATACACATAAAGTTTAACAAATCTTTTTTTAAAAAGCAAGCAAACAAACAAACAAATGCCTTTTCAAAAAAAACTCTTGTTGAACTGGGTGTGGTGCCCCATGCTTATAGTCCCAGAATTAAAGGTCTGATACAGAAAGATTGTACTTTGAGGCTAGCCTGGGCTACATACTGAGCCAACGCTAGATGTTTCTAGGAGGTAGGAAACTTGCTGAGTTATTCAAATGTGACAATATGAAGTTTTGTAGCCTGAAGCTAAACACCAAAGGCTCTAGGATGTCAAGGACCTGGAATCACTGGGGTTGTACGACATATCAGAGTAAACCTCAAGTCACCAGCAGTGACAGTTACCATGAACTATGTTCCCACCGTGTGCCTGACACAACACTGGCCACGTGTACCCAACAGCCACTCTGACCCTCTGCAGTTCCCATCTGAACATGCACTGCAAACCTACAATTCCAGCACTCAGGAAGCTGAGGCAGGAGGATTACAGGGTTGTTGGCTGGGGATATAGCTCACTTGGCAGAGTGCTTGCCTAACAGGCATGAAGCCCAGGGTTCCAACCCCAGCACCCCGTGAAACCTGGTGTGGTGGTGCAACCTGTAACCCCAACAGTTGGAAGTGGTGGCAGGTGGGTCAGAAGTTCATCTTCAACTAGCAAGTTTCAGGCCAGCCTAAAATACACAAGTCTCTGAGGCTGGAGAGATGGCCCAGTGGTGAGTACTAGCCGCTCTTCCAGAGGACCCCAGTTCAACTCCCCACAACCACATGGCAGCTCACAACTCTCTGTAACTCCAGTTGCAGGGGATCCAACACCCGAATACAGACATACATGCAGGCAGAACACTAATGCACGTAAAATAAAAATAAATTTAAAAAGATACATAAGATTGTGTCAATGACAACAAAACAAATAAAATAGTTCTAGTTTCTCGGTACACGTCACAGCGTTGGCTGTTTTGAGAATCTGAGGTTTTAGTCATCTGATGTGTGTGCAATGAGCTCTCACGGTGGCTTTGACCTGTATTCCCTGATAAATCTTGGGGCCTCCCACCCCACCCCATTTGTTTGGTGGCCACTTGAGTATCATTCTTATAAAATTACCTTTCAGTCTTTCAATCCACTCTTTTATTTCGTTCTTCCTCTTTTAGTATTGACTTGAAAGATTTTTACAGACAAAACCATAAATCATTTGCTATCCAGTGCCTTGCTTTTAAAAACAAAAGCTAGAGACTCTAAATGCAATCAAGTTGACAGACAAGACTTAGGGTCTTTGTGGCCAGCAGGAGGTCAGAGGACCACTGCAGAGGAAAACCTGTTGGGCGCCTTCATATGCTAAACCAACCTTGGATAAATGACTCTGAGCTGGGTGTGGTGGGAAGCACCGGTCATCATCCGGTGCTCCTTGAAGTCAGAGGGAGAACAGCCACAAACTGAGGCTGCAGGGGGCACAGGGAAGACACTGCTCCAGATAAAATCGTCCTCGCCATTACCGTCATCCCACTTAGCCACTGAAATAAAATCTCTTATGTATGTTGGTTCTGGAAACAAAAGGTCTGATGTGGACATGTATTATTATAAAAATGACCGACCCCCAGTTCGGCCATGACTTTTTTTCTCTTTTCTTTCTTCTTCCATGTCTATACATATACCTGTGTGCAAGTGTGTACGTACACCCACCAAGATGTGCACGGAGGCCAAGTGTCCTGACGAGAGACTGACTTTCTCTGTCCTCTTTGAGGCGGGATCTCTCACTGTCTAGAGCACAACTTTCTTTTGGCTAGGATGGTGGCCCACAGGCTCCAGAGATACTCTGGCCTCCATCCTCCCCCAGGACTGAGGTTCCAAGTGTGAGCTGCCATGCCCAGCCTTTTTACGTGGGTACTGCGCATCTGAGCACAGGACCTTGTGCCTGCATCACAAACTCACAAACTCACTTAACCCACTGGGCCTTCTCCCCAGATGCCCTTTCTTTCTTTCTTTCTTTCTTTCTTTCTTTCTTTCTTTCTTTCTTTCTTTCTTTCTTTCTTTCTTTCTTTCTTTCTTTCTTTCTCTCTTTTTTTCTTTCTTTCTTTCTTTCCCTTTCTCTTTTTCTCTTTTCTTTTCTTTTCTTTTCTTTCTCTTCTTTTCAGTTTAAGACAATGAGGTTGAGGATGTCGGAATTTCAGATCCTCCTGCCTCTACCTCCGACTGCTAGGACCACAGGCCTGCACACCTGGGCCACCACGCTTACTTTCCATGCAGTGAGCCTAGGGCCCCTCCCTACCAGCTGAGCCCCATCCCCAGCCTGTCTTAGGTATTCTTCCAAAAATCCTATTATTGACTCTGTGTGTGTGTATGTTGGGAGTGTGTGTGTGTGTGTATGTGTGTACATATGCATGTGTGTGTGTGTGTGTGTGTGTGCGTGTACGTGTGTGCATGTGGTGCATGTGGGGGGCATGTTTGTGTGTGTGTTGGGAGTGTGTGTGTGAGAGTGTGTCTGTCTCTGTGTGTGTCTGTCTGTGTGTGTGTGTGCCCAGCACCACTTGCTCTCCCTGCTCCACTGTGGTGTCACCTCCGAGAAATGGAGTGAGTACATTTGTAACTTGCACTGGTCACATCAATGACAGCAGAAAGAAAAGTGGAGCAAACCCTGGGAGCTGGGGGTGCAGGACTCACCTGCTGTTTCTCACTTTCTTGCTCAGTTTCCTGGGTACAAAATCAACACCAGAGTAAAACAGCCGTGGCCTGAAACCTTCTAGCTCTCTCTCGCTCTCTCTCTCTCTCTCTCTCTCTCTCTCTCTCTCTCTCGTCCTTGGGCTCAGGAGGTCTCAGGAAAGGTGCCCAGGTAAAAATAACAAGGAAAGGAAGAATGAAAACTGTCATCAAAGAGTGAGTCCTGGGGGAGAATGGGAGGAGAGGAAGAGAGAGAGAGAGAGAGAGAGAGAGAGAGAGAGAGAGAGAGAGAGCAGAGAGCAATGCAGGATAGAGATATTTCCACTTAGCAAAAACCTAAGAGAAGAAGAAGAGGGAGGCTCCAGTGGGGAGGACCATCAATGCTTCGTTATTTAAAGAGTAACAGAGAGCTGGGCGTGGTGGCGCACGCCTTTTATCCCAGCACTTGGGAGGCAGAGGCAGGCGGATTTCTGAGTTTGAGGCTAGCCTGGTCTACAGGATTTCTACTATGCAGAGAAATCCTGTTTTGAAAAACCAAAAAAAAAAAAAAAAAAAGGGAACAGTGAAAATCCTTGAGCACAGGGCTGGTGGGGTTGCCCAGTGGGTACACACTTGCTATCAAACCTAAAGACCTGGCTTCAATCCCCAGGACCAACATGTGGAAGGAAAGAATTGCCCCTGATTATCCTCTGACATCAATGTTCAGCCCATGCTGCACTCAGACAAAAATGTAATAAAAAAAAAAATTGAAGGAAAGAAAGTGTTGGTCTCAATGGTTCAGAGCCCACGGTGTTCTTCCAGAGGCCCTGAGTGTGATTTCCAGAACCACGTCAGGTGCTCATAACCGCCTGTAACCTCAGTTTCCCGCAAGCTGATGTCTCTGGCCTCCGAAGGCATGGGGACACACACATGGGAGAGATTACTTAACAATAAAAATAAAATCTTAAATAAACAAAAGTGCTTGGCTAGGGACAACAGACGCCACTGTCTAGATCAGAGCTTCTAAGTCCAACCACAATGTGCAGAATGGGCCAGTGTGGGAGAGACCGGAGGCGAAGGGAACAAGACAGAGTCTATTGCAAGGCACAGCAGGCACATCTGTGTAGTTTCTAGTTTTTTAAATGCCTGTTCTAAATAGCCCTCAAATCGTCCTTTTTTTCTTTCTTTCTTTTTTTAAGTAGCTATTTGTGGGTGTACAGCAACCCAACAAAAATGTCTCCCAGAGTTGTCTGAAGCCCACTGGATGGGGGCACACACAGGGGCATTGTCTCAGCTCTGTAGTCCTTTGTCCTGGGACACCCGTTCCCTCCACAGCAATGTCCTGGCAAAGACGCAAATGGCAACAGCTTAGCAGCGGCTGCTCCTCCTCCAGACGCAGGTGGTCTGGGCACATCTGAGAGACACAGGTGGAAACAGGCTGCCTGCCCTTCAGGCATCTGGGAGGAGGCCTTTTTGGATCCACCCGGGTATCAAGGTCAATCTTTTAAATGAATACAATGTACATGGGCCTCTCAATGATGCTCCGTTTTACTTGGGGTAGCTGGGATAGCGTCTCTCTGCATCACTCAGGTGGCCTCACACCACTGTGTCAATCAGATTGCCCTCCGAGTATCCGTCCCCTCCCCTCCTCATCTGTGGGATGACAGGCATGGTCTCCTAGGCTTAGATTCATCCTGATGCTCTTCCCCAATGCTGCCTCACCTTAAGTGACCTCAGAGAAGCATACCAGCATTTGAAAAAGATTTCTAAAAAGATTTATTTTGTGTGTATGCGTTCCCTCTCTAGCTGTCCAGTTCAACAGAGAATGGAAGACCGAGAATGGAAGGCTGTGCGGTTAATGCTGTAGTTTAAGTGTGACGCGTCCTCTATGGGCTCGTGTGTTTGAACACTTGGTCCCCAGCTGCCAGGGCTGTTCCGGAAGGTTGTGGAACCTTCCTGTGGGAAAACCTTGCTGGAGGAAGTGTGTCCCTGGGCATGGGCCTTATGGGTTTATAGCCTGGTCCCACTTCTTAATTTCTGCTTCTGTCACCAAGTTCTCCAAACCAGAATGGATGGTGTCTACCCAGTTCCCCAGCACTGTAAGCCAAAGTAAATTCTTTCTCCTTCAACTTGTTTTGTCTAGGTATTTATTACAGCAATGGAAAAGTAATTAGGACACTTTGTTCTCAGTAACAAATGTCAGAAAGGTCTCGCCTGTTCCGTGCGCTGCCCCTTTATGCCTGGCCCTAGCCCATAGGGCACTGCTGTGTTCTTCAGTTCACCGTGCACAGTGCATTGTCCTCCTAGACACGGAAAGCACCATTCTGGCCTCATGATTCCTCCCATTTTATCCTGAACCTTCCCTCCCTGCTGTAGATTGCTCCTCTAATGTACGTAACGTGACTCATTGCAAACACGCTCGCAGCCATGGTTGGCGGGGCGTACGTGTAAGCAGCGCTCAGTCCCAGAGCAGAGGCACAGGCAGGTGAAGACCGCAAGGACAGCCGAGGCTGCAGATTGAGCTTAAGGCCAATCTGGGCCACATGAGACCTGGTCTTAAAAACCAAGTCAGGTGTTTTGTTTTTTGTTTTGTTTTGTTTGAGACATGGTTTTTCTGTGTAACAGCCCTGGCTGTCCTAGAACTCACTCAACAGACCAGGCTGGCCTCACACTCACAGAGATCTGTCTGCCTCTGTCTCCTGAGTGCTGGGATTAAAGGTGTGTGCCATTACTCCCTGGCTCCAACTGTTTTGGCAATAGCGTACAGCCACAGTAACTGCAATCTCTCTCACCAGGCCCACAGCCCTCTCTTCCAGTCCACATCTCCTGGTCATAGCCCACCACAGTCTCCTACTGAAACACCCTGCTCGGCCTCCGAGATGGTGCCCTGACTTGTTTCCCTTCGAAGATGGAGTTCTTCTGTTTCCCAGCTCCAAGGTAGCTGCTATTTTCTCTGTTAGTTTCCTGTGGACGCGCAGCTATATATGGGTGCTTTTCCCATTTTATCTTTCTTTTAAAAAACAATTTTTATTTATTTATTTATCTATTATGTATATGAATACACTGTCACTGTCTTCAGACATCCCAGAAGAGGGCATCAGATCTCATTACAGATGGTTGTGAGCCATCATGTGGTTGCTGGGATCTGAACTCAGGACCTTAGGTAGACAGTCAGTGCTCCCAACAGCAGAGCCATCTCTCCAGCCCTGGGTAGTGGTTCTTTAAAAAGCATTTTCCTTCCTATTCCTCTTCTTTCTAGGACTCCAAATATGGAAATGAGCATCAAGACCAAGGCTTGGAGAAGCTGAGACAACAGTGATTTAGCTGTTGTCTACAATAAAACTCAAAGCTTTCGTAAAACAAGATGCTCGGGGCTGGTGAGATGGCTCAGTGGGTAAGAGCACCCAACTGCTCTTCCGAAGGTCAGGAGTTCAAATCCCAGCAACCACATGGTGGCTTACAACCATCTGTAACAAGATCTGACGCCCTCTTCTGGAGTGTCTGAAGACAGCTACAGTGTACTTACATATAATTAATAAATAAATCTTTAAAACAAAACAAGATGCTCTATCTAGCCTTTACTACATGTTCTTTCTCCCACGTCCAGTGTAGCATGCGGACATAAGATGTTCAGCAAAACAGTAAACTTCAGGAGTGGAGAGGTGGCTCAGTGGTTAAAGGCCCTCATTGCTCTTGCAGAGGACCTGACTTCAGTGCCCAGCACCCACGCCAGAGCTCACAAGCCTATAACTCCAGGTCCAGGAGATCCAACGATCTCTGCTTGCTTCCATGAGCATTGGACTCATGTGCACAAACCTACACATAGACACCTGCATTGATATATAATTAAATTTTAAAAAATCATAAACTAACAACAGCAGTTAACTGTAACCTGTCTGGAAGAGAAAGACAAGCCAAAAGAAGGAGACCCACAAATGCTGAAGGCATTGGAGTCAGCAGGCAAAGAGCTTAAGATAGCAACAATAATGGTGTTAAAGGTCTCTAGGAAGGCTGGGCTTACTGCAACATGCCCTTAATCTGAGCACTTAGAGATAGAGGAGACCTGAGGGTAGGAAATATGAGGCCAGACTGAGCTACAGCGTAAGACCTTCTCTCGAGGCTGGGAAAATGAGGAGGGCCTGGAGAGATGGTCCAGTGGTTCAGGCTGCTTGCTTGCCTTTCAGACGAATGGAGTTTCATTTCCAGAATCTATCAGGCAGCTCACAACCTCCTATGATCCCTGCTTCAGGAGATGGGATGCCCTCTCCTGGCCCCTGTAGGCCAGCTCTGTGTTCACAGACTTATACAAAATTGACTATAAATAATGATTTTTTTTTTTTTTAAGAAGTGAAGAGGTGGTTCATCAGTTAAGAACACTGGCAATTCTTCCAGAGGACCCAGGTTTGGTTCCCAACATCCACCCAGTGACTCACAGCCATCTGTAACTCTACTTCCAGGGGACCTGACAGTCTCTTGCCAGGCATGGTAGCACACACTACTGGAGGCTGAGGCAAGCAGATCTCTGAGTTCAGGCTAGCCTGGTCTACCAAGTGAGTTCCCAGACAGCTAGGGCTACTCAGAGAAACACTGTCTCAAAAGGCAAAAACTGTCTGTATGTATCTGGTTATCTGTAGAGGCCAGAAGAGGGCATGGGATCTCCTAAAATTGGAGTTACAGACAACTGTGATCCGTGATTCCTTTGGGGGAAGGGTGTGTTCTTTTGTTTTGTTTGTTTTGTTTTTTTGTTTCTGGCTTTCCTGGAACTCACTCTGTAGACCAGGTCTGGAACTCAGAAATACGCCTGTCTCTGCCTCCAGTGTTGGGCTTTAAGGTGTGTGCCACCATCGAGATGTTTTGTTTAGAAGACAGTTTTTAGAAGACAGTTTTTAGAAGACAGTTTTGTTTAGAAGACAGTTTCTCTGTGTAGCCCTGGCTGGCAGCAAAGAGATCCTTCTGCCTCTGAATGCTGGAATTAAAGGAATGCTGGAATTAAAGGTACCACTTGGCCCCTTTTGTGATTTGTAACCAGCCCTGCATTTACTTATTTGTTTGTTTGTTTGTTTTTTGAGACAGGGTTTCTCTGTATAGCCCTGGCTATCCTGGAACTCACTTTGTAGACCAGTCTGGCCTCGAACTCAGCAATCCTCCTGCCTTTGCCTCCCAAGTGCTGTGATTAAAGGCGTGCGCCGCGACTGTCCGGCATCTGTGGAAATCTTTAAGAGAAGGAAAAGCAAGAAACATTGTTACATTTTTCCTTGGAGCCTGTTGCTACATCCTCCCAGCTGCCCTGTAAACTCCTGGGCCTTACATTTCTTTTGCATCCCTTTAAGAACACAGCAAGGTCCCTGCACACGAGGATCCAACCACTCACTCATTTTTTTTTTTTTGGGGGGGGGGGGTTGAGTAACACGCTCCACCTGCGCAGAGACCCAATATCCCCAGAGGGAAGAGCGCCATCTAGTGACTCTCGTATTTACTTGCAGATTGTTTTCATGTTTTTTTTTCAATTTTTATATTCATAGTATATTTACTTATTATTTGTATGTTGTGTGTATATGCCGTGTGTGTGTGGAGGGGGTCAGAAGACAGCTTTCTGGACTTCATCCTCTCTTTCCAACATACAGGTTCTGGCTCTATGATTGAACTCGGCCCATTACCGGGCTTCTCAGCAAGCACCCAGACTCCCAGAGCCAGTTTGGCAGCTGTGGTAGGTTCTGGGTTTTTTTAAATAAAATTTTCCAATTTATTCTGTACACATGAGGATTGAAGTAAGGGCCTTAGATATGCTAGGCAAACACTCTGCCACTAAGCTGTCTCTGTCTCTAGCTCTTTTTTGTTTTGTTTTGTTTTGTTTTTTGTTTTTGTTTTTTTTTAGAGACAGGGTTTCTCTGTATAGCCCTGGCTGTCCTGGAACTCACTCTGTAGACCAGGCTGGCCTCGAACTAAAAAATCTGCCTGCCTCTGCCTCCTAAGTGCTGGGATTAAAGGTGCTAGGATCATAGGTGTGCGCCACCACTGCCCAGCTTTGTCTCTAGCCTTATATTGTTGTTTTGTTTTGTTTGTTTTTTGAGATAGGGTTTTTCTGTGTAGCTCTGGTTGTCCTGGAACTCGCTCTATAGACCAGGCCTGCCTCAAACTCAGAGATCCCAGAGTGCTGGGATTAAAGGCATGCATCATCATACTTGGCTAATAGATTGATTTTTTTAATTTATTTATCTATTATATATAAGTACACAGTAGCTGTTTTCAGACGCACCAGAAGCCGGCATCAAATCTCATTGCAGGTGATTGTGAGCCACCATGTGGTTGCTGGGACTTGAACTCAGGACCTCTGGAAGAGCAGTCAGTGCTCTTAACCATCTCTCCAGCCCTAAAAGATTGATTCTTACTTATGTGTATGTCTGCGTGCCTGAGTGAGTTTATTCCCACCATGTGCATGCACGGGTGGTTGTGTGCCACCAGATGTGGGTGCAAGAAATGAAACCTGGGTGCTCAGGAAACATGCACATACCTGAACCTACTGCACCTCCAGCTTGAAGCCATACCCCAGCTTTGTAGCGCTTTGTTCAAGCTGGCCTTGAATTCTTGAGTTCTACGTGCCTCTGCGTTGTGAGTGTTGGCAGTAAATGAACCTGGCACCACCACCCAGGAGGGATGAGTGAACCCAAACTAAGGGGACAGAGTACATCCTGAGGGGATGGTCTGTTACATAGTAGAAGGAACTACTGTCAAGACCATGCAACCACATCCCTACCTACCTTTTTTTACTTTATTTCGAGACAGTCTCTAGGTTGTCCAGGACAGCCTGTACCTCCTAATCCTCCTACCTGCGTCTTCCATGAGGCTGTGATCGCAGGCTTGTGTCCAGTGCCTGGCTCTCCTCCGCTAGGTCACTGTAACTAATAGGATATTGTGAAACTGCCCTCTGTGTCTTTTGAGGTTCTTTCATGCTTGTGCTCTCTTTTGGAGCACCTGCTCTGGCAGAAAGCCATGGGGCATCATCAGGAAATAACCCAGGAACAGCACACCGGGGCAAAGAGCTGGTGCCGCTTGCCAGCAGCCGTGTGGATCATATCCAATATCCTGAGAGACCTGAGCCGGAGCCATTCACCTAAGCAACTCCAGACTCCTGACCCACAGAAACTTGGAGATGATAATTTATTGTCTTAAGTTCGGGGACAATCAGTTATGTGTGATCCTTGCTGATGCCCACAGAACCTTTTTTCTTTTACTTATGGTGCTGTGAATCTCATCTAGGGCAAGCACTCTACCACTGAGCTACATCCCAAGACCCACACAGGAAGGAAGGACTGCAGGTAGACGGGTGGGCCAGTCCAGATGTGGGGTGGGCCAGTCCAGATGTGGGGTGCTAACCTAGAACCATATTTGTCCAAGAAGCTAAGGTGCCGCTTCATATGTTCACTGGGCTAAAAATAAAAAAGCAAGTTTGGTCTGTTGGGGCAACACTCTGACACCCCAGCTCATAAGCAAACTTAATTAATTTTAGACAGGGTCTCTCTACATAGTCTGGCTGTTCTCAAATGCTTGGAGGTTCACCTGCCTCTGTCTCCAAGTGCTAGGAATAAAGGCGTGCACCACTACACCCGGCTCAAAGAAAAAATTTTAAAAGAGGGGCTGAAGATGAAACCCTATCTCAGTTTAGATGGTAGAATGCTTGCCTGGCTACAAATATTGAAGCGCAAGGAAAATTAAAAGAAATACAGGGAGAAGACAGTAAATGTATAAACGTAAATAAAATAACAATGGCCAGTAAGGGATGTGGAGAGGGCATCTACTACTTTAGAAAGATTTGCTGGAAAAGGCTTTACAAAAATGATGTCTGAGTGGCGTTTTCTTTGTGTGAGACAGGGACTCACTGAGTAACATTGGCCAGCCTGGAGCTCCGTGTTCGTGACTTCTTAGTCACCGTAGGCTTACAGATTTACAGGCTAAAAAAACTGACATTTCAAGTCTAACCTGTTCGCAATCTGTCAAATGTCTGCAGTTTAGAACAGCTTCAGGTTAAATGTCAGGGGTTGGTTGGGGGCAGGGATGGGGGAAGTGGCTGGGGATATAGCTCAAGTGTTGCAGCCTAAGGCTCTGAGGAATGTGAAGAGGAAGACGGAGTGAAGACGGAGTGAAGATGGAGAAGGTTGTACACAGAATCATAAGGGGCTTTGGCACAGGGAGCAGTCTGAGCTTCATCTGGAGGACAAGAGAAAGCCACAGCAGGGTTTTTAATTGACAGGTTCAGATAATCATCTTGGAAAATCATTGACCATGGGTGGGATGAGACATCAACCCTGAAGGCAAGGAAACTCGATAATGTGTTCTTACACAGACCCAGACAGAAATCCAAAAGACCAGTATTAAAGGCTAGGCTGGCAGCAGTGGTTCACCACTGTCATTCCAGCATTCTGGAGGCAGAGGCAGGCGGATCTCTCCTGTTGAGGCTAGCAAGGTCTACATAGTGAGTTCCAGGACAGCCAAAGCTACACAATGAGACCCTGTGTCAGAGAGTGAGAGTAGTGGGTGGGGAGGGAGGGAGAGGAGAGGGAGGGAGGAACAGGAAGGAAGGAACAGATGGTTCAGTGGTTAGGAGCACCCCCATGGTGACTAATAACAGTTTGTAACTCCAGTTCCAGGAGATTCAGGGTTCTATTCTGTCCTTCTTGGACACTGCATGCATGTAGCATAGAGACATATATGCAGGTAACAGACCCATATACATAAAAATAAATAATATTTTAAAAAACACATCTAAGCCAGATAGTGGTGGTACACACCTTTTATTCCAGCATGCAGGAGACATTAACGGGGGTTGGCAGTTTTTTAGCTTGTAATCTGTGAGTTCAAGGCCAGCTTGGTCTACAGAGAGAATTCTAGGACAGCCAGGGCTACACATTTGGAACAAGGTATTACTGAGTAGCTCCGGCTGTTCTGGAACTCATAGATTTCCTATTTCCTTAGTGCCAGGGTTAAAGGCCTGAACCATCATGGGGTTTCTGTTTTGTTTTGTTTTGTTTTGTTTTGTTTTATTTTATTTATTTGCCAGGCAGTGGTGGTGCCTGCCTTTAATCCCAGCACTTGGGAGGCAGAGGCAGGTGGATTTCTGAGTTCAAGGCCATCCTGGTCTACAGAGTGAGTTCCAGGACAGCCAGGGCTACACAGAGAAACCCTGTCTCGGAAAAAAAAAAAAAAAGATTTATTTATTGTATTTATATGAGTACACTGTCACTGTCTTCAGACACACCAGAAGAGAACATTGGATCCCATTATAGATGGTTGTGAGCCACCATGTGGTTGCTGGGATTTGAACTCAGGACCTCTGGAAGAACAGTCAGTGCTCTTAACCACTGAGCCATGTCTCCAGCCCAGGGTTTTTCTTTATACTCAGAATCCTCAGACATCCTCTGCCTCCCAGGTGCTGGGATTTCAGGCTTGACCCACCACACCCACTATTAAATATTAAGAGAAGCAGAAGTCAAGATTTGACCAGAGGGCACAATTCATTGTGAGAAACAAAGGTTGAGGATAAGTGAAAAAACAAAACAAAACATAACAACAACAAAACCCCCTAAATTCAGGTGATAAAAGCTGGGGGTGGAGGGTGCGTGAGCCTTTTTCCTGGGGGACACTTGAGTAGAATTTGAGGATTACCAAGTAACCTTGCTGTTGCCTATCTCAGTCAGAGGTTTCATGAAGCTCAGAGACCGGTACAAACCTTGGGCAGCAGGAAATTCAGGGAGTGAGGTTGAGGCACAAGGGATCAAGGAAAGGGCAATTTTGACTTTTGGAGGGGAAAAAAAATGTGAGGAACCACTGGAGACTTTTCAGCAGACAAGTGCCCATGGTTTTCTTTCTTTCTTTAACGTCCTTTCTTTGTACTTAATGGGGTTTCTTTATGTAGCCTTGGCTGTCCTGGAACTCACTCTGTAGACCAGACTGGCCTTGAACTCACAGAGATACCTAGGGTTTTCAACAGCATCGTTCAGCATCCGGGCCTCCTTCAGAATGGATGCTGGGTGGCAAGGTCAGGAACAGGGCTATCTGTGACAGAACTAGTGCAGGAGTTCAACTCAGATAAGGGACCTTGGGCCTCCATCATAGTGGCATGTGTGTTTCCTGAGGGCTTGGGAGTGGGGTGTGCAGGAAAGAGGACTCTCAACAGCAAGATTGTCCTAAACAAAAGGAAAGCTACTGCCATCTACAGAGACAGAGAAGGCTCAAAGACAGCCTCTCTGATTTCCCTGCTATTTCGATTCATTTGATGATTTTGATGGACGAGACGAACCTAGTCATATCTGGTCTGTGGGCGTTCAAATGGGAAAGTCAACCCCCTTTAAGTAGGAAAGCCAGGAAAAGAAAAAAAAAAAAAATGCCTGGAGACATTCGGGTTTCTACACTAGCACTCCTAGGGCAGACATGCCCACTTCCCGACTTTTCCATGAAAAAGCATTAGAGGTGCGCGTGTCTGTGAAAGATGGAATGTTACAAAGTGGCCCCAGAGAAACTTTTCTGGAGAGAAAGCGCTTGGTGAGCACATTAAAGGGCCGGTTTTGGCCCTCTTCCACTTCCTGCCCTTCGGCGTGGTTTCGCAGCAGAAGCACAGAAAGGTATCCAATGGACACCTCAAGAACAAGCCAGATGCGACGCACATCCGGCGAACACGCGGGCTTCATACGAGCTGACGCTGCAGGCTCAACCCCGCCGGCAACCTCCCAAAACCCACTCCTAGCTCAACTTTCACAATGACAACAACTGGCGTATCGGGCCGCCCCTAAGCAAGCATTCTCTTTTATGACTACCCATGCACCCCAGGACTGAGGCTTCCCCCCCGCCCCCCATCTCCCTTCAACTCCCCACATCCTCCCACTACGGATCAAAGGAAGGATCAACTCAAGTCGCGCGAACACCGCTGATCATGCGCCACAAAAAAAAAAAAAAAAAAAAGATCGGTAGGGTTGGGCGACCCAAAGATTCTCCCTCCTCTTTCCATTGGTTCCAGTCGCCCAGCTCGCCTCCCCTCCTAGCGAAAGGCTGCCGCCCTGGTGCGCTTGCGCATGCGCGTCGTTCTCGTGGCGCACTGAGCAGGCGCAGCCGCAGGCCCGCCGGAGCGGGGCGGGTGTAGCGGCGCGCGCAGCCTCCCGGCGCTGGGCTCCCTTCTGCCGGTCCCGCCCTCCGTCGCGGCGGCGCGGTGCACGCTGGGATAGGGAGCGATCTCCGAGCGAGGCGGCAAGATGGACGCGGGATTCTTCCGCGTAAGTCCGAGCGCGGGGATCCGGGGAGAGGCGAGAGGCTTGTTTGTAAGACCCGAGGGGGAGGCGCTCAAAATCCCGGACAGGACGGCCCGCGGAGGAAGGCCTTAGAGACCCCGAGGGGGTTCGTGGGCAGCGTCCCCCGGCCTCGGCGTTGCGGCCGAGACCGGTGCGCCCCTGCGCAGTCTCCTCCTCCGGGATCGTCCCCCCCTACGCGGCGGTGGCGGTGGCCGGAAAATGGCGGCGGGAATGGGCTGGAGCCGAACCTCACCGGCCGCCTGGCGAGGCCCTGTAGGCCGGGCGCCGCGCCGGCCGCCCGGGCTCGGGGCCTAGCGGAGCCTCAAGGAGGAAGTCTTTAGGGGGAGGCCGGTGGGAAGCCCGGGGCGGCTGCGGGGTACCGGTTGTATGGTTTGGGGCTCCGTCCTGAGAGGTGTTTGAGGAAAGGGGCCTTATTATTTTTTTTTTTTAGTGGCAGCTTTGGAGAAAATGGGTGCCCCCCCCCCAAACCCCGACGTACAGCGTCCACCCTCTGGGTCTTAAGCTTTCCCGGCGGCGCAGGGTCAGAGTTCGTGAGCGCTCCCGCCCAATTTGATAGCTCTTCGGGGAGGGGAGCTTAGATAATTTGTAGTTGGAACATTTGAATCGGAGGCTTTTGGAGTGAACGGTGTGTGCGAGGGTGGAGACAGATTACGGTTGTGACTCCGTCGCGCTTCCCGCTCTTCGCTAGCACCCTTTCCCAGCGGCCCATGTCCAGGCAGGGGACGTTACCTTGGAGGTGGTACATAGATCCCACACAGTAAGGCAGTTTATTAGGTCCACTTTGGAAGGAAAGTAGCTACAGGTCGAGATCTAGATGTATGGGAACGTACACTTGTGGGATTAAAAGTAGCAACAAACCCTTTAGGAATCGCTGATTCTTGTAATGCAGAGTAGAACCTTGTAAGACAGCTTGGTAAAAATCCAGATACCAGCTCTCTGTCATACCACTGCTTAGAGTTTTGCATTCTCTGAATCAAGCATATAGTTTACAGTTTGTGTGCATTTTTAAAGAAAAAATTGGAAGGCGGGGGAAGGAGGAGGGAGATAATAAAGGTGCTTCTTGTATGTGGTTCATGAGAGCTTGCCTAGTATGAACAAGACACTGGGGTCTATCTCCAGCACCTCAGATACTTGCACTACAAACTAGGCACTTAACCTTTGTAGTCAGTACTCATTTCTTATGGCACCGAAGTTAACACTTAAAAACAGTCGAAGGTTTCTTTCACTTGTCAATTGTCTCTTTTTCTCCCCCCACCCCCTTCAGTTTTTGTTTTGCCTTTTCAGGAAGTGGTTTATGTGTGTAGCCTTGGCCATCCTGGAACTCTGTAGTCTGTAGGCCAGGCTAGCCTTGAACTCAGAGATCTGTGTGCCTCTGCCTCCCGAATGCTGGGGTTGAATGAAGACTTGCACCCTGGCCAGGCTTGTCAGTTATTTCTAGTGGAAAGGAGATTGAAGAACTAAAACAAAGCGATATGTCAATTTTCAGGCGAAGATGTCCTTTGAAAAGGACAGGATCTGGAAAATAACCCACTTTTTAAAATATTCTTTTTACACTTACTTAAATGAAGTAGTTTTGTTTTCCCTGGGTTGGGTCTTTTGGGGGCAGGGGCAGTTGAAGTGTTTTGAAACTGGGTTCTCTAACCCAAACTGGCCTTGGACCTAGAGAGTCCTGCCTTGACTTCTCAGTACTAGAATTTCAGACATATGCTACACACTGACAAAGTGGGGGATTTATGTTCTGAGTTAGAAAAACTTACTAGGCAGTGGCGCACACCTTAAATCGCAACACTCTGGGAGGGAGGGGAGGCAGAGGCAGGCAGATCTCTGAGTTTGAGGCCAGCCTGGTCTACAGAGTGAGGCTACATAGAACCCTGTCTCAAAAAAATTTAAAAAGGGGAGAATGGGGGTGGGGAGGTAATTTTAGATCAGTTACCTAGTACAACCTGATTCTGAGTAGAATTCGATTTAAGAATTGGTGATAGTAAGCCGGGCGTGGTGGTGCATGAAAAACCAAAAAAAAAAAAAAAAGAATTGGTGATAGCATTCTCTCTCTCTCTCTCTCTCTCTCTCTCTCTCTCTCTCTCTCTCTCTCTCTCTCTTTCTCTCTCTCTCTTTCTTTCTTTCTTTCTTTCTTTCTTTCTGAAGAGGTGGTTGATAAGATCAAAAGCAGACCAGGACAGCTTTTGAACTTTTTTTTTTAATATTTATTTTATGTATATGAGTACATTGTAGCTGTACAGATGGTTGTGAGCCTTCGTGTGGTTGTTGGGAATTGAATTTTAGGACCTCACTCACTCGGGCCCAAAGATTTATTTATTATTATTAATAAGTACACTGTTGCTGTGTTCAGACACAGCAGAAGAGGGCGTCAGATCTCATTGCGGGTGATTGTGGGCCACCATGTGGTTGCTGGGATTTGAACTCAGGACCTCTTACCAGCCTGGCTTTGAATTTTATTTTATTTTATTTGAAACAGGGTTTCTCTATGTAGCCCTTGGCTGTCTTGGAACTCACTCGGTAGACCAGGCTGGCCTCAAACTCAGAAATTAGCCTGCCTCTGCCTCCCAAGTGCTGGGATTAAAGGCATGCGCCACCACTCCTGGCTGGCTTTGAACTCTTTAGAGATGGCCTATCTCTAAAGGTATATGCCACCACTCTTGGCCCAAAACTTTTTTTCTTTTTCTTTAAAACCTTTTTGGTTTTGCAGTACTAGGGCCCATGCACCATGCACCAGGCTCTGCACTCAGTCACAGCCTTTCTGGATCTCTTTCCGGTGACTAGGTTTGACCTTTCCACTGATATCCAGTGCTTATGCCGTGTAATGATCAGATGACGGTGGTTGGCATACCTTATCACCTCAGACATCCATCTCTATTTTTTGCTTCATTGCCATTAATTTGACGTAAAGAAAACATTCTCAGAGATTAGGTTGTGTGTTCTCAAGAAATATGGTAGCAGAACTGGCACACTTTTACAGGGTTGTTGTTGTTTTGTATTGTTGGTTGTTTTTGTTTTCCTTCTCAAAACTTAGTTTTGAGACAGGGTCTCACTCTGAAGCTCTAGCTGTTGACTGGTCTGGCCTGCAACTCATGGAGACCCTCCTGCCTCTGCCTCCTGAGTGCGGGCATTAGAGGTTTTGGACACCATACCCAACCCAAAACTTTTTGCTGCTGATACAGTCCTGGGGATCTCACCCGTGTGTTGTGCATGTTAGCTGAGTGCTCTTGTCCCTCTGCTATTCTCAGGCCAAACAAATGTTTTCAAGGGAATGGAGCTAGTCCGAAAACTAATCTGTAGATTTCAAGTCAGAGCCAGTTACTTCCAGGTTTAATTGAGCCAGGAGGAAGGATGAAATGAACAAAAACTGTGATGTGGTGCTGTTCTGATGAGTCCTTTGGTGAAGTTTTGTTCTCATTTACTTAAGAACTGTTGTTTGTTCCTCCAGATAGGGTTTTGTTGTAGTCCAGGCTGGCCTAGAATTTGCAAGTTTGTCTTTTTTGTTGTTTTTGTTAAGATTTTTTTTAGTATTATATGTAAGTACACTATAGCTGTCTTCAGACACACCAGAAGAAAGTGTCAGATCTCATTACATATGGTTGAGAGCCACCATGTAGTTGCTGAGATTTGAACTCAGGTCCTTCAGAAGAGCAGTCAGTGCTCTTAACTTCTGAGCCATCTCTCCAGCCCTGCAAGAACCCCTAATTCTTTCTTCTTGTCTTAAATTTTAGAGTTACGAGAGTATACCTTCTCGCCTGGCTTTAAATTCATTAATTCACATTTTCTCTCTTCTTTCTTTCTCTGCTCCTCTCCTCTCCATCTCCCCCTTTCTCTCCACCCCTTCACCCTCCCCCATCCATTTTCCTTTCTGAGACAGAATTAGAGGCCTGAACTCGGTATGTGGTTTAAGATACCTTGTCTTCCTTAAATGCCCATATTATTGGATTATATTTGTGCACCACATTTTTTGGTTCTTGGCATTCACCCCCTCTAACACACTGGGTTTCCCGTGTCTCTCTCAAGCTGTGGAGCCAAAAATGACCTTGAACTTCTAACCTTTCAAATCCCTAGGACTCAGATTACAAGTACCACTATACCTGGCTTATAGGACTCAGATCATAAGTACCGCAATACCTGGTTTATGTAGTACTAGAATTAAACCAAGGGCTTCCTTTTTTTTCCCACCCCACCCCCCTCCAGACAAGGTTTCTCTGTGTAGCCCTGGCTATCCTGGAACTCACTCTGTAGACCAGGCTGGCCTCGAACTCAGAAATCCTCCTGCCTCTGCCTCCCGAGTGCTGGGATTAAAGGCTGCGCCACCACGCCCGGCTAAGCCCAGGGCTTCCTGCATGCTGGGTGAACTCTGCCACTGAGCTGTATCCCTATCCTCCAGCGTCTGTCCTTTGGTAGTGACTGGGACTTGGTGTGTCTGCCAGGCCACACTGGGACTTGCTGCAGTCTTCATGCTTCTGCTCATCGTGTTCTTAAAGTTGTGACCAGCGGAACAGAACAGTCTCACTGTGCTGCATTTAGGAGAGGATGAGAACTTGAAATGTACCCGCTTTCTCATTTAAACACCCGCAAAGAAAGTATATGTCTCAAAGTTAACATTGTGGAGAGGGTATCTTGCTCTGACTATTGTATTTTTTTTTTTAAGATTTGTTTATTTATTTATTAATTATATCTAAGTACACTGTAGCTGTCCTCAGACACTCCAGAAGAGGGAGTCAGATCTCTTTATGGATGGTTGTGAGCCACCATGTGGTTGCTGGGATTTGAACTCCTGACCTTCGGAAGAACAGTCGGGTGCTCTTACCCACTGAGCCATTTCACCAGCCCGACTATTGTATTATATTTGACTTAAGAATGTATGTTTTTTTTTTTTAAGATTTATTTATTTATTATATGTAAGTACACTGTAGTTGTCTTCAGACACTCCAGAAGAGGGCGTCAGATCTTGTTACAGATGGTTGTGAGCCACCATGTGGTTGCTGGGATTTGAACTCCGGACCTTCGGAAGAGCAGTCGGGTGCTCTTACCTACTGAGCCATCTCACCAGCCCCCAGAATGTATGTTTTTTAATATTAAAATATAGACACTGTGTCAACTACATTTAGAAAAGAATGTACATTTTCTATCCGAATATTAGTTACTGTGTTTCTACTCAATTATTTTGACTGTAAAAGTTGTTGCAACCTTTGTTTGCTATTAAAGAATTTTACTTTGGGTTCTGGATTTATGGCTCAGACATAATGTAGGCAAAACATAAACAATTTCAGAAAACTAGAAAGCATTGTCCTGTGGTAAAAGGAGCAAAGAAAGAAGTGGGGACAGAGACACACACCCTAAAGGCGAAGGGATTGGGCTATGTTAGTGGCACAGGCCTGCAATCCCAGCAGTGCCAAGCCAGAGGGTCTGTGAGCTGGGGGCCATCCTGGTCTATTCCAGGTCAGCCAGTGCTGCACAGAGAGGTCACTGTGTGTAAGAGCTGGCAAGGGGGCAAATGTGACTAAAATAAATAAAATGGACAGTTCTTTTAATCAACAGTATGGTGATTTAGGCTGCCACTTGGGAAACTGAGACAGGAAGATTGTTTGAGAGCTAGCCTGGGCTAATGGATGAAACTAAGTTTTTTGTTGTGATTTTATTTTTCTTAGAAAAGGCTGGCAAAATGGCTCAATGGGAAAAGGCACCTGCTGCCAAACCTGATGGGCTGAATCCCATCCCTGGGCCTCACGTGCTGGAAGGAGAGCACTCACTCTCCAGAGTTGTCCTCTGACCCCTTCAGATGTGCATTGGTTTTTAACTGAAGCAGAAGTTTCATCTTGTATTCTTAGGCCATGTGTTTGCTTCCTGCAGGGAACAAGTGCGGAGCAGGATAATCGGTTCAGCAACAAACAGAAGAAACTCCTCAAGCAGCTGAAATTTGCAGAATGCTTAGAAAAAAAGGTATTCTGGGTGGGACTCTTGCAGTTGCTGCATTTTAAGGGTTGAGAGATGAACTGTTACATTTGTGCAGAAAAAAAAAGTTTACAATTTGCCACCCTTTAGCCACCACATATACAGTACAACCAAAGAATGAGCATGTTAGATAAACTTTAGTTAAACTTTTTTAAATGTGCATAAGCTAAAGGAATCATTTAGACAACCTAACTCAAGCTCTTACTGCAGTGAACTTGTACTTACTGGTTTGCATGTTTCACCAGGTGGACATGAGCAAAGTAAATTTGGAGGTTATAAAGCCTTGGATAACCAAAAGAGTAACTGAGATCCTTGGATTCGAAGATGATGTTGTCATTGAGTTTATATTCAACCAGCTGGAAGTGAAGGTATGACATGCAGATGGCTCTTACTTCTGAGTATGTGACATGATTTGTGAATCTGTGGAAACTCAGGTTTTCTGTGGAATACAAATGTAGAAGGGTTACTGTACAATGTTTGTTGTGAGAAGAATTCACTTTGTAAAACAGCTGTTAAGGCTGGAGGTCTAGTGAAGGTGCATAGTTTTGAAAGCTACACAGGTGAAAAAATCAAACTTACTGTTTGTAATTTTGCTGTTACATGTTAAGTTACTTTGACAGCAATTTTCTAATGATAATGTGATTTATGATTTAAAAGGCCTGAACCAAAATGGAAGTTATTCCTTGCGTCTGAAGTATAGCACCATCACCTTATTAGGTCACAGCAGAGTGAGTGTCCCAATGTCGCTCTGACCCAACTCCCTTGATGACGCAGTGTGTGTTTGGAGGTGAGTTGTGTAAAGTGGCCGAACATCAACAACAACAACAACACAAACAAGAGCAATTGGTAAAGCTGTGTACTGCTCTTTAAAGTAGCATTTTGAGGTGGACATTTATTTGAAGCATGAGGGGCGATCTGATTTGACTGGATGTTGCTTTTAAAAGAACTGAAGACTTTAGTTGTAGTTACAAGTCAGTTGCTTACCAGTTAGAATTAAGGCACAGGATTTTATTTACATTGTAGTTAGAAGTTCAGGCAGATGGATTGGCAGTCCTATAAAAGCCAGTTAACATAATTGTTTCTATCTTCCAATATGAAATAATACAAGATGATATAACTGTTTACAATTATTTCTGTTGTAACATAGTTTGCTATTTTGTCATGGTACCCAAAGGACAGTAAAGCCGTACCATAAAACCTTTTGGTAACTGTACTGACGTGAGTTTACTTTTACATTACTCCTGTTCCCAAGAGTTCATGCTTGAATTTTGACAGAACAGTTATCATTCCAAACGATAAGGTATTTCATTTTTAAAACAATGTGGTAATTATTTTGCTTTGAATGTTTTTTAAGACTTAATTTTAAGAAAGGACCTTATGTTTAAGTATATTTATTTATTTCCTTTAGAGACCAGAAACATGGGAGGATGTTTTTTAAATGCTTAATTTACTATTTTATTAGAGAAATGCTTTACTGACTTGAATTTTAGTGAACTTTAAAACCTAAATACCTGGTAGTATTCCCCTGTAGTGAGCATGAGATTAAAGTGTAGAGCTTTTTAAACAATCTTTTCTTTTTTTGTGGTTGTGTACTCATTATTGCTTGTTCGTCTTTTGCAATTTAGATAAATGATATAACATTAAACTCAAGGTGGTTGAGTTGCAGTAGGGAGTCGGAAGCAAGCCAAGGGAACATCTTTCTCTACAGGGGACTTGGCGATTCCAAACCCCCAAGGTTCCAAGAAGACACTGAAGACACCTGGAATCTGTACTTGCTTTGTGCTATTGAGCTGTGCTTGTTATACGGACCTTGTTGCTTGACCAACAGAATCTAGTGTTTAAAAACCCAAATTACTTGTAGAAATCTTGACTCTTAGTTTTGTGGACAGTTGAGCATCTGTGGCATTGTTAGTAACAGGTTGTCATGTGCAGTAGTCAGGCTTTTAGCTTAGTCTTCAGATGTTACAGAGTGCATGCTTAACTCGTTAGTTCTTGTAACTGAGCACTAGATATTAGATAGTTTATAGAAAGTTACCTGTAGTGTAAAGAGAAGTGTTTATGTACGTTTTCAAGTTTTGGTTGGGGCAAGTTTTCCAGCCAAGCAAAAACTGTTAGTAAATGCAAGAATTTATAGATGTTCCATGATTGTTTTTAGAGTTGATAAATGCATAAGCCCACTAACAGCCATACAGTCTAAATACTTAGGAAATCCACAAAGGCTGCTCTAATGCTTTTGGTTCAGTGAGGGAGAATTGGATTATCTAGAAATTACATTACCAAGATGCAACTAGGGAAAACTATTTTTACAGTAGTAGAGCATATATATGTACCTAAGCCCCTTATGGTAGACTTAAATACTAATTTAAATGAATTTCAGATAGGTTGGCTAGTTTCGAAGTAACCTGTTTTTCTTCCTGTCATGTCTTTTTGCAGAACCCAGATTCCAAAATGATGCAAATCAACCTGACTGGGTTTTTGAATGGGAAGAATGCTAGAGAATTCATGGGAGAGCTGTGGCCCCTGCTGTTGAGTGCACAAGAAAATATCGCCGGAATCCCTTCTGCTTTCCTAGAGTTGAAGAAGGAAGAGATAAAGCAGAGACAAGTAATGCTTTTTGTATTGACTTGAGATGTCATACACGGTCGGATGGTTACCCTGAGGGCTTTGTCTCTTTGAGCTACTGTAGCCTCTGATCCGGCTAGGCTAGTTTGCTGGATGTGTCTGCCCACTGAGTTGTGGCTTACCACATTTGAAATTAGAGTGGCGTATTCCCAGAGGCAGTGACAATTGGACAGAGTGCTTTGTTTTTGTTTTTCTCAGTTCTTAAAGTATAAGTGCATTTACCTTAAAAGGGAGTCTAAATAAAGTATCTAAAAAGTGTGTGCAACTTCTCGCACAGGTAGTAATTATAAAGTCCCAAGAGAGTGACTATATAAATGATAAGTGAAATGATATAAATGGTATAAGTTTACATTAATGATAAAGGATAAATGAAAGAGTGTTGTAAGAGTGAACTTGAGAACATGGAACACCTTGCAGCCAGTCACGCCTGTGAAATGGCAGTTGGAGCACCCGTGTCAGTACCTTAATGGATGCTCTTAGTGCTCAACTCTGTGCTTGCAGATTGAACAAGAAAAATTGGCGTCTCTGAAAAAACAAGATGAAGATAAAGATAAGAGGGATAAGGAAGAAAAGGAAAGCAGCAGAGAGAAGAGGGAGCGGTCTCGCAGCCCAAGAAGGTACGGCAGAGCAGCTAGAGATGTGGTGGTGTGTAAGGTGCCTGGGGTCCTTAGGGGTGCTCTGGTCCAAGTTCCCTAGCTAGAAGACCTGGGGAGCACCACTGGAGAGCTGCTGTTTGCTTCTGGGCTAAAGAGAGCTTTTCTGTTGCTAGCCTTTTGGCACGTGTTTTTATATTCAGGAGATTAAGGCAGTGGGGGTGTAGGGGTGGCTTCTTAAGCCTCTGTTCAAAAAAAAAAAAAGACAAAGCCAGATCATTTGACCAAAATGATCACCTCTAATTTAGGTGAGTTACTCATTCTTAAGTAGAAATTTGGATTTCATATTGCTTTGCTTAAGTAAGACATTGGAATTTTTGTTGTTACTGTATTCTGATTATTTCCAGTCCCTTGTATTGCAGAGCTGCTCATTAGCGTTCATGTACTTACCTAATTCCATGTTCTGCTTTTCTTAGATGGTTGTACTGAGCCCAAACTTCAAATCATTTATTTGTTTTCTTCTTTCTTCCAATGAGACTATTGTTAGGTTCACATTTTTAAATCCTCGGTTCAGCTTCTGCTATATTTGTGGTGAAAGGTGAGAATTCCATTAGGCTTTTCATTTTTAGGACTTTAAAAAATAAATCTGTGGGGATTTGTAATGAAAAGAGGAGGTAATATTTTTGTTGTTTGTGCTGAGTTGGAAAACCTAGAGAAGCAGTGCCTCTAAAGGCTGAGTGTGCCCCGCCATGCTGGGCAGCTTTACTACAAGTTTTAAAAAATAATCAATACTTTTGAATTAGGTGCACTTCAGCTTAAAAAGAAAGAGGGGCCCCCACCAATAAAAAATTGGCATTTCTCTTTTCTTGTGAAGAACATACTACTTGCATTGCACTATCTATCCATTTTCTGCATCTTCGGGCTCTGCCTGGTCATCTCTGATACGAGCTACTTGTACTTAGTCCCTGTATATTGGTAGGGTTGATTGACTGTTGAGAAAGTGGTTGCTTTAAGCACTTTGATCTCAGGCCCTGGTCTTTGAATGATCGCCGGGATAGTTGAGAACCATGCCTCCAGCCTAACTCCGTGCCTCCCCTTCTAACTGGTCCTTGAGGCTGTCACCTCTGTTTGCTTGTCCTTCTAGTTCTCTCTGGCCTTTTCCTTCTCAAGTAGATGAAATGGATATCTTGTTTCCATGTGAAACTTCTCAGATACAGATCACAGTGGGTAACTTACAAGATTAATCCTTGATTTTCCCGTTGTCTACTCTAAACCACATTAGTAAAAAATCTGAAAAAATTGCTTTCATCCTAGACGCAAATCCAGATCTCCTTCCCCTAGAAGACGATCTTCCCCTGTCAGGAGAGAGAGAAAGCGCAGTCACTCTCGATCTCCCCGTCACAGAACCAAGAGCCGGAGCCCTTCCCCTGCCCCAGAAAAGAAGGAGAAATCTCCAGAGCTCCCAGAGCCATCCGTGAGGATGAAGGACTCCTCAGTACAGGAGGCCACCTCTACAAGGCACGTTCCTAACTGTCACCTACTCCTTAGGCTGGTCGTACCCACTGCCAGTGTTCATTGCTAACGTCAAAGCAAAGGACATGTTTTCCTTTCAGATAGCTTCTCTTTAAGTTTTTATTATAAAGTTAGTGTTGGAAATGAAGCTGAGATTATGTGTGTGTGTGTGAGAGTGTGTGAGTGTGTGTGAGTGTGTATAAAATAAGGAAAATGCCCCAGAGATGACCACCTGTCTGCCATATCGTTTCAAAACTTTTTATTGATCACAATTATTGATTTTCCTACCTGCTTGCCACAATATATTGTGGATAAATTCCTCTTTTGTTTTTCGTTTTCTTTTTGTAAGAGGGGGATATAGCCCAGAGCTTTGCGCACTCTTTGTCACTGACTTATATCCTATATAACATCTTTACCCCCAAACATAAAGAGATTTATTCACTTCTGTTAACTGGGGTACAAAATAGACCAAATAAAAGCTACTCCCTCCTTTGGGGGAACCCTTTATTTTATTTATTTTTTTAAGATTTATTTATATGAGTCTGCTGTAGCTGTCTTCAGACACACCAGATGAGGGCATTGGATCCCATCACAGATGATTGTGAGCCACCATATGGTTGCTGGGAACTGAACTCAGGACCTCTGGAAGAGCAACCGCTGAGCCATCTCTCCAGCCCCAGGGGAACCTTTTGTGTCCTGTGGACAGGTTCATCTTGAGTGTGATGCATCTGCTACATCTCACGTTTCATAGCTCGCAAGGCCACATAGCATGCAGGCCACAACACTGCAGCCTCTGCAGTTGTGTGCACTACTCACAAATTACCCATTTGTGGTGACTACAAACTGCTGTCCACAGATTGCTCAGCCAGTAGTCAAGCAGGCGCGGAGATCCTATTTCACCTGAACTTTGTGCCTGTGGGCATTTGATCGTGTTCACCTCTTTCCCCTCAGGCACCCGGGGATCAGAGTTTCTGGACTCATGCAGTTGACAGTGACACAGTTCTTGTCCCACACGTGAAAATGAGATGTTAATTCTTAGTTGCTCAGTGAATTCTGATGTGTATCTGTATTTTGAAACCAAGGGGTATTTGCAGGTTTTGAAAACTTTTTTTTTTTAAATATGGTGATCTACATCTGTTATTACTTTGTAATTTGTTAGTAGTGAGGGCCAGGTCACATTGTTAAGAGTATGGCTTTATGAACTCGGCTCTTTTTAAATTTCCAGTGTGGGGTTCGAGCTTGTACCATAAATACTACTACTAAAGACAGCCAATATTGTTGAATTGGCTTAGAATTCTGAGGAGAGTTGGAGGGAAAAAAACAAAATGCTATTTTCACAGTGACATCTTGAAAGCTCCCAAGCCTGAGCCTGTACCAGAGCCCAAAGAACCGTCTCCAGAAAAAAATTCCAAAAAGGAAAAGGAAAAGACTCGACCAAGATCTCGGTCACGATCCAAATCTCGGTCTCGGACCCGATCTCGATCACCTTCTCATACTAGACCAAGACGGAGACATAGATCCCGATCAAGGTGCGTTGTTGCCCTGGGAATAGTGCACATTTGAATCGTATATGCTGATTTTTGAGGTAGCATTGTAAACAGTGTCAAAGTTAGAGAAAACATTAAGAATGAAGTCCACTTTGTGATGTACCATCAAAATCTAAATGAATGGAAGTGGTCATGGTGGTGGAATTAGTGTCAAGAAGTTTTTTGTTTTTAGTTTATTTGGGGCCTAATTCTGTTTCTTACGGCAGATCATACTCTCCTAGAAGGCGGCCAAGCCCAAGACGACGACCATCTCCCCGAAGAAGAACTCCACCAAGACGGATGCCTCCTCCACCAAGGCACCGGAGGAGTAGGTCTCCAGGGAGACGGTGAGGCTCTCTTAGTGTCAGGTGCCTGGAACTTCGGGTAGTCCTTGGTATAATTTCAGGGGGGAAATTTTTTGTCTGTTGGATGACAGAAATTATACTAGGGAATATCTTCGAAGTAGCCTGATCTGATGCATTCCTCACGTCCAATAGTTTAGCTGTGAGAATCATCCAATGTTGAGAAAGAAACAAAGTCACTGGTCTTCTAGATCTTGTATGTTAGCCTTCTAAGATCTCACTCAAATTCTTCTGTGGATAAGAACTAGCAGTGTACCTCAGTTGGTAAGATGCTTGCTGCGAGTGCATAACTCCCTGCCCTGGGTCTTTTTCCCGAACTTACAGACTTTAAGGATGGTGTTTCATACCTGTGATTTCAGCACACTGGAGGTAGAGGGAAAGGCCCTGAAGTTCATCTGCTTCATAGACTCTGTGTTACACACACACACACACACACACACACACACGAAGAAACTGACTACTTTTCAGTGTGTTCAGTGTGTTTTTATGTGTATAAGTGTTTTGTCTGTTTGTGCATCACATGTGTTGAGTGCCCCCAGAAGACAAGAGAGTGTTAGATGCCCAGGAACTGGAGCTAAGAGCTGGTTGTGAGCTGCCATGTGTGTGCTGCACAGGAAGAAGCTCCTCTTACCCCTGAGCCATCCTTCCCCCAGCTGCCTCCCTCCCATCCAGCCTTTAAGTTATACTGCTTTTCAAAGGCAGTGGCTACAGGGTTAATGAGGGTTATTTTACCAGTTTTTTAAAAACTCTATCTCCAGTAGTTCCCAAGTTTTAAGAACTTAGCTTATTTTGCACGTGTATTCACGTGCAAGCACTTGCACTGGCTTGTACACAGTGTCTGTTCTCCTCTTCCTTTGGGTGGCTCTGAGAGATTGAGCTTGAGTTCCAGGCTTGCAGAGCAAGGACCTTTACAGTGTCTTCCTTTTTTCTAAAAAGATGTATTTTGAATTATGTGTAGGTGTGTGTCTGCACGTGGATACTGGCTATGTTCATGTGAGTGCAGGTGCTGTAGAGGACTCCAGATAGATCTCTTGGACCTGGAGTGATGCACACTTGTAAGCCACCTGCTGGTGCTGGGAGCCAGTGTCTTCTAGAGAGCCACTGATGCTCTAACTGCTAAGCTATATCTCTGCCACACTTTGTAATAAAGCTTTTTGTAACAGTTCAAACAGAGGAAACAAAAGGATAAAGTTCCCATAGTTGTATTCCTAGATAAAGCCACTGCTAGTGAGTGGCACAAGAAGATAGACCTTACTTTAGCCGAAGGAGAGGTCTGGTGCATGGGAACAGAGGGTTTTATTGGTATGTTGTCTGGGCTTGCTTCTCAACTCCGCTTTGGACAGAACTTTGATGACTATTTTTCCTTGTTGCTGCTGGCTTAAGCACAAGGCATCACTGGGCCTGAGCGTGTGCAGTGCACTCTTAGCCCTGGGAAAAGCTGTTGAGTTAATGTTCTTTACAGACAACCACACCAACTAGAAAATGGGAAAACATCCAGTAAGCTCCTCGAGTTATATCTTTGCAGGTAGGACTTTTAGACCCGTACTTTAATAACAGCAACAGCAGCAAATACCATTCTTCTTTGGGATTGTTGTCAAGGGATCGATGTTTAAGTGTGTAAAGTTGCTGTTGCAGCTGGTGGACAGGACAGACATCCAGCACTGGTGGAATTCCAGGCATCACACTTTTCAGATTGATCCTTCTGCTTCGGGAAGAAGTGATGCCCGTGCTCCCTTAGGGAGAGAGAGAGAGACCGATTTCTTCTATTGGACTTTGGCAAACAGCATGTCTCAGTAGTACGCACGTAGCAATGTAGCAGGCACGGTATTTTGCAGATTGTGTAAGATTCCCTTTCAGCCAGTTTTTAATCTCACACTTAAGGTAGGGTTTCTTTTTTTCAGGTTCTCAGGAATTCTTCTGCCAAAGGTGAATTCTGCAGGTACACGTAATTGCAACAGAACTTAACCACAGATTTTGCTGCAGAATTCGAGAGGCCCCTACTTCTAAGTTTATGTAGCTAAATGAATTTCAAATCTTGCACATATTTTTTAGTGAAACTTAAAAGCTGCTTGACGTCACTCTAAATGAGCAGTACTCTCTCACCCTCACTGTTGTGCAAACTCCATGACCCCAGTATTACTCTTCAGGAAGAAGATGCTTGGCTACTGGATTATAGCAGTCACAGCGCAAACACAATCAGGAGTTATGTGGATTTACTCTCAGAAATAGCTGTTTCCTGTCCTAGGTTATGGTTTTGTTTCCAATCTTTTTGAAGTAATTTATGTACTTAGCTACATAAACTCAAAAGTTGGACTAAAAGAAATAGCTGTGTTTCTGTGCATATTGTACATACTGTGATGTCACTCTTGAGAGGGATGCGGATGGTGAAGTGAGTGCTTTATTCCACAGAAGGAGGCGTTCTTCCGCATCCCTGTCTGGAAGTAGCTCGTCGTCCTCTTCATCTCGTTCCCGGTCACCACCAAAGAAACCTCCCAAGAGGACATCCAGCCCTCCTCGGAAAACGCGTAGGTTATCACCTTCAGCAAGTCCTCCACGGCGAAGACACCGGCCGTCATCTCCAGCAACTCCGCCACCCAAAACTCGCCATTCCCCAACTCCCCAGCAGTCAAACCGTACAAGAAAAAGTCGTGTTTCTGTGTCTCCAGGAAGAACCTCCGGTAAAGGTACAAACAAAAGGCGCTTTGTTCCCTTTGGCATCTGGGTGAACCCAGTCGTCCCTCCCCTCCTTCAGAAGCAGCTGGGCGGTACTTTCTATATGGCACAGAGTTGGCTTGTCCTGCCTTCTGTTCTCAGGCCTTGCCTGAAATGGGATGATAATGTGGTTTGTTTTCTTGGTGGCACAGATCACTGGCTCGAGGCTGTTTGAGTTGGGGCAGTGACCTGAAGCTTGTGTTCTTGCTGTAAAGGCTCACTGCTTTCCACCCTCCCTCCTCAGACCTCTCCGTAAGGCTTTTTGCTTGATATCTTATTTGCAGACTTTGTCTTCTGTTGTTATTTTTGGTCACAATTATGCTCTCAAGGGAAGGACATGGTGTCCCTTAAAGGTTGATTTGTTTTATTTATTGATTGGTTCATGGATTTAGGTTCTAGGATGATGTCCCTACTCTGTTGAGTAGATTGGTTTCTGAGGAATTGGAGGCCTGTGATTGTGCCAGCAAAGTAGAGTGTTAGCCTGTGAGAAAACGGGTTCACTGGGGTTTGCTTTAGCACTAAGCACACATGAAGAAAAAGGATATGTTCCATTTCTGTGGTGTCTTTGGTAGCAGGGCTGGAGAAAGAGGGGCAGCCTGAAAGGTGAGTGGGGAGGCTGGGGTGCGAGGATTTTAGAGAGTGATGCTCTGAGCCCATTGACTGACCAAGTGCCTGGGTAACAAGGGAGCACCAGGAGGCCTAGCCAAGCTATGTGTTCTAAACCTGTGACACTGAGGGATAGCTGTGGTGGGAACAGAACCTGCCACAAATGGCAAAGTACAAATCATTGGATTTTAACCTCAAGTGCATTCAGTAACCAAATGTGTGAGGTTTAAGACAGCTCGTTTTTAGCCTGCGTTGTATAAACTTTGTATAAAGATGAGCACATTTCAGCCTCTCTGAGTCCCTCACCCTGAGTGAGTGTCTTAATCTAATGCTCACTGTTCCAGCTTACTTGTCTTTCCCTGTGGACTTTACAAGGGTTTAGAGCTAGAAAGCTTTTTGGAGTTCTCACAATTATTTTAGAGAAATACATTTTTCATTTAGATTATATTACCTAGGCAGAAGGAGTTAACTGTTGAATAGGCCACAGTTGGAACTTTTAGTTACCTTTTTATTCATCTGCACAGGTGCCAGGCTCCTGCTCTGACACACACCTTGTACACATGTGTACAAGATAGATAGATAACTGCATTCCAGAGACGGCCGTTGTGGGGAACAGAGACCTGTTGTGTATTCTTGTGCACTTGGGGACCACTGCTTTAGCCAGACAGTTGAACTGTGGGCAGTTTATAGTCTGTTTTATGTCCATTGAAGCTTAAGATTGGTTTGAGCTATGTGGAAATGACCTTAGTGTTGAAATTTGAGAGTTAGAAAAGACCTTACCAGTTGTCAGGTTCTTTGGTTGAGTGACTTAGTCAAGGTTAGTTAGTTAAAGAGTTTAAAGCGTCCCTTCCCAGTTACACAGTGAGACTTGCCAAATTGCTACCTCCGACGACTAGGGAGGAAGGTGAAGGGTGGAATGAAGAAGTTCTTTGGCTTCTCTACTAGGTACTGTGATCAGAAATGCTATGTTGGAGTCTCTGGATACATAGGATTGTGGTACTGCTGTGATGTAATAGAGTTCCTGGTTGTGTTTCCTATATATACCAGTTGTTAATTGGCCATCTTAGGATCTATTGTTGATAATGTGCTAATGATCTAAGAGTAAGGAAAGAAAAGAGGGGGAATTTGGAAGTCAGTCATTGAGTACAGTTTACAGACCCGTCTGAGGGGCCTTGGAGGGACTTGAATTGCTCCTGATCTGGGCGCTGCATGGACTTGTCCTGAGTCGAGTGTCCTGCTACAGCCTGTCCTTTTAAGTCAGCGGGGTTGTGCTCTGTGGGTGCATCATGTATTCTCCTATTTCTGGTTATATAGTAACTTAACTTCACAGGTTATCTTTTGGGCAATCTGAGGTTAATAATTAATAGGACTCTTGAAGTGCTTTAAAGTTCCGGTTTTAGAATTGGTCTCTTGAATTTCCAACGAGGACAATTTGTTCTTTGAATTATTAAAAACGCTATTAACATAACAGTAAGTAAAGGGAAAAAATGTCATTTAGAAAAATAAAGAAACAGATGTTACTTACTATAATGCTTTTTCTTGAGTGGAAGGATAAAGTGTATGCTATAATAGTGTCAAAGACTTAATGAGACACTAAGTCACGGTGACCCTCCCATGTGTTTATTCACTCTGTTTAACAGAATACATAATGTTGGCTCCATGTGATGGCACGCCTCACCCCTAGCCCCTGAACAGTTTCTCTGTAGCCCTGGCTGTGTTGGGACTCTGTTGTGGATTAGGCTGGTTTTAGAGATCCCTCTGCCTCTGCATCCTAAGTCCTGGGATTATAAAGTTGTGCTCCACCACTGCCCAGCTAAGGGTGTAGTTCTTTTTTTTTTTTTTTTTGAGACAGGGTTTCTCTGTGTAGCCCTGGCTGTCCTGGAACTCACTCTGTAGACCAGGCTGGCCTCGAACTCAGAAATCCGCCTGCCTCTGCCTCCCAAGTGCTGGGATTAAAGGCCTGTGCCACCACGCCTGGCAAGGGTGTAGTTCTTAATTCCAGTATTACATAGCCAGTTTGAGGCCAGATCTTCTCTCAAGATAAATAAAAGCGATGTTGTAGTTTAGTTATTTTATTTATTCTGTAGATATACACCAATTATCTTGTAGGGATAACCACTTCATTTTCTTCTTAAAATCAAGCCACTTTGGGCCTCTTAGATTGTGTGTGTGCACGTGAGCCTTTTGTTTGTTTGGTTTTGATTTTAGTTCTATAAAAGTCTTTTTATGTAATCGAGACAGGCAGTCCTGTTTTAGCCTCCTATGTGTTGGGATTTTTTTTTTTGGTTTTTTTTTGGTTTTTCGAGACAGGGTGTCTCTGTGTAGCCCTGGCTGTCCTGGAACTCACTTTGTAGACCAGGCTGGCCTTGAACTCAGAAATCCGCCTACCTCTGCTTCCCCAGTGCTGGGATTAAAGGCGTACGCCACCACGCCCGGCTTTGTGTTGGGATTTTTAAAATGACTTGTGTTCAGTGGTAGGCATATACACGCTGTGCAGGTGTGTATAGGCCAGAAGAGGACTCACCTCGAGCTGAAGTTGCAGGTGGCTCTATGAGCTCCTCAGGCAGGTGCTGCAAACCAAATTAAATCCTCTGTCAGAGCAGCAGTGCTCGTGACCACTGAGTCACTCCAGCCCCTTACTTTATGATCTCTGGGACTTCAGGTGTTAGGCATTCTCTGCCCAGTTCAGTAGTTTGTCCAGGTAACTTCAGCAGATGGAGTCATTAACTGCAAGAATGAGCTCAGGGATGCAGGGCTTGCTGTGAGGTTATGCAGTAGGTTCCTCAGTGCTAGATCCAGTTCTTGGGGATCATCGTGGTAGTCTATGATAGAATTTATAGTATGAAATAATAATAACTGTTTTCTAATCAAATAGTTTATCAAAGTTTACTAGTCATATAAAACAAGAGTCTCAAGGATTGTTTCTTAGATGGGGCCTTTTTTTTTTTTTTTAAGATTTAGTTATCTGTATGCGTACACTATACAAATGGCTGTGAACCTTCATGTGGTTCTTGGGAATTGAATTTTAGGTTGCCTGCTCACTCCCACCCATAGATTTATTGTTATACATAAGTACACTGTAGCTGTCTTCAGACACACTAGAAGAGGGCATCAGATCCCATTACAGATGGTTGTGAGCCACCATGTGGTTGCTGGGATTTGAATTCAGGATCTTTGGAAGAGCAGTCAGTGCTCTTAACTGCTAAGCCATCTCGCAAGCCCTAGATGGGCCTTTTCAAATGTCTTTTGAAGTTGATCCATGTTAAAAGTAATGATTATATTTTTATATACTTGATTTTGATTGTATTCAAAGTTTATTTTATGCTAATGAGGGTTTGTCTGCATCTCTGTGAGAGCACCGAGTGTGTGCCTGATGTCCACAGTTGAGAAGGCCCCAGATCCCCTGGAAGCAGAGTTAAAGGTAATTGTAAGCGGCTGTGTGGGAGCTAGGAACCGAACCCAGGTCCTCTGCAAATGTAGCACATGCTCTCGACCATGACTGAAGCATCTGGACAGCCCCGTGGGTGCTCCTGAGGAGACATAGTTGTGAGATTCTCAGTCTGTTCGGGTGTCTCTGTTTCTCAATGTGCTGATGCAATTTTAGTTTAAGCTTCCAAAGAACACTTGTAAAATGGAGTATAAGAAGACTTGGGCCGGGCGGTGGTGGCACACGCCTTTAATCCTGGCACTTTGGAGGCAGAGGCAGGCAGATTTCTGAGTTCAAGGCCAGCCTGGTCTACAAAGTGAGTTCCAGGACAGCCAGGGCTACACAGAGACACCCTGTCTCGAAGAAAAAAAAAAAAAAAGAAGACAACGCTCGGCCAGGCAGTATGGCGCACGTCTTTAATCCCAGCACTTGGGAGGCAGAGGTGGGCAGATTTCTGAGTTTGAGGACAGCCAGGACTACACAGAAAAACAAAAACAAAACAAAAGAGTGAATAGACTCTTGTTTTAGCAACAGTGTTTAATAGTGTACTCATTTGGGTTTGGTGGTTCATAGTGTAATCCTGTTCTCTGGAGTTTGAGGCAGAAGGATCACTGTGAACTTGAGGTCAGGTGGGATAGGTAGTGAGACCTGACTCAAAACAAAACCCCAAGTATATATGTCACAGGAAGTTTTCAAAAGGCATACTATAATTTTCCAGTTAATATTGGGGTCGTTGGGTGATTGATTCTGGTTTAGATAACGGTTTTCCTTTGCCTCCCATGGGAGCTGAAATCCAGGGTCTGGCTGTCTTCAGCTACCCAGGCACTTGGAGGTGCAGCCGTAGCCACTTTCTCTCAGTCTTTACACTTGTTTAAATCTCCTGGGTATGGCGAAGGAGCCTTTGGCATATTGTTTAAATAGTCAAATATTCTTTTCCAGACCAAGTACCTCCTGTGTGGAATTATTATTATTAGTTTTTTGAGACAGGGTTTCTCTGTATAGCCCTGGCTGTCTTGGAACTCACTCTGTAGACCAGGCTGGCCTTGAACTCAGAAATCCACCTGCCTCTGCCTCTGCTTCTCTGCCTCTCTGCCCCTCTGCCCCTGCGCCCCTGCGCCTCTGGCCTCTGCCTCTAAGAGCTAGGATTAAAGGCGTGTGCCACCACTGCCCAGCTGGTGCAGGGTTCTTGCTAGCCCTGTAGAACTAGTTTTTGAAGCTTTCCATGTTTAAATTTTAGGTTAATTTTTTCATGTGAGGAGTCTAACCCATTCTTGTGCTATTAAAACATTGTTCTGCTGGGCAGTGATGGCGCATGCCTTTAATCCCAGCACTTAGGAGGCAGAGGCAGGCAGATTTCTGAGTTCGAGGCCAGCCTGGTCTACAAAGTGAGTTGCAGGACAGCCAGGGCTATACAGAGAAACCCTGTCTGGAAAACAAAACAAACAAAACAAAACAAAAAAATTGTTCTTTTTATTGTGTGAGGTTTATTTTTCTTCTTTTTTAGTGACAAAACATAAAGGTACTGAGAAAAGAGAGTCACCTTCTCCAGCACCCAAGCCTAGAAAAGTGGAGCTGTCTGAGTCTGGTAAGTTGTAATGATTTTCTAGAGGTTGGTTTTCTGTTTTTCCTTCCGTGTGTGATTATTCCCTGGGGTTGGGGATTGATTGTCCAGGGCACCCAGTAGGGAAGAGCTGAAGGTGACGTCACACAGACTTTCTGCAATTCCCAGCTGTGGCATTTAAGTGTGCGCTGTTTGGTTATTCGTCCAGGACCTCATTCTTTTTCTTCTGTATTTGGACAAAATTTTGGGTTTGGACAGCTGGCTGGGATGTTTATAGCATTCCTATCTTATGGACTGGGCTGATGCCTTGTGTTGTGTGTCACATTACCTGTGTGTAACTAAAGAAACACTGTCTAAATGCACCCATCTTTCAGAAGAAGACAAAGGCAGCAAAATGGCTGCAGCTGATTCTGTGCAGCAGAGAAGACAATACCGACGGCAGAACCAGCAGTCTTCATCTGGTATGGACAACAAGCGAATGAGCGCCTTCCACTCTCACACCTGTGGTAACCCAGCACTGGGAGGCTAAGGCAGGAGAATTCCTGTAGAGTGTGAGGCCAGTAAGGGCTGCATAGTGAGAGTCCCCAGAAGAGCAAAGCGGAAGAAGCCTGAGATCCTGTGGTTCAGAAGGTGGAGGCAGGAGGGGGAAAGCTCTGTTGTTCTTGGCTACATTGTACATTTGAGACCAGCCTGGACTAATGAGACCCTGGGGCTCTCCCCCCACTCCACCCCGCCCCCATTTTGCAATGTTATGCCTGTTTGTATTTCACTTGCATGCATGTCTGCACCATGTTTACATCTGGTCCCCAAGGAGACCAGAAGACAGGGTATCAGATCCAGTGAGAATCTGGAATTAGAGACGTTGTGAGCCATCATGTGGGTGCTGGAAATTGAACCGTTTGCCTTCATGGGTTGTGTTTGGGCCATAGGTCTCAGTTGGGCACTGGGTATTTCTTTCTTGTTTTAAGCCCTTAAATTTTGCTTTTAAATTGCTGTATTGTTAGGAAGGTAATAAATCTGGCTAGGAACATGGCTCTGGTAGAGTACAGCGTACTGCGTGCACAGCTCTGGGCTCTATTCCCAACATTATTAAATATAACATAATTGGACCCAAGCGTTGGTGGTACAAACCTTTGATTCTAACACTTGGGAGACAGAGGCAGGCAGGTCTCTTGAATTTGAGCCCAGCCTGGTCTACAGAGTGAGTTCCATGACAGCCAGGGCTACACAGAGAAACCCTGTCTCAAAAAAAAAACAAACAAAACAAAAGGTAGTTGGCGTAGAGTACAATAGTAAAACAGAAAATGAAATTGGAAAGACTAATTTATTCCCTAATATTTGAGTCTACTCCTAAGCCTTTCTGCAACTTTGTTCTATATAATTAGGAGTCTCTGGTTTAGATGATCATACTAGTTTTTTATGAATCTACTTCATTTATTACTAGTAGCTATTTGGTTGTGTTTTGTTTTTGTTTGGCCTCACTATGTAGTTGGGCTAGCCTGGAACTCACTGTAGTTCTGATTGTTTGATTAAAAAGAAAGAGCACAGAAGCCTAATGTTTAAGCCAGGGGCTCTGTTCTTGTGTTACTTACTTGGGTTTTGTGTGGCTTTAGTTTGGTTTTGGGTTTTAAGAAAATGTCCCATGTAGTCCAGGCTTGCCCTGAACTTGCTTTGTAGCCAAAAATGACCTTATACTTGTAGTCTTTTTGACTCCACCTAAGTGTTGAGAGTTGAGCTTTGCACCACTGGACTCAGTTTATGCAGTACTGGGGTTTGATTCCCAGGGTCTCCCATGTGCTGAGGCAAGCTCTCTACTCACAGCCACACCCTCATCGCTCAGGTTATAGTTGTAATTATTTTCTGGTTCAAGTGGCATATTGATACTTTTTTGTTGCTTTCTTGCTGCTGATGTGCAACACATGCTGGGTTGGGCTTTTCCAGTGAATTTGACCGTCAGCCCTGAGGTTCTTTTGAAGCCTTACCTTATTAATTGGGAAAGAATTCACTAGAGTTTTGTTGCGAGGCTCATGTTGGACTTCATATTCTCCGTCCTTCACCTCCCTGTCATCAGATGTGCACATACACCAATGAGCCTGATTTTACATCCCTGGATTTTTTTCCTAAGAGATCCGTGCAGGCCTTAGTACTTTTGAGATATACTAGTCTTATATTTGCTAGTTTTCTGCTAGGTGTGGACTGTTGACTGTCACTAAAATTGTACTGATTAGATTGTCCTGATGGGGGCTGGAGAGATGGCTCAGAGGTTAAGAGAGAGCACTGACTGTTGCTCTTCTAGAGGTCCTGAGTTCAAATCCCAGCAACCACATGGTGGCTCCGAACCATCTGTACTGGGATCTAATACCCTCTTCTAGTGTGTCTGAGACAGCTACAGTGTACTCATATAAATAATAAATAAAAAGTGTAGGTTGTCCTGATGGTACTGAGAATTGAACCCATGGCTTCATGCCATCCATACTAAGTAAACGTGGAGTCATTGAGTCTTAACCTCTAAGAAACGTTTTTCCCAGTGCTGGGTGTAGAACCCAGGACCTTGAGCATGCAGTGTAAGGGCCCAAGGGGTACTACAGGGGGCAGTGAGTGAGTGTGTGTGTGAGTGTGTGAGTGTGTGATATTTTGTTGTTGTTCTTTGCTCTGTGATTACAGACTCTGGCTCCTCTTCCACCTCAGAAGATGAGCGGCCCAAGAGATCCCATGTAAAGAACGGTGAGGTAGGCAGGCGGCGGAGACATTCCCCTTCTCGGAGTGCCTCTCCATCACCTCGAAAGCGCCAGAAAGAGACTTCCCCTCGGTAACAGCCTTCGTTAATAGTTCTGACTGTCTGTGGTTGGGCTGGAACTGTAGTGTATAGCTTGGCCCTCGAAATTACTTTACAATTGGGCACATTCTTCGTGTCAAAGCTGGTTGGGTTTGGGCTTTTAACCGGTTAGTTTGTTTTTTCTTGCTGTTGATAGTTAACATTAAAACTAGACACGTTTTCAGTGACTGCCTCATTTATGCATGAATAGAGCAGTTAAATAATTCCAGGCATCTTGAGGCTTTAAAAAATGCTTCCGCAAGAAGGATTTAACTTTCATGAGTGGAATTCTTGACATTTGTTTTTCTCCACTGCTCTCAGGATGCAGATGGGAAAGCGATGGCAGTCACCAGTGACTAAAAGGTTGGTTAGATACTGTTTTTGCAAATGAGGGTTACATACCAAGTGTACTTAGTTTTCTGTTAAGGTGACTGTCCCCATTTTACAGACACATGACAGCTGAGAAAGTCTTAAGTTGCTTTGGTGTGTGTTTTTGTTTTTACCATGTCAGATTAATGATACAAAGAGCTGTGTGAGGAGATGACTGTAGAGCCTTTCCTAATCTGATAATTCTAGACTCTGTAGGGAGTGACTTTTTTAAAGTCTTCATTGTATTTTTATTTGTCATGGATATATATGTGTGAATACACACATGCCACAGTCTGTTGGAGGTCAGAGGACACTTGTAGGAACTGGATCCCTGTGTTCAACAAGTGGGTCCTGGGAGTCGAACTCATTCAGTTCTTCAGGCTCGGTGGCAAGGGCCTTTATCTGCTGAGCTCATCTTATTAGCTCTGGCTTTCTCCCTCTACTCCCACTTGTTGAATTTCTTGGTTTTGAGAGAGGGTTTTTGTGGGTAGCCCTGGCTGTCCTAGGAATTGCTGTGTAGATCAGGCTGGTCTCAGACACAGAGATCCACCTACCTCTGACTTGCGGGCTCTGGGCTTAAAGGTGTGTGCCGTGATCACCTGGCTCAGTGTCATATAGTAAGGAGGATAAAATGAAGTATAATTTTGAGTATGTAAAGTGTTACTATGAAGTACTAATCACATATCACCAGCAAACCTAAACCAAATCTGGTTGGAAATTCAATGTGGTAGTGAATTCTGAAGAGTCGAGACCTGATAAACCTTAAAAACTGAGCCAGGTCCACAGTGTCAGCCCTGGCTGGGCCAGGAGCTAAGGATTATTTACACTGACTTCTCTCTCCGTGTGTCAAGGGCTACAGACAGGCTTAACTTGAAGTCTTTTGTAAGGTTGCTTCTAGCTTGTTAATGTATGACGCTTGGTATATGGCTTGTGTTACAGGTTTATTACAGACTCTGAGTTGGGGAGTGTTTGGTTCTTGAATATACTTTTAACCACACTACCCCCAGGGCAGCTCTAGTATTTAAGATAGCTTTGTTGTTTGTCTTTAGGGTATTGGTAGGTAAGACACATGGTCCCTTTTCAGTGGTGGGTATATATTTCTTCTTTTTTTTAAGATTTATTTATTTATTATATGTAAGTACACCGTAGCTGTCTTCAGACACCCCAGAAGAGATTCAGTTATCATTACAGATGGTTGTGAGCCACCATGTGGTTGCTGGGATTTGAACTCAGGGCCTCCGGAAGAGCAGTCGGTGCTCTTAACCACTGAGCCATCTCTTCAGCCCGGGTATATATTTCTTAGATAAGACCGTAAAGGTTGGAGATAGACTCCGAGATAGAGCATTCACTCAGTGTGTGCAGTCCCTCTGTCTGCCCTCTGTCTCTGCTGCGGAGGAGGGGCAGCTCTAAGCCAGGGCTTCCAGATTGGGGCCTTAAGTTATTTGGTGTCTATTAACATTGGCTGTTAGCCCTGACATGGTTCATATAAGCTTCAGATAAGTTTTCCAACTGATTATTATGTGTGTCCCAACTAAAAAATAAGTGTTCTAATGACCGTTTTTGAATTTTTTCTCTTCCTCTGTTGGGTGATTTATGTCAAACAAATGAGTGTTTTTGTCTGAAGCTAATATCACAAAGCTGTCTTTAATTCATACCAAAAGCAAAACATAAACAATGTTTCTGCTCTGGGTTAGTTAACCACTGGAAATATACTTCCTAGGGGGGCTTAGTTATAAATGTCACTGACTGAGGAGAACTCTGCTTTCTTATTTAGTAGTAGAAGGAGGAGAAGTCCCTCTCCCCCTCCTGCCAGAAGGCGAAGGTCTCCTTCTCCAGCCCCTCCGCCGCCACCTCCCCCTCCTCCTCCTCGGCGGCGCAGATCTCCCACCCCACCACCACGACGAAGGTACTGTGTCCAGGTGACTCATGGTAGCTCTGGGTCTTTATCATGGAAGTTGCTTTGTAAGAGGCATCTTAGGTTGTAAAAGGTCACATAAATGTGAGCTCCTTTATGGGACACAGAACTATGTGGAAACAGAACTTAGAACAGGGCACTGGTGATGCTAACTTGTAATCCCAGGACTCAGAAGGCAGAGGCAGTCAGATCTTTGAATTCAGGTCCACCCTGGTCTACAGATGGAGTTCCAGGACAGCCAGGGCTACACAGAGCAACAAAAAAACAAAGACAGAAAAGGAAATAGGAGCCAAGGGTATTCTGCTCAGAATCTATACTCCTGAAAGGCTGGGCCAGGGACATTTTGAGTTGGAGGTCAGCCTGGGTTATAGAGAAACTAAACCCTGCCCAGCAAACAAATGGGAGAAGTAAACAGATGGATATCTAGGGTGCGGGAAGTGAGAACTATCAGTGGCTGCACAGCCACAGGAGTTCTGAAGCTACCATGTTGTGCACGTTAGCTGCTGCACTAACCTGTTGGCATTTTGCGCACTGTGAAAGCTTTGGTGATGCTCCTGCCAATCATGTAGGACCCTAGACTGCAAGTGCTAGCAGTCCCAGTCAAAAGGGGATTCCATGAAGGGAGAGGTTAGAACTCTTCAGAAATGTCAGTCATGGGCTGTGTGTAATCCCAGCTCTTAGGAGGTAGAGGCAGAAGATCAACACTGGTTTGGAACCAGCCTAAATTGTATTAAGTTCCAGGTCAACTGATACACTGGGGGGTGGGGTGGGAGGAGGTGGGGGGATATGAGCCCTCTCTCCAGCTCCTGTCACAGAGAACACAGTAAAGACTGCCTGGCAACAGCTGATGCTCACAGTTGCACAACACATGTGAGGTTCTCTTATGAAACAGTACTTTGTTTTATATAATTATGTAAATTCTCTTGGTTTGATGAATTTAAATTGTTTCTGAGAATTTCAACTTTCTCCATTAAACACAACACAGTATCCTCTTGTCAGTCATGGAGGTATGTGTATTGCTTTGAAATATCTCCTGACAGAGTACTAGCTACAGGATAGTTATGACTAGTTACTTCTTTTTTTTTTTTTTAAAGATTTTTTTTTTTTATATGTAAGTACAGAGTAGCTGTCTTCACACACACTGGAAGAGGGCATCTCATTACAGATGGTTGTGAGCCACCATGTGGTTGCTGGGATTTGAACTCAAGACCTTCAGAAAAGCAGTCAGTGCTCTTAACTGCTGAGCCATCTCTCCAGCCCGACTAGTTACTTCTTTTTATTCAATTAATTTTCTTGATTCTGGATTGGCTAGCAAGATGGCTCAGTGGGTGAAAGTGCTTGCCATAAAACTAAGTGACCAAGGGGCTGGAGAGATGGCTCTGGGTTACCATCTGTAATGAAATCTGATGCCCTCATCTGGTGTGTCTGAAGACAGCTACAGTGTACATATATATATAATAAATTAAGTGACCAAGCAGGGCATGGTGGTGCACACCTTTAATCCCACCACTTGGGAGGCAGAGGCAGGTGGATTTCTGAGTTTGAGGACAGCCAGGGCTACACAGAGAAACCCTGTCTTGAAAAACAAAACAAAACAAAAAAAAACCAAAGTGACCTAAGTTTGATCCCAGAATGTACATAAAGGTGGGTGGAGAGAATTGGTTCCACAAGATGTCTATCCTGAACTTGCATGGTGTATGGACATGCTCAAACAACAATAATAATAAGTGAGCTTGATTTTTTTTTTTTTTTTTTTTTGGATGCTGTCCATTTCATCTTAACGGTGTGTTGTTTTTTTCTAGGACCCCTTCTCCTCCCCCACGCCGCCGCTCACCGTCTCCAAGAAGATACTCTCCTCCCATTCAGAGGAGATACTCTCCTTCCCCCCCTCCAAAGAGGAGAACCGCCTCCCCCCCGCCCCCGCCCAAGCGAAGGGCATCACCATCTCCACCACCAAAGCGCCGGGTCTCCCACTCTCCACCTCCTAAACAAAGAAGCCCCACAGTCACCAAGAGACGCTCGCCCTCCTTATCTTCAAAACATAGGAAAGGGTCTTCCCCAGGCCGATCCACCCGGGAGGCCCGCTCACCACAACCAAACAAACGGCATTCGCCCTCACCACGGCCTCGGGCTCCTCAGACCTCAAGCCCTCCCCCTGTACGAAGAGGAGCTTCAGCGTCACCCCAAGGAAGGCAGTCCCCATCTCCAAGTACTAGGCCTATTAGGAGAGTCTCCAGGACCCCGGAGCCCAAAAAGATAAAAAAGTAAAAATGCCTAATGCTTTTGTTTGTTAGGAATATGTAGTTGTATAACATGTAGAAGAATCCTTTCTCTTACTGAACAGTTACAGAAATAATAAGCAAGCTGGTGGTGGCACACCTTTGATCCTAACACTAAGGAGGCAGAGCAGCAGGTCTCTGAACTCAAGGACAGCCATGGCTACACAGAGAAACCCTGTCTCAAAAGGCCAATAATAGTGATGGTACAAACTTTAGGTAGTGCTCACATCTTTCCCTACTTTGCTCCTTGTAGCATAAATTCCAGAGGGCTTTTCTTGGTTCTTAGCATCAGGAGACTCAGGAACTCCTCTGTATTATTTTATGTAAATGAGTATTTTGCCTGTAAGTGTATCTGTATGCCCACTTCTTGTGGGTGTCAAAGAGCCCAAAAGCAGATGTCAGTTCCCTTGAAACGATAGTTGTGCTTAGCCGTGAGCTGTGTTGGTGCTGGGACATGAACCCCAGTCCAGAGCCATTTCTCCAGCCCCTGACAAGCACATGAGACTGATAACAGAGCTGATACTTTAGGAACGTGAGAGACTGGTGTCACTACTGTGCTACAGGATGACCCGTCAGGAAAGTGGCAGAATTGTAGGGAATGTGTGACCATGGAGAACACTTGGATGACAGAAAGCTTGATGTGTGTGTCGTTGGAGTGTGTTCTCAACTTTGTCTTTTTTTCCTCTCTGTCTAGGGCTGCCTCACCAAGCCCTCAGTCCGTAAGAAGGGTTTCATCTTCCAGATCTGTCTCTGGATCTCCTGAGCCAGCAGCTAAAAAGCCGCCAGCACCTCCCTCTCCTGTGCAGTCTCAGTCACCCTCCACAAACTGGTCACCTGCAGTACCAGCCAAAAAGGCTAAGAGCCCAACACCAAGCCTGTCCCCTGCCCGGGTATGTGCCTACCTGGTTTTGGACATCTTTTATAAATTAGTCGGCTGGGGGTGGGGGACAGTACTTAACAATTCCAGGTCTCGGTGGACAGAAGCAGGGTCAGGAGTTCAAGACGAGCCTCAGCTTTGGCCTTGTGATTATACCTCAAAAAGACCAGTTAGTGGGTGAAATTCTTTAAAAGAATAGAAATTTCAAACCCAGTGTTGTAACATGCTTCTAATCCTAAGCATTCCAGAGGCTACCCTGGGCTACACCGTCTCAAAAAAAATGAAGTTACAAGTTAGATTCAGTTAAAATAATTTATATAAATTTAATGTAAAGACAGTACCTAGAATATGGTGGTTCCGTTAAATCTTTTTTCCACCCCAAGACAGATTTCTCTGTGCAGCCCTGGCTGTCTTGGAACTCTCTATAGATCAGACTGCTACTGCCTCTGCCTCCACGGTGCTGGGATTAAAGGAGTGCACTGCTGCTGCCCTGCCGGCTAAGTAGTCTTTGAATCTTGTAGTATGGAAGTGGTTAATGTGCAATAGAAACTGTACTTTGAATCGGGATTTGATTCTCTTTTCTAGAATTATCTATGTTCTAGAGAATCTCTTTGATTCTCTTTCTAGGCTATTGAAGAGTAAAAACGGCTACGATGCTCAGTGCCTGGCACGAGCTGCTGGCTTTGGGATTAGGTTTCGTTGCCTGGCTGTAGGCCAGCTTGTGTTTGAAGTGCACTGGTGACAGTTTGGGTAGCCCATGGTGTTCGGTAGATGCAAAGATAGGATTGGGGATCTTACTAGATGAGGGCGTAACTTCCAGGGCTTATGGAGACTCTGCCCTGTTGTAATGGGATATCTGAGCTAGAAGACGGCTCAGTCAATTCAGGCACCTGCTTCCAGGCCTGAAAACCTGAGGATGCACATGGTAAATGGGAAGGACTAACTCCTGTAAGAGGGACATCTCTGTAGAGGAGTGAGGCAGACCACTCCCACTCTTAAATGTGTGTGGTTGAGTTTATCCTGGCATTGTATTGGGCTAATGGCACTGCGAATTGGAATCCTGCTGTGGTTAGCTAAGTGTTGTCAGAGGTTTATAATTGCTCTTCATTGAATGCTCATGGTCAGGAGCTGGAAGGCAACTTGTGTTGCTCAGGACCCCAACTCTTGTCACCCACTCACATCCTGAATCTGGGAACTTGGCTTAGAGTTAGTAAGGAAACTGTACTGAGTCGGTCAGCATTGAGACTCTCCAACTGGCTGTGGGTGGACCCTGGCTTTAGTGTGTGTCTCACTTCTCTGAGAGTGCCCTCATTGGTGCCAGTTGTCTTTGCACAACTGTAAAACATCCATTTGTTTGAAATTCCCTCAGAGCCCCCCCCCCCAAAAAAGAAGGATTTTAATCACCTCAATTACTTCACTGTTTCTAGAATTCTGATCAAGAAGGAGGTGGGAAGAAAAAGAAGAAGAAGAAGGACAAGAAACACAAGAAGGATAAGAAACACAAGAAGCACAAAAAACACAAGAAGGAGAAGGCTGTGACCATAGCCACCCCAGCTACTGCAGCCCCTGCAGCTGTTTCTGCTGCCACCACCACATCAGCACAGGAAGAGCCTGCAGCAGCACCAGAGCCCAGGAAGGTATTCACACCGCCTCTGCCTGCTGTCTGAGAAGTGGTTGTGCTTTTTCTCTGTAGTATTTTGATGTTTCTTGGTGACCTGCCAGAATCAAGAGTACAAATGGCTTCAAAAAAAACTTAATGTGTTTCAACTTTTTACAACTACGTTCAAGGGACAGCACAGGGCCTTTTGCTGTATGTAGATTGGGCAATGTATGCTACCACTGAGCCACATCCCTAGATATACACAATAAGTGCAATTTAAAAAAAAAAAAAAAACTTCCCATAAGGGACAAAAGTGGGGGCGTCTCAGAGTAACTGATGACAGTAGGGTCTGTGTGTGCTCACCCATCAGTGTGCATGTAGAGGCCGTTGATGTCTCTCTCTCTTTCTCTCTTATTTTTATTGCACTTTACAAATCCAGGGTCATTTGCAGAGTTAATTCCTTAGGATGGGACACAAGTCATCAGGGCTTGGGGCAGGCTCCCTAAGCTGTCTTGCCTAGAGCTCACTGTCAGCACTGGGGCGCTGCAGGCGTGCTGTCATCTTACAGGGTCCGCGTGCTTGCATAGTAAGCATAGGAACATAGCTCAGTTGGTTGGGGACTTACTTAACTTAATGCTCAAGGACTGGATCTGATTCCCTAGCTCTCGTTGTACTGGGTATGGTGGTAAGCCCAGCTCTTGGGAGGGCTGATCTTGGCACCATAACAAATTCTAAACAAGCCTAGGCTACAAAGCAGCCCTGCCTCGAGAGCTTTGGGTGGCTTTTGTGTGTGCAGAGCTGTGCAGTTGCTGTACTCGGGCCCCACTGTGTCTCAAGACTTAATATGTGCCTGGGTTGGGTTTGTTTTTCAGGAGACTGAGAGTGAAGCTGAAGATGACAACCTTGATGACCTAGAGAGGCACCTGCGGGAGAAGGCCCTGCGGTCCATGCGGAAGGCTCAAGTGTCCCCACAGTCCTAAGCGGACATGTTTGTTATGTTGTAAATTTTATTTGGTTTGTACTCAATTCAATTTCAAAATTGCTAAAATGTGTTTGAGCTTTAGACTATAACATTTGTTGTAATAATTGCTAGGTTGAAGTTCACCATGTTTAAAAAAAATGGGGGGCATGGATTTACATTACAAAGGCGTCCACGGTGTATTAGTGACATTCTTCCATTGACATTTAGAGTGAAATATTTTATGCCAAAAAAAAAATCTCTTTTTTAAAAAAGGGGGTTTGACTATTGTTGGCATTCTTGTGGTTCCTTTAAATGCCCTTACCTCTCCCAAGAGGTTGTTTTGTTTTGTTTTCCTCCCTTTTCTCTTGAATTTTAGCATCCACATAAATTATGCTTCCAACCTTGTATAGGTTTGTAAGCTTGCCCAGAAGTGAGACCACTGTTGAAGTACCACAAAAGTTTGAATGAACGAGTGAGTGTTCACTCTTTTGTCTGTGGAGTCTGCTGTGTGGCAGGATCCCAGCCCTAGAGCTGCAGGGCTGCCCTGTGGGACAGCGCAGCCTAAGCTGATTTGGATCTGGGTTTCTCCTCCAGGTAGGGTTGTTTTGTTTCCTTCGCCCTTTTCTTCTCTGTGTAAAGGCGATTCCCTAGACCCAGGATGGACCCTTCAGTTATAGAAATTTGTTTATGGAACCCGGTGGCTCCCGTCATGTTTCTCCTTACTCATCCAATTGGTACCCACAACTGAAGAGCTCGTGTATTTGGCGGGCTGGAAGGGCCTGGACAGTGTCTTGGTTTCACTGTTTTATTTTATTTTATTTTTTAACTAAAGCTATATAAAGCTTGTGGATTAAACAGAATAAATTTCTAAATTTAAGAACATTGCCACTCACATTTATTCGCCTGCAGGGGAGGACGGAGTTCAGGGAAAATAGAAAGTGATGTCGCAGGCTCTCCCCTTCTTACTGAAATAACTAACTGCAGAGATGTCAGCAAGGGAGAGGGGGGTGTGTTCTTGGAACATGGAAAGCTGGTGAGGAGAGAGGCAGTTTACAGCAGGGCATGGTGTCAGTGTGAAGGACCTCCCAGGTGGCACTTGGACCTGAAGCTTGTGACACCAGAAGTCTGAGCCTAGTCTTTGGAGGCACAGATAAATTTGATTGTGACTTCTAATAGATGAAACTAGAATACAAAATGCCCACATCTGAATTTCAGGAAAGCCTAAGGGTGTTTTGTTTTTTGACTGAGACAGGGTTTCTCTGTATAGCCCTGGCCGTCCTGGAACTCACTCTGTAGACCAGGCTGGCCTCGAACTCAGAAATCCACTTGTCTCTGTCTCCCAAGTGCTGGGATTAAAGGTGTGCGCCACCACTGCCCGGCCCTGTTTATGACTTTTAACCAAAAGACAGACACTTAAGACTTCGGTAGGGCCAGGCTCGAACCTAGAAGGCCCCTTCAGAAAGCCCTGGATTAAGAATCTGGACCCACACCAGCTCAGAAGAGAAGGGAAGGGGAACGGGGAAAGAATTGTGGGGGTGGAGTGACCAGGAGAGGGGCAGTGAAAAAAACCTGGGAAATTTAATGATTCCACATATTTCTTTATAATCCCCAACATTTACCCTAAAGTTACACATATAAAGACAGCTTTCTCGTTAAAAATGAATCTGGAGCTGGACTGGAGAGGTGGGGTGGCTCAGTGGTTGGAAGTATTGCTGCTCTTCCAGAGGACCCGACCGAGTTCAACTCCCGGCACCCATATGGCAACTCTTGATTGTAACTGCAGTTCCAGGGTATCGGACACCCTCACACAGACATAACGTGCAGACAAAACAGCAATGCATGTGAAATTAAAAAAAACAAATCTGGGGCCTTTTGTAGTGGTTTACTCCTTTAATCCCAGCATTCAGGAGGCAGAGGCCGGCAGATTTCTGAGTTTGAGGGCAGCCTGGTCTACAGAATGAGTTCCAGGACAGCCAGGGCTACACAGAGAAACCCTGTCTCAAAAAAAAAAAAACTAAACTAAATCAAAAGACTTAAGCAGTGAGCTGGTTTTACATGGAACCTACAGTGAGTTATAATGAAGAAACAAGGTACTCAGTGAAGACAATCCTAGAGGACTCTAGAGCTGGGAATAGTCTCATGTGCAGAGCTTTCTGTGTTCTTCCATGTGGAAACCAACCCCGTGTGAGACAGGAGAAGCAGTGTTGAGCGACTACAATGCGGACTCCCTGTATAAACAGTCGGAGTATTTGCTTCTGTTTAGCCTGACAGTTGGAACATTTGTGGCTGACCCATGCAACACAGGAGCTTTCATTCTTTCCAACTGAAACCTGACAGCAGTCCTTGCCTATACAGCTAGTTGAAGCTGTTTAGAGGCTAACCCAGTCTCTACTCATTTTTGAGTCCCATCTCAAAAATGGAGCACATGTCTGTAACTTAGGCAACAGCAGAAGGGCCTTCCCCCCTAGTTAGTTGCTTGTGAACTCAACAGAAGCTAGAGTTACTGCACAAGGCCACGCCAGCAAGATCAGTCAGCATCTCAGCCAGCAGCACTAACTGGACTCAAGCACAGGAGGCGGTCAGCTTCCTCGGCACCGTCTTCATCTTGAAGGCTCGGCCATCGTTTCCTGACCCATTTCTGAACATAGAAGTTACTAGAATTTGGACCTCTGTTTAGCATCATTTCTATAGTGTCCTCATAAATTAAATGGTGAATCAGCATAAAACCGTAAGGTGAGACATCACATGTACATCGTAGTCATTCACGGAGCCCACTGGGAGTGGAGGGACAGCCTGATCTACATAGCAATTTCCAGGCAATTTCCAGGCCAATCAGAGCAATATAGTGAGATCCTGCCTTAGGGGAAAAAATATTCCATTATCAAATGGCAAATTTCAACCAAGCAAAACCCAAAATTGGGCTGGAGAGATGGCTCAGCAGTTAAGAGCACTGGCTACCCTTCCGGAGGTCCTGTGTTCAAATCCCAGCAACCACATGGTGGCTCACAACCATCTGTAATGAGATCTGATGCCCTCTTCTAGTGTGTCTGAAGACAGCTACAGTGTACTTACATATAATAAGTCTTAAAAAAACAAACCCCAAATTTCTTTGGCAGTGTCCGGATAGGCACAGAGGCTTTCCATTCTTTCCTGGTCCCAGCTGTCCTCAGATTTGTCCACTAGGTGGCGCCTAGTCCCTGCTTGGCCACAGAGTGAGCTGGCATACTGTGCAGTCCTAAGACTCCTGTGCTTGCTTGGTCATTTTCTTTTTATTGTTATTTTAGGCAGGATCTCATATAACCCAGGCTGACCATGAACTTGCTGCATGGTCAAGGATGACCTTGAACTCAGTTCCTCTGTGTGTGTGTGTGTGTGTGTGTGTGTGTGTGTGTGTGTGTGTGTGTGTGTGTAAGAGAAAGGAAAGAGGTGGATATTTTGCTTGAATGCATATGTCTTTGTTTGTTTGTACCTCCTGTGTGCATGCCCTCAGAGGCCATTGGATTCCCCAGGACAGGAGTTACAGATGGTTGCACAAGGTTGCTGGGGATTAAAACCCAGTCCTCTGGGAAGAGCAGCCATTGCTGTCAACCACTGAGCCATCTATGTAGCTTTGGTTGGCCAGGAACTCAGTATGTGAACCTGGCTGCCTTTCAACTCCGATAGCTTGCATGCCCTGTCTCCAAGAGCTGCGATTAAGCAAAGGCATGTGCCGCCATGCCTAGCAGATGTTATTTATTTTTAATATTGTTGAGTGCATTTCCATCCGTGTATGCTGTATAAATATGCATTTATGTGTGCCCCAGTGCTCATGTGGAAGTCAGAACAATTTCACAAAGCCCATTCTTCCCACTTTATATCAGATCCGGGGTTCAAACTCAAGGGTAAGGTTTGTTCCGCTGCAACTGCTCACTTACCGTCTATCTGTTGGAGTGGTTTTGGTTTATGTTTTGTTTTGTTGAGACAAGGTCTCATTATATAGCCCTGGCTGTCCTGGAACTTGCTGTGTAGACCAGGCTGGCCTCAAACTCAGAAATCAGCCTGCCTCTGCCTCCCAAGTGCTAGGATTAAAGGTGTGAGGGCTTTTCGAGAGGGAACATCCGCCTCAGTGTCCTTCCAGTGGCCTAGCGTACAGGACCTGGAGGGCTTATGAGGGCTTAGATGTTTGATAAGAGCCTTGAAGATGACAGGGCAGGTTCTAGAGCGCGCTGAGAAGGGGCATGGGTCACAGGGTGACTCGGGGAAGCTGAGACATTTTCATTGTATACAGGGTCTCTTATAGTCTCATTTGTGAGATTCCTGGAATACTCCAAGTTTGAATCTAGGAAGGAGCAAAAGGCCATACACGCTCAGGCTTAAGCCGGGCTCCCTGCCGTTCTGATATCTCTTTTCAATGCGTATGAATTTTCCCCTACAGGAATGTCTGCCCACCATGTGCATACTTAGCCTTGGTTCTCTGAAACTAGAATTACAGGCAGTGGACTGGTGAGATGGCTCAGCAGGTAAGAGCGTTGATTGCTCTTATGAAGGTCCTGAGTTCAAATCCTAGCAACCACATGGTAGCTCACAACCATCTTTAATGAGACCTGACACCCTCTACTGGTGCGTCTGAAGTCAGCTACAGTGTACTTACTTAATGTATAATAATAAATCTTTGGGCCGGAGCAAGCAGGGACTGAGCAAGCAGGGCTGACCTGATCGAGTGGGGCTGACCAGAGCAAGCAGAGGTCCTAAAAAAGTTCATTTCCCAACAACCACATGAAGGCTCACAACCATCTGTACAGCTACAGTGTACCCATATATATATAGGCTGTTGTGAGCTGCCCCATAAGTTCTAGTCATTGAATCCAGGTCCTCTGGAAGAGCAGCGAGAGTTCTTCATCCCTGAGCCATCTCTGCAGCCCCATCTTTTCACATTCTAGTTTTAAATATCTACATAAAAGGATTATCGTGGGCCAAATAATGGTGGCACACATCTTTAATCCCAACACTTGGGAGGCAGAGGCAAATGGATCTCTTAGTTCTAAGCCAGCCTGGTCTATGGAGCTGGTTCCAGAACAGCCAGGGCTATGGAGAGAAACCCTGTCTCCAAACAAATGAACAAACAATGGACCATCATGTATATGCAGGCGGCCTTCATAACAAATCATAATTGTTATGGGATCCTTGACGTCAGTGACAGCCTAGAGTGGGAGGTGCCTTTCCTGTGGCCCCTTAATTTTCATTGCATGGCTATCCTGCCTCAAAATGGCACGACCTGACACAATTCAGGAGGTTGGAGATTTGAAGTAATCTAGGTCCGCAGTAGTGGCGTGTGGTTTTTGATGCATCCATCATAAAATGCTGTTACAGTGTTTAGGGTTAGGCAGGAGGCCTGACTGACACTGGGGACCCAGATGGCCCCACTCACGCTGCAGCCGTCAGGACGCCTCAGTTCCTCACCAGCAGGCTCGTATTCCTTGATATCATTTCTTTTTCTTTCTTTTTCTTTTTAAGATTTATTTATTTATTATCTGTAACTACACTGTAGCTGTCTTCAGACACTCCAGAAGAGTGCGTCAGATCTTACTACAAGTGGTTGTGAGTGAGCCACTATGTGGTTGCTGGGATTTGAACTCAGGACCTTCGGAAGAGTAGTCAGTGCTCTTAACCACTGAGCTATCTCTCCAGCCTGATATCATTGAAGAGGGAAGAGTCTTCTTCACTGTGAGCAGACCCTGGGTCCTGCCTGCGGAGAGAGGCAACTGAGCACCAGCGATCCAGCACTAGTTCCCTGCCCTCTGCTCTGGAAGGGATGGGATGTCAGCAGACTCTTCGAGTTCCAGCCCGCCCAGACTTCCCCCATGCTGATGGCTGTAGCTGGAAGTTGCCAGGCCACTCACCCTGTGTCTTGGTTACTTTTCCATTACTGTGATAAAACGTGCATGACCGAGGCAACTTATAAAGGGAAGTGGTTAAATGGGCTTCAGCTTCGGAGGGTTAGAGTCCTCGCTGACAGAGCAAAACAAAAACACAAAACACAAGGGCAGGAACAACTGAGAGCTCACATCGTGGTCCTGCAAAGTATGACACAGAGCAAGATACTGGGAATGGCATGCATCTTTTGAAACCTCCAAGCCCACTCCTGGTGGACACATCCTCTACCAAGGACACACCTCCTAATCCTTCCCAATCAGTTCCACCAGTTAAGCATCAAGAATTCAAACACTGGAGCCTACCTGGGGGTCATTTTCATGCAAACCACTACAACCTGTACCTGTCAAGTGCAATCCTGAGAGCTGAACCCAGGCTCATAAAGACAGACCCTTGGCAAACACTGGTATTTTATCATACAACTAGGCAAAGTCCACTGATCCATGGCCTCTCTGCCTCTGTGAAATTCACAGTTCTGTGGACTGAGGACTCAGAACATTGGGCCTTCCTAGGGGACTGACTGACTCAGGCATGAATCTCCCATCCTGGATGTAGCCTTTAAACATTCACCTGGGCCAGTCTCCTTTCAGGAAGAAGGTGGAGGAGCTATGTGTCCATGTGGGTAGAGCTTGGGACCTGTTCCCGTCAGCCCTTGCTGGTGAGCTTGGGCAAGCCCTTATCTCTCTCTGGGGCTCTGGGTGCCCCTTATGGATGTACAGGCTGAGTTGGTATGTCTGATAATGCTACGGACTCACTTCTGACAAATGATAGGACATTTGAGGAACCACCATCACTGACGCATTCTCCCGGAAGCCAGTGAGGACACAGGGCCAGGTGCTGATGGAAAACGGGGCTATGCAATATCTGGGTGCTACAGGTCACACGAGGGACTCGCTGTCAAGACCTGTGACTGTATCCTTTACTATGACAAAACGGGTGGCAGAACGGACTCAGGGAGAGACATTGACAAGGGCTTATCTGTCACTGTGGTGAAGACGTGGCTGCCACAGTGGCTCAACCAGAGGCGGCAGGAGGTCCCGGTGTAGCCGCTGTGTTGCTTTTCTTAGGACAAGGCAGGCCACTGATGAGGCATTGAAAAAAGAGACGCAGCTAGACAAGGTGGCGCATGCCTTTAATCTCAACACTCAGGAGGCAGAGACAAGTGGATCTCTGAGAGTTTCAAGGCCAACCTAGTCTACAGAGTTCCAAAACAGCCAGGGCTACACAGAGAAACCCTGTCTTGAAAAACAAAAGAAGTATGTGCATGCATTCTTGAGCACACACACACACACCCCAAAATGAAAAAAAGAAAGTCTCACCCAGAGTCCAGCTTGGTTCAGACTTCCTGATGGAAGCATTGTGCAGGGAAACTCACAGGCGTGGGCGACTCAGAAAGCTGTGTCACCCAAAAGTCCCACATCTCTGAGGGATGGCTTCACGAGAATCGCATCATAGAGTTCTGCTTTCAGTTTCCCTTCCTTCTGTGACCTCAAGGGAGGCAGAGGGGAGCGAATGAGTCCTCGTGACCTCTCCACCTCTCTCAGAGTGAAGAGCGGCGGGTCCAGGATCCTTGCCACACACCTGGTTGTCTCTGAGTGTGTCTGCTGATGTCATTGCTATGACTACAGGGATAAGGGGTCAGCTGGTCACCACAGCGACCTTTGCTCCACCACAGAGGAAGGGTTGGACATACCTGGATGAAAAGCTAGGACAGTGGCTTGTTTGTATCTTGGTGGATCGGAAGCACTACCAAACAGTGACCTATGTGTATAATGCCCCGAAGGTTTCCCAACCTCCCACAAGCTGGAGTGTACAATGCATGGGTCTCTGGGTGGGGGTATTGCACATTCGAGTTGTCACCATGACTAAACAGGGCTGTTCATTTTGCTCAGTGTCTTCAGCTTACAGTGCACCGAGCTCGCGACAGATGACCAGCTCTTCTCATTTACACGTCAACCCTGGAGAGCGGTTGCTATAATTATCTGCGTTTACAAGATAAGGCAACTGAAGTCCCGAGGGGAAGGGACAACTCTAGCCAAAGCAAGCAGGAGAGGGGGAGGCAGGCCCAGCTTTAGTGCCTCAAAGCTAGCGTTTCTGTGTTTCTGTTTCCTGTCACCTAACACTCCCTCTTGAGGCATTCTTGGAAGCTGAAGGGTGTGGCAAGGACGGGGAGGCTGAGTTGACCTTCTCCAGGCCTCAGTTTCCTCGTCTGTAGAATGAAGCGATGCTTTGCGTTGAACTGAAAGCTAGAGATGGCTTTTCAGTGGGTCTCGGAGAAGAGTGTGCCTCTGCGAAACCCAAGAAGTGGGCTTCTTAAATAAATGCTGATGCGAGACAGGAAGTGGCCAAGTGTCTCAGAGCCATTGTTCCACCCCAGTGGAGGTGCCAGGATAGTTCAGGCAGGGTAAGAGGACAAAAACAAAACCGGGAGTCTTTATCTAGAACTCTCCTTTCAGAGCCTTCCAGGGAAACAGAAACTTCTGGACTGTCATTGCCGAGTTCCAAACATTTCAGAGGGCTCAGCAGGAAATCTGTCATCATCTGACCCTAGCCTTGGCATCAGCCATACAGAAGGCTGTCTGGGAAAGCCCCTCCCACTGGCAGCCTCTCTGCCATGGTCCTGCCCTGCACTGAATCCACCCTCCCCACAGCTGCAGTGGATCAGATGGCTGCCCAGCTCTCCCGCTGGGGTTGGGAGTCCCTTCTCTGGGCAGCAGCTTCATTCCTGGACTACAGAAAACCGTAGCCCAAGGACTCCGCATACTGTGTTTCTGATGCAGAGCCTCACCACAGGGTCACGAAGCGTCCTGAGTCCTTCTCGGCTGGTGCAGAAGTGTACCCTACACCCCCCCTCTGTTGGTGGATGGCAGGGCTCAGTCCCAGGGGTGTGATACTCTGGGAGTGGCTATGTTTCCCCAGTCTTGACTCTATCACTGTCTGAGAACCCTTTGAGGACTGTGCGGGACAGTGCTCCCCTTGGGTTCCCTCCAGGTTCCACTGAAGGCTTAGCATCGACTACGGTGGGTGTGCTCCTGGGTCATCTCCAGTGCCAGTCACCAAGAGCTCTGATCGCTCATAGCAGGACCCCCACTTCTGCTCCGCTCTGCTCCACTGAGTCCCTAGGTCCCTCTGTCAAAGGCTCCTACGGGATTTCTAAGTCTGTTCACTGGGATCAGGTTCATGGGCTCAGGGAGGAAGCCGAGGGCACAGGTTGCTTGTCCGTCTCATCTCAGCACCTAGGGCTGCTGATCTTCACCTTTCATTTGGGGAATTTACACGAGAGTCTTTTTTTTTTTTTTTTCTCTTGGTTTTGTATTGGGAGGGCTTGAGCCCAGGGTTGAGCATGTGTTTTTAAAAAGCGCCCTACACTTGGGAGCAGAGGCAGGCAGATCTCTGAGTTTGAGGCCAGACTGGTCTACAAAGTGAGCTCCAGGACAGCCAGGGCTACACAGAGAAAGCCTGTCTCGAAAAACAAGCAAACAAACAAAAAAGCGCCCTACAAGCACTCAGGAGGCAGAGGCAAGCGGATTTCTGAGTTCGAGGCCAGCCTGGTCTACAAAGTGAGCTCCAGGACAGCCAGGGCTATTCAGAGAAACCCTGTCTCGAAAAAACCAAAAAAAAAAAAAAAAAAAAAAAAAGCGCCCTACAAATGAGCCACAGTTTTCACAAGATTTTTTTGTCTTGTTGCATTTCTATTGCAATAAAATTGACATAAATCGCCGGGCGTGGTGGCACACACCTTTAATCCCAGCACTTGGGAGGCAGAGGCAGGTGGATCTCTGAGTTTGAGGCCAGCCTGGTCTACAGAGTGAGTTCCAGGACAGCCAAGGCTATACAGAGAAACTCTGTCTCAAAAAAAAAAAAATTGACATAAGTCGCCATGTAGTTCACATGTGCAGGTTAAGGTGGTATTTATTATTATGGGTGTTTTGCCTGTATGTCTATATGTGCATCCTGAGCACACAGTGCCCTCAAAGTTCAGAAGACAGTATTAGACCCCCTGGAACTGGAGTTACACACAGTCGTGAGATGCCACATTGGTGCTGAGAATCCATCCCAGGTCCTCTGCAAGAGCAGCCAGTGCGCCCACTTCCAGGCCCTGGCATTTCCCCACACTGGGAAATAGAGCCTTCATAGGACAAAGGGCCTCTCCTCCCATTCATTGATGTCTGTCTGACTTGACCTTGAACTCTTGATCCTGGTGCCTCCAGCTTCCAAGTATGAAATTATACTCAACTCTTTGTTTTAAACCTGTGACAGGATTTGAACCCAGAACCTTGTGCATGCTAGGCAAACATTCTACCACTTGGCTACACTCCCAACCCAAGGGCTTTTTTTTTTTTTTTAAATATGAGTACATTGTAGCTATCTTCAGACACACCAGAAGAGGGAATGGGATTCCATTATAGATGGTTGTGAGCCACCATGTGGTTGCTGGGATTTTAACTCAGGACCTCTGGAAGGGCAGTCAGTGCTCTTAACCGCTGAGCCATCTCTCCAGACCCCCAACCCAAGGTCTTGATGTTCAGGCTCTGAGCGGTTCTCTTCCTGCCTTGGCCTCCCTGGTGCTGGGTTTATGCACACATCGGTGTCCGGGTGTCACAGCCTTTCTTCTGAGTGCTGGCAACTGCAGGCTTTTAAAGGTCTCGAGGTGGGTGGGAGGTGACCGAGGAACTAAAGACACCTCTGTCTCCAGGCACCTGAGCACCTACTCGTTCCTCACAGTCCCACTGTTTGCAACGTGTGGACGCAAGGCCTGGGGAAGTGAGCAAAGCTGTCTGATGACAGAGCTGACCACCAGCCTGTCTACACTGGTTTGTCTACTTGGCTTGGCTTCCCACGGGCTGAGACTCTGGGGTTGCATACCTTGGAACTCCATAGATGCACTCCATGGCTTCGGGTTAATGTTTTCTCTGGATTCTCCTTGGGGACAGCAGTCAAGCTGGGCAGGCGCCACAGTGTGAAGGAGGTAGGGCGAAGGGGAGTGAGTCAGACACACACTGGACAACTGACTGAGAAGAAGGCAGTGGGTGGGAGGCCAGCATCCTGTCTTCATCTTTATTTACTTATTCTCCTTCGTTATTTGTTTGTTTGGGGGAGGGTGTTTGTTTTTGTTTTAAACATGGTCTCTCTGCATAGCTCTGGCTGTCCTGGAACTCACTCTGTAGACCAGGCTGGCCTTGAACTCACAGAGATCTGCCTGCCTCTGCTTCCAGAGTGCTGTGTGTGTGCCACCACACACCCAGTGGGGCCCCAGATTCTTAATCCAGGCCTGCCAGACTCAAGATGGCTCGCTCCCCATGAGTTCCACTCGTGCTTTCTTCCTTTCACCCCCATGAGGGCTGCAATGGTTTTAGGGGGCCAGGGACCAACAAAGGCCCCACCCCACTCCACTCAGAGGCAAACAGGATCCCTTCTCATCCTTCGTATCATCCCCATCACTTGAGGGAGGGGGTGCTTCTGGAAGGAGGGAAAGAGAGATGTGAGCCCCGCCCAGAAGCTCTTCAGGTTTTCCCTTACTGTCTGGAATTTCCAGAACTAACCAGAATTGCTTAAATCAGTCTTGGTCAGGAAATGCTTTAATGGAACAGGTCATTCAGGCAATACCTCCTGAGGCAAAATGCTCAGAGGCCCGGGAGACAGAAGGCAAAAGGCCCCCAGCCTCTGCTTCTGCGAGGAAGAGGAGGTCCGCAAAGGAAGGGATTTGCTTGAAGTCTTCCATCCAGAGAGAGGCGGAGCTGAGCAGGCTCCAAGGTTTGCTGGGTCTGTTGCCTTTATCACCCACCCCCAAAGGTGGGACAGAGACTCATCAGGGGTCTGTAATAACAGCTTTGCTCATTTCGAAGCAGAATGCTTAACGTACAAGCCATTTCTCATCCCGTTAGCTGGAGGGGTGGGTATCTCTCCCTCGTTTCACAGGGGAGAGTAAAAAGCTTGCCTGAGATAAGACAGATGGAAAATGCTGGTATCTGAACTTCGCTTGGTATTCCAGGATCCCAGCATGCCTAGGGGTCAAGCTGGAGGTTCACACGGTGAGTCCAAGGTCAGATGAGACTGCTCTGAGCCAAGTAGGGACCCTGAGCAATGACCAGGGAAGGACAAAGGCACACTGAGGGGCTGAGGACAAGCCAGCTGGCAGGCCAGGCCAGCTTGCAACCCGAGCCCATTGCCACCCAACCACCCAGGCTCTCCGGTTCCCGGTCTCCTTCCCAGCCCCTGTCCAGGAGTCTGAGGTAGAGATGCAGGCTTGACAGACAAGGAGTGCTCACAGCCTAATACACCACAGACACTTCTACTCAGAGGCACCTCCAGAAGTTTGAGACAAAGTGTCTTGTTTTGGAGACAGGGAAACTGAGGCCGGTTGTGCACTTTCTGCTGCGCTTTCTGTTCTCCTGACCTCAGTCCATGGCCCAGGACAAGGCTTAGCGCCCGCCGGCTCTCAACGCACACCGCCAGACTGGCTGAGTGAATGACTGGGAGGCATGTTTCTGAGTACCTAACACACAGGAAAAGCAGGCTCAGGTGACAGCCGACTGTCGGAACCCAGCTCATTCCCAGCCCCCATGGCCATCGGGAAGCCAGGTACCAGGGACAATGGCTATGCTCTCACAAGGCTAAGGCACTCACAGGCACACAAACAGGAATCCATCTCAACACCTACACATGAATGCACTTGCCAGGAACAAACCGACTGGGCCAGCTCAGACACGGGATGTGATCCTGATGTGACCCATCAGGGTCCTTGTGCAACCCTAAGGGAACCCAGAAAACCAGACAGAATACCCATTGCGCTGCCAACCCTTGAGAGGTGGAGACAGGAGAATCAGTTCAGCTACATAGTGATTAGAAGTTTGCCTGGGATACGTGAATACAAGAGATCATATCTCAAAAGAGAGAGAGGGGAGAAGGGAGAGAGAGAGAGAGAGAATAAGGAAAGAAAGGGAGGGAGAGAAATTAGAATATAGGGTAGGAGAGAGTAGTCCAGTGGGTAGTGCGTCTAATGCATGAAACCCTGGGCTCCCTCTTAGCACTACCCAAATACACAAAACTGGGCATGGTGGCTCACTGTACAACCCCTGTATGGGGTCAGGAGGAGGGTCCTCTCTCATGACATAGCAAGTTCAAATCCAGCTTAGGCTACATGAGACTGAGTCTTACTCGAATAGCAAGGAAAAACAAACAAACTAGACTATTTAAAAAAAAAAGAAATGAACACTGGAATGCCAGCCATTGTGGCACATAGTTTTGATTATAGCTCTTGGGGGACAGAGTCAGGTGGATGTCTGTGAGTTCCAGGACAGCCTGGTCTCTACAGTGAGTTCCGGGACAGCCTGGTCTCCTCACTCCTATGAGTTCCAGGATCATGAGCTACATAGAGAAAGCCTGTCTGAAACAAACTCTCGCTGGACCCCCAGAAGGAGCAGGCCACGCCTGGATGTGAAGAACGACCAGAGCGAGTCTGTGTTCTTGTAGAGGTACGTGAGGCTGTATGTGCCCGGGAAGTGCCAACAACCGCGAGTCCATCCAGAGGAATGTGGCCGAGGCTTAGGCGGCCACAGACAGGTTTAATGGACTATTTTAAACTTATGCTATCTGTGGGGCCACTCTGTCAGGCAAGTCTGATGATTCTGTTCTCAGATTGACTAAAGCCAACGACGTCGTCTCAAAGAGCTTCTGGACAGAGGAAACTGGGTAAAATTTGACATAAATAACGAGAAGGAGAAACATTCCCAGGTCTCTCTGGGCTGGAAAGTCCACGTCTGTTTTCCTTCCTCCCTGCTGAGTGGTAACTGAGTTCCTGGTTACCTCAGCCCAGCTTTCTGGGCTCTCCACATCACAGCAGTGAATGCCATGACCTAGCTGGCGCAGGGAAATACCAAGGTCAAGGGCCACTGCTTGCCCACAAGGGCTGTGTGAACTGAGAGAGGTATGGGGCGTGGAGGGTGGGGAGCCGGAACTAGGCACTCCCCATCCTTTTCCAACCCCCCTCTGCAACGCCGAGAAGTCTTTGCACCCACGCACACGCACAACACCATCCTTTGTCCCTGGCTTCCCATTGTTCCAGGACCCTTACGTCATCCTTTCTCCAGAACTAGCTCACGTCTGTGGCTGAGGCCGTTATGCAAAGTTTTAACTGACAGAACCCAACGGATCCCTGGCTCCTTCCTGGTGATCCTTGGGCTGCTACAGTCCACCTTACAAGGTGTAAATGCCAGCTCCAGTCCCTATTGGCCAGAGCACTCACACCAGGGATCCAATTGGTTGATAGCCAACCTATAGGATCGCCCTATAGGACCTCCTGCCCTACCCCTAAGCAGAATTGGGGGAACCACAGTTGGCTTTGGGTTTTGCAAAGGATTTGTTTGCTTCCTCTGACTTTTCTCTGGCATGGGGCCAGTTCCGGGTGCTCTTGAACACACCCGAAAACATTGTTCATTGTTTACGGCGATGTAATTCTCCTTCCTCCCTGTGGCCCCGCTTTCTTCCTCCCGATGGCTCATTTTGGACATTCTGCTCATTCTAAGGCGACCCCTTATCTCGTTAGGCAAAGTTCTTGCCCTCTTTGAACTTCAGTTTCCCCATGTATATATTTGGGCTGCTAAAAGCCACCCAACCAGGTTAAGAAAGAAGTGTGCTAAATGTGTTGGCTTCTGCCTGGGAGCCCGCACTAAGATGGCTGTGTGTCCTGCTTGGCCTTAGTGCTTGTGGCTGGCAAGAAGCCCAGAGGCAGAGGTCAGCCAGGAGAGGGAGGAGTCTAGAATCCGGGCCTCAGCTGGGGCATCAGGCTTGCTGAGTGACCTGGAATAAGTCTCCACCCCTTCCCAAGACTCAGTGCCTCCATTTGCCAACTGAGGAGCACTTCCCAAGCTGAGAGGCCTGGGAGGAGACACTACCATAAGTGGGACATTTTTATCAAAAGTCCACACCTAATGAACGCTAAGAATTCTGAGTCAGGATTAAAGGCACGAACCTTTAATCCCGTTCTCAGGAGGCAGAGGCAGGAGGGTCTTGACTTTAGTCAGTCGGTATGATTTAAAGCCCTAGACAGGGAGGATGTAGTTACTCAGCTGGTGGAGTGGTTGCCTGGCATGCTCATGCTCGCAGCCGTGGGTTCAGTCTTTAGCATGGCATAAAACTGGGTACAACGGTACATGCTGTAATCCCAGGATTCAAGAAGAGGGGACAGTGTAGCCTCCCCCAGCCTGAAGAGGGCTGGTACAAACCTTGTGGCCACTGAGGTGGGGCCAGCTGTGGTGCAGCTTTCCGACTTGGCTGGCTCCTTTTTGAAGTGACAACTGCCCTGAGATTCTGCTACCTGCTGAGAGAGGCTGAACCTGTCTTCCTGAGACATTCCTGAATAAGCAACCAGCCTGGCGACCAAGTGCTGACAGAATGGCTCCAGGCACCAAGAGTGGACTGGCAGGGGGATGGGCCTTCCCCTTATAAGCACAGTCTCTTAGTAAGCTTGCGGGCCTTGAACAGGAACGTTGTCTTGGTCTCCATTCATTTCTCTTGCAGTCTAAGTTTCTTTCAGCCCCAGCCTGCCTCCCAGGTGTACCCGGTTCATGTAGGCCTCGGGCCGGCCATACAACAGGACAGGAGCATGAGGCCCTACATGCCACAAGCCCTATGTCCTGGGAAGGCCTACCGGTGGCCCTCGTTGCACACATGGATTAAAGCAACTCTTTCCTCATGGAAAATACTGTTTGGCAAGGCTGTCAGTGAGGCTGTGTGACCCAGCATTTTCCTAACACAAGCAGCCACAGGGTGCTATCTGTATGGAACCTCTGTGGCTAGCTCAAGAAATGACACCCCCTCCCAGGAACAAGGATTGCAGAGTGCTGTGCTGGGGGGTGGGGTTGGGGGACATCCACAAGGGCTCCTCCAATCCTGTACTGGCTAGTTTTGTGTCAACTTGACACAGCTGGAGTTATCACAGAGAAAGGATCCAGTTGAGGAGATGCCTCCATGAGATCCAACTGTAAGGCATTTTCTCAATTAGTGATCAAGGGGGAAAGGCCCCTTGTGGGTGGGACCATCTCTGGGCTGGTAGTCTTGGTTCTATAAGAGAGCAACCTGAGCAAGCCAAAGGAAGCAAGCCAGTAAAGAATATCCCTCCATGGCCTCTGCATCAGCTCCTGCTTCCTGACCTGCTTGAGTTCCAGTCCTGACTTCCTTTAGTGATGAACAGCAATGTGGAAGTGTAAGCTGAATAAACCCTTTCCTCCCCAACTTGCTTCTTGGTCATGATGTTTGTGCAGGAATAGAAAGCCTGACTAAGACAAATTCTGAGCTTGGAAACATCCCATCAGTCGATTGGGTTCCTCCTGGGGAAGAAACTGCATGTGTTCCGCTGAATAGTTCTGGCTTGAAGACTGTTACCACTGTAGGAAGAGATCCACCCCACCCTCCTATTGCTGTCTTGCACTGGAACGAAAAGGCAGAGGACGTCACTGTTCAGGGAAGTAAGGTAATGGTGGAGGCAGGAGGTAACACTGGAGCAGGAAGGGGGAGTGGGGATCTGACTGTCCTGGCAAAGATGAGGATGGTCTGAAGAGCGACTTCTATCCCATTGGCTACCAGACTGTTGAATCAGGGAGTCTCCTGAGGCATTTCATGATGGAAGAAAAAAAAAAAAAAAAAAGCAGGCGGGCTGTGGTGGTGCTCGCCTTGAATCCTAATGGAGACAGAGGCAGGTGGATCTCTGAATTCGAGGCCAACTTAGTCTACAAATTGAGTTCCAGGACAGCCAAAACTATGCAGAGAAACCCTGTCTCAAATAATAAGAATAAGAAGAATAAATAAGAAAAAGCTGAAGCCCAGCTGGGCAGTGGTGGCACACACACACATACACACACACGCACACCACTTTAATCTCAGAACTTGGGAGGCAGTGGCAAGTGGATCTCTATGAGTTGAAGGTCAGCCTGGTCTACAGAGTAAGTTCCAGGACAGCCAGGGCTACACAGAAAAACTCTGTCTCAAAAAAGGAAAGAAAAAAAAATTCAAAAAGGAAAAGGCCAAGCTTAGTGTGGTGACATAACACCATTCAAGAGGCAGAGGCAAGCTTAGTTTATGTGGCCATTTCCAGGCCAGCCAGGGCTGCATAATGAGACCCAGTCTGAAACAAAACAAAAAGCTAAAGTGGGCCAATGAGAGGGCTCAGAAGGTAAAGGCGCTTGTTGCACAAACCTGGCAACCTGAGTTCGATCCCTGGAGCCCATTTAAAAGTGGTAGGAGAGGGGTTGGAGAGGTGGCTCAGTGGGTAAGAGCACTGACTGTTCTTCCGCAGGTCCTGAGTTCAAATCCCAGCAACCACATGGTGGCTCACACCCATCTGTAATGAGACCTGATGCCCTCTTCTGGAGTGTCTGAAGACAGCTACAGTGTACTTACCTGTAATAAATGAATACGTCTTTAAAAAAAAAGTGGTAGGAGAGACCCAATTCTCCAAAGTTTGTTTGACCTTCACCTCCATGCATAAGCTGTGGCAGAGGAACACATAATTAGGTTGGGGTTTTTTTGTTTGTTTGTTTTTGTTTTTGTTTTTGAGACAGGGTTTCTCTGTGTAGCCCTGGCTGTCCTGGAACTCACTTTGTAGACCAGGCTGGTCTCGAACTTAGAAATTCGCCTGCCTCTGCCTCCCAAGTGCTGGGATTAAAGGCGTGCGCCACCACACTTAGCATGGGTTTTTTTTTTTTTTAAGATTTATTTATTATTATACATAAGTACACTGTAACTGTCTTCAGACACACCAGAAGAGGGTGTCAGATCTCATTCCAGGTGGTTGTGAGCCACCATGTGCTTGCTGGGATCTGAACTCTGGACCTCTGGAAGAGCAGTCAGTGCTCCTAACCTCTGAGCCACCTCTCCAAGCCTCCACATAATTAGTTTTAAAGTGGAATCTGAATATACAGAAGGAGGAAGAAGTTGCCTAGGAAAAGGGGGCCCCTCCTAAAAGGACTTGGAGAAAACGAAGACAGCGACGGTTCCAAGACAAACGCCTCATCTTCCTTGGATTTGCTAGACGGAGGGTTGTGTATGCCCTCCCCTTGAACACGGGGTCACTGACTATTTGACCAACAGAGTATGAACAAAATGACTTCAATCTTGGGACATTACAGGGACTATTTCCCATTTCCTGGGAAGTTGGTTCTTGGAAGGCAGCCACCATGTTTTGCCCGGGGCACTGAAAAGACCCTGTTTGGTATTTAGGCTAATTTTCCCACCTGAGTTCCAAGTTGACAACCAGCAGTAGCTTTCAGAGATGTGAGAGAGGAAACCTTGGCTCACACTGGGTCTGGTCATGGTTTGAGAGCAACCGCCAAGTACCCCAGCATCTCCACCAGAGGATGCCAGCCCGGCTCAGCCAGCCTGCAGAATCCCCGGAACCAATGAGAGGAGCTGAGCTAGCCATGGAAGGCAAACATCTATAATCCCAGCACTTGGGAGGCTGAGGCAGGAGGAGTCACAGAAGTATAAGGCCAGCCTGAACTACATAGTGAAACGGCCCCTCAATCTGGGGGAAACAACAACAACAACAACAACAACAACAACAACAAGCCAGGTTGCCTAAATTTGAGGTCTAGTCTCTCCTTTCTAGGAACTTCAGTCTCTTTATCTCTAAAATGAGGGAGGTAACATCAGAGTCTACTATAGTGTTAACTGAAGGAAAGGATCGTAAGTTAGCAGGATCTGGGGCACACACCTAAAGTTCAGAGCTCAGGAGAGGGACACTGGAAGACTAGAAGTTCAAGGTCATTCTCAGCTATGCAGTGAGTTCAGGGTCAGCCTGGGACAAGTCAATGCAGGGTTCCCGAGATGGCTCAGCAGGTGAGGACGCTTGCCACCAAGCCTAAAGCCTGTGTTCTATCTGTGGGATCCACACGGTGAACGGGGAGAGCCCACTCCTGAGCGCTGTCCTAAAAACTCCACGTGTGTGCCTGTGTACATAGACCTATGTGCGCATGTGTGCACACACACAGACATGGTCACACACAGCTGAGTAAATAAATGTTTAAAAACCTTGCCAGGGGGCTGGAGAGATGACTCAGCCATTAAAGGCTAGGCTCACAACCAAAAATATAAGCGTTCAGTTCCCAGCACCCACGGCCATCTGGCTGGGCAGTGGTGCCGCACACCTTTAATCCCAGCACTTGGGAGGCAGAGGGAGGCAGATTTCTGAGTTTGAGGCCATCCTGGTCTACAGAGTGAGTTCCAGGACAGCCAGGGCTATACAGAGAAACCCTGTCTCGAACACCCCCCCCCCAAAAAAAAAAACCTTGACAGAGTTGGAGAGATGAAGTAGCAGTTAAGGGAAACAACTGCTCTGTTTGGTTTGGCTCCCAGTGCCCAAGTCAGGAGGCTCACAACTGTCTGTAACTACAGTTCCTATGCCCCTTGGCATCCACAGGCAACTACAGACACATGGAAGCCACCATGCCGGGCTTTCTTCTGTGTGTTCCTAAGATGGAACCGAGACCCTTGGGCTTGGGTAGCACTTTACCAACTGGACCATCTCCCCAGACATTTTGAATTTTGCATTATTTTTGAGACAGGGTCTCATTGTGGAGCCCTAAGTGGCCTGGAAGGTCTGTGATTCACCTGCCTCTGCCTCTGCCTCCATCTCTGTCTCCACCTCTGCCTTCTGCCTCTGCCTCCCAAGCGCTGGGTTCACAGGCAAAGCACCACCGTGCCTACCCTCGAGCTTTCTTTCTCTGCCTTGGCCTCAGAAAGACCCCGTAAGGCTGGCTTGTGGCAGTGAATTGGTTCCTATTTGACAGAGGTAGAAACTGAGGTCCAAGGATAATATTAGTTTATCCTCTGTTCAAGGTCTCAGTGCCTGCCACAAGTCTAGTTGTGCCTTCATCAAAGGCACCAGGATCTAGCGACCGGTAGCCCACTCTCTGTGTGGGTTCTAGAAGCACCGTGTGAGGGCCCTGGCCTGTGCTGCCTTTTGCCCTACGGGGCCTTCTGGAAGAAGGGGTGTTTTTCTACTTGGTGACAGACAGCATCCAGTGTAAGTCATCTTCAGGAATGCCTGACATTCTTTCATCAGTGATTCATCCTTTCTGTTGAGCAAGTGCTCTGGGAGCACTCTTTCTTTTCCTCTGGGAACTTTACTAAGGACTTTGAAAACTAAGGGAGGTCTGAGCTTGGTGACTACACTTGTAATTCCAGCATTCCAGAGGCTGAACTGGATCACAAGTTCAAGGCCAGCCTGGGACACATCAGGGATACACCTGGGACACATGAGACCTTGTCTTGAAAGGAAATAAACCTTGAGACCTGTGATTCATGTAATTTATGTCAAATAGCCCAAAGAGTTGTTTGTGAGCTTTAAAACCTGGGGCTGAGAAAATAGCAGAACAGGCCAGGACATGCCCGGGCAGGCCCATCGTCACATGTCCTGACTGGCCTAGTACCTCCCTATCTCCCGCCCTTCTGACAGTCTGCTGATGTTTAAATGAACCAATCATGTGAAACCGCGCCAATTCCTCCCTGCTGATGTTTAAATGAACCAATCATATGAAACCGCGCCAATTCTTCCCCCAGCCCCACCCCTTTTCTATAAAAGTCCCTAGCTTCCAAGCCTCGGGTCGAAACCACTGTCTCCTGCGTGAGGATACGCTTCGACCCGGAGCTCCGCCATTAAACTAGCTCGTGTTCTTACATCAAGTTGGTCGTCTGTTCATGATTCTTGGGTGCGCGCCGAACAGAAATTGAGTGGGAGTTTCCCCACTAGGTTCTTTCAGTCTCACGAATAATCAAAAGAATATGGCCAGCCACTGAGATGGCTCGCTGTGTAATGCTGGGCAAAGAGGTATGCTGACCTAGGCTCCAAGAATAGACCCTAGGGTGGAAAAAGAACTGACTCCTGAATTCATGTGTGCACTTGAATGCGTGCACGAGCCTGAGAGCTTGTGTGTGGGCGGATGGGTGGGAGGAGCTAATTTACTTCCTTTCTCAGATGGAGGAACTCCAGGAGAGATGTGACAGTGCCCAGGGACACACAGTCATCCCGAACCTGGGATGATGAGAGAGCATGGTATCAGGTCGGATTCCTGTGAGTTTCACAGCCACAAGGAACCTCCCTCTGCTCCCTTCATTCTGCACCTGATGAGGAGGTAGGGCTGTTTGGGCTGCCCCTCCCAGTGCCCCACCCACCACCACGCCCACTTCTTCCTTTGCTCATTTATTCCTTGCGGGACTGAGTTTGAAACACAGGAATGAAAGCACTCCACCACCGAACAACCCAGCCTTACCACTTCCTTTTCTTCAGGTTTGAGGACCTGGTCTATCATTAAGGGAACCAGGTGGCCTTCACTCTGCCCACTGTCAGGTTCCTGAAGCATTGTTTATAGGTGGTCCAAGGCCTAGCTCAGCTGCTCTCTAGTCCGTGGGCCGTCCTGAATCCTTCCCGTCTATTCCTTCCTTTTCTTAGTAAGCCAAAATAGGCCTTCCCTGTTTGCATTAAAGGACTCTAAAGTAGGGTGCGGTGACATTTATCTGTAATCTCAGCCCTCAGGGGTTGGAGGTGGGAGGATCTGGAGTTCAAGGCCAATTTGAACTACATAGTAAGTTCGAGGTCAGCCTAGCTTTACCTGAAGACTTTGCCTCAACAAACAAAACTTAAGGCCACAATGTACATCTTTAATCTCAGCACTCAAGAGGTATAGATCAGCAGAGGCCAGCCTGCACTACATAGTGTGACCCTGTCTCCAACAAAATAGAACAGGAATCCTAGATGAAATAAAGTAGTGTATTGGCACACACCTCTAGTCCCAGCACTCAGGAGGCAGAGGCAGGCAGATCTACAAGTTCGAGCTAGCCTGGGCTACAGAGTGAGTTCCAGGACAGCCAGGGATACACAGATAAATCCTGTCTTAAAACACCACAAGCCTGGCAATGGTGACGCATGCCTTTAATCCCAGCACTTGGGAGGCAGAGGCAGGTGGATTTCTGAGTTTGAGGCCAGCCTGGGCTCCAGAGTGAGTTCCAGGACAGCCAGGGCTATACAGAGAAACCCTGTCGGGGGGGCGGGGGGGGAAAGAGGCACAAAAAGAAATACCCACTTTCCCATAGACCGTGAAGACTGAAGTAGATGGAAAGGGCGGGGCAGAGCTTGTACCTTGTACCTTTGCAGCTCTCAATTCCTGCCTCCCCTGCCAGCCTGCTGCCCCCCAGGACAGTGGCAACTAGTGCACACAGGTAGGTTCTGAGGCAGAAAAGAATGTGGTGTGGGAACTGATAGGACCTAGAATCAGATCCAAGTTTGAACCCCTAATCTATCAACTTCATTGTGAGCATCTAGCTCTCCTCAACTACAATGTGAGGAAAATAAGCCAGGCTCCAGGGAGACTGTTGAGTAAGCCCACTGAGTGGATTTTCGAACTAAGGGCCCCACCCTGACTCAGATCCTTTGTGCAATGAACTACCTGGGCCGCCGCTGCCCCAGGGATAAGGATAACACTTGCCTTCTATGGATGTTTTGAGGGTCAAATGAGATATGAAAGTTCTTGGCGCGGTACCCAGACGTTTAGTAACTCTTCAGTAAACAGTACCTAGGGTGTTATGACGCCATCATGGCAGGCTCGGTCTGGAAGACCCTGGCAGTCTATCAGGAAACAACAAATCCTTGGCTTCTCTACTCACCGCCCACCTCTGGACCTCAGAAACCTGCCTGGGATGCCCCCAGGGCTCTGTCACTCCGATTAGGCCTCTTACACTAAGCTGTGCAGGGGAGGAACATGGTTCTGGCTGGTTCTGGCTTCTTCTCTCCAATCACGACATTCAGTTTGGTGAGAGCCTGAGATATCCCAGAGCCCACCCAGCTTCAGGTCTTCTCCAGATCTCCAAAGGTTCCAGGGATGAGTCTAGCCCCTCCCTCCACTCTTTCAGACTAGAGACAAGTAGAGCCAGGAAGTAGCCTATCTAGGAGTGCAGTCTCTGCAGGCTGGCTGGAGCCTTGTACAGCAGCTCAAGGCCCTCCAGCTTCCTCTCAGGCAAGCCTGGCTCTCCTGGCCTAAAGGACGCTGTGGGCATCTGTGAGGGAGCCACGTGTGCTGGCCTGGAGCCACTGCAGCTCTTGGGCGACTCTCACAATGGCCCCATTCAGACTGGAGCCAGCTCATGGATGGGGCAGGGATTGGGCTTCAGACACTGCGGAAGGGGCTGGCAGGGGTGGGGGAAGTAGTGGTGGCAGCCCTCAGCACAGCACAGCCTGATGTGGGGGTGGCCACCCCACAGCTGGGGCCACGGAGCTTGGGCTCCCTGGCGCCCAGCAAGGGTAAGTGTGGGAGCAGACAGAGGGAAGGATTACTCATGGGTCTTCGCCCATGCTCGCGCTGGCATCTGTAGGCCCCTCGCCAGGAATGACGTGGGCTTGGTTCTCAAGCAATCCGGCTGTAACAGCTGGAGCCTCTGCTCCTCTTCTCCTGGGGTCCTGGGCAGGAACTTGCGCTCCCTGCAACCGTCTCTGTCCCCTCATTCCCTCAAGCTGCTCCGTATTAGATGAAAGCCCTCACTGGCCTTCCACTGACTTCACCTCAGGGTCCAGACTGCTTCCTTCTCCTGTCAGCTTTCTCGCCTGAGCTTCAAACTCTACCGTTGGACAGGTGAGAAGAAAAGCGGCCTGATAGTAGAGACATACACTGTCCGGACACACACACACACACACTGACACACAGCTTGGGCATAAAACTCTGGAAAGGGTTGGAGGAGGTGGTCCCATTGGTAAAATGGTTTCCTTCCAGTCCCAGAACCACTTGCGGAAGCACACATTTGTGACTCGAGGGCTGGGAGAGGTGGACACTGGAGGATTTTCGGTGTGCCGGCCAGCAGATCCAGCCCATTATGGTTGGCTCCAGACCAATCAGGAACCTTACTTCAGAAGACAAGTCAGCCTTGTTGGGGATGGGACGGGGTGGGGTGGGGATGGGGATAGAGATGGGAATGGGATAGGGGTCCAGGCTTTTAAACCCAGCACTCCAGTCCCTGGCAGTGAGCTTGCTGTCATCACCAATGGGTTGGAAAATGACTACACTGGATTGCCAGAGAGAATGGGAGGAGTCAGGCTGGTGGGAGGGGCCCAGAGTAGTCCAGGACTATCTATGTGGTTCTGGTTGTTTGGCGCAGGGACCCTGCTCAGAATGTACAGTGTGCCAGGCTGCGCTTCAGACTTACACAATCTCTTCCCGGAGCCTCTCACATCTGGAGTCCAGGCACGCGTCATCCAGTGTCTCCTGGGCAGTCTGGGGAGCAACTGACTCTGCTTTCTTCATAAATGAGGCGTTTGAGGTAGAAAGCTAAAGAAAAAAAAAATTCTTGCCTGTTTGCCGGGCAAGGTGTTAAACTCTTGTAATCTCAGGCTTGAGATACTGAGACAGGAGGATTGAGAGTTTGTGGCCAGCCTGGTCTACATAGCAAGTTCCATGCCAGCCAGGGCCATGCATCTGAGAAACAGAAGAGGGAGGAATGTGCCTAGGAACTTTTCCCACCCAGGTTATCCATTCCCAATGATCACCCTTTGATTCCCTATAATTCTGTCCCCTCTTTAGGAGTTGGGGTGCACTGTGTACCCAGACACCATCTGGTACTCATTGCATATCCTCTGAAACAAATTCCCTATCCCTAGGTGAAAACTGGGGGCTAGTTGTAGGATTCAGGGAACTGAGCCATGAGTCCACCCACTATTAGGAGGTGTGGCCTTGTTGGAGTGGGTGTGGCCTATTGGAAGAAGCTTGTGGGCTTTGAGACCCTGGCTGGAAGACAGTAGTCTTCTCCTGACTAGCTTCAGATCAAGATGCAGAACTCTCAGCTCCTCCAGCACCATGTCTGCCTGCACACTGCCATGCTTTCTGCCATGATGATAATGGGCTGAACCTCTGAACCTGTAAGCCAGCCCCAATTAAATGTCCTTTATAAGAGTCACGGTGTCTCTTCACAGCAATGAAACCTCAACTAAGACAGCCTACTAACACTTGTGTCTGTAGCAGGTCTGGTGATCATCATAGTCTAACAGAAAGGAGGCAGGAGCAGACGTTGGTCCATCAGGGTTTGGGGTGGCCCACAGGAAGGGTAAGGGTAACTGGATATTTTTTTTAAAGATTTACTTATTTATTACATGTAACTACAATGTAGCTGTCTTCAGACACACCAGAAGAGGGTATCAGATTTGTTACAGATGGTTGTGAGCCACCATGTGGTTGCTGGGATTTGAACTCTGGACCTTTGGAAGAGCAGTCAGGTGCTCTTACCCACTGAGCCATCTCACCAGCCCGTGACTGGATATTCTTAAGAGTCTGTCTGAGCCCCCAAGTCACAGGCCTAGACAGACATTTCCAGTTAGAAGCCCAGGGTGCTCGACTATCAGCAAAAGCACTACATTTGAGTCACAACATGCCTCCAAGAAGGACAGGATCTCTGTGAGGCCAAACACTTCAGTTGCCAGCCATCTTGCCTGAGAAGATACCTGGAAGGAAGCCCCTGCTAGGAATTGAACTTGGGTCCTCTGGAAGAGCAGCCAGTACTGTTTTTTTTTTTGTTTGTTTTTTTGTTTTTTGTTTGTTTGTTTGTTTGTTTTCGAGACAGGGTTTCTCTGTATAGCCCTGGCTGCCCTGGAACTCACTTTGTAGACCAGGCTGGCCTCGAACTCAGAAATCCACCTGCCTCTGCCTCCCGAGTGCTAGGATTAAAGGCGTGCGCCACTACGCCCGGCCAGTACTGTTTTTTAAAAAAGATTTATTTATTATATATGAGTACACTGTTGCTGTCTTGAGACACACAAGAAGAGGACATCAGATCTCTTTACAGATGGTTCTGAGCCACCATGTGGTTGCTGGGAATTGAACTCAGGATCTCTGGAAGAGCAGTCAGTGCTCTTAACTGCTGGGCTATCTCTCCAGCCCGCAGCCAGTATTCTTAACCTCTGAGCTGTCTCATATTCTGTTTTAATCTTTACAAGGGCCAGAGAACTAGGTGCAGTTTTCAGATTTGAAAAGCGTAGAGGGAGGCTTAACACACAGTTAATTCAAATCCACACACTGAGTAGCTGAGATGGGAAAATGCAAGTCTCTCCCAAGAATGCCACAGAAAGGCTGTCACAGGTCACATCTCTCAAAGCAGGCAGGCGTGGGAAATGTGTGCCCATGCAGCCTCAGGACAGGCTCTGGCGTGCAGCAAGTACTTCACAGATTCAGGGTGAAGACCTGGAGAGATGGCCCAGCAGTTGAACACTTGCTGGTTTTTCCAGAGCACCCAGACTCAATTCCCAGAACCATCTGAGGACCATGGAATCCATAAGCCCACCTAGTGGCCAGGTCCTACCCCCCTGGGGCTAGAATGGCTGGTCCCAGCTCCCCAACCCCACCCCCGCTGCTCTAAAGGGCCATAATGGCCATTTCTAGTCCCTCAAGATGCAGGCAGCCAAGCTTCACCCTACAGAGATAAATAGATAAGTAAATAAATTAGGTCACAGAATCCCACCAATCCCGGGCCACCCTGGAACCCCTCCCCCCAAAATTCTATCTTACATAAAGCCTGCCTCTTGCTTAGTTGTTTGTTGCTTCTCTCAGAGCCGCGGTGGGCACCCTCAGGTGTCTTTCCCCATAAACCTCTTGTGTGAGGTTTGTTGTGTGGTGTGACTTGGTAGTATTTCTTGGCTCCCGACTGCCAGGATACCTTTTCTCTCAGAGCTGCTACGTCGAGAACGGCCTTGTGATGAGTGTGGTGCTGGAGTTTTCAAGGGTAGCCACTTTGACAGGCATTAAGTCAGGCAAGGGTTGTCTGACTTAACTGCTTCAACAAACCAGAAGATTAAGTAGTTATATAAGAGGTAATAAAAAAGAAGGACCTGGGCTTGGAGAGCCGGCTCAGTAGTTAAGAGCACCAACTGCTCTTCCAGAGGTCCTGAGCTCAAATCCCAGCAACCACATGGTGGTTCACAGCCATCTGTAATGAGATCTGACACCTCCTTCTGGTGTGTCTGAAGACAGCTACAGTGTACTCACATATGACAATAAATAAATCTTAAAAAAAAAGGAGGAAGGAAGGAAGAAAGAAAGAAAGAAAGAGAGAAAGAAAGAAAGGAAGGAAGAGAGGCTAGAGAGATGGCTCAGTGGCTAAGAGTGTTTACTGCTCTCAAAGAGGACCTGAATTTGGTTCCTAGCACTCACTTCAGAGAGCCTACAACTGCCTCTAACTCTGGCTCTGGAGGTTCTGATACAGTTAACACATCCTGCAAATGTAAAAATAGTCCTTTATGTGCCAATAATAATGACTCAGGTTTAAAGTTTGAACCCATATGACCTTGGGTGGGCATCTTTCCTTCCCGTAGATATTTCCTGAAACTCTCCAAACAGAACTTGAAGCTGTTTACAGTTAAAGATAGCCTACCTTCCTGTATCCCTATGGGTTGGTTTCTACCTCATCAATCTTAATCCTGTCAGATGCTGCCTTGGGAACCACCCAGTGACCTCACCTAGGTTTCTTAGCAACCAAAACCCTACAACATCCTACACATGACCATTGAAAAACACCAGGGGCTGGGATACCCCCCCCATGAGGTGCCTGGGCCCTCGCTTGCTCTGTCTTATTCTTCCTTGAAAGTCCCAGACTCTTGGTCTCCGGTGTGTCTCCCATCCTCTGAGTGTCTCTCTTTCTCCCAACCCTCAGGCTTCAAATATCTCATTAAAATCTCTTTGCTTCATATTAGCTAGTCCTGAGATTCCTTTTAGCACCAGAGCCGTCCATTCCGGTTTCCTTGAGTCAAGGTGCCTAGAAAACTACTCTGACTGCTGCGGGTGACAGTGGAGAGCAGGGAACAGTCTCAAGGAGATGCCGCGTGTGGGGATTGATGGACACAGTGTCTCAATCGAAGCCCGAGGAACCTTATGTCTCCTGCTCTGAGCTTTGATCCAAGAGTAGTGGATATTGGTGGCTGCCATCAACATCTTGGAGACAAAGTGTCCTGGAGCTTGCAAAAGAGAGAGAGAGAGAGAGAGAGAGAGAGAGAGAGAGAGAGAGAGAGAGAGAGAGAGACTAAGCAGGGTTTGTTAGCTCAAACCTGCAATCTCTGCATTTGGGAAGGCTGTGAGACAGGAGGATGTTTGAGAGTCTGCGGCCATTAGAGCAAACTTCAGGACGGCCTGTAGTACAGAGTGAGAGTCTGCATCAATACCAAACCAAACCAAAAAGTAACAGATTGGCCATGTGGGCAGAGGCAGGAGGATCTCTGAGTTTCAGAGTCAATTCCAGGACAGCCATGGCTACGCAGAGAAACTCTGTCTTGAAAAAAAAAAGTAAAGAACAAAAACCTAAAATACAAAAAAGAAGAAGAAGAAAAAGGAGGGGAGGGGAGGGGAGGAGAAAAATCAGTCTCTACACCAGCCGCTTATGATTGGGTGAGCTCAGTCATGTGGTCTACCCTGGACCAATGACAGTGCCTGAAACCTCTGGAGCCCAAAGATGGGTAGGAGTGAGCCCACCCCACTTCCCCATAGAGGGCTGGAGGGAGGGGGAGTTTGTTGGGAAGCCCCAAGGGGCCTGTGGATGGAGCTTTGAGAGCTAGTGACCCTTGTGGGCTGGAGCTAGGGTGGGAAGAACCTCGAGTTACACAAACAACTTAAGCGGCAAGGAGCTGCCCTGCACTCTGTGCTGTGGATCCCCGGAGGAAGTGGTTTATTTGGACTGAGGGTGGAGGTGTGTTTGCCAGAGATCCCTGGAGGCCTGAAACCTGAAACCTGAGAAAGACACGGAGCGTGGAGCGGCAGGGGGAGTATGGGAACAGGGTCAGAGGGGACAGCATGAGCAAAGGTCTATGGGCTTCAAACGCCAAGGCAGCGGGGAGTCTAGAAGTTGACGCCAGCCTCAGAGCCAGAATTGAAGCTGGGGCGTGGCTCAGCTAGAAGCGTGCTTGCCTAGAAGCCCTGGGTTCAATCTCTAGCACCTCATATGACAGGGGTGTGTACAGGAGGATCAGAAATTCAATGACGTCTTCATTTTCAGGTGAATTTAAAGCTAGCCTGAGATATCCCCGTGAGCTGTCTTAAAACAAGACTCGAGAGAACTTCAGTTTATATGCTAAGGGGTGTAGCCCAAAGATAGAGTACCTGTACTGCTACGCAAAAATTCCTGAGTTCTATCATCCTTGCTGTCACCTCCATGTGAGAGGGGAGAGGGTAACAACAGGGAACATGGCTGAATAAGTCCTGTGACAGCTTTATCTACTTGGGAAAACTGTTATTCCCCATAGAGACAGGAAGGTTAGGTGATTTTTCTCAGCTACACATTGGGTGGAGCTGAGCTTCAAATCCGGGTGGCTCCAGGGGGACTCAGGTCCCCACCTTGGCAGTAGGAAGGAGAGAGTACTTAGTTGCTCACACCAGGCGGGGACACATCCGGTACACAAGGAAAGAACGCCCCAGTTTGTCTCTGAGAGCTGAGAAGAAGTAAGAGAGATGTGTAGGCAAATCTAAGACGCTGGAGATAGTGGCTCAGAATCGCTCATTGTTTCAGATACCAGGCCAGCAGGAGGGGGCTGTAGAGGCTCAGCTCAAGAATGTCAGCTGTGACTGGTGTGGCAGCTTGGCCTCAAGAACAGATTTTACTTTCCCATGAACTTGTCCTCAAGAAAAAAACAAGAAAATTCATTGTTGATAGCCCTCTGGGGGCTGGGGAGGTGGCTCAGTGGGCAAGCACTAGGACCTGAGTTCGAATCCCCAGCGCACACATAAAAAGTCAGCCTGATGGTGGGCACAGCACGGACAGGTGAGTCCCTGGAGCTCATTGGCTGGCCAGCTTAGCCAATCTGTGAGCTCTAGGTGCAGGGAGAGCTTTTCTCTCAGAAAATAAGATGGAAAGCTGGCAAGATGGCTTAGCAGGTAAAGACACTTGCTGCCAACCTGTATGACCTGGGTTCCACCCCCCAAAACTCACATGGTGGAAGGAAGAACAGGCTCCTTTTGGCCTCCTCAGGGGTACCATGTCAGGTATGTGTGCAGACACTCAAGTGGAAACTTAAGGGTTCTTTGGAAAGTCGATTGGATGGTGGTTTGCTGGGGCAAACACGTGAAGGAACATTTCGTTAAAGTGGACACAGGTGTGAAAGGCTAAGGCAGACTCGGGGAGGAACGTTTCGCTGAAGCAGACACAGGAGACAGGATGTTCAGCTAAGGCAAGCACATGAAAGGACACGTGATGAAGGACTCTTTGCTGACAACATGAACTTATTGGTCCGCCTTACATTGCATAGTTGAGCTGCATTTGTCAGGACACCATAGAGAAAAACACACCCAAAAACTTATGGTGTGTGCTGCAGTTTCTTGCCTCCGCTTCCATACACTTGGGCTGACTGGCAGAGTGATGTCAGCTGAGGCAAGGCCTGTGCTGAGTCAAGGGAGGTGTAGGAGAACTTCTGGTGTCCTTCCAGGTCCCCCCTGCTGACTTGAGCGGAGGCTGAGGCCTGGCTGTCTCTGCTAGGTCATGCCGCTGCTATTGCTAACCTGATTCTACTGAGCTGGACTGCTGGTGTATCTGTGAGGTGTGTGTGAGTGGGTTGAGCTGTTGCTGCCTGCTAACCTATGAACTGAACTGCCGATTTCCAGACCACACAGAAGGGATTTGCTCCAAAGAACCTTTCTAAACAGGCCCACTTCCCCCATATCCTTTCTTTCCCACTACCTCTGGTGGGTGGTGGGCTAAAAGGGAAGTTAAAGCATTTAAGAACCATCATTAAGATTCAGCCGGTGGTCCGGGGAGACATACCTTCCACCTTAGACCATGGCCAAATTCATCTGCCACTTTGAGGAGAAGGCACCGTTGATGGTGGCCTTTGCCATGACTTACCTCGATTGGTCACATTTTGGCACTACGCCAAGGTTGCGATGGTTCCCCCCAACCCCTGGTGAAATCCCTATAGCTATTCAGAGTGTGAAAAAAATCATTCAAAGTGCTAAAACTGGTAGCTTCAAACACCTTACAGTGAAGGAAGCTGTGCTGAACGGTTTGGTGGCCACTAAGGTGTGGATGTGGTTTTATATCAGAGAGTTCATAGGCAAACGTGGCATTCATTGTTCGCTATGATGTCTGAAAACCAACCTTTAACTTCCGATTTGAGTTCTTATTTGAATGTTCTTGGACCATGTGTAACGGAACTGCTATCTGAATAAAATACTAGTTGTTGAAAAACAAACACACAAAAAAGAACCATCATTAAAAATAGGATTTGAGGGCTGGTGAGATGGCTCAGTGGGTAAGAGTACCTGACTGCTCTTCCAAAGGTCCAGTGTTCAAGTCCCAGCAACCACATGGTGGCTCACAACCATCCGTAACAAGATCTGAGGCTCTCTTCTGGTGTGTCTGAAGATAGCTACAGTGTACTTACATATAATAAATAAATAAATAAATCTTTAAAAAAAAATAGGATTTGAGCCAGGCAGTGTTGGCACATGCCTTTAATCCCAGCACTTGGGAGGCAGAGGCAGGTGGATTTCTGAGTTCGAGGCCAGCCTAGTCTACAGAGTGAGTTCAGGACAGCCAGGGCAACACAGAGAAACCCTGTCTCGAAAAAAAAAAATGAATTTGAAAAAAGTTAAAATTACACACAAACGCAAGTTAATAGATGTAATAATAATTAATATTAACATCAATATTAATATTTTATGTGTTATTATATATTATGTACAATTGATAATATAATTACTACTACTATTAATAGACATCTCAAAAAACAAGAAACTAAATAAATAAAAAATATGGATATTGAGTAGACACCTGATGTTGACCTCTGACCTCCCCACCTAGGTACACACAAATGCACCTCACACATACATTCCCAGCGCACAAACACACATGCAAGCAAGCAGATCCTCTGTGACTATATGTACACTAACCTAAGCATGTATGCATAGAATGTCTTTGTTTTGTTTTGTTTTTGAGACAGAATCTCACATTGTGGGATCCAGCTGCCTCTGCCTCCTAAGGACTGGGACTAAAGATGTGCACCAGCATGTCTTGCCAAGACTGTTTTGTTTTTAGTTTTTTTTAATTAATTAATTTTATGTATATGAGCACACTATCACTGTCTTCAGACACACCAGAAGATCCCATTACAGATGGTTGTGAGCCACCATGTGTTTGCTGGGAGTTGAACTCAGGACCTCTGGAAGAGCAGTCAGTGCTCTTAACCTCTGAGCCATCTCTCTAGCCCTCTTTCTTTTTTGAGGCAGGGTTTCTCTGTGTAGCCCTGGCTGTCCTGGAATTCTGTCTATAGACCAGGCTAACCTCAAACTCAGAGATCTGCCAGCCTCTGCCTCCTGAGGGCTGGGATTGAAGGTGTGAGCCACCACTGCCCTGCTTGTTCTCTTTCTTTCTCAGTGGACTTCATCAATGGTGTGTACAGGTGCATGGGGAAGAGGTCGTTTATAGGAGCAAGGCGGCCTTAACCTCGGCTGCACCGCTGAAGAAAATGTCTCCCTCCCCCAGCAACCATGAACTGTTTAGAGATCCCCGGGGAGGGGAGGGACTTCTGTTTCTCCTCCATGATGCTCCCAGTATGGCATAGGTAATCAGCTGCTTGCGAGATGGAGAGTACAGCAGCTGTGGCCAGAGACAGTGTTCCACCACACTGCCCTTCCTCTCTCCCCTCTCCCGTGATCTTCCCCAGCCTTGCTTTTTGTTTGTTTTGAGGCGAATGTCATATGTCCCAGGCCAAGCATGTCCCAGACCTTGAATCTCCTGGCCCTCCTTGCTCCACCTTCAGGTCTTGAACTTGCCTCTGCGCACCCGAATTGGTGAGAGTGTAATTGCGCCGCCACACCTGGTTTATGTGGTACTGGGGGATGGAACCAAGACTTTATGTGTGCTAGGCAAGCACTCTACCAACTCAGCTACATCCCCAGAAGGTAATTTCAATGTCTCTCTGTGTGTGTGTGTGTGTGTGTGTGTAAGTGTGTGTAAGTGTGTGTGTGTGTTTGTCAGAGGGCCTTTTGGGACTCAGATATTAGAATTGGGAAACTTACCAATCAGTACTAGTATTTTTAGAGTTAGGGTTATAGAGACAAAAAGTTCAGAAGTCAAATAAGACAGAAATCCCCACATTTTAACAGTCAGAGCCTGACCCTGACTTGGAACAGCTTATATAAACATTCAGAGCCCAACTCCCTGTTACCCACAGTGCCTGGCCCTAAATGGCCCAGAAATGGCCAATTCAAAGTCCTTTACATTTTACTGCATAACAACACCGCCAGCCTGTCCCCACAGATAGGGGCCTAGACAAATGGCTTGTGAGATAAGACCACACGACCAACACCCCACTGCTGAAAGACTTCCACCCCTCAGCCTGAAGATGGGAACTGGTCCCAGGGAGCTGAGCTGTAGTCACTCACTACGTAGTACAAGGCAGCTTCAAGAACATGGCAATCCTCCTGCTTCAGCCTCCCAAGTGCCAGGATCACAGGTGTGAGCCACCACACCTGGCTCTTTACTGTGATTTAGCCCCCGCCTCCCCCCAACTTCTCTTGTTGGTTGGGGTTGTTTCTTTGTTGGTTTGTGTTTGAGACAGACTGGCCATGTATCCCAGGCTGGCCTTGAACTCATGGCCTTTTTGCCTTGGCTTTCTGAGTGCTGGGATCCTGGATGAACACCACCATGCCCTGCAACTCTCTTTTAGTTTACGTCAGTCACTCTGGTTGTTTAGAAGAAAACAAACCAGTTATTTTACAGACCATTCCTTCAGTGGGGTGTGTCTCATTCTCCTCTGGGTCACACTGGGATCTGACCTCCCTCTAGGCTAGATTGTTATAAAAGTGACACCATGTGACTCAGTCATTTCCAGAAGTGCCAGGTGTTTGTGTGCCTGATGTTAGGGTTTGTCACCTGCTATGGCTCTGGCAGGTTTTCCCATTCCATAAAGTTTTCCCCCTTTCCAAGTAGAGAAGGGACAGTCTGCTGGGATACTTCCAGGTCACAAATATCCCCTTATATATGCTGGTTCCTACAGGGTCACGTCTCATCAGCAAGTTCCTATCCCCTTTGACTTTGTAGTCCTCACCCCCTACTTCCTGAGATGGCTTCTCTCAGCCTTGTCTTTTAAGTCTCCTGCTGTAGGAAGCCATCGCTGTTAGCAGCATACAGGGCTCTGTGCTGGACACCCTTTTCTCGGTTGCAGGGGTGGACCCTGCCGCCAGACTGGCATGCGCTGGCTCATCCGAAGAAAGGAATCCTTCCAGAACCACACCCCCCAAACCGAGAGGCCAGAAGCAGATGGGAACAACAGATAAGCCCGGGGGCTCACTCATCAGGACCCTGAGGGTGTCGTCTGGGAGGGATCAGCTGAGACAAGGGGCTTGTCCTTCTGCCACAGGCTGTTCCCGGTGGTGCGTTGTGGACCTGGGTAGGGCAGAGGCAGCGGTACAGGGCGTTCTGCGGGAAGAAGGGCTGCAGGCAGGCCCCAAATAAGGACATACAAGAGGAAGCTTGGCTCCAGGAGCTTAGACGCCTCGACTTCGCAGGAAGCAAACCAACCAGCCCAGCCCAACTCCCAAATGTCACACAAGCTGCCAGCAAGGGAGGGAGCCTGGGGCTATCAAGGGACTAGGATGCAGCTGGGAAGACATGGGGTGCCTGGGTGCTTCTGGTTCCCCCATTGCTGGGGCTTTGCAGGCCTCTGGGCTCCCAGCGCACCTCAGAACTGGAGAGCGCCTTCATTCGTTGGGAGGTGAAGGGCTCTCTAGTCATATGGGAAAGGACACATTTGCCGTAGAATTACAAGTGGTTTCATGCCTCCCTCTGCTTGCAAGCTGAGATGTGAGGAACTGGCTGTTTAGGCTTCAGAAAGACCAAATAAATAAGCCGATAAATGAACCGTGAATCGCCAAAGATCCCTGAGCCACCAAAGAACGGAAGAAAGGTCCTCAGACAAACCAAACTTTCTAAGGAGGAAGGGCTGGCCTGCTAGGCTCTGGTGTTGCTTAGGAGCAACTGGGGAGTTGATTGCCCCTATGGTTCTCTCAGGGCAACGCTGGCTGTCCGTGAACCTTTCAGAATGGCAAACGGTCACTTCATTTGAGCCAGGGCCACCAGCTTTGCCAGGTCTGTATTCTGAGCTGAAAGGACTTCTAGAAAAGGCAGGCATCTGGGAGAGAGTCTTTCCTGGCTCACCCTGTGGCTGCCAGCATGAGAGTTGATGGTGATTGTGGGTGGATGGGCGGGGCTGTGGAAAAAAAAAAAACGAGTCATCTGAAGTCAGAGTGGACTTGAGTTCGAATCCCACCCTCTCCACTTCCTAGCTCTTTTACTCTGCTAAGTGATAGGTTCCCACTGAGCCTCCACTTCCCCCCGTAAGGGGGGGGGGGCACTGTGACATTTAACCTGGCTGGAGAAACGGACCCAGACAGTCTTGCATGATTTTTTTTTTTCCCTAGACAGATGAACACATGTCTACTTACCAACCGCAGACCAAAGAAACAATTCACACCCAAGCCTGGCTTGGTTTACCAACAGATTCAATTAGGGTTACTTACGGGGGTGTGGCAGCTTGTGAGCTCTGCTCACAGAAGGCAAGGTTTCTTACTCTCCCCAGTTAGCTGTCTGTCCACACATCCTCCCGGGCTGGGGGTGGGGGCAGGGGCTTGTGAGCTTCGTGCCTCAGCAACCTTTAGGCTCCCAGGGATGGGCGGCTCTTCTCTCAGTCAGTGGGCTGCCTGTAAATCCTGGGGTCTGGGCTTCAAGAGCGTCTCCCCTAGCAAGCCCTGCCCCCACCCCTCTGTGTTGCAAGTGTGTCCCGGGTAGCACCCCTAGCAACAGCTAACTTTCTATATATCTTTAGGGAGGGGCAGAACTTCTTCAAGACACTCCCACTCTGGAAGTTTAACTGGCTCAGCCTTTACAAGCTAGCTTCCTGTGAGTAAGTCCCAGCTGCTGGGATTTCAAGACCCTCAAGGGCCTCTTCAGGCCTCCAGGACAGTGTTTCACAGCCGATAGCACATGAGTGCGCGAAAAGGCACATATTGGGGCCGGTGAGATGGCTCAGCGGGTAAGAGCACCCGACTGCTCTTCCGAAGGTCCTGAGTTCAAATCCCAGCAACCACATGGTGGCTCACAACCATCTGTAAGGAGATCTGACTCCCTCTTCTGGAGTGTCTGAAGACAGCTACAGTGCACTTACATATAATAAATAAATTAATAAATAAATAAATTAATTAATTAAAAAAAAAAAGAAAAGGCACTTATTAAGTGCTCCGTAATCCTCTAGTAACAGTACGGGGTCTGATGATGGTGATGATGGTGGTGGTGATGGTGATGCTGATGATATGAACCTTGAGTGGGAAGTTGCAGCCGGTATAAGCTTGAGGTAGAGATAGGGACCAACCAGTCATCAGTAGGTGGCACAGGATGCTATCATCCAGACTCAATCCTGTCACCATCTCTCCATTTTCAGCAACCTTCAATAGAATTTAAGAGACTTTTATTACATACAGTGTGTGTGTGTTGTGCATGCTTAGACCACAGCACACACATGTATGAATATCAAAAAGTCAACTTTTGTTTTCAGACAGACTCTCCCCAAATAGCCCAAGCTAGCCTTGAACACCTTACAATTGTGAGTCTCCAGAGCTTTTTTTCTTTTTTTTAATATTTCTATAAATTTTTAAGGATTTCATACAATTTGGGTTCTTCCCATTTTTAAAACAACCTCTTATGCGCCTTGGTATCTTGCATGCATATATGTCTATGTGAAGATGTCAGATCCCCTGGAACTGGAGCACAGACACTTGTGAGGTCCACATGTACAGAGACTTAAACCCAGGACCTCTGGAAAAGCACCCAGTGCTCCTCTTAACCTCTCTAGCTTGGACTTTCCAGCTTCTTAAGTTGTAAGATTACAGGCTTACTGGCCGTGTATGGTGGTACACAGCTTTAATCTCAAAGCTGGGAAGGCAGAGGCAGATGGAACTCTGTAAATTCGAGGCCAACCTGGGCTACAAAGTGAGTTCAGGACAGCCAGGACTACACAGAGAAACCCTCTCTCAAAACAGAAACAAAATGATTATAGGCTTACACCCTCACACCCAGTTCAAACTTTTACAGCATACTTACCACCCAGATGATTTATTCATCTATTAATCCTAGATGGATTTGTCTGTTCCTCTGGCTGAGTCTTCTGGACTAATCATTTCTCTAGCCAGGGTGATGGCTCAGGTAGAGAGCCTGGAACCTATGTGGCAGGACAGCACTGATTTTCCAAAGTAGCTTTCGGGGGGTTGAAGAGACAACTCAGTGGCTAAGATCACTGGCTGCTCTTCCAGAGCAACAGGGTTCAATTCCCAGCACCCACACAGAGGTTCACAACCATCTGTAACTGCAGTCCCAGTGGGTCTGACGCCCTCTTCTGGCCTCTGAGGGTACTGCTTACACGCGGTGCTCAGACATGATCACAGGCAATAAATACATCCATACACATACTTTTTTTTTTTTTTCCGAGACAGGGTTTCTCTGTATAGCCCTGGCTGTCCTGGAACTCACTCGGTAGACCAGGCTGGCCTCGAACTCAGAAATCCATCTGCCTCTGCCTCCCAAGTGCTGGGATTAAAGGCGTGCGCCACCACCACCCGGCACATTTTTTTTTTTTTTTTTAAATAAAAGATTTCTTTTGAGGCAGAGGCACCCTGTGTAGATCAGGCTGGCCTCAACTCACAGAGATCCACCTGCCTCTGCTTCTTCAATGCTGGGCTTAAATGTATGTGCTATTTCCTCCAGCTAAACGAGTGGTTCTAAGCCCCTCCCCTTTACTCTAAGCCCCTCCCCTTTACTCTTCATAACCCACTCATTTAGCGAGTGTCTCACACAGGGAGGCCATGATACCTGTGTCTCTCACCTTCCACCATGTGGATTCAGGTCGTCCAGAGCTCAGGTCATCCAAAGCACCTTTGCTGGCTGAGCCACTTGGCTGGGGCTCTCAGTCACTGCTCTTATTGCTGCCTCCCGGCTTGGACCTTTTAATTTGGGTATTTGTCTGTTGAAGTCTTTTCAAGAGCCAAGATGCTGTCTGGGGTTTGGCACATAGTAGACTCTCAATAAAAATCGGTGGCCTGAGTGAATAGAGAGATCCAGTTAGACTACACAGGACTCGCTGCGTTTGCTGGTGTGTCAGCAGAAGGCCTTCCTGAGGTCTGAGAGAACCGTGATCACTGGACAGGATACACCGACCTTATTGGGTGGTAGCCATCTGGGATTCGGCTGCGATGTGGAGGAGGGTTAAGGGAAGCTCTTCCTTTCTCCAGAGCTGCAGAGCCGGCTAGTGGCCTCCCTAGGAACCCAATCCAATTAAGGGCCTGGCTTCAAGTCAACTTGGGTTCCCTTCCTGGCTGGAACAGCTTCCAAGTGACAAAAAAAAAAAGAAAAAAAAAAAGAAAAGAAACCTGTAACTTCCCCAAGACAAGCCAGCGTCCTGGCTGGCAGAGCTAGAGGGGCGGGTGGGGAGTAGGGTTTCTCTTCCCAGGGGAACCACAGGATTTGGGTAAAGTTGGGGGGAAGGGAGAACGGAGCAGGGTGGCTACAAGCCACAAGAGAGAAAGAGCCAAAAGCAGGCCAGGGGTCAGGGTTCTGGGCTTTCTCTGCTCCCTTCTACCCGGTGACAGGGAAGGGAACTAAATGAGGTGAGGAGGAAGATCCTGCCTTAGGCCACACAGCGCTCACTGCAGAACAGGGAAGACAAGCAGCGGGCCAGGTCAGACGAGTGCAATCGAAGTTGGGTGTTTGTTTTGTTTGTTTGTTTTTTGATGTTGCTTTGTCTTGCTTTTCTTTAAAGATTTATTTTCTTTTAAGCTGGGCATGGTGATGCATGCCTTTAATCTCAGTGTTCATGAGGCAGAGCGCTGGGGAGGCCGAGCCAGCACCATGTCTACAGCCAGAGCTACACAAAGACACCCTGTATCCAAACAACAAACAAACAAACAAAACAAACAAAAACCAAATCAAATTTACTTTAAATCATGTGTTTATGTGTGTCTTTGTGTCTCTGTGAGTATATGAGAATCAAGCTTGGGACCCCTGGAAGAGTGATACATGTTCTTAAATATGGAACCCCAGTCCTCCTCAACTCGTGTGTGTGTGTGTGTGTGTGTGTGTGTGTGTGTGTGTGTGTGTGTTTAATTTGGTTGTTGTTTGTTTTGTTTTGGGCCAAGGTGGGTATGGTACCTAGCTCATGGCAATCAAATGGAAATCCCTTCCTGTTTGTTTGTTTCTGAGTCTGTGTAGACCAGATTGGTCTGATCTTAGATTTCTTTTTTTTTTTAAAGATTATTTTATTTGTATGGGTACACTGTAGCTGCCTTCAGAAACTAGAAGAGGGCATTGGATCCCATTACAGATGGTTGTAAGCCACCAAGTGGTTGCTGGGAATTGAACTCAAGACCTCTTGAAGAACAGTCAGTGTTTTTTTTTTTTTTTTTTTAGACTTATTTATTATTATATCTAAGGACACGGTAGCTGGCTTCAGACGCACTAGAAGAGGGCCTCAGATCTCATTACAGATGGTTAAGAGACATCCATGTGGTTTCTGGGATTTGAACTCAGGACCTTCGGAATAGTATAGCCCTGGCTGTCCTGGAACTCACTCTGTAGACCAGGCTGGCATCACACTCAGAGATCCGCCTGCCTCTGCCTCCCGGGTCCTGGGATTAAGGCGTGCGCCATCTTGCTTGGCCAGGCTTGCTTTTCCTCTCAGGTGCTGATGATTCAACTCAGGACCTCCTGCTTGCACAACACACACCCTGAACAATCGCCAGCTCTTTTTTTTTTTTTTTTTTTTTTTTTACTTTTTTTACTTTTTTGAGACAGTCGGCTAGGTAACTCAGACTGCCCAGGAATGCACGTTTGTCTGTCTGCCTGCCTCAGATCAATGCGATGACAAGCACAAACCGCCATACCTGGGTGTTTTGCTGAGACAGGCTCTCATGGATCCTGATTCTCTTGCCCTGATTCCCCAAGTGCTGGAATAACAGAGCCTCCATGACGGGGTTTCTGGTACCCTGGGGAATCTAACAGGGACTTCTACACTCAACTCAAACACTCTACCAACCGAGCTCCATCCCCAGTCCTCCTTGGTCCTTTATTAATTTTAATTTTTTGCGTTTTAAAAATTAAATTAATTAACTAATTAATTAACGGACTTAATTTGCTTCACGTCCTGCTCACTGCCCCTCCCCCCATCCTTTATCTTTAAGTTACTAGTATGGGCTGTGCATCTTTGTGTAGGTAAGTGCACATAAATGCAGGTGCCCTTGGAGGTCAGAGACATTGATTGGCTCTTCCTGGCCACCAAGCTAGCCCAATAGCTGGATCTTCACTAGAGAATAGGCCATCAAGGCACAATGTCTACAGTGGAGAACACCAAGGCTCAGAGAGTGTACTGGTTGGTTCTGTGTGTCAACTGGACACAGGCTGGAGTTATCACAGAGAAAGGAGCCTCCCTTTAGGAAAGGCCTCCATGAGATCCAGCTGCAAGGCATTTTCTCAATTAGTAATCAAGGGGGGAAGGGCCCCTTGTGGGGGTGCCATCCCTGGGCTGGCAGTCTTGGGTTCTATAAGAAAGCAAGCTGAGCAAGCCAGGGGAAGCAAGCCAGTAAAGAACATCCCTCCATGGCTTCTGCATCAGCTCCTGCTTCCTGCCCTGCTTGAGTTCCAGTCCTGACTTCCTTTGGTGATGAACAGTAATGTGCAAGTTTAAGCTGAATAAACCCTGGGCTGGTGAGATGGCTCAGCAGTTAAGAGCACTGACTGCTCTTCTGGAGGTCCTGAGTTCAAGTCCCAGCAACCACATGGTGGCTCACAAAGGGAACGGGGTTGACTGGAGGGAGCAGAGGTCCTAAAAGTCAATTCCCAACAACCACATGAAGGCTCACAACCATCTGTACAGCTACAGTATACATAAAATAAATAAATAAATCTTAAAAAAAAAAAAAAACAACTGAATAAATCCTTTCCTTTCCAATTTGCTTCTTGGTCCTGATGTTTGTGCAGGAACAGAAACCCTGACTAAGATAGAGAGGTTAAGCAAGCTGCCTAGGAGCAAGTGAATGGTAGAGCCTATCATCAAACCCATGCTTCTCTCTCATTGTCTTCTTAGACTTTAACCTCACCGAGTTCTCATTAGCATTCAAACAAACAAACCAAACCACCTGTGAGGCTGGAGATATGGCTCAGTGGCTAAGAGCTAGAACTGGTTTCCCAAAGGACCAGAGCGTGGTTCCTAGCAGTCACACCAGGTGACTCACAACCACCTGTAACTTGCACATAGCTGTTCCTCACCAAAGGAAGTCAGGACTGGAACTCAAGCAGGGCAGGAAGCAGGAGCTGATGCAGAGGCCATGGAGGGATGTTTCTTACTGGCTTGCTTCCCCTGGCTTGCTCAGCTTGCTTTCTTATAGAACCCAGGACTACCAGCCTAGGGGTGGCACCTCCACAAGGGGCCCTTCCCCCTTGATCACTAATTGAGAAAATGCCTTGCAGCTGGATCTCATGGAGGCCTTTCCTAAAGGGAGGTTCCTTTCTCTGTGATAACTCCAGCCTGTGTCCAGTTGACACACAGAGCCAGCCAGTACACTCTCTGAGCCTTGGTGTTCTCCACTGTAGACATTGTGCCTTGATGGTCTATTCTCTAGTGAAGATCCAGCTATTGGGCTAGCCTGGTGGCCAGGAAGGGCTTCTGAGCTTTTTATTTCTTGAGCTGAGAAAAGGTGACAGGTAACCTGTCTCTACCTCTCAGGCTTGTTTAATTTTGCTGTTATTGTTGTTGTTTGTTTGTTTGTTTTGGTTTTTCAAGACAGGGTTTCTCTGTATAGCCCTGGCTGTCCTGGAACTCACTTTGTAGACCAGGCTGGTCTCGAACTCAGAAATCCGCCTGCCCCTGTCTCCCGAGTGCTGGGATTAATGGTGTGCGCCACCACCACCTGGCTACCTCTCAGGCTTGTTAAATGACTCCCCGTCTCCTCAGAGGCTGGAAAGGTCAGTCATTCTATAAATACTGCATTCAGGTTAAACTTCAGCCAAACTTATGGCTTGGCCACAAACAGCAGGAAATTATAGGATCTAATTCCCAATGTACCGACACACTTGAATTCAAAGCCAAACTGAAATTTTCCATAGCAGAGTTGATCCATAGAGGTCTTGACCGGCATCACCAAATGTTAACTGAGTAGTTATTATGTGATAGGATCCTGGAGAGACACAGCCAAGGGAAACTCAGGAGATGGAGGTATATTTCATAATTCACCCCTGCCTTCGAACTCGATCTGTAGACCAGGCTAGCCCAGAACTCAGAGATTTTCCATAGCAGAGTTGATCCATAGAGGTCTTGACCGGCATCACCAAATGTTAACTGAGTAGTTATTATGTGATAGGATCCTGGAGAGACACAGCCAAGGGAAACTCAGGAGATGGAGGTATATTTCATAATTCACTCCTGCCCTCGAACTCGATCTGTAGATCAGGCTAGCCCAGAACTCAGAGATTTGCCATAGCAGAGTTAGTTACCGTTTTATTGCTGTGAAGAGACATCAGGACCAAGGCAACTCATATAAAAGAAAATCCTTAATGGACGGCAGGAGGTGGTTCAGCAGTTAAGAACATGTATGCTCTCGCAGAGGACTTGAGTTCAGGTCTTAGTGTTCATGTTAGGGGACTCTCTAATCCCCTGTAACTCCAGCTTCTGGGGACCTAAGGCCTCAGATCTCTGTGGGCATACTGGCATTGCATGGGCATATACTCAAACAGCACATAGACACACAATTAAATAAAGATGGGCTGGAGAGATGGCTCCATGGTTAAGAGCACTGACTGCTCTTCCAAAGTACCAGGTGGTAGCTCAGAACTGTAACTCCAGTCTCTGGGGATCTGTCACTCTCTCTCGGTCTCCCTAGGTACGAGGCTTGCATGTGGTTCACAGATACGCATGCAGGCAAACATTGATAGACATAAGCATAAAGAATTTTTTTAAAAAAGAAATAAATTTTAAAAAATATTTTATTTTATTTTTTAAAAATATGAATAATCCTGGCCATTTTGTGGAAAGTGGATTGAAGGGAGGAAAGAGAGGAAAGCTATTCACTCTGGTGCACATACACATAACTAAAAGGAAAATAAATATCAAAAAAGGAATATACCAAGAAGAGACCTTTGTATGAATAGTATCAGTGGCTAGCATTTATCTATGACTTGTTCTGTGATCTTCATTAACCCGCTCAGTGACCATGAGTCGGTACATTCCAAGTCCCATGGGTTAGGCACTTTGTCCCGGCTCTCTGTGCAGTGCAAGGACCCTCCTTGAGGCAGAGGGCAGAAGTCTCTGCCCTCACAGACGTTTGGGAGTTTATCTCGTGTCCTGCTCACTCGTGGTACAGTCGTGCAGAGAAGTGCCTGCTCTTCCATCTTCAAGCCTCGTGATGTGGGGTTAGCTGTTCCCTGAGCCTGTTTCCATACTTGCAAAATGAGGACTAGGAAAAGTGTGCCCCCCGCCCCCTGAAAGGGTCCCATGAGGAAACATCACTGACTGATGTTTTTGGCTTGGCGTGTGCCCGAGAGGCAGGAAGCTGGGAGAGCCGCACAGTGTGCTGACACCTGGAGCTGACAGAGCTCCTATCGTGTGCTGGATGGCCCCTGGAGCTGACAGAGCTCCTATCATGTGCTGGATGGCCCTGTGAGCACTTCACCCAATTAGTCCGTGCTTGAGCCTGTTTAATGAGTTCCATTGAGATCTGCTCCTCAGGGAAGCACAGAGAGGGTCGGTTGGCCATCCTGAGCTGGTGACAGTCGGGACTGGATGGGTCCAGGCAATCGCCTTCTGGGAGCTGACTGGAACATCCCCCACACTCCCCACTTTGTGCTTTAGAAACCTGACCCCTTGTGACAAGGTATTTATTTATTTACTTAGAGACATATATCTCATGTAACGGTAGGCACTCTTAACCCCTAAACCTTCTCTCCAGTGCCCCACGCCTCCCTTTCCACTTTGCACTTTCATGTGGGTTCTGGGACTCAAACTCGAATTGCCCAGCCTTTACAGCTGAGCCCCTTCCTGGCCCCTCCCCTTGCTTGTTAGATACAGGGTCTCACTGTATATATAGCCTGGGCTGGCCTAGAGCCTGCTGCTGCTTTCCTGCCTCAGCTGTTAAAGTCCTGGGATTCAGGCTCGAGGAGACCAAAGCCTCCTGATGGTTGGGTCATGCTCACTGTGCCCAGGTACATGACACTGTAGTATGGCTGTTTCCTGTAGGCTTGGTGTGACCATGGCCGTCATGGAGCAGAGCAGCTGTGCTGACCCACAGAAACCTTGGCCTGCTGTCATAGCAACGAAACAAACAAACCCATATATCAGCTAGCTAAGCCTAAGGTATCAGGGCTGTTAACATTCCCTCTTGGGGATGGGGAGGGTCATCAGACCCTCCCCTGAGATTCCAATCACCACTCCCTCTTGCCCTAGATGACAGACATGTAGTCATCTTCGAAATGCTGAAGTTCATGGAGGCCAGCCCATGGGGTGGGACTTCTCCATGATGGCAGCTGCTTGTGAGTCACCCATCCTCCAGTGAGTATCCCAGGACACTGAGGAATCCACCAAGGTGGACTTGACAGACTCTTTCTTTGTTCTGTCTCCTCCCTCTCTATTTGAGCTGTGACTAGGCATTTAAGTCTGCCCAGGAAAGTCACCCAACTACAGGACTCAGGCATTCTGGGTACACTCTCACCAGGAATATTCAGGCATAGAGTCATCACCCAAACTCAGTAAACTGCTTCCCAGGAGGTGATCTATGTACATGTATTGGTTTCTTTTCTGTCAATGTATCAAACAACAAGGCCAAAAACAAATTAGGGGAGGAAAGGATTTATTTAGCTCAAGCCTTTGGGTCCCAGTTCTTCACCGAGGGGAGTCAGGGTGGGACCTCAGGCAGGAGCTTGAAGCAAACAGAAACCATGGAGGACCTGGGAAGTGATGGCGCACACCTTTAATCCCAGCACTTGGGAGGCAGAGGCAGGCAGATTTCTGAGTTCGAGGCCAGCCTGGTCTACAGAGTGAGTTCCAGGACAGCCAGGGCTATACGGAGAAACCCTGTCTCAAAAAAAAAAAAAAAAAAAAAAAACAGAAAAAAAAAAAAAGAATAAAAAGAAACCATGCAGGAAAGATGCTTACTGGTTTACTCACTGTGACACTCACTCACACAATCATGCTTAGCTAGCTTCATATACAGCCCAGGATCACCTGCAGAGGGATGATGCCCGCCATAGTAGCTTGGTTCTCCTGCGTCAGTGAATAATCAAAGGAAACCCTTATAGACAAGGCATAGACATGGAGGATGATCTGACCTGGGCGATTGAGTTGAGACTGTATTCTCAGATGATTATAGGCTGTGATGATTATAGGCTGTGTCAGGTTAAAGCCACTTTGGACTATATACAAGGAACAGACACACACACACACACACACACACACACACACACACACACACTCACAGAGAAGGAAGCAGAGGCTGGAGGAGGAGTGCTGGCAGTACCCAGCTTGCATAGGTGATAGCCAATGAATGTCTAAGGAGTTACTATCTTGAGCAAAGATCTGAAGGACGTGAGTGAGTGGGAATTCTGGGAGACAGAGGGTTCAGTGGGAGATGAGAGCACGCGCAAAGGCCCTGAGGCAGCGGTGTGCTTGCGATGTCCAAGGACTAGAAAGGAAGCTGCTGCAGCTGGGGTGGGGCACACAAGGGGGAGCAGGTGGGAATGAGGTCAGAGGGGTGTGTAAGGAGAACACACCTCCACCCATCTTCAAGCTTTCTCTGTGTTACAAAAACAACCAGGAGCACAGGGCAGGAACGTCTTGCCTTTCAAAGTTGGAAGCAAGGTGCTGTAGGACCTCCCGGAATAAACACTTTCTCTCCTCTTCGTCTTCCTCTTCCTCCTCCTCCCAGATCTGTCTGTGCTCCCATGCTCATGAGCATCAGAGTAGAAACTGAGACCCCTAGGCATGACTGTGACCAGGTTCCTGAGCACAGGTTCCAGGTCTGAGCCAGTGCCTGAGGGTGTCCGGATGAGCAAGGGCAGGACTTGGACCACCTCAGGACTTGGAAAATGTCACAGGCTTCCTCCCATTTAAGCAAAGAGACAGAAAGACCCTTTCATTGCTATTGTTTCCCTGTGTGGGCCATCTCTGTGCTGGTGGCTGGGAGCCAGCATGGGCCCAGCACAGATACATGTGAGGGAGTAATTTGGGGACCCAAAATGACTTGGATAAATCCTAACTGGGACCCAGTAGTCTTGGGGCCAATGTGGAGTCTTTTGAGGCTCTGCTGGGCCATTTTAAGTGTGTGTCTGTTTGAATTTACCATTTGGGATCACGGTGGAAAGGCTATACTGTGAGGGGACTTTAATCTGTTCACAGTTCTGTGAAAAATTAACAGGGGACCCAGTTCAGAGTCCAGCTGTCCCTTCTATTTGTTTCTGGTTTAAGCTTTGCTCCACAGGACAGCCTGCTGGCTTTTCTTACTTTACCACAAACTAGCTAGCCACTGAGTGGAACATGGCGCTGGCTTTGCCTGTAGGGGTGGACAGGACGCCAGAGGCTCCACGAGGTCCCAGCCCTCCCTAATTACACAAGGCGGTAACCAACACCACCCTCTCTAGTCTAGATACGGAACGGAAGTCTTAGGTTTCTGGTTACTTTGAGGCAGGGTTTAATGTAGCCCAGGCTAGCTTCAAACTCATTTTATAGCCAAGGATGACCCTAAACTCCTAATCTTCCTGCCTGCCCTTTTGGAGTGCAGGGATGACAGGCATGGGGCACCACACTCAGTTAGGCAGTGCTGAGAACTGAGTCCAGGGCTTTGAGCCTGCTAGGCATACAGTCTTCCAGCTGACCTACTAAAACTTTACTGTGCTGGGCAGTTGTAGCACAATGCTTTTAAATCCCAGCATTTGTGAGGCAGAGGCAGGTGGATTTCTGAGTTCCAGTCCAGCCTGGTCTACCGATTGAGTTCCAGGATAGCCAGGGGTATATAGAGAAACCCTGGCTCAAAAAAAAAAAAAAAAAAAAAATACGGTGATTGTTGGTTGCAGTGGTGGACACCTTTGACCCTAGTACTTGGGAGGTGGAGAAAAAAAACAGGCAGACCAAAACCCAAACCCTGGTGTGTGTGTGTGTGTGTGTGTGTGTGTGTGTGATGGCATTCTGTAGAAGTCAGAGGTAAGCTTTCTGGAGTTGGTTTTCTCCTTCTACCTTTAGATGGCCCCAACATCACATCCAGGTTGGAAGTCTTGCAAGGCAAACGCTTTTACCTGCTGAATCATCTTGACTGCCATTATTATTATTATTATTATTATTATTATTATTATTATTTTGAGGTAGTCTTGCAATATACCCAGACTGTCCTCAAACTCTCAGCCCTCCTGCCTGAGCCATCACCTGAGAGCCACGTATATGTCACCAAATCAGGCCGAGGTTTAGGGTGTTTAAGGCCACTGCCAAACTGTGAACTTAAAACAGCCTTACTCCGGAGCATTGATGGATCTAATTGCTGGGGCACAGCATCCTTCTCACAGAATCTAGCAACTTGGAGATGGGGTTGAGTGAGGATAAAGTAGTTGCAGGTTGCACTGCATTTTTACACATCATTCCAATTTGTTGAAGCACTCTGATCCACACTAGGCACAGAGGATGTGAGATAACCATGACACCCCGCTTCCATCCCCCAATTTAGCCTTTCTAATCAACTCACTCATCACCCTAGCCTGGGAGGTACCACAGAATGAGCAGATTAAGGAAAACCAGAAGGCAAATTTCCCAAAGGTGACATTCACTGACGGCAATTCCGCAGTAGACCGCGTGTCTCAGGCCCCTGTCCTCAGGGTGTAAAGTACTCGCCCCTGCGCGCTGAGTGGCACTCAGGTGACTCATTAAACTTCTCCAGGTGAACGGAAGACAGGAATCGGTCCAGGTGGGGCAAAACAGCACGGATAACGTTTTCAGAGTCAGGCGCTGCCTCAAGCACTGGGGTTGTGCTGGAGCGGGACGCTGTCCCACCGTTTTGGCCTAATTCAGAGCCCGGGACACAGGACGACTTTACAAGAACTTTTGAGTATCTTGATTTCAAATAGAGAAGGATCACGAAAGGAGATCCGCGGTCAGAAGGATTAAAAAGTTCTTAAGGACATGAAAACTTTCGCAAAAGTTTTCCAGGAAAAGGCGGCCGCGCCTAACAGAAGTAGCCGAGGAGGCCGCCGCCCCGGGAACCGGAGGGGACGATGAGTCCCTGCGGCTGCAGCGGGGGAGAGGGCGCGAGGCGGGCCGCCGCATGAGGTCACTTGGCACCCAACCAGCAGCAGCTGCGCCGCGGAGAGAGGCGGTGTCAGGCTCCGGCTCCAGGGACCTTCCCCGCCCACCCCCTGAGGGGCGTGGCTTCGGGGGGACCTCCCGGCCAATCCGCGCTGCCCAGCCTAGGCCGCGCCCCCAGCGCCCTCCAGGCTCCCTAGTGGTCGGTCCGTGGAAGCTAGAGCGCTCCGCTGTCTTCCTCGCCTGAGGCCACGCCCCCAGCTGTGGCCCGCCCATTTCCCCCCCACCCCTGCAGGATCCTGGCCACTGCTCCGCCCACGCCCCGCCCATAGGGCTCCGCCCAGCGGTTTGAAGCGGCCGGGACCGCAACCCCCTCAGAGTCGCGCGCGAGGCGTGAGGCGGTGCTGAGGATCTGAGGCCACGGGCAGCCAGACGCCGGGACTGTCCAGCGAACGAGCAAGCCAGCGAGTGAGCGAGCGGCGGGAACCCGCAGCCACAGCAGCCCCGGAGCCACAGCCGCAGCCGCCGTCCGCGGAGCCCAGCCCAACCGGCCATGGCGCTGTCGATGCCCCTGAACGGGCTGAAGGAGGAGGACAAAGAGCCCCTCATCGAGCTCTTCGTCAAGGTGAGCGCTCACCGTCCCGAGCGACGCGGGCTGACGTCCCCGCACCCCGAAGCGCCCCCACGCGGCATCCCCGCAGCCCGAGGCGGCGCCGTACCTCCCGCGCTCATTCCCATTGTCTGGGCTCCGCGCCTTCCCGCCTCGCAGCGGGACCTTGGCGGACCCTGCGGGCGCGGCGACAGGGAGGCGACTCCGCAGGGCGGGACGCGCCTCAGCTGCGCCGCGTGGGTACTGTCACCCTCCTCGCCGTGTCCGACCCCACCCCGCCGCGAGCCCCAGCCTCGGGCCGCGGGGCTGATAGCTCACCCAACTTACTGGAACGCTAGCGCCTGGCCCGGGTGAAACTGAAACTTTAACTTTGATACAATGTTAAATAAAGTAAAGGGGAGGAGGGACCCGGGAGCCGTAAACCCAGCAGTTGGGAAAAGTGGTCTAGGGAAGATCCCGAGTTCAGAGCCAGCCTTGGCTGCTTAGTAAACCCAGGGCAAGCCTGGGATAGGAGGGACCCTCATCCCAGCCCTCCTCCCGCATGGGGGAGGGGAGAATTTTTTTAATGCGGGCGTGGTGACTCGGCTATGACCCAGCAGTAGAGGCTTGAGGAGTCCCTCGAGTTCGAGGCCAGCCTGGGTTACAAATGTGAGCCTCCGGACACACACCCAAAACCCAGGCAACTAACTGCAAAGAAGAAGAAAAAAAAAAAAAAAGGAAAAGAAAAGAAAAAGCGAAAAGAAGGGTGGATGCCCCAAGGCTTCCGGAAAATACAGAGATTCCCGACTTGGGTTTTCCTGTCCGGTGTTTTACCACCATCTGGTTTTCTTGTTTCTCTAGCGCGCCTGTTTTCACATGATGCAACCTTTTGGCCGCTTTCGTTTGCTGTTGCCACCTCGGCAGGCAAGCCCGTTTGGTTTGAAAGAAAACCTGAATTCTCCGCTCTCTCGGGCTTAAAAAGGTTCATTCCTCTCGCCCTCCTCAGTTTGTAAACCCTGGAGCTGCCTTCTTCGCCTAGAAACGCTTCTCTGACTGCTCTCCGCGCCTCTCCCTTTTGGGGCGTAGCGAAGGAGGGAAAAGTTAACGCAACAAACATCTGGGTCCCCTGCTTTACTGAGCCTCCTTGGAAACCCTGACGTTCGTTCTGTTAGCCACTAAATATCCAGGCTTAGGTCGAAACTGGCAACACTAGAAGTCCAACAGGCATCCAGTACTAAAGTCTGCCCTTTCTTAGTTTTAATTTGAAAGAGCGGAAATTATCGAAGGATGTGTTCCAGAGATGGAAGGCAGAAATCTGCAGGGTGGTAACAATGTTTGCCTTAGTGTTTTCTGTTAGTTGCTGGTTTTAGAACTTTTTTTTTTTTTTGGTCTAGAGCATCGGCTCTCAACTGGGGGTCAAGACCCCTTTGAAAGATCAAACGGCCTTTTTACAGGGGTCACCTAAGACTATTGGAAAATGCAGACAATTTCATTACAATTCATAGCAGTAGCAAAGTTACAGTTATGAAGTAGCACCAAAAATAATTTTACTGTTGGGGGTCAGCACAACATGAAGAACTGCATTAAACTGTCGCAGCATTAGGAAAGAAAAGGCTTAGGGCTCTCAAAATATCACAATGTCTGCGACTGGAGGTGGCAGACAATACTTTTGAGGAACCTGAAGAAATGGGGAGAGGGTCGTGGAAAACAGCACAAAGAAGGGAAGACGCTAGGCTAGAGATAGCGACGGGACATAATGGTTTCCCTCTTCTTGTGAGAACAGGGTCTTACTCTGTATCCTGTGCTGTCTTGGAACTCATAATGCAGTCCAGGCGGCCTCAGGCTGGGATTATAGGTGTGAAACATCACGTCCGGCAGGAAGGAGCTTTGATAAACTAAACAAAGCCAAAGAAAGCCCCCAAACCGACTCTGAAAGTGTAGATGCTAGTCTGAAGAACAGTGCTTAATGGTAAAACCTTAGAGGTGCTAAACAACTTGGAATTCTAAACTGAGTCTTTTGGAAGGCAGAGGCAGGCAGACCTCTGAGCTGGAGGCCAGCTTTGTCTACATAGTGAGTTCCAAGCTAGCCAGGGCTGCATAGAAAACCCAGTCTCAAAATCAACCGCAAACACAACAATCACACAGATACTAACACTTTATAGCTTCTGCTCAGCGTGCTTTGGGAGGCCCTGGCCAATAAATGATGGCAAGAGAAATGTTTAAAAACTAGGGAAGGGATTGGAGATGTAGCGCAGTGGTAGCATGCCTAGCATGGGCAAGGCCCCATGTGTGACCTTTCAGCAACACAGACACACTGTCTCTCTTGGAAGGGATGTGACAGATGCCTTCTGCCCTGCTCAGTGTTGACTTAATACTTCCATAAGGAGATGGGTGGGGTGCCTTTTCCCAAAGCTGAGTCACTGGCATACCCCTTCCCAGTGGTCCATATTTGTAGTTGGAACCACTGAATTTACAGGCCTTGGAGGTCAGAGGTCAGCCATAGAGTTCTGTGCCCATTGGCTGGGCTGTCCTGGGCCATTTGTTTTCTCTTGAGCTTTTTTTTTGTCTGTGAAATGCTCTTTACCCTTCTGTGCTTCAGTGTAGGCCAATTGTACGCTGATACAGACCCAGTTGGTTGTTTGAAAGGAGAAAGGAAAGGAGAAGGTGGCAAAGGCTGGCGGTTTCGTTTTAAACCCTGACGTGGGAAATGCACCTGGGGAAGACACTCTATAAATAGAGTTAGTTTTGAAAGCCATGAGGGGCGGAAACTGGTTGTCCAGGGTGGTAGCCTAAACAGTGTTAGTGTTTCACCAAGTATCCTGAGTTGGTAGCTGAGAACTTTGTTGGCGTTTTTTTACTTTGGGACATAGGATCTTAGTCTGGACTGAAATAGCTCTGGAGCTCACACCAGTCTCAAACTCATGGCCTCAGCCACCCTAGTGCTGGCTTTATAGATGTGAATCACCACTATGTGGCTGAAAACTTTCTGTGGTTTAAAAAAAAAAAATGCACTCATTGTGTGTCTGTGTATGGGATAGCATACCTTTGGAGGCCATGGAGGAACGTACGAGAGCTAATTCTCTCTCTCCTACCTCACGGGTTCTGGAGCTTGAACTCAAGAGCCAGCCTTGCAAGGCGTGCAATGACTGAGCTGCCTGTCAGCCTGGTGTGTGTGGTGTTAAGCTACCTAGTCTTGGGCAGGAGATTGCTTCTTTTCCCTTCCAGGGTACTAAAACCAATATATGTTTAGAAGCTATTTTTCATCTTCAGCTATGTATGTCCACATCTGGGTGTGGGTATATATATACATATACACGTTTGCAGGTGATCTTGTGTTCAGAAGAGGATGTCAGATCCCCTGGAACTAGAGTCTGGTGGTGTTTGCAGCCCAACACAGATGCTGGGAATTGAACTCTGATCCTCTACAGGTCCTGCTGCATGGCTGCTACCAGCAGTGAGCGAGCACTCGACCCCTGGCCATCTCTCCAGCATTGTTGCTGTTGCTGTTAGCATATGTCTTGTCTGTCCTTTGAATTGGAAACAACACCTCCCTCCTTTTTGTCTTTGTTTTTTTTTTGTTTTTTTTTTTTTTTCTTGTTTTTGTTTTTGGACTGGTTTTCCCTTTGTATCTAAGCTATCCTTGCACTCCCTACATAGCCCAGGCTGTCCTCTAACTTAGAGCAGTTCTGCCTCAGCCTCTTGAGTGCTGACATTACAGGCATGCAACACCCTGTTCTCCTTGAACAACACACCACACCAGAAGAGAGCGAGCATCAGATCCCATTACAGATGGTCGTGAGCCACTATGTGGTTGCTGGGAATTGAACTCAAGACTTCTGGAAGAGCAGTCAGTGCTCTTAACCGCTGAGCCATCTTTCCAGACCTATTTAACCTCTTTTCCTTCATAGTTTAGTATTTCTGATCTTTTTGTGTATCTGCCACATTTTCTACCAATGTATCTTCTTGGCTGTATCTGTAGTTAGGGTCCAAGATTTCTGCTTTTGTAAAGGTGAATAAAAATTAACTCAGGAAGCACAAATGAAAGGAGCAGAGAGGTGATTACTGACCTGTGTGCCTGAGGTCACCCTCTTTTGGTTTATATAGTCATTTGAGACAGGGCCTTACTCTGTAGCCCAGGCTAACCTTAAATTTGTGGCAGTTGTCTCTCCTCAGCCCCCGGAGTGCAGGGATTACACACAGATAGAGAGTAATCAGGAGTTGGAGTTTTGTTTTGCTTTTATGGCCCAGTTTGTGTTGACACCACTGTTTCTCCACTTTGGCTGCATCTGTATGAAGTGGTGTATTTCTTATCTAAGTAGGAGGTAATCTCTCTGCTGGACTTAGTTTTATGGGTCATAATTTAAACTTTATGTACTATCGTTTGAATTAGGTTATCACTATCTGCAGTAGTCCCAAGCTTCTGGAATTGGGAGGGGTTTTTATAGGACGTTAACCTGCAGGGTGAATTCAATGCCAGCCTGGACCATATGGTGATAACCTGTCTCGGAGAGGGCTGGGTTGTAACTGGGTAGTAGAGGTCTTGCTTAGCTTGTTAGGTCCTAGGATTGATCTCCAGTACCACAAAACAAATGGCAAGGTGCTATGTGCTTATGGAGTCAAATATGGTTCATGGTAAGTTAGCTAGACATAAAGATTGAAGTAGGCTTGAACTTGACCCTGAAAACGTAGGGAACTAGGTAGGTTAGAGGTAGCTAAGAAGGAGTTAAGACATCACGTGTGAAGTCCCTCAGGAGCAGCTGGGTCTCTGAAAGGAGGAGCCAGATAGTGTGCATTTATTTTCACAGGCTTTGCTCTCTGGGGACACCCCCCCCCCCCCTGCCGGCCTGCTGTCTGCCCACCTCTTCCTTAGCCCATTTGGGAAGGTGTGAGCGGATCCTGCTGCCAGTCCGAACTGGGAGTTTTTTATGTTTAGTTTCAAGGGCAGACTTCAGTGCTTTCAATCCATTTTCTATAGAAAAGTGGTGCGGAGACCGAACCATTGAACTGAAGAATCAATGTAAAAAGACAACGCTCCTTTGTCTAACTGCTTTGCTCATTTGGGGTGTCCAGAGGGGAACTTAGAATTTGGAAATAGTGTCAACTGTGAGGTCAATGGAAACTGCCTTGCTCCTTTTACCCTGGGCTGTTTCTGGAGACCTACAGCGGGCTGCTTCTGTCCAGTACCAAGGCGGTGATTTGGTGAACTATAAAATTCTGACCGGAGCTCAGACTAAGGATGAGATGGGAGCCTGAGCACAGGGGACGCCTAATGCACTAGTGACAGGAAAGGGACATCAGGTTGTTTTGGAAGGATGCCTGAGGGGTGCCTAGAAGCCAGGAGGGGGGTGGTGAGCAAGACTTCCCCTTCCCCCTGCTTCCCCGGCAGAGGAGGCTCCACTTCTCCTTTTCCGGTGTTTCCGGAGTAGGGAATGAGTCTCTGGGAAATGAGTTAGGCAGTATGGGAAGTGTGATTAAGGCAGGATGAGTTAAGATTTGTATCAAGCAGAACAGAAAACGAGGGTAGGTTTGGTAGGTCAGAGGCCGGGATAGAGCGTGGAAATGAGTTTCCGATGAATATGATGATTACAAACCATCGGAGTATGATTTAGCTGAAATCTAAATTTAGTTCAGAGCATGTGTTTGTGAATTTCTTAGGAGCTTTTAGTTCTGTTGCTTTTTTTGTGAGACTTGGCTCACAAGACCTCAGTGGTCAGTACCAAGTATTAGTGTGAAGAATATCAATTAGCTTTTTTTTTCTTTTTTTTTTTAGTTTTGGTGGTACTAGGAATGGAACTATAGGCAAGCATGCTATCACTAAGTAATGCCACAGCCGTTTAAACATTTAAATTAATTTGAGACAAGGTCTCATGATGTAGCCTTAGCTGACCTGGAACTCTCAATATAGACTAGATTGGCCTTGAACTCAGAGATCCACCTCCCTCTGAGTGCTGAGATAAAAGCAAGTGTTCTGACTCCTGGTCCCTTTTAAAATATATTCGTTTATTTTATGTGTGTGGGTGTTTTGCCTGTAGTGCACTGCATGTGTGGGTGCCTGTGACAAGGAGGCCAGAAGAGGCTGTCAGGTCCCCTGAAACTGGCATTATATAGTTGTGAGCTGCCATGTGGGTGCTGGGACTTGAACCCTGGTCCTCTAGAAGAGCAGCCAGTGTTCTTAACCACTGGGCCATCACTGCAGCCCCAGGTCTGGCACTTCAGATCTTTCTGTTTCAGCCTCAAGAGTAACTAGGACACCAGGCACATCAGTTAGCATTGTTTAGTTTTTCCTCTTTTGTTTTTGGTTTTTCGAGACAGGGTTTCTCTGTGTAGCCCTGGCTGTCCTGGAACTCACTTTGTAGACCAGGCTGGCCTCGAACTCAGAAATCCGCCTGCCTTTGCCTCCCGAGTGCTGGGATATTAAAGGCGTGCGCCACCACGCCCGGCTTTCCTCCTCTTATTTAAAATACAAAATCATGAAGTCATGAAAGTCACCACCTAATATAGGTAAATAAGACAGTGATTAGAATAAGAACATTTAAATTTGAGTATTGTTCGAACAAGAAACAATATTGGAACTAGGGCCAGGTATGAACCCCAGAGCGCACCACATGCTTCTACCCCAGGTGGAGTTTTGTTTCTTTCTTCTTTGAGTATACAATACCGCTCTAAGCAAGAAGCCCAACAGTCTTCCTTTTTTTTTTTGTAGTGATGGTGGTGATATAGGCATGCGTGAGTACGTGTACATGTATGTGTACGTGTGCGTGTGCGTGTACGTGTGCGTGTGTGTGTGTGTTTAAGAAGAACATTTAATTCTCATTGCAATAGAGTTGCAAAACTGTCACTCACTGGGTATAACACAAACACTGAATCTTACCAGCACGCAGCTTGGCTCTTTACTTGTATGTGTGGGAGAAGAATAAATCAAAGCAAACCTGAATAAACAGCAGAGGTGACAGCTGCAGGAAGGCAGAGCCAAGGTTGGGACCTGGGAGGACCCACCAGTGCTCTCCGCAGTTTTCTTGTCGAACAACCAAAGCAGTTGCTTTATTTTGATTTTTGAAGGTGGAGACCAGGTTACAGTAGATGACACAGGTGCGTAGCTGTTAAAAATGGGAGTGAGTTAGGTGTTTGTGCGGTATAGGAACACTGGGGGAGCGGTTGCCTGAGATCTATATACACTAAGAGAAAAAAAAGAAAAGGTAGTTACACGTAAGCAATTAAATGTTGAGCTTGAGCGGAACAGATATGCAAGACTGTAGTGAGAGTTTGGCGAACACGGAAGCATATGACAGGTGCACTGTCTTGTAATGCTTGACCAGAAAACAGAATGTTGCAGTGACTGCAGCAGCCTAAAGTCTAGTGGCAGTCTCCAGCCATCAGTAACAAGGGTGATCCTTGTACTTTATAGTCAGCGGGGCCTTTAATTGCAAATAAAACCTAGTCCTTTTCAAAGACTTTTTATGAATGAGTCCTCGAGAGTTTTTGTGTAATGTTTTATTCTTCCTGAAAGAGTGAAACATGAAGCCTGGTCTGACATGTGATGTGAGTTGAGTTGTGTAAGGAAAACTTACTTAGGTTTATAAAAGAAAATTTGATGTTGTCCGTAGCTATCTTTTCATAAACAGTTCCTCTGTTTGGTTCTTGCTAGATGAAAGCAAATTTTTTTGTTTGTTTGTTTTTAAGATTTATTTATTTATTTTATGTACATGAGTACACTGTAGCTGTCTTCAGACACACCAGAAGAGGGCATCAGATCCCATTACAGATGGTTGTGAGCCACCATGTGGTTGTTGGAAATTGAACTCAGGACCTCTGGAAGAGCAGTTGGTGCTCTTAACTGCTGAGCCATCTCTCCAGCCCTTGCTTTTTGTTTGTTTGTTTGGTTGGATGGTTTGGTTTTTTGAGACAGGGTTCTCTGTATAGCCTTGGCTGTCCTAGAACTCACTCTGTAGATCAGGCTGGCCTCGAACCCACAGAGATCCAGTTGCCTCTGCCTACCCTGGGATTAAAGGAACACAGGACCATCCCTGCCCTCAGAAAGTCCACCCGCAGCTCCAGTCCCCTGCTTTACCAGCTGAGCCATCGAAGGTCACCGATAACATCCAGAGTTATTCAAATAGGTGTTGATGAATTGGTTTTCAGGTAGGAGTTCCCTTGGTGCTCTTTAGGAGAAATCTCTTCTAAAAATTGAAGCTGCTTTTCAGAGTAAACTTTTCCCTACTGTATGTGTGGACAAGGGAGGTGGTGAGATGCAGTCTGCCTAGGATCTGTTGGGTATGTACAGGGATAACGACGGAAGCAAATAGCAGTGACAGAGGCTTAAGCACAGGCCTTTTCTTTTTTTACTTAAGTAGAGTTGGACGATGGATAGATGAGCCATGGTGGATGCAGTAGTCAGCTGCTTAGCACCATCTTTGGACTGTAATACACAGTGTTCTATGTTCCGTTAGTCCAGTGGGAGCTGGGAGTGGTAGTTCGTGCCTGTGATTCTGCACTCCTGAAGCTGCAGCAGGAGGGCTCTTACAAGGTCTAGGTTAACCTGGATTATACAGTATGAGACTGACAAACACACACACACACACACACACACACAAACACACACACACACACACGAGCTGGCTATGGTGGTATAAACATATATATAATCCCAGCACTCAGCAGGCTGAAGCACAAAGCTCTCTAGTTCAAGACCAAAGATTCCATACTCCAAACCAAACAGAATATACTTTACTCCTAAACAGTTAGGGTTGGTGGAAGGCAGATCAGAAGTTCAAGGTCCTAGCTGCCTTAGGTATATGATCTAGGCCAGCCTAGGCTATTTGGGACCTTGTCATAAAAAACACAGAAACCCCCTCACAAACAAAGCAAAACACATTGAAAAGAACTTAGAAATGGTTTTCTATGTGACAGCCTATGTGAGATAATTGATTTAAAGGTGAGTGGAGTGTTTAGGGTTGGAAGGTATTCCTGAGACTCTAAGTGGCTTGTTAGTTGTGTAAAGAAACTCATGTATTAGTTTTGTATTATAGTCTGTACATTAAGTTTATCTAAAGTAGAACTGATACTTACTGGTTGTTGAATTAATTATAAACAATTAGCACACAACTAGCATTTGGGAGGCAGAGGCAGGTTGGATTTGTGAGTTTAAGGCCAGCCTGGTCTACAGAGTGAGTTCCAAGACAGCCAGGGCTGCTACAATTCATATTCTCTCTTTCTCTCCCTCTCCCTCTCCTTCTCCCTTTCCCTCTCCCTCTTCCCTCTCCCTCTCCCTCTCCCCTCTCCCTCTCCCTCTCTCTCTCTCTCTCTCTCTCTCTCTCTCTCTCTCTCTCTCTCTCTCTGTTTGTGTGTACGTGAGTGTGTGTGAGACAGAGACAGAGTCTGACTTGCTGTATAGCCCTGGCTGACCTTGTATCTAGGCAGTCTTACTGCCTCAGCCTTGTTAGTTAAGTGCTAGTATTACATGCATAAGACCCAATGGTTGACTTTTATGTTTTTCTTGTATTTTTATACTTTTATATATGTATGCATGTATGTGCTGTGCCACTTGGCTACATGGAAGTCAGGGATCATCTTGTAAGGAGTTGGTTCTCCTTCACACTGTAGATCCTGGGGTTGAACTCCCAGGATGGAGCAAGTGACTGCTGAACATCTCACTGCCCCTAATTTCTGTCTTTTCTTTTTCTTCTTTTTGAGAAGGGATTTCAACTAGCCCAGGCTGGCCTCAAAGTTCCTAAATAGTCCAGGCTTGCCCTGAGTTCCTGATCTTGGGACTCCAACCTGGGTCATCTGGAGGAGCAGGAAGTGCTCTTGACCTGCTGATGTCCCTCCAGACCATCTCCAGGGCTCTTGATGAGGCATTCCTGCACTTGCAGAGGCCCAGGCTTGGTTTCCAGCCCTCACACGGTGGCTCACATCCATCAGTCTACTCCAGTTCCAGAGGATCCGATGCTACCTTCTGGCTTTCAGGCATTTTCTTGTCTCTTCACAGTGAAGAACTCACATCTTTTAAGTGCCACACAAATATCAAACAGGTGTGTGTCTTCAAGCCCCAAGTTTCTCCACCTTGTCCAGACTTCCTCCTGACAAGATCCTGTACCTCTGTCATATTAAACTCAGGATTTAGTTTCAGCACTGCTCCTTGTCCATCTCCATAACCACTCCTCGTAGCCACTGGCTAATTAGGAGGCCACTGCAGCTTCTAAGGCCCCACTTTCTCTTATCTCTTCTCTACTTGGAGCTGCCGCCATCCTTCTCTAGTGCAGTGGCCTCCAGTGCTCCTTCTTTCCTTCCTTACCCTACCGATTTTCTGTGGGGGATCAGGCTACTCATCTTAAATAGAATTCTAACCCAGACACTTGACCTTTCTTTTGAGAAATGCCATTTTCACTAAGGATAAAATTCTTACAGAGACCTCTGTGGAGGCTGGGGATGGCTCGGGTGATGGTAGAGTGCTTGCCCAGCATGCAGGAAGCTCTGAGTTCCCTGGCATTGCTAAGAAGAGAGAAAGGCGGTTTGGTGGCACACACCTGTTAGTCTAGATGGACCTTCGAGGATCAGAAGGTTGAGGTTCTCAGCTACATAGCAAAGTTGGAGCCAGCCTGGGTTACAAGAGACGCAGAGAGAGGGAGCCAGCCTGGGCTACAAGAGATGCAGAGAGAGGGGGGAGAGAGGAAAGTGGAAGGAAAAGAAACAAGGAAGGGAAGAGGAAGCAAGCACACATCTGGTCATTGCTTGTATCCCTTTCCCCGATGTCTTTCTGTCTCTGTTCAGCACTTAATCACAGCTAAGTCTGCATGCTGTAACGATGAAGGATGTATACAGCTCCTACACCAGTGCCCGAATCCTTATGACACAAAGAAAGGAAACCCAACAGAACCCCTGAACAGCTGCTCATCTGCAAGCTGAAGCCAGGGGTACAGGAAAGGCTCCAGAAGTCGAATGGATTGCAAGGGATTGGAATGGCAACAAAGATGTGTGAAAACACAGAAGTATAGGAGATGTTTGAAACCCGTCTCCCTAGAGTAAGGCACGCTTGCAGCCACAGCGGGAGAGAAGCATTGCTGTAAGCAGTGTGCTTTGAGGATCCACGGTAGATATGTCTCTCCTCTTTTTACTTGCCAAGTGCAGAACTAACTCCTAAGCCACAGCCTGACATTCAAGCCTACAGCCGTCATAGCTGAGACCCAGTGAATGGACACATGTGTCTCCTGCTTCCTGGGCCTTTACCTTAGAAGGCATATGTGTGAGTGTGTGTGTTTGTTTTTAAAGATTTATTTATTTATTTATTTATTATGTATTATATGTAAGTACACAGTAGGTATCTTTAGACACTCCAGAAGAGGGAGTCAGATCTTGTGAGCCACCATGTGGGTGTGGGATTTGAACTCAGGACCTTCGGAAGAACAGTTGGTGCTCTTAACCACTGAGCCGCTGAGTCACCTCTCCAGCCAGCCCGGGGCTTGTGTTTCTTATTCCATGTGGGCTATGCTGCCTGCCTGAAGCCACCTTTCCTATCACATTCCCATTTGTTAAAGTCTCCGTGATTCCCTAAGTCTGTTTACATGTCTTTATTCTTCAGGGTCACCTTTTTGTTACCTATCAGTGGAGAACAGTTTTTTTACTCCACAGGTCCTTGTCATAGTACAGGAAGTTCAGTGTAGGTAGGGCCCCCTGTGGTTCATCTTTGTGTCCACTACAGTATTCCGTGGATCGCCTGCTCCCTGCCAGGCGTTCAGTAAATCTTACTGAAAGAGTAAAGGCACTTAGGTGCAGTTGGTAGGCCCTAACTCTACTGCTGCTGATTTCACTCTAAGTACCCTGTAAATACGCAGTCCTTTGGAAAAATAGCGTCTGTTTGACAGTTGTATTGGATGAATAGTTGACAGACAGTAAAGCACAGGCTGGCTGATGTCGCTGGTGTGTCATTAAAACACTGTTGGTTTAGTGGTGAGATTTTGCCTGATCAGCTGCCAGCTGTATTTCTCTGAAGCCTTGCACTTACTCTTGTGTGACAGTCCTTAGCTGAAAGAGATCTCAGCCTACACAGATAGTCACTTGACTCTAGCTTTTAGGATGGCATGGTGCTTACAGTCTGCTGAGTTTTAGTTATCTTCAAAGGCCAAAGCAATAAATGAAGAATTTTCATTTGGACCCTGGAAAGATGGCTTGTGCTGCTCTTGCAGAGGACCTTGTTTGGTTCCTGTAACTGCCTGCCATTCTTTTTTTTTTTTTAAATTAATATTTTTTATTACATATTTTCCTCAATTACATTTCCAATGCTATCCCAAAAGTCCCCCATACCCTCCCCCCCACTTCCCTACCCACTCATTTCCATTTTTTTGGCCCTGGTGTTCCCCTGTACTGGGGCATATACAGTTTGCGTGTCCAATGGGCCTCTCTTTCCAGTGATGGCCGACTAGGCCATCTTTTGATACATATGCAGCTAGAGTCAAGAGCTCCGGGGTACTGGTTAGTTCAAAATGTTGTTCCACCTATATGGTTGCAGATCCCTTTAGCTCCTTGGGTACTTTCTCTAGCTCCTCCATTGGGGGCCCTGTGATCCATCCAATAGCTGACTGTGAGCATCCACTTCTGTGTTTGCTAGGCCCCGGCCTAGTCTCACAAGAGACAGCTACATCTGGGTCCTTTCGATAAAATCTTGCTAGTGTATGCAATGGTGTCAGCGTTTGGAAGCTGATTATGGGGTGGATCCCTGGATATGGCAGTCTCTAGATGGTCCATCCTTTCGTCTCAGCTCCAAACTTTGTCTCTGTAACTCCATTCTTAATTCCAGAGAATCTGGTGTCCTCCTGGCCTCAGGGCACTGGGCATGCATGTAATACACACACACATACACAGGCAAAACAAACACATGAAATAAAAATAGATTGCTTGAATGTGGCAGGTGGATCTCTGTGAGCGTCAGGCACGCCAGAACTAAGTATTGAGACTGGGGCCTGCCTCCCACCAAATCCCTGGAGTAAAACCAGCCAATCGAAGTAAAATAAGACACAAACAAACAAACAAACAAACACAAAACCTTTTATTTTAAGGAATTTTCAACTTTCTCGTTTCAGGTGCCTTATAGGGTGTGTGTGTCCCACCCTCTTCTCTAACTAGGGAGTAAACTTTGAGACAGGGTCTGTAGCCAAAGCTAACCTTGAGCTCATGTAGTCCAGGATGTCTCAGATGCTTGGCAAACTGTCCCTGCCTCTGGTTGCCGGGATGACAGACAGGTGCCACCTCTGCTGGCTGGCTCTAGGTGACGCTTTGTGTGTATGGTTTTTTAAATTTTGTGCATATGATGTAGGGTCCTCTTCTGCATGCTGGTTAGGCCTTGGAAGATAAACTTCTCATGGTAAACTACAGGAGGAATCTTTCTCTAATGCTAGAACCGAGAGTAGTAAATGAGGACCGAGCTTTCAGGATTTAACTTGATATTTTTCTCCCTATGCTGCTTATATCTTCTATCATTTTATAGAATTTGTACCATTTTTTAATTCCTTATTTTTCTGGCAGCTGTCGCTTTAAATATAGTGTTCTAAGAAGGTTGTGGTGCTGTGCCTCTGTCATTGCCAGATCCTGTCACTTTGTCTCATTTAAAATGATGTCTTAAACAAACTTAGGGCTCAGTGATAGAGCACATTATATTTTGTGTCCTTTTTTTTTTTCAAGAATACAGAGAGGTACAAATTTGTGCCACTTTAAGCAATTTTCATTAAACTAGCCTTTCCTTAGTGCCGGTTGGATGCCAGCAGCTGCTCCAGGCCGAGAGGAAACAAAGCCAGATGCACTCTGGAGCTCCGGGCTGGAGGAGTGCTAGTGTAGGAAGGAACGTTCTGCAGAGTCCCTGAAAGCTTTCCTGGGGAGCCATTGTAATCCCTGGGCCTGGAGGCTTTCTCCACTTGCAGAAGCTTGCCATGAGTGTGTTTAGAGTAGATGTCTGGTCTCTGAGACTTATTTTTGTGTTGCGTTTCCCAAATGCAGGGCAGAAGGAATGCGGAGAAGAGTGTTCATACTTATTCGAGCTGGTACAGATGTTTGTGCAGAGCTGTGTGTAACTGCAGTGTGGATTAACTCATTGGATTGTTAGTCAATGAAATGCTGCTGAAGAACTGGGCTCCCCCACCCCACCCCCCTTTCCACACACTTTATTCCAGAGGCAGCTATCGGGAAAAGAAAGAAACAATAAAAAAAACAACCCACGTGACTGGGAAAATGCAAGCGCTTGTTAAATTCACAAGAGTGCTCATATGAGAAGCCGGATAAATAGGTTGAAGGGTGAAGCACATCTGTAGAGTGTTTGCCTAGCACACCCGTGAGGCTCCGGGTTCGAGCTCCAGTACTATAAACCAAACACACAAATCCCTAGAGAACAAGTGAAAAGAGCAAGCTGGGAACACGAGTGCCATGGCTCATAGCTGTTTTGCTTTAGTGTATCTCAGAGAGGTTCTTACTAACCAGCACCCCCAGAGCTCCCCAGGACTAAACCACCAACCAAAGAAAACACATGGTGGGACTCAGGGCTCCAGCTGCATATGTAGCAGAGGATGGCCTAGTCGGTCATCAGTGGGAGGAGAGGCCCTTGCTCCTGTGAAGGTTCTATGTCCCAGTATAGGGGGAATGCCAGGGCCAGGAAGTGGGTGTGGGTGGGTTGGGGAAGGGGGAAGGGGGAAGGGGGAGGGGGTTTTCGGAGGGGAAACCAGGAAAGGGGATAACATTTGAAATGTAAATAAAGAAAATATCTAATTAAAAAAATGATATACTCAAATGAAAGCCTTACCCTCCCTCCCTCCTTCCCTCCCTCCCTCCCTCCCTCCCTCTCTCTCTCTTTCTTTTTTTTTTCTTTTCTTTTCTTTTTTTTTTTTTGAGACAGACTTTCCCAGTGTAGTCATGCCTTTGAACCTGAAGTCTTCCTGCCTCAGCCTCTAAGTGCTAAGATTTATTTGAGATCTGAGATCCCTAAGTTAGAGCCAGAGGGTGATGGCTGCTTACGGTATCACCTGTGCTTTCTAGGTTGGCACCAGAGTATTCCTCCATTTCGAAGGTGCAGGTAGTTGGAATTAAGTATACAGTTGAGTTTAGTGTTTTGCCATCTGTCAGAGTGTACTAGATAAGAGTGGACACTGGAGAGCTGGGGAGATGTCTCAGTGGGCTAGGTGCTTGCCATGCATGTGTGAGGACCTGAGTTTGGGTCCCTACGACCCGTGTCGAGCCAGGCACAGTGGTGTGCGCCTATAATCTCAGTGCTGCTGGCACACAGACTCCCTAGAAGCCTGCAGGCCAGCTAGTCTGACATGGATGGTAAATAAGAGACCTTGTCTAAATACAGTGGCCACTGTGGACTGACACTCGAGGGTGTCCTCTGACCCCTACATGCATGCTGTGGCTCATGTACCCACCCTACCCACATTTTAGTTTTAAAAATTGGATGCCGGAGCTATGCAGCTGTGTTTAAATCCTGGCTCCCCGCTTCACTTGGTGTCCCCATTTAGGTAATAGCACCTGACTCTTGGGCCTGGTAATGTTAAAAGTATCACTAAAGAGAGCACTTAGAGTGAACACAGTGCACCCTGCTCACTTCTGCCTTTGGGAAGCAGAGTTAGACTATTGGTCTGTGTTAGTTTTGTGTGGTTTCAACCTCAAGGATATTACTAAGATCTGCTTGCAAATAGGCTTTGGAAATAGGTAGAGAACTTTCCATTCTACCTCAGAAGTGAGGGGCTAGTATGGAAAAGTGCCAGGAGGAGACCAGGACTCCTTTCTGAGCTGAGGGCATGCTCTGTCTTGGTTTATCTGCTCAGCCCTCGGGACTACAGCCAACGCCTTAGGAAGAGTGTCTTTCTCTTCTTCCTCTTTTAAAGTGAAATTTCAAAAGTGGTCAGGAGTCCGCCTGCTGCGGTGTTAAGTAGAGTGGTTCTGTAGAGGTATTTTGAATGGTTTTTGTTTTCCTGTGCTGCCAAATTTTATTCTTTTTGATTTTTATGGTATGCCATTAAGTTGATTTATATATTAACTGGTATTGAATAATGCTTTCTTATGGGGAAATGTAGATATGTTTAAATATTTTAAAGTCTCCATCCCAAGAGACTTTGAATTCATTTAATTTTTTTTTTTTTTTAAAGATTTATTTATTTATTATATGTAAGTACACTGTAGCTGTCTTCAGACACTCCAGAAGAGGGCGTCAGATCTTGTTACAGATGGTTGTGAGCCACCATGTGGTTGCTGGGATTTGAACTCTGGACCTTCGGAAGAGCAGTCGGGTGCTCTTACCCACTGAGCCATCTCACCAGCCCTCATTTAATTTTTAACAGAAGAAATAGAAGTAGTGTAAATTGACATGATTTTTTTTTCTTTCTGAGAGAGTTGAAACTGGCTATCACTGAGATTGAAATCCTCCTGCCTCTGCTTTCTGAGTGCTGGGTTACATGCTTGTACTACACGCCTTGTTTGCAAACTATATGCTTAGTTTTTTGTTTTTTTTTTTAATTTCATTTTTTTTTTTAATCTCTAGCTGGTCTGGAATTCATTCTGTAGACTTTATTGGCCTAGAACTCAGACATCTTGCTTCTGCCTCCCGAGTACTGGGATTAAGGGCGTGTGTTATCATGACTGACTAGTCATTTTAAGGGGCTAGTCTCCTTGTGCATTTCTTTCTAGATTCTAAGTGTCTAGCATCCTCCTTGTGTCACAGTGGGACGGTAATAAAGCTTTAAAACTTGAGTATGTCTGTGATTAGCGGGTGACTCAAGGATCATAAAGTGACTTTATCTTTCATCTTATTATAATGTTATAAACTTTTTGAAAGTGCTTAATTTACTCCCACGCAGGACACAGTAAACTGATAAAAGCCAAGATATTAAAGCTAGGATAATAGCCAGTTGTGGGTGCTGATTATGGGCCAGGCACAGTACACAGCCTTTTATACGTGTTAGCTAAGTTAATCCTCACATAAACTCTGAATTAGGCATGTCAGTTCTGTGTCATAAGTGAGGGTCAGAGAGAGCCAGTAAGTAGCAGGGCTGGGATCTGCACCAAGGTCTTTGAGAATTAATGTCGGTTTCTTTCCTTTCCTTCTCCCTACCTCTTTCTTTCTATCTAGGGGTCAATTCTTGAACCTCATCCATGGCAAACGGTGCTCGATTATGGACTGACACCCATGCACAGTAGATTGCTTGAGAAAATAGAAGGGAGTTCCGGGGTTTCCATTGCTTTGCCTCTTTGTGTTTTGGAGGCTTGGCTAATTAGTCTCTTGTAAAATACTTTAAAGAGCCTCTTTAGCAGCTTAAAGCAGGAGGCCTACTTGTAACATCACGTATTTTGATATCAGAATTGTTTTCAAGTTTAGCAATGTCAAAGTGGGCAGAGTTTTTAATAAGCCACATCCTAATTTGTCAATGTTTTTTTCCAGCCTTCTCTCTTTCCTTTCTTTACTTTTTTAAAACTCCCCCTTCAGAGGAGCCCACCCTTTGCATTGTTGATAGAAGAAAAGCAAGGAAGTTTCTTTTTGTGGAGAGAGGAAATGGCTTCGGTCAGGACTTCATCCATATTAGGTATAAACTAAATATAGCTGTGTGATCCAGGGCTGAAGTCACACTTACACAGCTTCCTAAGCAGGGCTAATGAGATCAGCCAGTACTTTTCAGTCTCCCTCCTCCCTGGCTTCTTGGTTCACTGGAAAGGCTACTCCGTTGATTAGCCCTGTGGTCTGTGTATACCTCTGCCCCTTAAAATATATCAGAACGTTTACAGGGACTCTTAAAGTAAACTTTAAAAAAACAAGTGAAACATTTTGACTTTGTCATTGTGTCACTACACCTCCTTCAAGCTGGCTTTGTAAGTTTTAAGCCTTTGTCACAGGCATCTTGACTCTGGGCTGGACTCTTGTGAGCGGCATGCTCTATGATCCCAGTGTGGCTAAGTGGCAATAAGATTTGATCTGATTGGCTGCCTATAGAGGAGGCAGAGGAATAGGAAGATGGGAGAAGCCTCCTGTTTTGGCCAGAGCACATATTGTTCTCAGATAAGAGCTCTTGAAGCTCCCCAAGGCAGTTTTTGCTCCCAGGAACTGTGTTCAGCACTTGTGGTCCTTCTTAGAGCCCTTTGCAAGCGTGCCAAGCCACCCAACCACATGAGAATGTGCGTGCCTCTAAGGGAAGCCTTGTTTCTGCTTCTGGACTATCGTTCTCAAAAAACTCTTTTTAGACAAGCTTTTTATTCTAGCCCAGGCTGGCTGGAATTCACTGTAGAGTCCAGGCTGGCCTCAAACTTATGGCAGTCCTTCAACCTCAGTCTGCCAAACGCTAGGATTTATGAGAAACCACTCTGGCCATCTAAGGCTTAACTTTCAAAGGGGAAATTTTATTTATTTATTTAGAGAGTTTTATTCTACACTTCTGGCTGACCTGGAGCTCACTGTGTGGACCACCAGGCTGACTTAAACTTTGCAGAGATTTCCTACCTTGGCTACCCAGGTGCTAGAGTCACAAGCATGTGTCACAACGCCTGGCTGCTCATGGCATCTTATGAGAAATAGCTTGGAGCAGAACTAACACTTAACGGATTTCAAGGATCTTAGGGAGTCAGTTTATGAAGCTGAAATTCTCCAAGGATCAGTTGGGATAGCTTGTGCGCCCTTCTCTGACCTCCTTGCTCCCTTAGCAGAACAAGCCCGCTTTGCTCTCTGTTCCAGCACGCACCCTTTGTGTCATTCACCCGAGTCATATCCCTTGCTGCCTTGTTCCTGTGAATTCCGGGAGTTCAGGACCAGGGTGTGGTGGTTAATCTTCACTGGACCTCAAGTCAAGGGGCCAAGAAGTTGTGTGATAGTCTGTCTTCATTGTCAATGTGGTTGGATTGTAATCACCCAGGAGACACACTTGGGGGTGCCCACGGCATTTCTAGAGAGGTGTAACTGAAGACTGAAAATCTGCCCCTGGTATAGGAGGTGCTTTCCCCAAAGGGGAAAAGGATTGCTGTGTTGCTGGCACTCATTTGCGGGCTTCCCAGTGGTGGACGCAGAGTGGCCAGGGGCTCTCCTGCCTCAGTGCTTCTCTTCTGTGGCAGACTGTAGCCCTTCTGACTGGGAGCCAAATGCACTCTTCCTTAAGCCGCTTTGTCAGTATTGCATCATGCTAACGAGGAAGTAGTGAGCCTGTTTCATCTTTTGTAGCTCCCATCTACCATGGTAGGGTAAGCGGAGATATGTGAGAACTAATTCATTAACTCAGGAAATATTTGTTAGGATTCTGGGGCAAGCTTTTATGTATAACACAGGTATAAAAATCATTCAAAGAATATTATGTCTGTTGCTGGTGTAGTGTTCCATGTTACATCATAGCAAACACCACAGATAAAAGTCTGTTGGTCTCTAAGCTTACAGCATGCAATTTGGGTTTGACCAGGAGTTTATTCTGTAGTCACTGGTCTGAACTTCATAACAGGTTAGTGAGGAGTGTTAAAGTCATATAACTGGCAGGTCAGGCTAACTCTTGCGTGTATGGTGACAGGTCTCTGCTGTCGGCTGTCAAGTGGGTGCTGTCTAGTCTGGGTTATTTTATATGCAAGGGCGTGGGCTTTGAGTGTAGACCCAGACAGAAAGCCTGGGCTGGTGTGTGTGTGTGTGTGTTTGTGTGTGTATGTGTGTGTTCCCAGTAATTAGAAGGAGGAGACAGGAGGCTCGGAAGTTATCCTTGTCTATACAGTGAAGTCGCTGCCAGCCATATAGGAGACCCTTTCTCAAAAAATGGAGTGGTGGCTGGGAGAAAGTTGACATCTGAGATTTCAGAGTCTGACTAGACAGTTAACTTCTCAAAGCTAGATGTAGTTGATTGGAAGACAAGTGTAGACGAGTTGGTCAGAGTGCTGCGTGGTCATGGGTCAGTCTGGGAAAATGGAAAACACCAGGACCGACTTTATCTGTTCAAGTGAGCTGCCTGAAGGAGCAAGGCTTTGCTGGCTGTGTGTGAAACAAGACGTGGAGGTATTGTTTGGGTTTATCTTTATCATATTTTGGGGACTTGTCTTTAAAATGGTAACTAAAAATTTTAGTAAGAATCATCCTATCTTATTCAGATTTAAAATTTTTTTAGGTGTGCTAGGGAGGCAAATAGGAATAATTAATATTAAGTTTTAATAGCTGGAGTAAAATAATTTGGCTTATAATTTTAAGGAAACACAATTTGTAATATAAAGAAAAAAATCTAAATAAAATGCCTAGACTCAAGTTTATCAAGTGACAGTATTTTACATCGGAATATCCTGACTGACCAAGCCAGCTCAGTCGGGCAACAGGTTCTCCAGGGCAGGAGCAAGGATTAAAAAGAAAAAAGACAATTAGACAACACTGAGGCATGACCCCAGCCAGTTCTAAGGCTGAAGCGGGTTTATTTTTTTCCAGTCTGCTTTTATACCACTTTAGTTTATGCAAAATAATAAGATCAGTTCTGCAAGGCAATAAACAAAATCCCCTAAACTCCTAGTCAGGATGACCAAGACAAAAGAACTGCTATGCACTCTTCTGCTGCTAGCTCTGAGCTTTGCCTTAACTCAAATGTAAATGTTTGTAATCTGAGCCTCTTTCCTGAGTCCCAGCTCACAGTCAGATTCCCACTTCTTTGTCCTGGGCCTTTGTCAAATTCCCATCCCCAAAAGCTCCCCACACATAAAGTATTTAAAAGTGTTTTAATTAACATGTTTATTAAGATTATATTTTATTAACGTTTATTAATATCATATCTTGTTGACATTTATTAACATACATGTATATGTTTTATGATGGCATCTATATGTATGTGTATATTTTGAGGGGCTGGAGAGGTGGTTCAGTGTTTTAAAGCACCCGTTGCTCATACCAAGGACCTGGGCTCAGTTGTCCCAGCACTCACGTGATGGCTCATAACCATCTGTAACTTCAGTTCCAGGGGATCGGACACCCTCTCCTGATCTCTGTGCAGTCAAAACACTGATACATATTAGATTTAAGAATTAAATATGTTTTGATCATGTTCACTCAACCCATTGCTCATTTCTGTTTCCCTCCCACTCTCTTCCCAACTGTCCCTCCGTCTAATCCATGTCTGTCTTGTAAGCCGGGGGTTGGTGTGGGGTGTGTGGCGGTGTGTGGGGGTATGGGGGGTTTCATCAGGGGGTTGCTCACCAGAGCAGGATGAGAGCTTAGATACAAGAGCTCCTTACCAGCGGCAATACTATTCTTTTTCCTCTTTTTGAGACAGGGTTTCTTTGTGTGTAGCCTTGGTTGTCCTGGAACTAGCTCTGTAGACCAGGCTGGTTTCGAACTCTCAGTCATCTGTCTGTGGCGCTGGGTTTAAAGGTGTGGGCCACCATTGCCCAGCCAGCGGCTATATTATTCTGTGAGGTGAGGATTTAAGAAGCACAGTTTGGCCTCACGTTTGCTGTGTGCCTAGGGATAACCTTGCCCTTCTGATTTATGGGGTGCTGAGGATCAAACTCGGGGCCTTGGTGCTGGGCAAACTGCTTTCCCACTTAAGCTGCTTCTCCAGCCTCATCGCTATCATTATTAGTCCATGGTTTAACTTAGTGGATAAAGGTCCCAAAATTGTCTATTAAACAGTGTTGTGGTATAATGTCTTATAACTAATCTGCATATGCATGTAATTCTGTTTCAGAGTTTACCTTCAGCTAATCTTCTTTGCACTGTTTGTTTGGTTTTGTGTTTTGAGTCAGGGCCTTATGTAGCTGCCTGACACGGCTGTAAACTCGGGTCCTTTGGAAGTGCAGCAAGAGCTCATAACCGCTGACATTAATTTAGTATTTTGAGGCAGGGTCTCACTGTGTATCTTAGGTAGGCCTCAGACTTGCTGGGCTCATGCCCAGCCTCTTGAGTGCTGGGAGGTAGATGGAGGGATGTGCTGTCCCCTGCTGTTCCTAACAGGGTTTCCTTGTTCTTTGTTTGCTGGGCACATGGTCTCACCTGTAGCCCAGGCTGGCTTGGAACTGACTGCAGTTCTGCTGCTTCAGCCTCTGAGCACAGAGAACACAGTTGTGTCCTTTTTACCGTCTCCGAGACGGGGTCTCTTGTAGTGTTGCTGACCTAGAGCTCAACCTACAGCTGAGCATGACGGTGAATTCCTGACGGCTCCTGTCTCACCTCCCCAGTGCCGGGCTTACAGCTGTGTGCCACCATGCCCACCTTACAGCGTCTTTATTGGAGAATTTGGAAGAAAGAGAGAGGTTCCTGGGGGGAAAGGTGGCTATAATTTCTTGTGGAGAAATACCAGACTTTGCTTCTGTCTTGGGCTTTGGATAGTGACTGTAAGTAAGCAGAGCCGTAGTTTTCCCTGTCCTGCTCTGCTGAGATGGAGTGTCTGTGGGTTCAGATGAGACAGTTCAGGTTTGATGTAGTACAGACTGAACCCCCTCTTCTATTCAGCATGTCCCTCCAGGAGGGAACCGGAGTACTGGGTATTCTCAGCTGGGCTAATTCCCTTCAGTAGCTTTTGATTAGCTATTTTGCATTCAGTATTTTAAGATTCAAGTTTTATTATATTTTAGCATTTGTGCAGCATTTATAAACATTTGATGTGTTTTCTTACTGTGAAAAAGAAAAACAAAACAAAAACAAAAAACCCTTCCCGTTCCCACCTACCAAGTGCTGCTGAGGCTGGGGTTGGTTTTAGGTGTAGACTCTTCAGGGAAATAGACATCTGGGGCTGGTCACTACCTGCCCTGCAGCAGACTGGAGCGCTCTCTCTCTCTCTCTCTCTCTCTCTCTCTCTCTCTCTCTCCCACCTTGAGGCTTTTCTCCACCCAGGTGCTCTCCTCAAAGGTTCCAAAGTCCCTCCAGCTCTTTGTTACTTCCCTTCACCCCAGTCATAATCATGACAGACATAGGGTTGTGCTTTTCCAGTTACGTCTGACCACACTGTTTCTCTTCATTGCCTCTGACAGCCCTGCCCATCCTGGCTCCATCATACCTGTGGCTAGATTTTCAGTGGTAGATTCTTACTGCCTTAAATGGAAACTGGGCTTTGGCCTCAGTGTCCCTGTCCGCTCCCATCATTCATTCCATTCTTCTGTGGTGACCTATCGTCCTGTGTTCTGATCTCAGGCTGTTCCCTCTTACTCGGATGAGCCTCTCCATATAGATCATAGAATACATATGCTCTCTGCGTCTCAGTGTGTTCTAACTGATCACATTCCACGTTTAGAGATTTTCATCTATTCACTGGTTACATACCTATAACATAAAGTGCATGTTTTCCCCCATTTTACAGAGAAGAAAACTGAGAACCGGAGAGATTAAGTCTCTAGTTTCACACAGGTGGTGAAGTAGAAAGATCAGTATGCTTCAAAACAGACATTCCTTGTGAGAGACACTGTGTGCAGTCTCAGCGCTCTGGAGGCAGAGGCAGAGGCAGAGGCAGGCAGATCTCTGTGAGTTTGAGGACAGCCTGGTCTATAGAGGAGTTCCAGGATAGCCAGGTCTACACAGAGAAACCCTGTCTTGAAAAACCAAAAAGAGGGGCTGGAGAGATGGCTCAGTGGTTAAGAGCACTGTCTGCTCTTCCAGAGGTCCTGAGTTCAATTCCCAGCAACCACATGGTGGCTCACAACCATCTGTAATGGGATCTGGTGCCACCTTCTGGTCTGCAGGCACGCATGCAGGCAGAACACTGTATATATAATAAATAAATCTTTAAAAAAAAAAAAAAAAAAGGAAAGAAAAACCAAAAAAAGAAAGCTCTTGATAAACATTTGTCAAACAAACCAATGAATTGTTTCTTCTTTGAGCATAAAAATCTGCCCTTTAATGTGGTTTCAGATGTCTTGTGGCTTAGTCTTGTGCTCACTGAGCCTACTTAGCAACTTCATTTTCCTTGATCTAGGAGATGTCTGTGGGCATTGCCTCTGAAGCAGGTCCCTGTCTTTTCTCTGAGCATTTGGCTGCCCTTAAGCACTTAGTGGTTTTATATTGATATTATCTGTTTCTTCTACAAACTGAAAGATTCGGGAGATCGGGCCCGTTCGTTCCCCCTTTGTTAGCTCTGCGCCTGCTGCAGCGGTTGGAGGCTGCTGGGGTAGTGGAGCTGCCTTTCAGTCAGTCACACGGTGTTCTGTCAGGTGTTCTGGCCTCAGACCTTGGGGGGCAAATGCTACCAGCTCACTCACAGCTTAGAGCAGTCTAGATGGCAGCCGTGGGAAAGAGCTAACTGTAGGTGGACAGCACCCTGGCTGCACTGCTCTATTCAAAGAGTGTTCCTTTTCTTGTTCCTTGTCACTCATCCTTCTGTTCTTAGTGGTAATGCTGAACTAAACCCACTGAGCTAACCCCCACCCCTCTAGCCAGTCTAAACTAGAGGTAAATGACTATATGTATATGTGTGTGTGTGTGTAATGGTTTAGCTACTTGTGATCATGAATATGTGATCATGAATAACAGAAACTCTGTGTTCAGTGTGGCTTCAACAGGTAAGGAAACACATTGATAAAATGTCTCCGTGTGTGGGGCACATCAGGTACCAGCTGTTTCCTTCTGAGTCTCTTTGCTCTGACTACTGGTATTGATTTCAACCTCAGGATGCTATCGGATCTGCTATAATATCACGTCCAATAAATGAAAAATGAGAGAGAGAGAGAGAGAGAGAGAATATGAGAAAATTAATATATCTTATATCTGAATCTAAGTTACCCAGGCTGGCTTTGATGTCTCAGTGTAGCTGTGACCTTGAGTTTCTGACCCTTCTGATCTCACCGTCCAAGTCTGGAGTTAACATGTGTGTGACGCTGTGTCCAGTGTTTGCTGTGCTGAGGACTAGGCACGAAGTCTCCAACTGAAGCACACCCCAGCTCCTTAATTGAAATGTTTAATTAAAATATGTCGGGAAGAAGTAGTAAGTTTTTCTGTGTTAATGGCCTCCAGCGCACTCTTTGCAACCCATAGGCGTCGCTTGTTAAATAATCAATAGAAAGCTAACGAGCAGTACAGTGTTTGAAGCGATGAAATCCCACGGGAAGAATCCGATCTTAGTTGTGGACTGCACAGCCCAGGATGGAAGGGCTGCGGTGTTGTGTTGCTGGGGCTCCTTAGGATCTCAGCAGGGAAGTCGGCTAAGGGAGGAGGCCCAGCTTTACAAACACTTGTGTGTGTGGCTGGAGCCTTTTCTTTAAAAATAGAACAGTTAGCCACATTTGGTAGCTGAATCAGAATTTAGTCATTTACCAAGGAAATAGATGCCTGAGACTTTGTCTCAGTGAAGACGAGGCGTAACTGTGGGTAGCCGTGCTGACGAGGACAGTCGCCCATTTTAGTTACCACGCTAAGCTCGATTGCAGGTGACCGTGGTAGTGACTGGGGATAAGGGTATCCAGACAGGGGAGCACAGTAGGCGCTGTACTTCAGTTTGCCTTTTAAATTAAAGAGTAATCTGGAAAAGCGCTTTATGCAGCCTGAATTTCCTCAATTCCCAGTGATTTAGACTAAAGCCAGACATTGTCAGGTGTACCGTTTTCATAAGAACTGCCAGCAAGAGGAAGAGCCATGGTGACCTCATTACACCAAAACACAAAGCACCGGGGCTGAGGTGGCTTGTGGCATCCTTTCCCTATCCCCTTGGAAAAAGGCATGTACCACCAGGCCCAACTGTTCAGGAAGTTCAATGTCTGGTTGCCTTTATGAGACTATAAGCTGGCTTGGATTAGTTAATTTTGAGCATGCTCTAGTTTGATATAGGATATCTGTCTCTCCCTCCCTCCCTCCCTCCCTCCCTCCCTCCCTCCCTAAAGGAGTTCACTATGTAGCCTTGTCTAGCCTGGACTAAGTAGACCCTGTGGGGACTGAGAGCTCCTCCTGCCTTTGCTTCCCTGGGAGCTGGGATGAAAGGCGTGCATCATCTGAGCCAACAAGAAGCATTTTACTAGGGAGTTAGGGGAACACGCTGTTATTTACCAACTGGCTGTCAGTTACTGGCCTTGAAAGAACAGGGTCCAAAGGAGAGTTTAACTTTGGAGCAGGTGCCCTGAATCAGACCTGGAGCAGGGATCTGGTAATTTGCATTTAAATCTATTTCATTAAAGACCTTGTTCCCAGGTATTTGAGACTGCTGCTTTCACATACATCTCAAATAGATCCCCTGTCTCCAGAGCTTTTCAACAGCCATTCTGGATTCCTACTTCATTCTCATGTATTTTGGGTAGAGAGGTTTTGGTTTGCTGTGAAAGGTTCATGTCCATCTTGCTAACTATTGTAAATTTATCTAGTATGTAGTCACACACAAATTATACATACTGAAAAGTAACAAAGGGCGTACAATGAGCAGCAGCCTCTCCTCCCCTTACTTTGGAGCCTCCTGCTACTGTGTGCGTTAACTGTTGAGTTCTCATACAGTCCTTTGTACAAGAGGGTGACAGCCCACCAAGGGCAGGGTCACTTGACTGTGGGAATGGTGGGTTTTCCTGAGACCGTCTAGGTGAGGGCTCCTAGCTGGCTGGCATCGTCCGCTGAGTGAGCGGATCCAAGTATGAACTGGATCAATTCCGAGAGCTTGCTTTGCAAGAGCAGAGTTCATCTTCAGGGGTAAACGCTCTGCGTGCCGGCCTGGAGTGGCATCTAGCCCCGGTTGGTTGTACTATGACTTCAGAAGGGGCCAGCCCTTCTCTCAGCGGCATAGGTAAGCTTCAGGAACAAGGAATGAGAGGCACCTGAAGTCTGCAGCCTTTTGTTGTCTTTTGAGACAGGGTCTCTCTTATGCAGCTGGCTGACTTAGAACAAGTCTGCAGTCTTGTCCTTGGCTCTTTTATTTACAAAGACAGAACTTGGGAACAGGGAACAACGTGATTCCTCCACGCCATATCATGATCTTATTTATCAAATTATAGTACTGTGATACGGTACAGGCTGGCCACAGCTCGAGATTTTTGGTATCCTAAGTAAAGATTATTTTGGCGTCCTTCCAATTGCTGTACTCAGTTTTATGTACCCACGGAATAGTTTATTACTTTATTGTATGTCTGTGGTCGTGGTGTGTATGTGTGTGTGCATGCATGTGTGTTTGTAGGTCAGAAGACAACTTTTTGAAGTAGACTTTTCTCCGTTTACCTTTGTACGGGCCTTGGGGAGTGAACTCAGATCACCAGTCTTGGACTACAAATGCCTTAAAACAGTTCCTCGGGCTCCTACATGCACATTGTGGACATGTAGACAAGCTAGCATAGATACACAAGACATAAATACAAATAAATGTATGGGGGCAGGGGGCGAGGATCAAAACCAAAAACAAAGCGCAAGGCTACACTGCCAGTCAGAAGGCTTTAATGTGGAAGATTCTTGGAGTCTTTCCTCCCTGTTCTGTGAAAGACAAGGAACTCTGGAGACTCCAGTGACTGAGTGTCTGAGCTGAAGGGCTTGTTGGGCTTGTCTGTCTGTCTTGTCTTTTCCTTCTTTCCTTCCGACATGGTTTTTCTGTATAGCCCTGGAACTCAATATGTAGAGAATCTGGCTTCGAATTCAGAGATTAAAGGTGTCCACCACCAACCACTTTGTGTGTGTGTGGTCCTTTTATTTTTAATCTTTTGCAGTGCTAGTCTTGAAATAATGATGTTAAAAAGATAGAGAGGTTATAAGAATATGTTCTATGGGGGTGTGGTGAGGTATGGGAGACCAGCCATATGGCGGCATAGTATAGAATAGAGTATAGAATAGCGTTTATTCAGGGCATGGGGAGGGGAGTTAAGGGGGTAGGAGACACAGAAAAAGGCAGAGAGAGCAGAGAGAAGGAGTAGAGAAGTAGAGGCCGGCTATGAGCACGTGGAGAGGGGTAGGGGGAGAATGGGGAGAGAAGGGGAGCAAGAGAGCAAGAGGCAAGAGAGAGAGAGAGGTGAGAGAGGAGGGGGCAAAGAATAGTGAGTCAGGGGGATTGGTCAGTTTGAAGACAAGATGGCTGATTAATTCACAACAGTTGTGTGACCTGTCCAGATCAGGCCTTGAGGTTGTTGAGCCAGTCCACCAGCAGGGGGCCTGCTTGTGGGAGACAAGGCTTTTGTTTGTGTCAGAGGAGGCTGAGGAAGAAGCCAGCCATCTTGGAGACTCACTACCTTTATTACCTAGTCACGGCCCCTCCCCGTGTGTCTCCCACCAGGGAGTCTGTCTAGCTCCTAGTCTCTCACTAGGTTTGAACCTAGGATGACATGCGTGCTAGGCAAGTGCCTTACCACTCAACTAAGGCCTCAGCACAGGGCATGCTTTATGAAGTCTTTTTAAACTCAAACATTCAGTAAACTCCTAGCATGTGCTGGGCACTGTGGGTGCCCTGACCCAGCCGGTCCTGGACGTGTATGGGGTCACTTTGTGACTGACTTGGGTTTGGTTTTGGTTTTTCGAGACAGGGTTTCTCTGTATAGCCCTGACTGTCCTGGAACTCACTCTATAGACCAGGCTGGCCTCGAACTCAGAGATCCACCTGCCTCTGCCTCCTGAGTGCTGGGATTAAAGATGCATACCACCACTGCCGGGCTGTGACTTGTAAATAAATCAAAATCAAAGCAAATCATTTGAGTGCTCCTCTTCCTTACGGCCTGCCCTCCCGCCCTCCCTTCTTTCTTCCTTCCCTCTCTCCCCCTCCCTCCTTCCCTATCTCATTAGTTGTGGTTGTTTTTTTTTTTTTTTAGTTGTGGTTTTTACATGGAGTTTTGTTCTATAGAAGTGGTTCTCAACTTGCGACCCTTTTGGGGTAATGCATCAGACATACCATATATCAGATATTTACATCTTGATTCACAACAGTAGCAAAATTACAGTTAATGCAAGAGCAACACAATAATTTTATGGTTGGGTTCGCCACAACATGAAGAACCGTATTAAAAGGTCCCAGCATTAGGAAGGTTTGAGAAACCACTGCTCTGAAGGTTCAAGAAGTGCTGGCCTCAAATTTACTGTGTCGTCTGCTAGTATGACACTCAGTCCTCTTGCCCCTGCCTCCTGCATTCTGGGACCACAGGTGTGGACTTCCACACCCACAAGGCATTAATTTAGATCAAGAAAATCTACACTAAAGGTAAATGGAATATTAAAACATGTAAGCCATTCTTTTGGTAATACATTGCTCTGTGTGTGCTCTAGCAAATCCGTGGAGGTGAAGAATTCAGTGGTAAGTAGGTAGGTGATTGTTGTCTTCAGGTCCCAGCTTCTTACTGTCTTCCCTGGTCATTATCATCACTATCACCCGTCACCCTTAGTCCTGGGAAACAGAGATAAAGTTATTAAAGCCCTCATTTAATTATTTTTAAATCGGACTAGTCTAAAGACTGATTAATCTAGGTTTTCTAAGTGAGCAGTTCCTTAACCTTGACTTAGTAAAACATTAAAATATTCATGGTGTCTGCCACTGACCCTATTCTGCAACGTGGGAGCTAATCCAGCGGTTTCTCATTAAATGCCAGCATCGAGCAATTGCAGAATTACAACAGGCTCGGAGGAGGAGGAGGGGCTAGTGAGTGAGAGCCACTTCAGGTGGCTTGGTAGACAGAAAATACCCTTCAGAATGAAACTGAGTGCTAAGACCTGCCCTACCTCTGAATATGGCTATTATTTTCCCTTGGCCAATCCTGAACTGGTGATCTTCCTGCCACAGTCTACTGAGTGTTAGGAAAACAGGCATATCCTATCAAAAACCCGCTGATACATTCCGTTTTGGGGGGTTTTGTTGTTTGTTGTTGTTTTGAGACAGGATCTTAGTATACATAGTCTTGGGACTTATTGTGTAGACCAGGCTGACCTTGAACTCACAGAGATCCTCTTGCCTCTGTCTCCTGAGTGCTGGGATTAAAGGTGTGCACCACTACGACTGGCTTTCTTTCTGTTTTCAGTTTGAAGCCTGCGTTTTCTCCTTTGTTCAGATCGGATGGTTTTACTCTTTTAGTTTATGGGTTTTTCCCTCTCTGCTTTCCAGTTGACTTTTGAGGCTGTATTGGTCAGCTTCCTGTTACTATAATAAAATACCCAAGGTAGCTAACTTCTGAAAAGTTTCGGTTTGGTTTATGGTGTTGAGGCGCAGAGCTTTGGTATAGGATCTGGATGGCAGTGGCTCATGGCAGAACAAATGGCTGTGAAGCAAAAGAGAAGAGGAAGTTATTGAGGTCCCATAATCTTGTCAGTGGCATACCCACAGTGACATAAAGTTCCTACAATCCCCCCTTATGCCCCCCCCCCCATCTTGTAAATGTCCGTCGTGCCTTCCATTTGGGCCATGGGGACCAAGCCTGTAAGGTTGGTGAGATACAAAAATGACAGCAGAGTCCATCTGCTGAGCCTCTCTTTTGGTCACTATAACTTTGGGTTTTAGAGTAGCTGGCAGTTCTTTGTGGCGTCTGTTTATGCTGCTTTGCTGAGGCTTGCTTGGTTTTCATTTGTTGCAAGGTACTGATACCTGTGTGTCAAAGCGTTTTTATCTCAGCTCCTAGATGTTTTGTCAGGTAATTTTCTTATCTTTCATCTCGCTTTGGTTACCTTTTAAAGATTCGGGTTGATAGAGTTCTTGGAATTGCATGGCATTTCATTCTAACAGCCTGGGTCTGTTTGACTCTTCTGTTTAATCCTGGCAGGGAGTATGGGAGAGGGTGGGAGCAGGGACAGAAGTCCAGCCCTGGAGGCAGAGAAGGCGGAAGGAAGTCCAGGAGCCCACGGGGCCTCACTGACTGCCATAGTGGGGAGAGTTAGTGCTGTGACCCGACAGACAGAGGCAAACACCACCTGACCTTCCACCCAGCTTGCCAGTCATAGCCCTTTCCTCTGGATCTCCGTCTAGAATCAAGTTAGGCTTCCTGCCCCCCCACCCCCCTCTGGGTTCTCTTGAAATTGGAGTCTTGGGGTTATGAGACCAAACTCTTTTTGCATGTTTTCTTTCCTTGGATTATTTTATTTTACTATTTATTAATTATTATTACTATTAGTGTGTGTGTGTGTGTGTGTGTGTGTGTGTGTGTGTGTGTGGTGAGCACTTGTCACAGCACACAGTGGGCAGGTTTGTGGAGTAGGTTTCCTCCACCATTGTGTGGGTTTGGGGGATCAAGCCTCGGTCTTCAGCCCGTGACCAGCTCTTTACCTGCTGAGCTTCTTGCTGGTGCATTCTTTGGTTTTTAAAACAAAAGCGTACAGTTTTTAAATTTTAAACTTTCGTAGGTGTTCGAGTGTTTGCCTGCATGTGTGTTTGTGTTTGGTGCTCATGGAGGCTATAGGGGGCCTCCTTCAGATCCCCAGAAACTGGAGGTACAGACAGTTGTGCATTCTGGGAACTGAGCCAGGGTCCTCTGAAGAGCAGCTAATGCTCTTAACCACAGAGCGTCTCCAGCCCCTTCCTTGCATTGTATAGAGCTGAAGAAGTGGACTTGCTTCAGAAAGTCAGTTTTTACACAGCTTTCAGAATTAGGACTTAGTGATTCCTTCTGGCCATAAATTCTGAATATGTTATGTTATTATTAAAAAATAGTTTTTATTAATTAATTAAAGTTCATTTATGACTGTCCTGTGTTCTGATTACAGTGGTGTCTGGGTCCCTCTTTCTTTGGGTGTCCTTTGCTATTGTTTTAAAGCTCTCTTGACTGCCATTATTTTATTTATTTCAGAAAGCTTTGGTGTCAGGGGTGGAGCCCAGGGCCTTGTGAGCCCTGGAACACTGAGCTATCCCCTCAGCTACTACCTAGTGTTAGTTAGGGATTCAGCGACTTTCACTGTTGTGGTGTTTTACTGATGCACTTCTGAGCGTTCCAGGGTTATTTTCGGAAAATAGTGCCCCCTCCCCCCCAGCCCCAGATGTGTCTCACCAATTATTATAGTTTGTTTTAAGAAGTGACAGGCTTTGTCTGTGGAGGGAGAGAAAAGAAACAAAGTATGTTTTTGTAGACTCAATTTATTTAAAACATATTACTGTTTTAGATGCTTTTTCCACCCAAATGTTGCACAGGGAGTGGTAATGCAAATCGCCTTCTGCTCATAGACACTCATATGGCTGTGTTTGCCGTGTGTGTGTGTGTGTGTGTGTGTGTGTGTGTGTGTAAGTAAACAAGCAGGGGACTTCCATATTTCCTGTTTCCCTTTTTGCTGTGGTAAGACCAAACCCCCAAAGATGCAGATGAACCAGGCTGAGAAAGCAGCGCTCTTGGCTGCCATTGTGAATGGCCACCTCTGTGGAGGACTGGCTGAAGTGATCAGAATGAAGATGAGCTGGAGTGTCTTTCTCCTAAGACAGGGTGGGATGGCTCAGGCTGGCCTCCAACCTGCTCTGTAGTAAAAGACGACTTTGAACTCCTGATCCTCCTGCCTCTGCCTCTCAAGTGCCGGGATTGCAGGTGTGTGACACCACACCTGTCTCCCCATCTCCCTTTGAATCTTGGGGCATGTTTGATAAAATTAAAGATTTGTCTGGCTTGAACTTCAGAAGGCTGCTCGTCCATCATTGTGCTCAGGGCAGTAAACTGCTTCATTTAAACAGGATTTCAAAAATGCTTATACAAGTGTCTGGTTATTTTCTTGCTCCATGAAATAACATGGGTGTAGGGTTTTGTTTTTGGTTTTTTTTTTTTTTTTTTTTCAGACAAGATTTCTCTTTGTAGCCCCCGCTGTCCTGGAACTCACTGTAGACCAGGCTGGCCTCGAACTCAGAAATCCGCCTGCCTCTGCCTCCCAAGAGCTGGGATTAAAGGCATGTGCCACCACCACCAGACTCTACCACCTTTGATTATGGTGATCGGCAATTATTTAACTCTTTGAAGACAGACATTATACATTTCCTTGTTTCATGTTGCCTTATAAAAAATGCTGTTTCCAGGCAGTGGTGGTGCATACCTTTAATCTCAACACTTGGACAAACAAGGCAGTCTGACGGAACCTACACCAAGGACTTAATTGGAGGCCAGCTTGGTCAACAGAGCAAGTTCCAGGACAGCCAGGGCTACTCAGTGTATGTGTCCTTGGGTATGATGCGCTTCTCAACATAGCAGCCTTTAGTTAATTTTCTATTGCTGTGATAAAAACCATGACCACGGCAACTCCTAGAAGGACCGGTAAATAAGCCCTTTAAGGGCTCTAGAGGAATAGGAGTTATCACTACCACAGTGGGGAAATGTGACAGTGGGCACCAGGCTTGGCTGCTGGAGCAGCCATTGAGAGAGAGCTCACATCTCAAACTATAAATAAACCATGGCTTATAGCCTACCCCCAGTGACATACTTCCTCCACCAAGGCCACCCCTCCTAATCATTTCCAAACAGCGCCACAAGCTGTTTTCAAGTGTTCAAATGACAGAAACAACAGGGGGGCATCTTCATCAGACCATCACACATCTCTTAGCCAAGTGTGGCTTTTCAAGATAAGTAAAATGAAATTTTCACCACACTGGTACATCCCCGTTTTAAGTAGTCATTAGCCAGCTGTTGCTGCTGGCTGCCACATTGGAAAGTTGCAGTAGAGAGGCACAGGAAAGCCCATTATCACTACACCCTGCATGTGCCCCCTCCTTGTCGCTCCTAATATTCTGGTTGGAATTCATCGGCAGCTCTGCTGCTTGCGTGTCATCGTTTTGACCTTGTCTTTAATGTTTGCTCTGCCTCCAGGCCGGAAGTGATGGTGAAAGCATTGGAAACTGCCCCTTTTCACAGAGGCTCTTCATGATCCTTTGGCTCAAAGGAGTCGTGTTCAGTGTCACAACCGTTGACCTGAAAAGGTAAGGCTTGCCTGTGCTGTGAAGTCGGCTCTCGAGTGTGCAGTTTACCATCAGCATGGATCCTTTCCTGCCCTCTGCTTTGATTGCACATGAAGGACACAGAAGTTACTCAGGTTTTCTGTTTAAGATTTAACTTGTATAAACATTCGGGTCGATTTACAGTGTCACCCCGAGTCCTAGTTTTTCTCTTGGTGTGTTTGCTACCCGTGGCTGCATGTGGGTGAATCTCCCTTGGAACCTGGTTACCTTAAACCTCTGAGGAGCCCTGAAGGCCAAGGTTTAGTGTACAAGCAGTGAAACCCTTGAGTTTCTCAGCGTAAACACAAGCCACCAAGAGCTCTGCCTTCTGGCTGACAAAGTCTGCTAATTGTGAATGGTAGCATCTGGATCTCTGTGGGGGCTTTGAGGGGGTGGCACAGCTTAGGATTAGAGCCCCCTCCCAGCTAGCACACACATGGGGTCCAATTGCAGTTTGAGGTAGGGAAGGCAAGAATAGGAGTTTTAGAGAGCTGAATAATGTGGTCTGTTTCATTTAGCCTAGTTTTTAGGTAATAGTATATTTTCTGTGATATTACAGCACTTCTGGTATAAAATAAGAGCAGTCTTGCTAGTTGAAGATGTGTGTCTAGGTTTCTCTCTAGAGGCCAGATTAAGGGAGGCCAAGAAGAGTTCTGATAAGTAGGATGCCCCTCATTCCCTCAGGAACTTGTCCCCCGGTCCTCCCCCCCACCCCCATATTTTTGAAGAACACTTCTGTTCCCATCGTCCCCAAAGACAGAGAGCAGGAGCTCTCTAGCCAGTCAGCCTGGCTAAACCGTGGAGCTCCGGGTTCAGAACGAGAGCCTGTCCCGGGCTGGAGAGTTGGACTTCCAGAGGACCAGGTTTAATTCCTAGCATCTTCATGGCAGCTCACAACCATTTGTAACTCTAGTTCCAGGTGATCAGACACCCTCTTCTGGCCTCTGGGGGCACCAAACATGCAACATGCAAATGGTACACAAATAGACATGTAGGCAACATACACACACTAAAATTAAAATTTTTTAAGTTTACACCAGTGAGAACTCAAGGGTCTGGCTGTGGAACTATCATGTTTATAAATGTACTGTAATATAAAAATGTCCCTTTTTGGTGGTATATATTGAACCCACAGTCTCATGTGTGCTAGGTTAACACGGAGCCATCTCCATAGCTCCATTATGCTCCTGACATCACCCAATTGAGGCATTTGAAGTTGTTGATAGTGTCTAGGGAAAGCTGTTGTCGGCTGCTGGGTGACAGTGGTAGAACTGATGGCTCTTTATCCTGAGAGTTGTCATAGAGCCATTCCGCTTAGATTAACATCGAATGGTCTCCCGGTGCTTTATCATTTATTTTTTTTACCTTTGTTTTTTTCTTCCCCTCAAGGCAGGGTTTCTCTGTGTAGTCCCGGCTATCCTGGAATTCTCTTTGTAGTTTAAGCTGGACTCAAACAGAGATCCACCTGTTTCTGCCCCCACCCCCACCTCCAATTGCTGGGATTAAAGGCGTTCACTATCATCACCTGACTTCTTTTTTCACTTCTTTGGAGAAGTATCAGTTTCAAAGTGTACTTGTTAGCTGGCTTGATGGTGCGTCTTTGGGAGGCAGAGGCAGGAGCATTGTTTTGCACTCAAGGCTGGCCCGTGCTATAAAGTACAACTCTGTTTCAAAGTGGGGGTATATTTGTTGAAAATAACCATGTAGTCTTTCAGGACCCCTTTGGAGATAGTGTTGTATGAATGCAGAAGATGAGCCTCTAACATCAGTAAGAGTTCAGATGACTACAGGCTCCTGGGAAGACATTAGTCTGTTCATGTTGGACAGAGCTATTTTAAGATTGAAATAAGTCATACAGTAATCCTATTACTTTTATTTTCCTACATATATTCAAAAGGGAAGTTTCTGAGTCTAACTCCTAAAAATAGACCATACACCAGACACACACACCCTTACTCTGTCTAAACTACGTGGCGTTTTCCTATTCGGTTTTGGTGTGGAACAAATGAGCTGACTGCCATGCTTTGCAAAGCTTTCTTTGCCCAGTTGACCACAGTGCCTGATTGTATAACAGACCAGGAATATGAGTCTGGGGTGGGGTGGGGGAATGGACTGAGTGCAGCAGGGCCACTTCGCATTCCCCTACTTGTCATGCACAGACTCTGGCTGCATTACTGCTGCAAGCTATCGACACTTGGGTTGGTAGATTTGAGAGTATTGTACTCCATGTATAAAAAGTGATAGTTGGGGAATAGGTATTTGGGGTCTTACAGCCAGAAAATAGCAAGGATGTACATTTTTAGGGCTGTGTATCAAATCAATAGCAGAGAATACCTAAAGTTACGACCTGGGGTTGTTTTGGTTTCTCTAGAAACCTTAGGTCTCCAGCACATCTAAAATACAGTACAACTGTGTCCTAGAGACAAGGTTTGCAGTGTGCCCAGGCTGCAGTCCTCCTGTCCTGTTCTCCTCCCAGGTATAGCTAGCTGTTACAGGTGCTGGATACCACACTCAGCTTAAATTTTAGGAGGATAAAACCAAGGTGCTCAGGGCCCCCTCCCCCTCCAGCCAGGTCACCAGTAGTGACGGAGATCACTGCTTTGGGGCGTGGTCTGTGGTCTTTGTCCTTTCAAACCTTTCCCACAAGCTTACAGAGTTTTGAACATTTTTAAAAGAAAGTAACCCAAGAGATTGAGCGTTGGCTCAGAAAACAACATATAACAAAGCTGTCACTAAAGAGTGAGGTACGCCATGGTATGAAGTGCCTCCCATAATATACACTTAGTTTTAAAGCTTTGGGACTCTTTAGAAATCTGTGGGTGAGAAAATACCCGCTGAGCTTATTTTTCTGCATATCTTGGAAATTGCCCACTTTCCGCAGTGAAAGTTCTGATCCCAGAGCATGGCAGCGCAGAGTGACAGCCCCCCAGAGCTTCTGAGAAGCCTTCTCTGCCCCCTGAAACAGTGATTGTTAGCTTTCATCCTCAGAGCAGGCGGGGTTGGCTCTGGCGCTGTGGCGTGCCTTCTGAGTCTCGGTTGGTGTTAATGACTGTGCTGGCCTATGTGCCCTCTGTGTGCCTTCCAACACTCCCATTGCTGGCATCCAGTGCGGCCTTAATGCTGTAGTGGGAGTTGTTTCCAAGCCTGTTTCTCTTTCATGATGAAGTCGTATTCAAGGCACTTTAGATAGAATGGCATCCAGGCTGCAGAAGGAATCTTGATTTCACAATTGCATTCTGAACGAAAGCTGGAGATAAACACATATTAAAACTGGAGGATACTGTCACATGTCATTGTGTGGGGGAAGAAGCAGGGTGGCTTGGGAGAAAGGAGTAAGGGCTGGCTCTGCTCAGAGAGCCCCACCTAAGTTCCCCTCCAAGACCTGGGCGAGCAGCCTCATCTTCCTGAGGTCAGTTATTCATTCAAGATGACAGAGGAGGCTAGCCTTCAGTACCAGCTGGGTGGGTGTACTTTTGTTCCAGTGTTAGGGTACTTTTGCCTGTTTTCTGGCCATCTTTAACCCTTTAATGAATAGAGTTTATTGGTTTACAGAGCTGTGTGGTGGCAGACTTATGGCAGAAACCAGGGTCTTGATTTCAAGACTTGAACTCTGCTCATTCTGCCTAGGAGTTCCTAAGCCAGAGGCCAGCATCTCTGTTGTCCTCTTACATCTTAGTCAGACCTTCCAGCACTGCCGCTTGGTATTAATGGTGAGAAGGGGAAAGCAGGAAGTATAAGAAGTTGAATTTAGCAGGGCGGGCTTGTGATCTCAGAGTTTGGGAGGCAGACGCAGGGCTGCATAGTGAGACCTTGTCTCAAAAGACAAAAACTAAAGTAAGCAAAGTATAAGACTAATGACCTGGGACTGGAGAGATGGCTCAATGTAAGAGCACAGGCTGCTCTTCCAAAGGACCCGGAGAGGCTCAGTGTAGAAAGGAGTTGCTGGGCAAGCATGAGGACCGCAGTCCAGATGCCCAGGACTCAATACCTTCCCAGCACTACATGGCAGCTGACAACTGTCTGTAACTCTAGTTCCAGATCTGATACCCTCTCAGACACACATGTAGACAAGACACCAATGCTCATAAAATGAAAATAAATTAGTTAAAATAAAAGATTAGGGAACTGTAAAGATGGCTCAGGGGTTAAGAGGACTGACTGCCCTTCCAGAGATCCTGAGTTCAGTTTCCAACAACCACATGGTGGCTCACAGCATCTGTAATGTGATCTGGACCCCTCTTCTGGTATGCTGGCATACATGCAGGGAGAACATTGTATACATAATAAATAGACAAATCTTAAAAAAATAGTGATCTGTGGAGAGACAATCAGAAGGCCTTACTAAGATGCTAGCCTCTATATAGTCAATGACCTTTGGTTTGGAGAAGTACATAGAAATGGTAACTGCAAGAAGCTAATTGTTGCCGGGCAGTGGTGGCGCACGCCTTTAATCCCAGCACTCGGGAGGCAGGGGCAGGCAGATTTCTGAGTTCAAGGCCACCCTGGTCTACAGAGTGAGTTCCAGAACAGTCAGAGCTATACAGAGAAACCCTGTCTTGAGAAAATAAACAAAACAAAACAAAACAAAAGAAGAAGAAAAAAATAAAAAGAAAAGAAGCTAATTGTCTGTCTGTCGGTAAGTCATATGTATGCGTGTACAGCCAGAGGGGAAAGTTTGGTGTCCTGCTCTATCACTCTTCCTCCTCTTCTTCCTCCTCCTCCTCCTCTGCCTCCTCCTCCTTCTCCTCTTCTTCCATCATCTTTCTTTTTTTAAAAAAGATTTATGTATTTTACTTATATGCATACACTGTAGCTGTCTTCAGACACACACCAAAAGAGTGCATCAGACCGGACCCTATTACAAATGGTTGTGAGCCACCATGTGGTTGCTGGGAATTGAACTTAAGTCCTCTGGAAGAGCAGTCAGTGCTCTTAACCACTGAGCCACCTCTCCAGCCCCTTCTGTCATTCTCCTTAACCCCTTGAGAACAGGCTCTCTTATTTTATGTGTGTGGGTGTTTTACCTGCGTGTACGTCTGTGCACCACTTGCATGTCTGGTGCTCACAGAGGCTAGAAGAGGGGGGCATTGGGTCCCCTAGATCTGGAGTTACAGATGGCTTGTGGGCTGCTATGTGGGTGCTGGGAATTGAACCTGGGCCCTTAGGAAGGGCAGTTCTCTTAACCTCTGAACCATTCCACCGCCTCTGAGAGCAGGGTTTTACCGTTTTGGCCAGGCTCTCTGAGATCTGCCTGTCTTTCCCCTCGGTGCTGGGGTTACCATCACATGTGGCCGCCCACCCCACGGTTTTACCTAAGTCCGGAGGCTCTGGACTTTCGTCCTCATGATTGCCTAGCAGCTACGCTGAGCTGTCTCACCAGCTCCGGCATTAGGTTTCTTTAATCATAAAGAGCAGTTATGTCTCCCGTATATACCAGTGAACCAGATATTTCCTATATGCTTTCCCTTGAGAAAATAAATGGGGGTCATTTTTTTTGAAAGCCTAGGAAATGTACAATTCTATTCTTTGTTAACCATGAAGAATCTTACTTGCACTGTCATAATGATTTCCTTCTCCAAATGTAGGCATATTATTTGTAATTTAGTGTTGTGAATCAGACTCACGGTCTAGTTACTATAGTAACAAAATTGTTATGGAAGATCATTGTGATAGTTTAAACTTCAGTGTAGTTTTTAAACGAAGCAACAGAGCCGTGCATGGAACTGATAGTGCCAACCAAGCCTTTTAAAAGGAGTTATAAACTGGAGCGAAACCTAATTTTCAAATAGACCCATAAGATGTTTTCAGTTTTATGTCTCAAGCCAGACATGATGGTGCAGGCCTGCAATCCCAAAATTATAAGAAGCAAGAATCTTGAGTGCCAGGCCAGCCTGGGGTATACATGAGACCCTGTCTCAAAACATCAGCCACCCATCTGTTAACACCCCCTCCCCCATCATATATGTTGCTCTTGTCCTACTTTCTGAAGTCTTCGGTAAGTTGAGAGATGAGTGGCTTATTCCGGGTAGGTCTTCAGTAACAGATGCATGAATGGCACATGCAGAGAGTAAATGTAACGGAGCAGGGCGGCCTTCTAGAGAAATTGCTGGTTTCCTGTGCTAGTCAGTCATTCATGAAAGGCAGCTCCATCTTCCTTCATGACTGACTTAAGCTGCCCAGGCTCTTCGGCCAGCTCTGCAGTTCATCTCAAGACAGTTTTACAACAGACTCTGAACTTCATCTCAAGACAGTTTAACAACAGACTCTGAACTAGAGAATGTGTGCCTGCTCCTCCGCCTGCCTATCTGTTTTCTTCCTCTGCCCCTCTTGCCAGAATTTAGCTACTGCATGTTTTTGTTAGGTTTTCTCTCCAAGAGAATGTCAGAGAGTAAATCCTGAGGCTGAAGAGTGAGTTAGAAAAATGATTAGTGAATATATTTTTTCTTAAAATGTATCTATTTAGCCAGGCAGTGGTAGCGCACGCCTTTAATCCCAGCACTCAGGAGGCAGAGGCAGGTGGATTTTTGAGTTCAAGGCCAGCCTGGTTTACAGAGTGAGTTCCAGGACAACCAGGGCTACATAGAGAAACCCTGTCTCAAAAAACCAAAAACTTAAAAAAAAAAAAAAAAAAGTGTTTTTTTTTGAGGCATTTTATTTTTAAATTGTGTATATATGTGGAATCCAGAAGAGACCATCGCATCCCCTGAACTGCCTGCTGTGGGCCTGGGAACCGAACTCAGATCCCCTACAAGAGTAGTATGTACCCTTCACCAGAAACATCTCTCCAGCCCCACAATGAATATTTTTCTAAACCTCTTATCAATACAAATTCTGCGTATACATTGTGTTATTAAAAATGTGTTCTGAAGTCTTGAGTGACATTTTATTTTTTAAAATACTGCTTTCCAGAGGTAGACAGATTTTGTGAATTTGAGGCCAGCTCAGTCTACAGAACTAGTTCTAGGACAGCCAGGGCTACATAGAGAAACCCTGTTTTGAAATAATAACAAAACAAAAAAACAAAACTATTGCTTCACAAATCGATCTTGACGTAGACAAAAATGAGCTGATTGTTCCATGTAGCAAACATCAGTGAAATCCTGTCACCACTTTAACTGGGCAGGAGGAGGAGCCTGTGGATGCTCACCGGTGACGCCCTTCGTCAAGCCAGAAAGCTGCAATATAGTAAATAGTGAGGGGCAACTAGCTGAAGGAAAGCATCCTGAGACAACCAGAGCTCCTGCTGCTCACCTCTGGAGGTTGCTGCTTGTTTATATGTCAACTATTCTCTTTGTGTGTGTGTGTGTGTGTGTGTGTGTGTGTGTGTGTGTGTGTGTGTGTGTGTTTATACATGTATGTAAAAATATAGTAGCTTTGACAATTGGTACCTTTGAAACAACTCCAGAGACATACTCAGTCCTCTCCATTTCAGTCAGACAGGTGACCCACAAGAGCCAGCTCCCACATGGGATAATCATACTGTCCTCATTGTGTGCCAGGCACCTGGAGCTCAGCCACCAGCCTCACACCTTCCAGTTGGTGCGAGTGGGATGAGTTACATTTTAATTGAGAGAAGCCACTTGGGCTGCTTACAGCATTAGCTCCAATTGGGTTTCTGTTTTCCTCGTTTTCCGGCTTGTTCTTTTTCTTGTGTTTGTCTCTCTCTTTTTTACTGTTGTTGTTGTTTTGCTTTTCATCTAGAAACACAATGGAAAAGAACAGAAGAATGTAAAGTACACCAGGGCCACAGTCGCAGGCAAGGCCTCGGCTCTAGAGTGACTGTCTGCACAGCTCGGGCAATGTTTCAAGGCAGGAGCCCGGGGCCTGGCTTTTGTCACTTAGGGAAAGTTGAAAGAGCTTAAGTGAACTGTGGAATACAGTTGAGGGCCTTTTAGGAACCAAACTGATGTCCTAGAACGTTCAGCCATTGCCTAGTGACTCAGTTCTGTTACCCCAAGCTGCAGTCACTTTCTGGAAAGCATCTGTAAAAGGCACTTTTGTGGGTCACATGGAACAGATGGCACTGTGTGGCTGCTTGTGGAATAGCCACCCCCCTGCCTGGCACTCCTGTTTGGTTCCTGCTGTTTACCCATTCAGAGGTGATAATGTTGTCCCCAGATCTCTCAATGGGAATGAAGGGCCTTCATCGAAACAGCGGATCCTTGAAATCTGTGCAGCTTTCAGGCAGAAAGAAGATAGACTAGTTACTAGTCATTAATATTAATGGAAATTATTAATCATAAGTTTGCCTGGCTTCATGTTTCATTGTTGAATAAATCCTAAATTAGGCAGATTTTATCATTACACTTCATTTGATCTTGTAAAGCCAGTTCTGAACCCTTAACTCTATTACAGTTAAAACTGATTCGAGCTACCACCTCCTCCTCCTCTTCCTCCTCTTCCTCCTCCTCTTCCTCTTTCCCCTCCTCCTCTTCTTCCTATTCTTTTTCTTTTTTTTCTTTTTTTGAGTCAGGGTTTCTCTGTGTAGCTCTGGCTGTCCTGGAACTCACTTTGTAGACCAGGCTGGCCTCGAACTTAGAAATCCACCTGCCTCTGCCTCCCGAGTGCTGGGATTAAAGGCGTGTGCCACCACTGCCCAGCTGCAAGATACCTTCTTATATAATGCTTTGTTAACATGATACTGCAAGCCCTAATGACTTTATTTGCATCCCCTTGCTTAGCATGTTTTGAATTTTGTGTGTGTGGTGGTAAAATCTAGTCCCAAAGAAGCTGTTGTTCTCTTGGCTGGAGCAGGCAACTATGGAGCTCTGCAGCTGGAAGCTGGAAGTCCTCTATTCGGGCTCCCCCTCTTCCTTCCTCTGAGAAATACAGTCTTCTGGAAACGTGTTTTTCTGGGGAGCCTAAAAGCTGCAGGGCTTAATTGTGGAAGTAGCTACCGACTTTGGTCCCTTCCATGGGCTGTTCTTAAAGCACTGAGCCTTCCCTTTTATCCAACTCTTAACTTGTTAAAAAATATATTTATAAAAAGATAGGCTTTATGTTTTTACCTTCCATTTAGGCATATAATTTCCTGTGAGTTATAAATGTGTTGATAAAATTATGCTTTATGATTTTTGGAGTGATGAAATTGTTTTCTAGGTTGTCAGTTTGCATGCAGTCAGATTACCTTCTTATTCATTGGCATTACTCAGTGTGCACTTGTGCAAGTGTGCGTGCGTGCATGTGTTTGTGAGTATGTGGTTGTGTGTGCGGTTCCTGAGTTAAGCCTTTGTGGATTCAGGGAGCTGTTTTGACACAGCTTCAGCCATGGCCCCTCCCTCTGTGCAGTTTGCATTTTGATGAGATGCTAGTTTATTATTTTCGCTTCTTTTTGTTCGATTAATCTTTTTAACTTGAAACTGGAGATTTGAAAATGTGTAAACCTTGACCTGTTAAGAGTTTCTGAAGCCTGTATAAGGAGTTGAGAAGGAAGTAGATTATAACTGGAAACAGTGTGAGTCTGAGGCCTTTAGTGGGTGACTTACAGACCAAAGGCCACCCAGCTCGTAGTGATGGCAGATCAGCAGGCTTCTGGGTGAAGAACCAAGAGGACACTCCACCCCTTCCCAATTGAGGTGAAGAAGTAGAATTCTAATTTACTTTGAAAAGCAGCTGTAAAAGTCTTACATTGTCACTATTCAACAAAGGTGTGTCTGGGCCCTCCATTCTGTGCTGAGAACTTCTCCTCTGCAGACTAAAGAATACTCAGAGAAAGACAGAGATGTCTAAGCAGTCCTCTCCTGCAGCTGAGATTTCTGTAGCTGTCGCTGTCATAATTTTCCTGGATGTGGAAGAGCTAGACACTAGTGACCGAGTAGAGGGAGGGAGGGAGGACTCTGAGTGGGAATGTTTGAACTGATTAGTAATTAAGTCTTATTTTTGTTTGTTTGTTTTGAAACTGGGTCTCTCCATATAGACTAGGCTGGTCTTGAACTCAGTCTGTCTGTGCCTCCCAATGCTGGGATTAAAGACGTCAGCACACAGCTAATTTTTATATCTTTGATTAGAAGGTAGCCAAAGAAAGAGGTACTTTTTTCTTTTTCTTTTGTTTTAAGATTTATTTATTATTATATGTAAGTACACTGTAGCTGTCTTCAGACACACACCAGAAGAAGGCATCAGATCTCATTACAGATGGTTGTGAGCCACCATGTGGTTGCTGGGATTTGAACTCAGGACCTTTGGAAGAGCAGTCAGTGCTCTTAACCACTGAGCCATCTCTCCGGCCTGGTACTTTTTCCCTAACCTAAATTAAAAGAGGGAGCCAGAGAGTGGTTATGAATGGATGGATGGATGGATGGATGGATGAATGGATGGATGAGACCTGGGAAATGAACATACCAGGGCTAACCATATTGGTCTAGGGTCTATTCTCTTGGAAATCCTTCTTAACGTCAAAGTAATGCTCTCCTTTGTGACATACTTAAAGATATTTTAAATTCAAATTCTTTGAATTTGTGGTCAGGAAGGAAGGAAGAGGGCAGGCTGGCCAGCTAATTTAAAATAAGAAATAGCTGTGTAGGCTGTGACGGGGGAGGGGGAGGGGGAGGGATGGTTAGGAAGCTCTTTGAAGGTATACTGTTAGGTGCTTTTTAAAAAAGGTTCCGTGTTTGCCTTTTTAATTATGAAAAATTTCAAACATTTCAGAATGGAATTAGCCAGCTACTGTAGGTAGCCTGTACCTGTAACCCCAGTACAAGGGAGGCTGAGGCAAGAGCGTTAGAAAGCTCTATGCCAGCTTGGCTGTGGGTTCACGTGAATATAAACACAGTAAATTTGGGGCCAGCTTGGGCTGTACGAGACCTTGTCTTTTTTTTTTTTTTTTAATGGTAGAGAAAACACTTTTCCATACCTCCTGCTCAGTCATATAATTTATCATTTTCGGGTTGTTGCTGCTTTTCTGAAATATTTTAAAGTAGCTAAGGATTTTGCTTCAGCCTCCTGAGTGTTGGCGCTATGGGTGTCAGTTCCCATGTGTGCCTTGAGGGCATTTTATTTATTTATTTTATCCATTTTGTATTTTTTAAAAGATTTTTATTTATTTTATTTCTATGAGTACACTGTAGCTGTCTTCAGACACATCAGGAGAGAGCATCAGATCCCATTACAGATGGTTGTGAGCCACCATGTGGTTGATGGGAATTGAACTCAGGACCTCTGGAAGGGCAGCCAGTGCTCTTTACCACTGAGCCGTCTCTCCAGCCCCTTTTATTTCTTTAGTATTTGTATATTTAGCATTCTCTGTGTGCTTACTTGCTCTGTTAGTCCCTTACCTCTTAAATGCTTTTGAGATAGTCCTGCTTTGTCCTTTGTGTTACCCAGACAGGCCAGGAATGGAACCTGTGACCCTCCTGCCTTAGCTTCTAGAGTGCTGGGATCACAGGTGTGCCACTACTCCTGGGTTACCCCTTGCCAATTACTTTTTCTTCTTAGATTTTATTTTCATTTTATATGAATGGGTGTTTTGTCTGCATGGATGTCTGTGCCGAAGCCCTTGGCACAATCAATCGGATCCCCTGGACTAGAGTGACAGCTGGTTCTTAGCCACCGTGTGGGTCCTAGAATTCAAACCCAAGTCTTCTAGAAGAGCAGCCAGTGCTCTTAACCACTGAGACTTTCCCCAACCTCTCCTCCCTCTTGCATAATTCTTTGGGCCTATATCTACTTAATGTGTGTTTTGAGACAGGATCTCTATACCCTTTGAGCTAACTATGTAGACCAGGCTAGCTTCAAACCAAGATCTGCTGAGAATAAAGAGATAGGTTACCATTCCTGGCTTTTTTACTTAATCTTTGGATGACTCGATTTGGACAAATCCTTACCAAAGCACAGGCATCCGTGACTATTTTCTCCATTCTGTATTCCTCCTTCATTCATACCATCTCTTATGTACTGGAAGACTAGACAGTCTTTCAGGCGTGTTTTTCCTCCTTGGTCTGCCTGCAGTGGAGATAGGAAAGGGACAGCATTTCTTGTCGTGGGGAACTGCAGGAGTTTGTCCTTCTCCTTTGTTATATACCCATCCCCAAACAAAGCAAAGCAAAAGGAAATTGAAAAGAATGCTGGCCTGGAGAGGGTTGGCTCATCTCTGTGCAGCCCATCCGAGGTAGGAAGTGTTGGGGTTGAAGCTGAAGGCTGAGCCCGAAGTCTTTTACCTCCCCCCTTAAGCAGCCAGGCTGAATTTGGAATTCAAATGAAGGACTTTGTTTTTAATCTTTAAAAATATATTTACCCCTTTAATTTTAAGCATGTACATGCAGGCTTGTATGCTTATGTGCCTGTGTGTGTGCTAGTGCGTGCTCAAGCGCACATGTGCTTGAGAGCTAGCACAGATGGAGGCCAGAGTGGGAGTCAGATCCTCTGTCTCACAGGTGGCTGTGAGTTGCCCAGTGGGTGTTGGGAGCTAAACTTGGGTCCTCTGAAAGCCATACACATTCTTAACCGCTGGCTCTTCTTTCTAAGCTCAAGGACAAAGGATTCATCTTTTGGTTGATAAATTATTCTTAGTTGTCTTAAGACACGTTATGTGCTTGCTATGTGTGTGACTGCTTCTCATTGCAGTGCTGTGCAGCCCCTATACGCCGTGGGCAGAACTGGGCCTTGCCCATCCTTACAGACTTGCCCCACTGAGAACTTGCTGCTGTCCTTTTAGAGCGCATGATGATCTCATCGTGACCACTGTTTTGCCTAACAGGAAACCTGCAGATCTACAGAACTTGGCTCCTGGGACCCACCCGCCATTTATAACCTTCAACAGCGAAGTCAAGACGGATGTGAATAAGATTGAGGAATTTCTCGAAGAAGTCTTGTGCCCACCCAAGTGAGTATCTGACCATTTGGACATACTGCCCCGCTTTGAAGCTTTGACCTTCTTGTCTCCGGACACTTTTTTCCTGAGGGACTTTAAATTCTCAGGGCCTCGATTGGAATAACCAGGACACGCTTGTAAGAGTAATGCTTAGTCAGTGGCAGAATGGGCTTTCTGCTTAGCCATACTAAGAAAGACTGGGGGCTGGTGTGATGGCTCAGTGGGTAAGAGTACCCGACTGCTCTTCCAAAGGTCTAGTGTTCAAGTCCCAGCAACCACATGGTGACTCACAACCATCCGTAACGAGATCTGACGCCCTCTTCTGGTGTGTCTGAAGACAGCTACAGTGTACTTACATATAATAAATAAATAAATCTTTAATTAAAAGAAAAAAAAAAAAAAGAAAGGCTGGGATCCGGCTAATCTGGCTATGGTGAGCAAGACAGGTTTCCAGTTGGGAAGTCTGGGTGGGCCAAGGTGCTACCAGCACTGCGATTTGCTCTCGGTTAGTTCTGAAGGGAGCTTTCTGAAGCAGTTATCTGGGATTCCTTAAGTCATTCCAAACATTTAAGTCCCACATGCACTGTACTGGTAATTAAAACTGCAGATAGAAGGTTTGTATTCAGCTTTCATTTTAAAGGTTATTAATTTTCTCTTAGGTTTTTCTATCTGAATTAAAATGTATTTCTTTTACTAAAGAAGTATTTATTTGTGTGTTTTATGTATTTGAGTGTTTTGTCTACATGTGTGCCTGCACACCAGATGGCATCAGATCCCATTACAGATGGTTGTGAGCCACCATGTGGTTGTTGGGAATTGAACTCAGCACCCCTGGAAGAGCAGCTCTTGACTTGTGAGCTATCTCTTAACTTCAAAAAAGTGGTTGTTTTCAGTGTGAAGGGAATTCCAGAGATGCTGGCCTTGGGATTAGCTGTCTGCTCAGGTGGTGTGGTGTGTGTGTGTGTGCGTGCGTGTGTGCGTGGGTGCGTGGGTGCGTGTGGCGCGCAGGCACGAGCACACTACAGTTGGGAAAAGCATTCAGGTAAACTTACCATAGTGTTCATTGAGACGCCCGGTGTAATTGGTGTTGATGGGAGGAGTTTGCAGGGTTAAGACCTGAGAAATTGGAGACTAGGTGAACCTATTAAAAAGAAAGCCTGCCTGAGTTTTTAGAAGATAGTGATAGCCCTTTTCTGAATTCACAATAGCAAGCAGAAATGTAAATAAACCACTCTAATTCCAGCACTCAGAAGGCTAGGGTAGAAGGGTTGAGGTTGAAATTAGCCTGGAATATATATATATATATCAGTGTGTATGTGCGTGTGTGCGCGTGCGTGTGTGTATGTTTGTGTGTCCTTGTTTCACAACACAGAGTAGTTTTTTACTGCACAGAATACAGTTTAAGACCTTCAAATTTTGTTTCACCTTCATTTTAATTAAGGGAAATAGACCAGGTAACATCTTCCCAAATAAGTTGAAATGAGTTAGTTTAGTGTGAAATTTTACTTCACAGTCCATTTTCCAGAGCCTTCCAGCTGATTAATATTCTGCGACAGGGCTCAGGGTCTGAATGTCTCTAGCTCAGACTCTGAGGTGAAGCAAGCCCTTCCGCAGGCAGGAGGAGCAGCCAAGCCTTTTCCCAAGACTGTCCCCAAAACTGTCCACTCTCTGGAAGAAACACACTGAGTGTGTGTGATTGAAGTCCAAAGATGTGACGTGCGTGAGGGCGCACACCTCTTTCAGAATGGCGTGTCCTGCCTTCCTTAAGTTGAAAACTTGGTCACAGCACAGAGGAAGACTCAGTATGATGTCTGAGGTCCTATTTAATCTGTCTATTGCATAGCATTCTGTCCCAAATATACCCTAGCCTCTTTAGCCCAGAGGGAGTGGGAAAGCCTGGCGCTGGTTGGCAGTGAGTGGTCCACCTCCTCCTGTTTTTGTCCTCAGCCGGCTGTGGATGATCAAGATGCTTGACCAGCCCAGGCTCCTCTGCTGTCTGGTTCCCTCACACTGCTGCACAGGGTCAGGCCAGTGCCTGCATACTAAGCAGCCAGCTGTGAGAGTCCTCGGGTGCTGAGGCTAGCGCTTTATGCCGCTGCAGCTCTTTTAAAGTGTCTTCTGATCGCCTCCTTGCACCAGTGGTCGCCATGTTGGACGTGAAGATGCAATACATTCCATCCCTTGACAAGCCGCCATTTCCTTAGCACTCTGATCATTAAATGGAGGTGGGAGTGAATGCCCTTGGATTGCCAAGAATATTAATAGGCAAACCAAAACACCATGCAGAGCTTTGTTTCCTAAGGGGGAAAACATTTAAAAAGTGCCATAGAAAACAGATGGTGGCGTTTCTCAGATCAGTCACTGTCTGAAGAGGTCTGTAGTCAGCGCAGTGGTTTGCTGGTGATAGAACTTCAGCTGATGTCACCTGGAAGGATCTATAATGCAGTTTTACGTTTTCTGTTTAGGTACCTAAAGCTTTCACCAAAGCACCCAGAGTCGAACACTGCTGGAATGGACATCTTTGCCAAATTCTCTGCTTACATCAAGAACTCAAGACCAGAGGCTAATGAAGGTAAAAACAAAAACAAAACCCAACAACAATTAATTGGATTGTCCCTACAGAAAGCAAAAGGAAACAAAAACCCAGGCAACCGTCTGAACTGTTAACGAAGACAGCGAGCATCAGGGAATGTGGGAAGTTCAGGTTTCCCTCTAAGTGTCTGAGCTGTAGTCGGGAAAGCCATGAGACCCTGGAGTAAGCGGTTAAGCTATGTTCTTCTGCCTTCTGCTTCAGGGCCGGGCATCTGGTGGGCAGGTGTGTGATGGGAGGCCTTGAGTTCTCGGACACTGAGCAGTCCCCAGAAGGGAACCGCGGAGAGCTGGGTACCATCAGAGCCGTGGGTGGAGCGGCTGTGGTGGGTGCTGAAATGGATGGATTTAGCATTGAATTGATCACCAAATCTCTTGTTTATTATGGGGCGCTGGCAGCCTAAAATTAATTAGCTCCCGTCTTTTGTTGTGCCTGTGTGCTAATTACTCTTAGTGAGGAGTTTTTGGAGTGGCCTTCAGAGAATGATTAAACTCTGCAGCCTTCAGATTTCTTTACATCATAAAACTAGAGTTTTTGTTTCAGGTCACTGTTACAGCGAGGATAGTTTAGTAGTGCAGATACTGTTTGTTTGTTTGTTTGTTTGTTTGTTTGTTTTAAAGAAAAGATACTATGAGGCCAGTCCAGACTACACAAACTTTGTATATTCAAGTATATACTCCAAACCCCAAAAGTTAGAGCAGTGGCAAAAGGAGCCAAAGATCAGCGCCCTAAAAATATCTGGAGTCTGCTATGGCTGGAGGCAGGGTGGTAGCTTGGGCTCCAAAGGCTCTGGCAGCCCATGGGCCTAGCCCGAAGGAAGGGTGGGCATCAGTGCTGTTAATAGCAGAATAGACCTAAGAATGAATCGCGCACCGACTTCCTTGTTATTTCAGTCTCCAGCTATGGCTCCTTCCTAATACCTGGTTTAAGGTTATAGTGTTTCATAATTCACTGTGGGATTTCCATGTCTTTGCTCTTGGTTTCTGGAATGTTTTTCTTCAGTGATGGAGAAAGGGACTGTTTTAGTGCCCAGGCCTGGTGTATGTCTATTTTTATAATGTGTTCTGTGGCTGCCTTGGTTTAGAAGCAATTTTCTTGAGTAATTGGCCGTTTTCCTGACTAATGTTCTGTCTAAGCAAATGTTAGGTTGGAGCCCCTGCTTCCCAGAGTGTTTGGGCCGCCTGCTTGCCCGGGCCACCTTGTTCACAAAGCCGGCTTTTATACCCAGGCCTGCTAGCTGAGCAGCCTTTGTGCTCTCCTGCTCATAATGTTTTTATTTCTGCGTGCAGTGTTTGAGGGAGTGTCTGGAGAGTTGGTCGGATTTCATTTACTACATGGAGGGGAGAAGAGGAGAGTAAAATGAATTTTCCTTTGCCTTGGGGGTGAAGGCTGGGGGAGGAAAAGTGACTCACTTAAGTATAACTTTGTATTCTATTTTTTATCTGTCAAGTTGTTACTGCTTTAAGTGGCCACTTACGCCCACTGTCTTTACAGTGCTGCACAGTAAGGAGGGGGCTCAGCAAGCACGTGACGTGTTCAGCAAGGCTTTGTGTTCAGTACCTGCTGGTAAATAAAGAGTTCTAGTTGCCAAGGTACTTTTCTCACAAGGGCCTGTCACTGCTCCAAGACTTTCGAAAACACCTTTAAATCAAATTCAAGCTGAATGCTTGTCCGTGTGTGTGTGTGTGTGTGTGTGTGTGTGTGTGTGTGTGTGTGTGTTAGTTACAGTTCTCTTCCTGTCTGCTGAGCAGTTGCATGCTTTCAGTAAACCTAGGCAGTGAGGTGAGGCTGCGCCTCCCAACACTTGTAACCACAGTGCACACAAGTCTGCTGTACCAGCCTAGTAAGTGCTTATAAAATCCAATGTAGCTGAATATTTTAAAGACCCTCTGGGCTTAGGTGTCTAGATACAAATTAGCCACCTGAACATGGGTCAGGGCCAGTGCTTAGATTGAAGTACACCGTAAACCAATAGGCTTTAGTGAATAAACTAAAGGGAACTGTGAGAAAGAGACAGAGACAGAGACAGAGACAGAGGAGGAGGGAGAGGGAGAGGGGATAGGTGACAGAAGACGGATAGATCAATCAATCGATAGATCAATAAATGGATCGGTCTATCTTTTGGTAACAGGTACAAGTTGGCCGGGAGTAGGTTTATGTAACCTAAGCACTAAGAGAGAAGTGAACCAGGCGTGTGGTGCGCATCTTTAATCCCACCGCTACTGGGGCAAAGGGCGGCTAAGGTGATGCTGTGAGACCATATCTCAAAATTAAACTATCCACCCAGAGTTTCTCACGTACTAGCTGAGAGCTCTAACACTGAGCTATACCCTCGCTCAATTGTGTATGTATTTTAACAACAGGAATGTTGATAACACATTTAACACTTCTGCCTTGAATCTGCCCGTTCAAACATGTAAGTAACAGAGCAAGTTATGTTTATTGGAAAAGCTAAGGTTGACAGGGATAATTTTTAAAAGATAGGATCTTTTCGTTCTTTGAGACTGTCACACATGCACACAATGTACTTTGGTCCTGTTCACTCCTCTCCTCCCACCAACTCTACCAGATCCACCCCATCTCCCCACACTTCCAGCTTCAGGTTTTGTTTTTAGCAATCCACTGTTTACAATTTTCTGTTCACATCTTCCTGGGTGTGGGGCTGTGCACTGGAGCATGGGTGACCTACCAGTAGCCACACCTGCAGAGAAAACTGACTCAGCCAGGGATGGGGGTTCACAAGTCTCCCCATTCCCATGCAGAAATGCTTTGTGCAGGTGACCCCAGCTACCGTGAGTTTGTGAGTATAGGGTCCCGTTGTGTTCAGAAAATATTTCTCTGATCCTTCCTGACTTACAACAGGGGAATAGTTGAATGAATATAATTTCAGTATGTAATTCAATAACAGATCCAAGGTGACTGGGAGTCATTTTATATAAAACAGTGAGTGGTGTAGTGCACTTGCACGTTCATATTATTGTGCATTATAAATGCTTCCTGCCACTGATCCCAGCACTCTGGGGGCCGAGCAGGAAATGGCCGGGCATTCCAGACTAGGCTGGCTACAGAGTGATCTCCTGGGCACCCCCACATCCCTTCAAGTCATTCCATGTCCAAACAAGTCTGCCTCTGGCTTTATAAATTCTTATTTATATATTCTTCTTATTTAATAGGAATTCTATTTGCCATTTCCCAGTTGTTGGACCTTGTAGATGGCCTCTTTGACTATGCTATCGGGTATTGCCCTTGAGCTAGGTTACAGGTAGGTGTGGGAAGGTTTGCACCTTTCCTCGTCCTTTTGAGACGGTGTCTTACTGTTGGCTGCAGCTCTCCTGGATGCAGATTATAGCCCGTACCACCATCTCTAGCTACTTTATGCATTTTGCCAAAATTTCAAAGTCTGTACCAGTTTGTATTTCCACGAACTGCAGGTGTTCATTTCCATATTTTCTTAGGCCAAAAGTATTATTTTTAATTTTAATATAATTAATTTTCAGCTGTGTATACTATACTGCTTTTTTGTTTGTGTTTTGAATAGCTTCTTAGAGATAGAGATGGAGTGCTAAGCAGCCCTCCTAGCTTCTAGACAGATGACTTTCTGCTGCTCTGCTGCTGCCCCCCAGTGGTTGGTCTCGGTGTGCTGAACTTCACAACTTCGTTCCTTTCATTTTGGAACCTCCTAGTTAGTACCTGTGTCTTTTTTTCATTGGTCATACCTTATGATGATAAATTATTATTAATAATGATTAGCATAGGGGCTGGAGAGATGGCTCAGCGGTTAAGAGCACTGGTTGTTCTTTCAGAGGACATAGATTTAATCCCTAGCACTCACATCACAGCTCACAACTCTCTGTAACTCCACTCTCAGGATGTCCAGTACACACATGGTATACAGACACATATGTAGGCAGAACAACCCATACACATGGGATAAAAATAAAAGTTTAAAACCATTTAAAAATAATGGTTAACACAAACTATAACTGATTTTCCTCTCAGTTTTCACTGGTTTTTATTCAGTCTTAGGGTTCTCTTAAGATCCCAGTACTTGGAAGGCAAAGGCAGATGGATCTCTGAGTTCGAGGCCTGCCTGGTCTACAGAGGGAGTGGAGAGAGCTCCTATTGTCCGTGTTTTTTCTATGCTGTCCCTGCTCCCTCCTAAGGCTTCCTGGCCTTGTCTTTCCAGCTGCACACAACTGGCTTAGTCCAAGTTTGAGTCATGACAGTCGTAGCATTTCAGTCCACTTGGCTCTTATGGAGGCTGCTGCCAGTCCATCCTGTAACTGACTTTGTAGTCTGAACTCGTGCCTTGGGTAAGGCAGGGCTGTTCTTGGGCGCTCGTGTTAGCAGGCAGGCTGAGAGCCCTGGCTCCCAGGCTCTCTGTTTAGGTTGTGTGCACGGGTCTTGGTGCCCTTGACACATTTCTTCGTGAGCAGGATTATGCTTTCTGTCTTGGAAGACTTTCTCCTAGCTCTGAATTAGTAGACTTGCCTTTCCCCATATATCGTTGCAGTTTACCTGTTAGTGGGATTGGGCCACGGCTTGCTGGTGAGGGCCACAAACCATGCAGACGGTTTTGTTGGTTGGCAGGATAGACCTCTCTCCTTCAGTTCTGTCCTCGCTGGAAGGAGCATGCAGGCAAGCTCCCGTTCTCCCGGGGAGTAGGAGTGAAATCGGCGCCGTTACTGGGGCACGGCCTGCCCAGACTGGGCTTCCTCTCTCACGGCGCTCTCTCTCTCTCTCTCATGTGTTTCAGCGCTGGAGAGGGGGCTCTTGAAAACGCTGCAGAAACTGGATGAGTACCTCAACTCTCCCCTCCCCGACGAAATCGACGAGAACAGCATGGAGGACATCAAATTTTCCACACGTCGGTTTCTGGACGGCGATGAGATGACATTAGCAGACTGTAACCTGCTGCCCAAGCTCCACATTGTCAAGGTAGGCCCACCGGGAGCACGGTGCCGCCGGGAGCGGTGCTCCCTCACCAGAGCCGTTCTCTACCCCAGCCAGAGTCAGCTCAGTAAGTGGATCCTAGAGCTAACTAAGTAGAAAATCATGTTTATAAGTCAGCTGTATTGGGTACCTTAATCGTAGCGCTCAGGAGTCGGGTAGAGGCAGGAAGACCAAGATTTCCCTCTCAAGGAATCTCAAGCCAGACTGAGCTACATGAAACCCTGACCCAGGGAGAAAAAAATATGAGACCTGAGCAAGAAATTTTTTTCTTCTCCTGTGGCTGAATTAATAGGGATATAATAGATAAATATAATAATAATATATTATATTATATATTACATTTTATATTATATCATATTATATACTATATTATATATAATATAATAATAATAATTATAATAGTAGACAATAGATAATTGTGAACTGGGCTGACACTGTCTAATTCTGTGTGGTGACCTTTCAAGGCCACAATGTTAATTCTGTGACAAACCAAGCTTAATGCAATACTAATGGGCATTTGTTGCATGTAAAGATCTGAGACAAGAAAAGATGGTTTTAGAAGCTGGTGTGTTGGGGTGGAGAGATGGCTCAGTGGTTAAGAGCACTGACTGCTCTTCCAGAGGTCTTGAGTTCAATTCCCAGCAACCACATGGTGGCTCACAACCATCTGTATTGGGATCTGATGCCCTCTTCTGGTGTGTCTGAAGACAGATACAGTGTACTCATACATAAAATAAATCTTTTTAAAAAAGAAGAAGCTGGCATGCATTTGGGAGGTGGAGGCAGATGAAGTTCTATTGAAAAGCAGCCCAAACTAAAAAAGGAAGAAAACAAACTTAAAATAGTCTGTTTTTAGACAAATACTTACCCAGTGATTAGACTCAGCCATCTCCCTGTGCCCAAAGCTGGCTTCCAGAGCCGCTGTTGTTTCCCAGTACCTGGAGTAGTGTGCCGTCCTAGTCTACACTCAATGTAGCTCGCTCTCTGTGTGAGTGTGTTCACCTTGGTAACCTGGGAGCCCAGAAATGGGTGCCTTTACGCCCTCGGGGTTACAGGCAGTTGTGAGCTGCCCAACATGGGTGCTGGGAACCAAACGCCAGTCCTGGAAGAGCTGGCCCATAGAATATGTTAATAAAGGTTTCCAGAATTAATAGTCTCTCCAGTCAGACATGCCTCATGTGGGGACCTGGAAGATAGGTGTAACTCTGGATCTATATTGCATTTCAGGTGGTGGCCAAAAAATACCGCAACTTTGATATTCCTAAAGGAATGACAGGCATCTGGAGGTACCTGACAAACGCCTACAGCAGGGACGAGTTCACCAACACCTGTCCCAGCGACAAGGAGGTGGAAATCGCGTACAGCGATGTCGCCAAGAGACTTACCAAGTAGACAGCACTTTCGAGAGAGATGCCTTCCGATCCCCCGAGAATCCGCTTTCCTAACAGACTGCTCCGCCTCCTAAAGTAGAAGTGTATTTTGCATGAACACACAGTTACTCAAGACTAGGAGTAAGGCTAGACAGAGTAGGCCTCTCCAGTACACACTCCTGAGCAGTATTATTCTAAACTCCTCTACCCAGCCCACCTACCCTACCCTGCCCTGCCCATCTGCTGCCCTCCAGTTTGGAGGCACTTCGCCACAAGCGTGTCACCCAAGAGGCAGTTTGCTGTCACTCTGGAGCCCCGACCATCACGTCCCTTCACTGTGTAGATGGCAGAACTTGAGGTGCTATGTTCCACCATTAGAAAAGTCGCCTGCGACATCAGTGGACCCCATGTTGCTGTGTGCATGGTATAGGAACATTTATGTACTGGGGGAGTTGTAATATTGTGTAAGGAGTCTGGAAGGATTACTACTGTGTCAGACGTGCTGTTTCAGAGTAGTCTGTTCTGGAGTGTCTGAGTGAGAAGGCCACTTCTGTAGAGACACTGGTTTCTAGGTAGACATTTAATTTTGACTAAAATGTGTCATTTGTATAAATTGTAACATCCGATAGATACTACATAGAAAATGAAGGACTGAGGGGTTAGGAAGGCATTTTCAAAATGACAAGAGAAGGTTGGGTGGGGTCTCTGTCTATCTTGCCTGCTGTGAGGGTATCACCCAGGCCCACTTATCCATCTACAGCGAGTAGTATGGCGGCCTTCCTTGTAACAGGCTTTTTCTTTTCTCTCTTCGTGGTGCTTGGGATGGAACCCAGGGCTTTGTTTAGGCCTGACAAGGCTCTGCCCCTGAGCTGTGCCAAGCCCACCTCCCTCTGTGTACAAAGCTCCTTTCTTGGGTGACCAACATCTTCCTGTCTTTGAGCAACCAAGGCCAGCATGCGAGCCACCCAGAAGTTAATTAAACCAGGTTCATCGGGAGTTTGCTGAAATGTTAAGCATACTCTGTTCTAGAGAGGGAGTGAAGAAGGGGCCATCTTAAACTCCCGTGAGGCCCAGGCCTCGTGCTCCTGCCCCACCTCCATGTGCATCAGACTGGGTGAGAGGTCCTTCACTTGTCTTGGGATAAATTGTAGTTGTCTTAGTGAGTGTGTATTTCCACAGTTTTGCCTCATGTCAGTCCCCACGCGGAAGGATAGCCTTCTGTGTTCTTCTTGCCTTTGTTTTGAGACAGGATGTTACTCTGAAACCCTGGTTGGCCTGGAACCTGATAGGTGACCAAGCCAGCCTCAAACTCGTGGCAGCCCTCTTGCATTTGCCTCCTGAATTGGAGCTAGGATTCAGCCTGCACCACCACGGCTGGCTTGTTTTCTCATCTCTAAAAACAAAGTCTAAGCTAAAAGTTGTTTGCAGTCTAACAAAGGGGAATGAGCTTTGTAAAACCAGAGGCCCCTCCCGCCCAGACAAAATGGCCTTTCTCAGTAGTACTCCAGAGCCTGCTGTGACTTTGTGTACTGTGCTACATTTTTTTTTAGTGATCTTTTTAAAAACATGTTCAAGAAATGCTCTTTCTTAAAGTCGTCTCACTCCACAGTTCGCTGCTTTAAAGTGGCCATGCTTTCCCCTACGCTGTGCTGACACTTAAAATAAATGCCAGCTTTATGGAACCATTCTGACTCATGGCAGCTCCCTTTGAAAACTTACCAATACTTCACCTAGCACGGGGGTCAGGGAGAGCTTGACAGTGGTCCCCGTGGCTCAGGGAGATGCCGTGGCCACAGCTTTCACCCCATTGCTAATCAGGGTGTGAGCACCCTTTATATGCAAACTGGGTGGTGGTCTGTCTGGTTCCAGTGGGAGGTACCATCTCTTCTCCTTTGAGAAATGCCCCTGCAGTGTCTCCGTGGGTGGGGTGGGGTTGAGCTTTGACGATTCCAGAGAAGAGGTCTCTGTTCTTCTGTGAGGGGCCAAGCGAGGGCTCCTGGGTCAGAGCTGTACTCACAGCAGAGGGTGTGCAGACAGGCCTTAGTGGGTGTGAGGTGCCCACGATTGGGTGTTTATTCTCTTTGGCTTCCTAAATTGCCTCTTGGTTGCTCTTGCCGTCTCTGGATATCCAAGGAAAGTCTGTCTAGGTTTTGGCAAGGGTAGAATTGTTTTCCTTTATAGAGAGACACAGTTTTGTCAAGGAAGTGAAAACGGATTCGAGATTGGCAGATGGACAGAAGCTTTAAAAAGGAAGAGCCCACAGCAAGCACTCTGACCCTGAGCCGAGATCATGGCTTACAGTCTTGAAATGTGAACTGTGATGTCTCCATGCGGCTGATGCAGGCCATGGGCCGACATCTACAGAGTGGCTCCTCCCTCGCTCTTGCTTAGCCTCCGATCTGTATAAGCCCTCCACCTTGGAGCCGGGATTTTGAGTGGAGTCTGCCTATTTTCCAGTGGATACTAAGAAACTATTAAACAGTGGGAAGCCTGGCTGTTTTAAGTACCGTCGCTTCCTTTTTGATATAGATACAGACTTTGAATACAATGCAGTTTCCTCAGTAACATTAGCTTTCGTAGCAGTTTATACCATAAGATGTTCTGACTGGTTTGTACACTAGGTGGGTCAGCTAGTAGAATTTAGGCATTTATACTTTTCCTGAGTTATACTCCCAGAACCTCCTCAGAGTTGCATGTAGATAGCATTTATTTCTGCATATTTAAAAAAAAAAAAACCCATTTAGGAAATATCTACAAAGAAGAAATGAAAAATAGTAATTATTTTTTCATGAAGATTTTGGTCCACACCTCATTGAGTTGTAATGGATTCTCCAGTTTCTTGAGTTGGCAATAATCAACATTTGGTTTGGAGAGCGAGCATGAGAGAGCGTTTGTTAGTGAAACTCACAGACTTCTAAAAGTTCATTGCTACAGTTATCAAAGTGGGGGAAACTAAAATTACCTTATCAAGGAAAAAATATTAAGTCACAAGCCATATACATTTAGCTCCCAAGCCATAATGCCGAACAGCTTTGGAGTATCGTACAGAAAGCTCATTACAAAATGCTTGCGTTTTCTTTTCTCTGGAACATCAACACCAGTGTATTGCTGGCAGCTATTGTATTAAAAAAATAAATATATTTTCACTATCAAAGGATTCTTTTTTTTTTTTTTCTCCTTCATGGACATAACTTGGTATAAAGCTGTTCTGAGACCACTTTTCTGATTCGGTTCAGTACATTTACGAGGAAGGAAGATGGAATGTTTACTAAGTCATAGTTGGTACAGGGAATAATTTAGTGGAAGCCAATACTTATAGCAAAATAGAACAGATTTTAAAGTAGTCATCTTTATGTGTGTGCACACACGTGTGCTCATGCATGTGGGTGTCTGCAGAGAGCAGAAGCAGACATTAGCTTCCTGGAGCTGGACTGGCAGGCTGCCTGGTGTGGTCCTGGACAGGAGCGCTATACAGTTTTAACTGCCCAGCTTGCTCGCTACCAGTAACATCCAGAAAATGCAAGACGAGACCATTCTGTGGGAACCTTGGACAATAAGGAGTTGTCCTCTCACAGCTGACATGGTCTGCTTGTCACAGCTGCTGTTACAGTCATCCCAGCAGCATGGGGAGGCTGGAAGGCGTAGGAATGGGCAGAAGTGAGAAATGGGTGGTGTTTGCAGACATATATGTGCAATCCAAAATAATGTGCAAATTCTTAACAATTCAGCTGAATTTCTACATATACAGCATTAGATACCAAAAGTCAGGGCCTGCAGAGATGGCTCAGCAGTTAAGAGCACTGGTCCAGAGGTCTACTCCCTGCACCCACAGAAGTGGTTCATCTCCATGACTCCAGTCCTATGGGATCTGTCACCCTCTTTCGGCCTCCTTGGGCACCAAGCATGCATGTGATGCACAGATATACAGACAAAACAGCCAGATACATAAAAAGAATTGAAAGATTTCAAAAGTCAGTATAAATGCCATATATTCATACAAAGCAGAGGAGAAGTTAAACTGCTAACATCGCTTTCCTCAGGAGGAAACCTGGCTGATGGAGGGAAAATAAGCAGGAAAAATGGGCTCTATAAGTACCTGTTTCAAGAGAATGTTTTAAGATATAAAACCAGTCCTAAGTTGTTAGCTATGTAAAGTCAAGTCCAGCAAAGCATATATGATTCTTTTGTGGTGGGAACTACCAAGGATTGAAAAGCTGAATAGAAATCTGCCGGCATGGATAGATGTACCATGTTCATAAAAGCAGAATTCCAATCTGTCTCAAATATGTCTTCATGCCAACTTTCCATTGCTTTGGCAAAATATTAGACATAAGCTTACTTGCAAGGTTGTTCTTAGATTTTCAAAGTCACAGTCATGGAAATTCATATGAAACACCAGCCTGGAGGAGGGGGGTGGGGAGTGGGGCGGAGACAGGTGGATTCCAGGGGCTCTCAGGCTTGCTAGTCCAGCAGACACAGCAATCTCCAGGTTAAAGAGACTCTGTCTCAATGAATGAATGAATGAGTGAATGGTGGAGAGGGTAGAAGAGGACCCCAAGAGCTACCCCTTGCCTCCCTTGGTGCATGTGTGGGTGAACACGCATTACCCACGTGCTCACGTGTGGTGAGTAGTCAATGGAATTGTAGCAGAGAATCCCCAATCTAAAGAAAGAACTAGACATCCAAACCCGAGAGGTATTTAGAACCCAAATAGGTGTGATCAGAGAAGAAGCTACCTTATAGATGGTGCAAAAGTGTGTGAGAGTAAAGTGCACAGAAACATCAGAATAGCATTAGAGCTCTCGATGGAAACCTGCCCCGCAAGCCAGGAAACCTGGCATCCATCATCTCAAGTCCTGAAAGTGAAGCACTGCCAGCTGAGATCTCTACATCCAGCAAACTTTGTTCTCTTAAAACTGAGAGAACAAAGAGGACATCGCAGGACAAGCACCGGCGTGAACAGTTCGTGACTGCTGAGCGGGCCTTGCAGAAGACGCTTAAAGAAGCCCTAAACCCCGACTGGGGAAGAAGACAGGAGGCTGAGGAATGCGCCTCATGCCACTGCACGAGCAGGCAGCTAGAAAGGATCTGTGATGGCCAACGCAGTAAGCTAGAAACCCCCAGTGCAAAGGGGAGAAAGAAAGCAGTAAGGCAAACAACCAGAAGAAAAGCAGGAGTACAGCAAATCTTTCCCAATGCCCCTAAATGCAAACACTCTCAATTCTTTACAAGATACAAACTAACTCCGACTGGAAGTCAGATCCGGTCATAGATTTCAGCTGTGCTTTTTTTTTTTTTTTTTTGTCAATTTCCCACAATGTACAATGACCTGTGAATGGAGCCGAGGGCTTGTGTCTCTAGGATGGTCTGGGGTGGGGTATAGGGAGGATCTTCTTCCACTAATTGAATCACAGGGATCTTTTATCGTTGGTTAGATTTATACTTAGGGTTCTGAAGCTATTGTTGAAAAAAATTTTTTTTTCTGATTCCATTCTCGGAAGAGATTCGATTCATTCCCCACCATAACTCCAGTAACATTCTTCACAAAATTATATCAGGCCAGGCAGTGGTGGCGCATGTCTTTAATCCCAGCACTTGGGAGGCAGAGACAGGTGGATTTCTGAGTTCAAGGCCAACCTGGTGTACAGAGTGAGTTCCAGGACAGCCAGGGCTACACAGAGAAACCCTGTCTCCAAAAAACAAACAAACAAACAACTAACAAAAAAAACAACCCCCCCCCAAAAAAATTAGGGTATGTGTGTGTGTATGGAGATACATATCATATTAATATATAGAGAGAGATATATTAGCATATACACACAAAATACCGTAAACATCCAAAATCACTATAAACAGAACAATGTTATATATATCACAATACCTGATCTCAAATTGCTACAGAGCCATAGTAACAAACAGCATGGTACTGGCACAACCTCAGAAATGTAGACCAACGGAATAGAATACAGATAAACTCACATAGCTACTGCTACCTTATAGTTGGCAAAGGTGTCAAAGACATACATGGAGAAAATGTGTGGTATTGGGCAAAGTAGATATTCACATGTAGAAGAACAAAACTAGCCACCTAGCTCTCACCCTGTGCAAAAGTTATTCAAAATAGATCAAGGCCACACTGTAAGGCTTGAGACAAACAGCTAGGGGGAAAACACGTGTAAAACCTAGGCACAGATAATGTCCTAGTTTCATATCCGTTGCTGTGGCAAAATACCCTGCCTAAGAGTGTCTTGGGGGGGGAGGGGCTTATTTGGCTTACAATTCCATGTTATAGGTCATCAAGTGGATGCAGCTCTGCTGCCAGCTTTTTTTACTGAGCCATCTTCCTTCATGCTTTTATGGTTCAGATCTGAGCCTAAGGAATGGTGCCACCCACAGTAGGCTGGGTTAAATGTCCTACAGACATGTCCACAAGCTAACCTGATCTAGACAGTTTCTCACAGAGGCTCTTCCCAAGTGATTCTAGGTTTTAGCAACATGGCTAGACATTTGACATTTAAAAATAACCACCACAGGTGAAGAAAACCTAGGCATAACTCTGGATGTCACAGTAAGAGCAGACGTGGCCTGCATGGTATTAAAAAGCTGCTGCCCAGCAAAAGCAATCACCAGAGTGGAGAGATGCCTGGAGACTGGAAGAAAATCGTGACCGACTACACATCTGGTGGGATTAATGGTTAGAATCTAAAAATCTAGAATCTAGATTCTTCTGGAATTAAAAACGGAACCATCCAGGGCTGGGAATACAGCTTAGTGATAGAGCCCTTGTCTTGCAAGTACAAGGGCCTGGGTTTAATCCTCAGTGAGAGGTGGGGGAAGGATCAAGAAAGACATCGGTCAGAAACAAGGACTCAGGGAGAAACGGGGAATTCAATAAAGAGGGCTAGGGAAGAGTGGAGTGCCCTATTAGCCCACAGTTGTATGTCATTAAAAGGAGATCTGTGACTATCAATCACAAACTCAAAACAACTGTTAGGGGCTGGAGAGATTAAGAGCATTGACTGCTCTTCCAGAGTTCAATTCCCATCAACCACATGGTGGCTCACAACCATCTGTGATGGGATCTGATGCCCTCTTCTGGTGTTTCTGGGAAAAAGAAAAAAAAAAAAAAACCATCCATGAATAAGTGGGCAAATTGAATACAACCCTAAAAGAAGAAAACAGATGACCAATAAATATATGAAAAACCGTTCACCCTCCTTAGCTAACAGGGAGATACAAATTGAAACTATATTGAGAATCTGCTTTTTTCCCAGCCAGAATATGGCTGTTACCAAGAAAACAAATGCCTTCTCGGGCTGGAGAAAGTGCTGAGCAGTTAAGGGCTCTCTCTCTCTCTCTCTCTCTCTCTCTCTCTCTCTCTCTCTCTCTCTCTCTCTCTCTCTCTGTGTGTGTGTCTCGGGGTGGGGGGTGTCAGAATTTGCTTTCGGGCATCACACTAAGAGGCTCACAACTGCCTACAGCTCTAGCAAGGATGTGAGCAAGAGCAGCCCTAATTCAGGGTGGTGGGAATGCAAGCTGGCTCAGCCGCTATGGAAATAAAAACAGAGTTTCTCAAAAAACAAACAAAAACAAAACAAAACAACAACAGCAACAACAAAAAACCGAGTCGGGCGTGGTGCCTTTAATCCCAGTACTCGGGAGGCAGAGGCAGGCAGGCGGATTTCTGAGTTCGAGGCCAGCCTGGTCTACAAAGTGAGTTCCAAGACAGCCAGGGCTATACAGAGAAGCCCTGTCTCCAAAAAAACAAAAACAAAAAAAAAAAAAAAAAAAAAACCAACCAACCAAACAAACAAACAAAAAACTTAAACAAGAGCTGGTACATTACCCACTAGTACGTTACCACTCCGGGTACCTAAAAGCCTCCTAGTCAGCATATCAGAGATGCACCTACATCGGTTTTTATTGTAGTGCTATTGCTAATAGGAAAGCTATAGAGCCAGCCCAGGGGTCCAACAAGAGAGCACTGCATAAAGAAAATGTGGTGTATCCACAATGGAAGTCTTTTCAGCCATACAGAATGAAGTTGCTCTCCACCTTGGAGCCATCTGCTCCAGCCTCTCTCAAGTGTTTATATTGCTTAGCTTTGCTTGCATAAACATCCACTAACTGAAAAGAAGAGGAGACAGAGAGACTAAGAGAGTTGTGTCCTCTACAGGAAGACGGATAAAACCATGACAGATCTCACTGTGTGACTTAACTCAATCTCAGGAAGAGAGACATCGCCTGACTTCTCTCATTTGTGAGCCCTCGATTTTTGTTTAGATGCAGGCACATATGCGCAGATGATATGCAAAGAGAAATGAAACTCTGAGGGTGGGGAGATGACAAAAGAGACTAGGGGGAAGGGAAAGGCCATGGAGGTAGGGTGGTAGGGTTTGGGTATGCTCAAATTTATACACACACACACACATACACACACACACACGCACACACACACACACACACACATATTGGCCTATACACATACACACACATATATGTGTGGCCTATATAAATGGCATATATTTTTATATAATATACATTATATATTGTATATATGGCCTATATAAATGACATACGTATAATATATATATTGTATATATGGCCTATATAAATGGCATGTATATACATACACACATACATATATAGTCTACTTTGGTCAGGTTGATTAAAGTCAGTGGAAGGGGGCAGTGATGAGCAAGGGAGGGCTCTAGAAAGAGCTGGGAGGGTAGATGGGAGAAGGAAAGAATTTAGATATGAAGCAGGAGGGGGGACTATTGGAGAGCAGGAGGGTACAGGGACTACTGTATTCACATCATCTTTACAGCTCTGCTGTCTGCAGCACTCAAATACTAGAGACAGCTCCCACGGCCTTCAGACTAGGGGATAAGCTGGCATGGAGGTCTGTATAATGAGCCCGGAAAAGGCACGAGGTAGTGATAGATGGCACAGTATGGATGAACCAAAGAACTGCTCCGCAGTACAAGCTAGACTCCAATGGTCATTCTGTAGGGTACCCCTTATTCCAAGTGTCCTTACTGGAGTACTGGGGATATAGGACCAGGGAGTTTGTTGGCCAGTCAGTCTAGCAAATACATTGAACTGTATGCTGATCTGTGGAGACAATCTGACCTCTGCATGTGCACGTACTTAGGAGAACACACACAAATACGGGGGTGGGGAGGAGAGAGAGAGAGAGAACGAGAACTATCTAAAGCAGACAACAGCAAAGGTCCAAACCAACTGAAAACCAGGAAAGCCAGACCGGCATGAAAGTCTCATGGGCTCCAGCCTGCACCTGTGTAATGAAGTCCCGGGCAACAGGGCAGGAGCTGCACTTGATGAATAGTGCCCGAGATCTCTCTAAAAACTGAATAAAGGAATCAACCTCAAATCTATGAAACTTCTCTAAAGTCCATGCAGAATAAAAACAAATTCAACACACCTAAACATATCATGGTGAAACTGCCCACCCTTTAAAGCAGTCTGAAGTCGGCCCGAGAAGCGGACGGAGCAGAGCCAGTGAGGGGACCACAGGGAAACCAGGGTGGCCTTGCAACTGGGGGACAGGGCATCTTTAATGAGGGAAGTCTGCCCTATAAATTTCCATAATCCGGGAAGATACCTTCCACTTGGAGGGCAAACGGGCAGAATAGGGCTCTAATTCTTTTGTAAGGCAGAAATGGGGCTTGTGATGGGGATCCCGTGGTGCACTGGTTGCCTGGCAAGCCTGAAGCCCTGGGTTCAATCCTGCTACTGTGTGGATCTGTAACCTCAGCTCTAAGGAGGTAAACACAGGACGGTACGAAGCTCAGGGTCATCTTTGGCTAGATAGTGAGTTCAAAGCCAGCCTGGGATATAATACCCGGTCTCAAAAAAAAAATTTTTTTTGTTGTTGTTGTTCCAAAGAAAAGAGGTGGGGAGAGAAAGAGAGGACAGAGTTAAATAGCAACCAAATAGACCTAACTGATTTATGAGAAATACTACATTCGACAGCTTCAGGGAAGGTTGAAGGGCCCATGGAGCAGAGTCTAGCAAAGCAGAGCAGGTACTCTGGTCTGTAATTCAGTCCCTAGGACAATCCCCTCTCAGGCACCACTGCCAAGCTTCCTGGCCACACACTGCCATTTCAACACCTTCATTTAACAAACGTGTGAATAGTACATTAGCAACTATTCTGAATGCCATACCATATTAGAGCTCTTTTATGGTCCTTATATAGAAAGTTCCCATTTCTGGATAAGGAAACTCAACCCCAGGGGTGTAAGACATTTGTTTGGTACACAGCTAGGAAACCACAGTTCCGAAGATGGACTGTAGCGGCATGAAGTCTGTAATCTTTAGAAGCCTGACTCCTTTTCTCATTAAGGTTGGCAACCAAACTAATTAGATTGTCAGGAAAACTGAGGCCCGTCTAGGGCGCACCCGACACTGGGTTTGTTCTCTGGGGGCACGTCTCTGGCAACAAACACAAGTTAAGAAGCCCAGACAAGTTGTGCACACCTGCTTTAATACTTCGTGGCAAGAGGCCAGGTGGACCCTGCTCTGAAAGCCTTGGCTGTCACCAGACGGGCGAAGGCTTTCTCCAAACAGCCGGCAGAGGGCGCAGGCGACCCTCTCTCAGGCGCCACTTCTGCAAACCGCGCGGGGCCAGCTGCAGGACGCCGGCAGTTTGGGGAGTTGTCAGTTCAGATCCGCAGCGTCGCCGGCTTCCTTCCTCTTTATCAGATCTGTCAGGGCCGCGGCGTGTCGTGAAGGCACCTCCGGCCTCCTTCCCTCCTTCCTGTGGCGAACGGACGCAGCCATCTAGCGAGCGAGCGACACTTCGCACCCTGACACTTCGCACCCCGGGGGCCAGGCGGGGCAGGGGGAGGAGCGACACCTGCTGCAAGATCGGTTCACGCGTGGGCCCTTTGCGCCTCTGCACCCTCTTCTCGCCTGTGCCCGGCACACTGCCAGGTTTGCGTGGCAGCTAGGTCGAGGTGGAGAGAAGGCGCTGCTGCCATCTTTCTAGGGGTCCCTGGACCCCGGTGGCTCCCAGCACGGTGCATGCATGGCTGTGGCCTGAGCCATACTGAGCGGTAGGTAGGTGCCACCTAAAAGAAAGAGGTGACAGTGCACGAAATATCTCTAAAGATCGGTGACATTATCTTCATAAAAAGTATCTTAGGGTCTAATAGAACGTGTCACTAGGTCTGCACTCAGAAGGGCCATTGGAGAGGAGGAAGGAGGAGTGGGGGAGGGGTGGAGTATCTTGAAGCACCTAGGACAACAGTCCTAAGCAAGAGTCCCCTTACTCTCTGACTCCCTCCCTAAACAAGAGCAAACTATTTGTAAATAAGACCGGCCCCAAACTCACAGAGATCCTCCTGCCTCTGTCTCCTGAGTGCTGGAATTAAAGGCATGTGTCACCATGCCAGGCTAGAGCAAACTATTTTCATTCAACTAGCTTTAACAGAAAAGTAACCTGCTTCCTCCCTTCCTTCTTTCCTCCCTCCCTCTCCCTCTTTTTCTCCCTCTTTTTTTTTTCTCCCTCTGTTCCCTCCTCCATTCCTCCTTTAGTGCCTAGTTAGATGCTGTCATCTCCCATGTTAGCAGGGGCTGGCCAGATTGACTTTTGGCCCAGCAGTGGGGCAGCCCAGATCTTACCAAGGGGATATTCAGCAGTCTCTCCGGGGATGCTAGGAGAGTCCAGCGGTCCCAGGGACACCTGCTGCGCTGCGTGCTCTGGCTCAGTGGGGTGTGGAAGAGGCTGGTCCTGTTCAGTCCGACAGGGATTTTAGGTCTGGGGAAAGCAGGAGGATTAGAGGAGGCTTGGGACACCTGAATCCCAGCACTTGGAGGTTGGGGGGAGAATTGGGAGGTCAATGCTGGGCAGTGGTGGCTCATGCCTTTAATCCCAGCACTTGGGAGGCAGAGGCAGGCGGATTTCTGAGTTCCAGGACAGCCTGGTCTACAGAGTGAGTTCCAGGACAGCCAGGGCTATACAGAGAAACCCTGTCTCAAAGAAACCAAAAAACAAAAACCAAAAACCAAAAACCAAAAAAAAAAAAAAAAAAAAAAAAAAAAAGCCCGAATTGGGAGGTCAGCCTCTGTTGGGCAGAAACTCCTTCAAAGCATCCAAACAATTTTGCCCCAGGCTGGGGAGATGACACAGTGGATAAAGTGCTAACAAATGGATCTGGGTAGACATGGCAACCCTGGGGAGGTGAAGACTGAGGTCTCTGGGTAAGCTGGCTAGATGACACTAGCCCTCCATCGTTAAGCCCAGGGTTTAATTGACAGAGCCTACTTTTATGAACAAGATGGAGGACAATGGAGGCAGATCTATCAACCTTGGGACGTCACAGACACGCCTACAGCCTACATATGCCCACTCGTACAGATGAGAACACACACACCCCATGACCTCACACCACATCTGTATGCTAACAGAAAAATGTTTTGCCTCCTCTTTAAAAGTTAAAAAACAAACAAACAAACAAACAAACCAAACCAAACCAAACCTGCTCCCTATTCCTACAGATCCTTCTGGGACTCAGGGGTCCCTGCAGGAACCTCGAGGTCACCTGTTTTGCAGTTTTGATCGGGAAATGTGAATAACTGTAAACACAGACCATCCCAAGTTCCCAGCCCGGGATCAGTTTTGCCACTGCCACTGGCAGTTGGTTTTTGAAGGGAAAATCCAGCAGGGCTCTGCCGTCACATTTGAACTTGACATTCTACACCTGCTTTTCCTTATCTGATGTCAAGTAGAAATCAATCATGACAGCAGGAAGCTGGATTGTCTCCAGCGTCTGTGTGACAAGGATGGCCAAGGCCGGAGTTCCTTGCCAGAGAGGGACTGCAGGGGGTTAGTGCTGATCTGGTACAAACCCTCGAGGCTCAATGGGGGCAGGATGGGGGTGGGGTGGGTGGATGGGGGCCGTAGCTATGGGGCCACACCTGTATCTTTATCCTCTCCTGCCAGATTTTACGGGTCTCTCCAGCTCTGGGGTAGCACAATGCCACTCGCCAGGCGCCAGGCCACAGGCAATCCTTGACACCCAGTGTCCATTTCAGGTTAAAACACATCTGTATGGGGCAGCCTGATGCTTTCCCAGTATCAGTGTCGTGGCTAGATGTGACTAAACAGAGACATTGGGTTTTTCTGTCTTCCACAAGCATCGGGAATAGCAAGGGAGAGCAATGTAAATAGAGACAGGCAGGCAGTGCAAGCCAGGCTTGAGGCTGATTCACGAACGCGCCGCTACGGACACCCTCACAGACATTTACCCAACCAACCTCAACTGACCCATGAAGGAACTTTGCAGAGAGAAAAAGACAAAGGGTGAAGAAGAAAGAGTACCGCTGTTTTGTTTTATTTGTTTTGTTTTATTTTATTTTTATTGCTTAGGCGATGACGAAAGTCTTTCTGCTCACTGAGAATGTTTGGAAAGCACCGGAAGCAAGAGGCTTGGCAGCAGCCCCACCCCCACCCTCACCCCTACCCCCCACCCTGAGTTGCGACTGGCCCTCGGGGACAGCCTACTGCGGTGTGTCTCCAGCCTGTTGACTAGGGGTTTCTTTTCCTGTGAGGGCGGCAGGGCTTTATTCTCTGTCACTAGTCGACTATGTTGCAAGTATCTCCGCGTCATCTGGAACTCTAGATTTTGGTCAGATCCCCTCCCTGCTCGCCTGTCCCACGATGAGCAGGGCTCGGTTGTTTCCAGCTCTCATGGTGACACATTTAGTCACAGCCGGAGGGTGATGTCGTTGAGCACGCATCTGGGGCTGTACTCCGTGTATGGAGTGCAGAGGAAATATGCAGAAATGGGAAATGAAAGTGTGAGAGTATGTGGGGGGGGGGGCATTGGCTGGGGCGGGGAGTGTTCCACCAGCATAGCCTTAGGAAACAGATTAAGAAATGTGAACCACCTTTAATCCCAGCAGGCAGAGGCAGGCAGATCTCTGAGTGTGAGCACAGAGAAACAGTCTCAAAACAAACAAACAAACAAACAAACAAACAAACAACCCAAAACCCCCAATAAACAAACAGACAAAAATAAAAAAGAAAGACAGACAAAGAGAGGAAAAATGTGAACAAAATGGAGCTGTTTTAAGGCTTTTGATAGGTACTATGGGGGTGGGGTGGGGGTGGGGGTGGGGGTGTGTCTTGCTCCATTCCATTGCTCTCAGCTTCAATGGAAACCACGCTCCTGCGGCTGAGCAATGTCCACAGGCCCAGCCATTTTTTTTTTAACTTTCCATTGTTTCTTGGCTAGTATCTTATCCACTGGCATCTTGTTTTCGACTAACTTTCTTGTGTTCTTTCTAAGTTAATGACTTGAGAGAGTTTGTTTTTTTTTTTTTTTTAATTCTTATCAGTATTGCGTGTGCGAGCACACACTCCAGCACACGTGTGGCAGTCAGGAGACAACTTTTGGGAGTCTTTTCTTCTTCTTCTTCTTCTTCTTCTTCTTCTTCTTCTTCTTCTTCTTCTTCTTCTTCTTCTTCTTCTTCTATAAGTTCCAGTGACCAAACTGGAGTCTTCAGGCTTTGACAAGTGTGACAAGTAGCTTGATGTATGTCACCAGCCCTGGTTCTAGTGTTCTCTTTGTGGTATGTGTTTTTCTTTAGTTTTGCTTGTTTTAATTCTCTCTCTCTCTCTCTCTCTCTCTCTCTCTCTCTCTCTCTCTGTGTGTGTGTGCGCACATGCATGTGTGTTGCTGTGGATCAAACGTGGGGTCTCACATATGCTAGACAGGCCCCGTCTTCTGAAGCTGCATCCCCAAACTTGTGGAGCGTTTTTATTTTTGCAGTGCAGTTCTGTGGTTTCTTCCACAGATTTGAAGCTTCGAGAACCCTCTACCTGTTTGGGTCAGGAGGACCAGAAGTGCTTAGGTGAGGAAACTGAGGGACTTGCCTTGCAGGTGCACGGTGGACTCGACTGGTACTTGGGACACCACCGGGGACAGCTCTTCAGCCCAGTCTGTGGCATCGCAGTAGAGAGAGGCTACTGAGGACTGTGGGCAAGGCGACCATAATCATGGAGGGGCTGCCAGTCAGTCAGTGTTCTTGCTATGACAGCTGACGGCTGCGGCGCTGGACTCCCAGCAGAAGCCACGTGGCACAGCTGCGGCGCGCTGGACTCCCAGCAGAAGCCACGTGGCACCGACTGTGGGGAGCGGAGGTTTTGGCTCCAGGCCAGTTAATCATCCTCTCCACTGTAGCACAGCTTGCGGGATTCCAGGTTGATGCTCTGCAGGGCTCCTGACCCAAGGGCACCAGGAAGAATCCCCAGGTCCACAGTCCCCTATTCTCCCTCTACAACTGTGCGCTGCCGGTCAGGCCGCCATCTTCCTCCCCTCTGCCTGGTGTGGCTGCACTCTAGGCCAGGCTGGACCATGAGGCTAGAACCGCTCTGCCTTCTTGCTCAGTGAATCAGGCAAGTCTTCATAGGGAGTCTCTGTGAAGGATGCTCCGGGCAGCAGCCTTGTTAGGGAGTAAAAATTTGACTCCTTTGAGGGCTGTGTTTTGCTTTCTAGATAGACACCCTGAAGAAATTGTGTTATATACCTTGGCCGTATTTTCATCTTTTGCAAGGCATTAGGATACTTCTTTTTTTTTTTTAAATATAATTTATTTTTATTTTATATGCATTGATGTTGTGTCTGTATGTATGTCTGTGTGAAGGTGTCAGAAGCCCTGGAACTGGAATTACAGACAGTTGTGAGTTGCCATGTGCGTGCTGGGAATTGAACCCATGTCCTCTGGAAGAGCAGCCAGTGCTCTTAGCCACTGAGCCATCTCTCCAGCCCCTAAAGTGATGCTCCTTAAATGATAAGCTTAACAATTTTAAGTTACTCAGAAAGCCTAGCTCCTAATACAAGCATTCTTTTCCCATCTTGTGTGCACGCAAGCTTTTCTCACCCCGCCTACCCCGGTGCACATGTGTGTGTGTGTGTCTGCGTCCGGCCATATATATCCACATTTTACACAACGAGTGGGAGATAATTGTTTTAGAACGTTTTTAAAAATAGAACCACACATTTTTAGTGACATAAACAATCTTCAAAACATTTTAAAATTTTCATTGAGATCCACTGTTGCCTGAAAGACGGCTGGTACAAGTGCACAGGAGAAGTTTTGCAAACTAAGAGGGGCTGGGGCTGTAGAGATGGCTTGGCAGTTAAGAGTACTGGCTGCTCTTCCGGAGGACCCGCGTTCCATTCCCAGTGGCTCACGACCATCTGTAACTCCTGTTCCAGGAGAGCCCGCTCCCTCTCTGACTTCTGAGGGTCCCACACACATGTGATAGACAGATGTGCCAGTGTGTAAAACAGCCATAGATGTTGACGTTAGGTCTGGCTCTCCCTCTCAGCTCCATGTTACCAGAAATAAAGACACAGGCTCAAAATATATTTACAAATACCTCGGTCATATAGTTAGGGTTCTCTCTGACTACATCATAACTTAAATTATCCCATTTATTCTAATCTACATCCTGCCACACGGTTGGTTACCTGTGCTCAGGTACTATGTGTCTGTCTCCTCACATCTTCCAGGGCCCATCTTCCTGCCTTGGCTCTATTCGAGAATCCCTTCTCTCTCCTGGAGCCAATACCACCCCCCTTCTCTTTTCTTTTTTTTAAACTTTTTTTTAATTAGATATTTTCTTTATTTACATTTCAAATGTTATCCCCTTTCCTAGTTTCCCCTCTGAAAATCCCCTAACCCCTCCCCCTGCTCACCAGCCCAGTCCCACTCCCTGGCCCTGGCATTCCCCTATACTGGGGCACAGAGCCTTCACAGGACCAAGGCCTCTCCTCTCATTGATGATAGGCCATCCTCTGTGACATACGCAGCTAGAGCCATGTGTCCCACCATGTGATTTCTTTGGTTGGCGGTTTAGTCCCAGGGAGCTCTGGGGGTATTGGTTAGTTCATATTGTTGTTCCCCCTATACCACCCCCCTTTTCAAGGTGTGGTCTCTCTGTATCCCCCTGGCTGTCCTGGAACTAGCTCTGTAGACCAGGCTGGCCTCGAATTCAGAAATCTGCCTGCCTCTGTCTCCCAAGTGCTGGCATTAAAGGCGTGCGCCACCACTGCCTGGCTGAGGTACTCGTTTCTGGGCCACTGAGTTAACTCCATTTAGGAGGCTTCATCAGGAAGTGGCATCACCAGCAGCCTGGCCGGTGTTGGCACCGCTATTTACCTTTTGTAGACAATGCCCTTTTATAATCTTTCCCATCGGGTTACTGGAATAGAAATCCTTTGCTGTGGAAGTTGATGCTGACACAGACACCTTTCTGCACATGGCTTCCTCTTTCTAGATTCTTCTCAGCAGCCCATCCTTGCCAAAGGACTCCCAGAGTCAGCAGGGTTTTTCACATTCATGGTTATTGTTTCCAAGAGAAGAAAGCCAATGGTGGGCACTTTTTACTGTTTCTGTATTAGGCACTAATGTTGCCAGTCTAGCCAACGTGCACAGAACATAAATCAGGCCTCAGTCCTGAAGAAAAGGCAAACGAGGCTAAGAGGGTGGCTCTGTCGTTAACGGCAGGCATGTGCTGCTCTTGCAGAGGAACTGGGTTTGGTTCCCAGAACCCACAGTGCTGGCTCACAACCGTCTATAACTCCAACTCAGGGCATCTAGTGACCTCTTCTAGCTTCTGAAGGATTCTGCTGTCATGTGCACAGACATACACAGATATACATTCACACGCAGATAACACATGCACACGTACACACACAGATACACATAGAGATACACACATGTATACACAGAGACACACATACATAGATACACAGAGAGACAGACATAGAGATACACACACACATACACACACACACACATATACACACATACACACATATACACAGATTTGCACACCGAGATATACATGCACACATATACACAGATACACACATATACACAGAGATGCATACAGAGACACACATGCAGATACACACACACACACACACACACACACACACACACACACAATCAAAAATCAAATGTTTTAGCCGGGTGGTGGTGGTGCACGCCTTTAATTCCAGCACTTGGGAGGCAGAGGCAGGCAGATTTCTGAGTTCGAGGCCAGCCTGGTCTACAAAGTGAGTTCCAGGGCAGCCAGGGCTACACAGAGAAACCCTGTTTCGAAAAAAACCAAAAAAACCAAACAAAACAAAACAAAAAAACAAACAAACAAACAAAAATCAAATGTTTTGTTCTGTTTTTTTTTTTTTTTTTTTTTTTTTTTTGAGTTTTTCCGTGTAGCCCTGGCTGTCCTGAAACTTGCTCTGTAGACCAGACTGGCCTTGAACTCAGAGATTTGTCTGCCTCTGCATCCCCAGTGCTGGGGTTAATGGGATGTGCCACCAATGCCTGGCCTCACATAAATCTTTAAAAACGAAATGAGAAAGACAAATGACAGGTGTCAACAACCATTCAGGGGTGTTGTTCCTTGATGGCTGAAGGGGCGTCTCTGTCATGAGGAACCAGACCCTATTCTTCAGAGTTCTTCAATGACTGGTTCTCTGCATGTTTTGAAATTGCATTTCCTACAGGGATAAGAGGGAGCAGGATGGTCCTGGCTTCCATTTTAGCTCTGCAATGCACTGACTGAGTGAACATGGCAAGGTGCCCCACCTGCATGCCTCAGTATCCCCACTGGAGCAGAGCACCAGACTCTACATGAGTGGAAACAGTGGATGGGGTCTCTGCCATCTCATCTGCCCATGGTGGGCACCAGCGAGGGTGGTCCCTTCTCGTTTTCCTGTTTCCTTTTCCGAGTTTACAAGCTCGGCGCCTTTGACACTCGATGGCTGAAAGACTTCTCGACGCTATGTCCCCAGGGAGGAAAGAAGAAAACCCACCACAGTGTTTCCCTCCCCCTCTAATTATATAAAAGCAATGCATATTTGCTGTAGAGAAAAATCTGGAAGCTGTGGGAAAGTACTAAGGAGGAAATAAAAATTACCCGCAATTTCACGCCCCAGATCTGCCACTGTTCATGTGTGGGCGTGTCTCCTCCCGGGTGTTGGGGCCAGGTCTTATTTTGAGAATTCTAAGATGTGGTTCCAGGGCACTGTGACAACTCTGGGCCCGACACTACTAGAGATTGGGGGAGGGGAGGGCAACCTCACTTTTTGTGCATGTGTGGAAGCAGACAGGATTTCAAGACTCAACTTCAAGTCACAAGCCTGAGCGGGCAGAGCCGTCCTTCATCCTCCGCAGCCCCACCAGCCACTGCTACCAGCTCAGACCCATGGCCCTCAACTGTCTCTGGGCTTCAGTGGCCAGGGCTAATGTGTGGTGTGGGAAGTGTCCATAGCAGGGAAAGCGCTTGGGTCTTCTGGGATTGTGTGAGCACACACCTGTGTTCCTTCTTCTGAGAAGATGAGAAGACTCCTGCCATCTCTAGTCACATCAGCACCGGCTGAGTTAACATGGACAAGCAAGCTATGGAGGGAGCTGTCTGTCTCACCCAGCCCCTCACCTCTGAGTCAGTGTCCTCACTGTATCATGCTGTTCTCCACCCTGGGACAAGGACCTTATAGACACCTGGCTTTCACCGCTGCGTTTAGAGGTTTCAGCCTGTGGTCCACTGGCCATGGTGCTTTGGGACCTGTCCATCGTGGTGGCTGCTGACGCACAGGGTATGACTGCTCACCTTATAGCTAGGATGGTAGCAATTGGGGTCCCATAGCCCCCTTCAAAGTCAAGTTCCTGGAGGCTGAAGACCTCCCTCCCAGCTCCATGTAAAACCTCACGTTTTCCATCTCCCTCCTCCATGCTAAGGATACCTTTCCCAGTCCCCGAAGGTATCCTTAGTCCCAGACTTGGAAGGTGCAGATTTTGGGAGCGGCCTCTTTCCTCTTCCCGTGATCTCAGGCAGCTGTCATTTGCTTTTGGGGTTGTAAGTTTTCCATCTGGAAAATGGGGTTCTCACATGTCCGGTAAACAGTCACATCTGTGCAGGTCGAGGAGAAAGCAGGAGGGATGATGCTGTGTGCATGTGTGTGTGTGCATGTGCTCCATGTATGTGTCATGCGTATATGGGTACATATGTGTGTGCACATAGGTGTGTGTGCACTTTGTGAGCGTGCACGTGGAAGCCAGAGGTTGTCGCTGGGGATCTCTTACAATTACTTTCCACCTTACTTTCTGTCTCGTTTTTATTTTTTCACATCTTTGTTTCATGTTTGTGGATGTGGGTGGGTACCGATGTGACACAGCTTGCTGTCAGAAGACAATGAATTCCCTCCTTCCATTAGAAAGGTCCCAGGACTGGACATGGGTAATCAGGATTGTCCCAGTCACTAGCTCTCCACATTGGTTTGAGACCAATTGGATTGGTTTGAGTTTTTTACCGAGTCACCTGGCTGGCTGCTGAGCTCTGGGGATCCCCAGGGCTGACACCACAGGTACCACTAAGCCTGGCTTCTTAGGTGGCTTCTGGGTGTCAGGCTCCAGGCCTCTCGCTCGTGCAGCAAGCTCGCTTTTTGTGGACTGAGACATCTGTCCAGAAACACCGTGGACCTTTGTGCAGCTGCGAGAGAATGAAAAGGTGAACAAAAGAGATGGAAATGAAGCGTTTGCAGGGAGATGCACAGGACCAGAATCATAGAATTCCCAGAGAAATAAGTCATACTCAGAAAGACAAGTGCCACGTGATTCTCTCAAATGCTCATCCTAGACTTAAAATTACATGTGAATGTGTGTGCACATATATGTGCATGTGTTTACATGGAACTAGAAAGGGGACCATGGGAAGAGGAGAAAGAGGTCTTAAGGGAGGGATGGAACAGAGCTTATAGGAACGAGAAGAGAGGACTGTCTGGGGGAAGGAAGGGAGCCAGCCAGAGGGTGCAGAGCAACGGGGAGGGCTGTGGGGGAGGGGACAGACGGAGAACAAACACATGTATAACAAACATATGTGTGAAGACGTTCTAACCCATTACTCTGTATGTTAATCTAAACTTTAAAACACCCCTGGGTCCACTCCCAGTCTTCCAACAAGCAGTGACTCCAGTGACCAGCTTGGAAGATGATTCAACTGACCGCTGTGACCTATGGCATTGGATGTGAATGGAGTTACCCACTATCCTCCTGGTACTGGAGTCTGATGGAATCTTCTGGAATCTCAGCCTCCCAGAATCTTTCCTTATTTGTGACTTTGCCAGAGTCGGGTACCTTAGCTCAACATTGCTGTGAGGCATGATGTCACCTCAAGGCCCCTCAGCACAGGGGGTGTGACAAGAGTGGAGATCCAGCCAATGGGGACTGTTATTGATATTTTCTTTGTGGTGGTCTGAATGAGAATGGCCGTCGTAGGCTCATGTTAGAAAAGTTGGTTTTCAGTTGGTGGAACTAATTGGGAAGGATTAGGAGGTGTGGCCTTCCTGGAGGAGGTGTGTCTCTGGGGCAGGGTTTGAGGTTTCAAATGACTTATACCATTCTGCCTTCTGTTTGCTGATAGAGATGTGAGATCTCAGCTGTACCTGCAGCCAAGCCTTTGCTCACCATCACAGACTCTCACCCTCTGGAACTGTAAGTTCAACTATTTGCTTTCTTTTATAAGCTGCCTTGCTCTTAGGGTTTTATCACAGCAATAGAAAAGTAACGGAAACAGTCCTTGTCCCGAGTTCTTCAGTCGTGGGTCATACACTTAGGTGGAAGAGACCCTAGGGAATCAAAGAATCCATCCGTACGTCCTGTGACCCATCCCTTCCACTTCACCCCTGCTGGCCGTGTCCTGCCCCTCATCTTCTTTACTGTGCACCCCTACCCCCTACTCCTCACAACCACTTACGTTATCTGTGGCGGCAAACAGAGAGAGTGCACTGGGAATGGCTTGTCGCTTTTAAACTTTGAAGTCCACCTCCAGTGACATACTTCCTCCAGCAAGGCCACACTTCCTAAACATACTAAACAATGCCACGAATTGGGGACCAAATATTTGAACATCTGAGCCTTGGGGACATACTTGTTCAGACCACTGCAACTGTGGAGGTTTCCTGCTGCACTTCCTGTGGCCACGGCAGACTTGTCCACAAGCTGCCTGCTAGTAGAGGGTTGGATGCCCTCTGCTTTCCAGCCAACTGCCTGCTGAGAGCTGTGGAGTTCTTTTGGGGCTTCCCTTTCAAAGAGACTGTATCATCAACCTTGACTCTGCATGGGGATATCACTAAGTGGTGGTCCCCCCAATGTAGGCTAGCTAGACCTTAGCTGCCTGAGCATAGCTTTGTTGTCCTTTGACAAGACACACCCAGAGGCCCATCTTGAGCCAGTCTCAGCAAGCACTGAGGACCCTGTTCCTGGATGTGCCAGGGGACAGAATCCCAGGCAGGGGCGGAAGCCCGGAAGTTCCAGACTATCTGTACCCCTTGCTTGTTGGCTGACCCTGAGACAGTTCCTTCCTTCCGTTTTCTCACTCATAAATGGGGGTGTGGGGTGGAGGTTGTTTGCTCCAAGGCTCTTGGAGGCTTTGCTAGGCATGCATGTGGATACCAGTCTGCAAAGCTGTGGGGCTAGGGACCATATCCAGTACTCTGGATAGTTCTTGCTACCTCTCTGCTGCTCTTCCATCCTTTGGAAAGGAAAGTGTCTGTTGCTGGGTCTTTGGCAGCCTAGGTGGGGCTGGTTTGTCTTCTGCCCATCCCAGGGAAGCCTCCATCCACACAGAAGGACATAGTGATGCCCTTGCCTAAGCCCAGAGACTCAGGTTCATAAAGAATCTTCCAGATCAACCTGGCATCCACAACGTCAGGAGGGGCTGGTATCCTTCTTGATCCAAACAAAACAGAAGGACTTTGTCGTTGCTTTTGGATTTTTTTTTTGAAACAGGGTTTCTCCGTGTAGCCCTGGCTGTCTTGGACCTCACTCTGTAGACCAGGCTGTCCTCGAACTTCGAGATCCACCTGATTCTGCCTCCCAAGTGATGCAATTAAAGGTGTGGACCACCACTGCCCTCCCAGAAGCACTCTTGTCTCTGGATGGACAAAAGGACCTAATTTAGGGTGTTAGTTACACAGGCTATAGGGGAGCTTAGACCAATGAGACAAGGAGACAGTGAGATGAGTCACTGGGAGAGCGGCTACCATCCGGAGGATGGAAGGACCAGTAGAATTGATGGTGATCCATAGTCTTGGCCACTGGGGCCACCAGAGGCTGAGGGGATGGGAGCTGGGACACAGAGGAGATTTGGCTGCCACTGGGGACCTGTTGGGGCAGGAGAGAAGCAGGACACTCCAGCTTCTCTCCCCATGCCCTTCCTTAGCTCCTTGCCTTGGCAGAAACCCTTGGAAAGCAGCTGACAGCAAGGCTGGGAAAGGCAGTGTTCAGGCCAATCCCCCTGGGCACAGAAGCGCATAACCAAGGCTGGAGTCTAGCTCTGTCGTGGTGATTTCCACTTAAACTTAGGACATTGGGAAATTCACTCTCCCAACTCCACAGGCAGCAGCCAGAGTGCGTCAGTACAGGCCAGGCCAGTAGAGCCTGAGCATTTGGCTATAGTGATCGGTAAGCGTGGACCTCTATTCAGTCCCATCCTAAAGCCAGTTGGGCTTGCCTTTGAAGCAGAAGGTTGTCCCCAGCCAGCAATGCCTGCTTTCCTATACTCTGCTAACCTTTCCCCATCAAAGGCGGTGTGACAGTACCCTATGTTGTTCCACAGCACCGGGTTTCCTCTCTACTGAGCACGATGTTGCCTTCAGTGTGAATTTCCCTGTCTATAGCATTTGATGTGCTGGGTATGGACAGCACTCAGGGAACTTGATCTTGTCTCCCCACACTTGTGCCAACGGAGGCACCCACAGTATGTGGGGCTGCTGAGCACTGTGTAGATGTCATCTTCTGGAATTCTCTGAGAACCCAGCAGCAGATGTTATCATCCACACTGTCCAGAGAGTGCAGAGGTGGCGTGGCTAGTGAGGCGGGCTCTCAGGCAGGAGTCTGCCTGGGAAGGCTCACTCCATCTGGTTTCACTCCTGCCCAGCTGGGCAGCAGGGTAAGGTCCCATGAGCCATTTCAGCTGTGGGAGCCTGGTTCCTATGTCTTCAGGTCTACGTCAGCCCCTGGCAGACAGGAGTCATTCCCATAGCCACTTCTCCATTCTGAGTGAGCAAGACGCCAGGCCAGGATGGCAGATCTGACCACAGGACAGATGTTCCCACATGTGGAAGTGAGCACAAGTCTGCCACACTGTTCTCAGGGTGTCTCCTACCTCGGCTGTGGGTGACATGGCCAGTTACTGTCTGGTTGTTCCTTCTGCATCCATGTCACATGATCTTTAGGCCCCTTCTACACTGGTGGGGCACTTTTTCATTTGTCTGGTCCTTTGAAGGGAGATTTAGGGCCATGACGACCCTACTAATAGCTGCCTCTCTAAAGCACGTGATCAACAATCCTGCATGGAGTGTTTCTCAACGTCTATGCCATAGCCATGTAGGGTAGAGAGCAATTTTATTCCAGTTTTGGAAGTAGGGGAACCAAAGTAACTGATTTGCTTTAAGTCACAACACTACCCACCTAGAACCCCATCTCTCAGTTTTAACTCCTGGATCAGTGTTTTACCATCTCTCGAGAGCACCAAGAAGCCTTAAAAAAAGGACTTATGATTCTATTTTAGCAAGAGGTCTATGACATCATTCAAAGTAGACACATTTCTATTTTACACACCCTCGGGAATAAAAATGCCACCAATAAAATTGTAATACTTTATATCACTTAGAACTTTTTATTCTGTCCTTTAGTGTTATTTTAGGTCTATAGACGTCATGTGTGCGTACACCTGTTTGTGTCTTTGTGTCTGTGTCTATGTGTATGCACGCATGCCTGTGTGTTTACACCATGGGAATTGGCAGACATCACAACTCACGGCTTCTGACCTCTGGCATACCTGTTCATTCATCACAGAGTGTATGTAACTCCTACCGTGTTCAGAGAGAGCTGTGGGGTCACAGCAGACAGATGGAGCTCCACAGCCCATCTCTACCTACGAAGCTTCTGTTGGTGCTGTTTCTTGTTTTATTCTTCGTGCGCTTGTTTTTGTTTTGTTTTGTTTTTTTTGTTTGTGACACAGTCTCATGTAGCCCAGGCTGGCCTCGAACGCCTGATTCTCTGGTCTCTTCCTCCCAAGGGCTGGAATTGCAGGCGTGAGTCACCAAGCTGAACTTGGAAGCGGGGGTTCTTTTCTCAGTGTTCTCAGATGGCAAAGAGCCGCTGGCACAGGTCGTGCCATTGTGTGGCCAGTGTCTGCGACTCCCCAGCAAGGAATGCTGCTGAGCCCGCATGCTTCATCACCTCCTCCACCCTTGCCCACAACGGTTGGGTTTTAGGACTTGAAAGAACACTCCCCCATTGTCTCTGAGGGTGCTCCCAAGCCACAGAGTCCCCTGCAAATGCGACGTTCAGCATCGGCAGGCAACAAGAGAGTCTTGCCAGCAGCTGCGGTGGAGACACACCCAATTCCAGAAATATTAAAACAGGACAAACCCAGCCACTCAGAGATGCCCAAACACAGCATCTCCCCCCACTGGGACCACTGTGTTTGGCAAACAGGGATTGGAGCCCTTGAGAATCAGCACATTTTAAAGACTTGAGCCTCCCAAAGAAGCCAGGTCCTGGTCCTCCTGGCCATCAACTTCCCTGGTCTCTCCACCCCTCCAACAACTGAGATGGACCAGTCTGTGCTGCCACCTTGGTTCGTAGCAAGAAGTTAGGGGTGATTCATGCTCTCCCCCACATTGGGCAGCTGTCTTCTGGGGACTGCACAAGGCTCTTGGTGTGCAGCTATGACACCCTTTGCAATGTTTGCTTCAGGCCAGAGGTGCCCTCACTAGCTGGAAGTTCTTACAACTGGGTTTGAATTCCAAATTCTGTCCCCAAAGCCAAGTAAGTATGTTTCAGACAGAGTAAGAGCCAGGCAATGTTTGAAGCATTGAATGAAAGGCCAAGAACAAGGCTCCTTCCATGTGCAAAGGAGGCCTGGGGAGGGCCACTTTCTGTACTTGTGACTGCTAGTTCTGGAAGCCACTGATAGAACATGGCCTTGAACAAGCTCCACAGGACTCACTGTGGGAATCTTTAGTTGTCTTTAGTATTTCACACAGGGTCTATTCATGTTACTCAGGTAGGCCTCAAACTCATGATCCTCTTGCCTTTACCTTCCTAGGGCTGCAGTTACAGGTATGAGCCACCATGCCAGCTAGGACTATTTATAGATGACCCCTTTGGGGAGCTCAGAATCATGTCTTCTGTAGCTTGGTTCAGACTGGCCTATCTTGATTGCACCTGCTGTGATGCAGGCCAGGTTCCCAGGTTGAGTGGTACCCTAGTTTCATTTCTATGGCTGTGATAAAATACCCTGACAAAAAGCAGCTTAGGGTTTATTTCAGTTTACAGATCCCTAATACAGTCTGTCATTGTGGGGAAGTCAAGTCAGGAATGTTAAACAGCTGGGCACATCTTGACTAGTCAAGAGCCAAGAGTAATGAATGCATGCGTGTTCACTTGCTTGCTGGTGCTCAGTCTGATTTCTTCACTCTTATATAGGTCAGGACCCCCTGGAGTAGGGAATGGTGCCACCCACAATGGGCTGGGTAGGTCAGGACCCCCTGCAGTAGGGAATGGTGCCACCCACATGGGCTGGGTAGGTCAGGACCCCCTGCAGTAGGGAATGGTGCCACCCACAATGGGCTGGGTCTTTCTACATCAATTCCTGACAAACATACCCACAACTCTCCAAGATAAGACAAGACAATGTAGACAGTCCCTCACTGAAGCTTTTCACAGATGATTCTAGGCTGTGTCAAGTTGACAGTTAGAGGTTAACAATACCAGACTGGGGGAATGTGCATGGGGCGGGGGGTGTGAGGTGGAGTGGAGGTGGGGAATCTCTACTCCAGAGCGAGCAGAGGAAGGGAGAGTGGCATGAAGGAGGGAAGCATATCCTGAGTCAGGCTGAGTTGGAGCAGTGGGGAGATGAAGAATGGGGTGAGGACAGAGATCTGGTGCCCTTCGTACCCCAGTTCTGGGACAAGTCTTCAAACCAGAGCCAGATGGCATGAACTCATGTCATGTTCTGCCCTCCTCCTGACTACCAGTAGTCACTGTCTTCTCTGAGCCTCCGTTTCCTTAACTGGAAAACCAAGACAATAGCATACGGTGTTTAGCTGTAGGGCTCAGGGCAGTGTGTTCTGTTCGCAGGACACTGTGTCCTCAGTGCAGGATCAGGACCTAGAGCACTGTCTGCAGATGGATTTATGCAAGCGTCAGCACCACTGGGGAGCTTACCAGAAATGCAGACTCCCGGGCTGCAGCGGCTGAGTCAGGAGCTCCCCAGGGACGGCTCGTGCTTTAGCACACAGGCTTGGGGATTCCAAGGAAGCCTGGTATCAGCAGCTGGAGGGCTAGTGAGAGCTCAGGGCTCTGTTGACAGTCCTATGACACAGGGACCATCAGCATGTGGAGAGAGTGTGTCTGCCATCCTTACCGGATCCTAACCTCGGACTTCAAGATAATTTGATTTTATATTTTGGGGTGTGTGTGTGTGTGTGTGTGTGTGTGTGCTGTCTGTTCCTGTGAGAATATGATCGTGTGTGCATTGGTGTCCTCAGAGGCCAGAGGCATCAGATCCGAAGTAACAGGAAGTTGTCAGCTGTCTAACATAGGTGCTGGAAAACAAGCTCAGAATTAAGTATTCTCAATCACTGAGCCATTTCTCCAGACCTTTATTTTTTATGATCTATCTATCTATCTATCTATCTATCTATCTATCTATTTATCTATCTATCATCTATCCAGTGGGAGAACAGGGTCTTATGTAGCTCAAGCTGACCTTTATCTATGTTATCTATGTAGACCAGGCTAGCTTCAAACTCCTGATTCTCCTGCCTCTACCTCTCAAGGGCTAGGACAACAGGTATGTACCACCACACCCAGTTTATGCACTGCTGGAGAGCAAACAGAATTCTTTGGGAAGTATATACTATACCAATGAAGCCACATCTCCAGCCCCTGATTAGCCTGTGCATTAATTAGTGGCTGGGAATGTGACTCAGTGGTAGAGAGCACTTACTTGTCTGCCATGCCCTTGGTCCTGGCTTAGACGTCAATTAGTTAGTAGCATTTATTTATTAATTAAAATGTCATTCAACAATTACCACTAATTGTATAATATGTTCATTGCTCCCCAGGGATATTTGAACCTTCAAAAATACATCCCATTCCCCAGGTGTTAGTCACCACTGGTCTTTCCTTCTTTGATCTTGCCTGTTCTGGACAATGGTCGCACTGTGGAATGGCACTGTGTGTGTGATCTTATCATTCACTTAGAGTACACTTTTAAGGTTCATTGTTATTAGACGCGTTCTCACGACCGGCCAGGAAAGACGCAACAAACCAGAATCTTCTGCGGCAAAACTTTATTGCTTACATCTTCAGGAGCAAGAGTGTAAGAAGCAAGAGAGAGAGAGAACGAAACCCCGTCCCTATTAAGGAGAATTCTCCTTCGCCTAGGACGTGTCACTCCCTGATTGGCTGCAGCCCATCGGCCGAGTTGACGTCACGGGGAAGGCAGAGCACACCCTCGGCACATGCGCAGATTATTTGTTTACCACTTAGAACACAGCTGTCAGCGCCATCTTGTAACGGCGAATGTGGGCGCGGCTCCCAACATCTCCCCCTTTCCTTTTAATAAGAGCAAATAGGCCACCCATATTAATGAGAGTGGAGATAGAGGTCAAATCCCCAGTGTGTAGGTAAAGGAGCCATGTACAGGATTAGCTCTTAGGCTCACAGGCTTTTACCCAGAGCAACCCTGACCTGCTCCCGTGTCGTTTTGCCTGGGGGAAGGGAACTAGGACACTGAACCTTCATGAAAGATGACATGTCTCCCTAGAATAGGCTCATATATGCCGCAGAGCCTTTCCATTGCAGTGCTTAGCCGTGCAACTCTCTCGGGCTGCTGAAGCACACTCACTCTATCCCGTGCAATGAGTCTAGCCTCGTGAGATGTAAGAGCTGAGTGGCCAGCGACCTATTGCCTAAGCATAGATAACCATATATCAGGGGGAGCTCCATGTTCTAGTCCTGCAAGCGCCTGGGCAATAACCACCTTGTCTCTCCTAGTTTGGGCCTTAAGCTTACAGACCAATCAAAGAAGCAACACTAATCCACAGCAAAGTGTATCTCCAAATAATATTAATCCCACCCAATTTTTTAAAGAAGGAAAATGCTGAGGAGATCCAATTGGGTAATCCTTTGGTCAGGGACAGGTCCAAGCCCGTGGAGTTGACCTGAAGTCTCAATTCCCGAAGGATCTGTTCAAATTCAGCCATCCAATTCTGTAACATATACTGAAAAAGACTTTTTGACAAATTAGCTGCCCTAGTAAATTTAACATACTGAATGGAAATAACACACAATCCCGGAAACTTTTGTTCACATCCCAGCTGAGTTATTTGTCATAATACATCTAGTTGTATCTGGACAAGATCTATGAGTTGATTAACCAGCATGAGACCTCTCTGTATCTTGACATTAGCTGAGGCCTGTTTATCTATGACTGTAGTCACTGAGGCTGACAAAGTGTTAATGGTGTCAGTCGTCTGGACCTGTCCAGACAGAGCCAAGGCTGTCTGAATCAAGGCCAAACCCAGTTCCCAGTTAGTGGTAAAAAAGCAGGAGAATACTTGAGCATTATACATCACCGTCATTGGGAGTGGAAATATCGACATTATCCCCCAACGCTGCTCTCTCATTGGACAAAATAAGGCCCAAATGCTGCATAATATCCCTTCCCCAGAGGTTAACCGGGAGTGGGAGCACATAAGGTATGAATTTCCCTTGCTGTCCTTCAGAGGATTCCCACGTCAAGGCAACGGAGCTTATAGTGGGACATGATTGATATCCTAGGCCCTGTAATGAATGAGATGACTCTGTGGTGGGCCATGCTTTGGGCCACCAATGTGTAGAAATTATACTTTTATCTGCTCCGGTATCAAGGATGCCTTCAAACTCTTTTCCATTAATCTTAAGGCGGAGCTTAGGTCTATCATTTAAAGATACAACCAAATAGGCAGAATCATTTCCTGAGGAGCCCATTTTCTTTATCTCAGGTCCTGCAGATTTCTCCCTGGTATTATCAGGGAGGAGCAGCAGCTGAGCTATCCTATCTCCTTTACTAATAGAAAAAACGCCTTTAGGGCTTGAGCACAGGACCTGTATTTCAGGGGAATGTTGACAATCCATAACTCCAGGGTGGACTACTAAGCCCTGCAAGGTGAGTGAACCCCGGCCGAGAATAAGGCCCATGGTTCCCGGGGGCAAGGATGGTATAGGCTCCACTGGCACCGGCTGAATACTCATTTGAGGCATTAATAGGAAGTCGGAGGCGGCACGCAGGTCCACCCTTGTGGGTCTTCCTGGGTCGCCTCTCTGACTGCTTCCTGGGTCCTGACAAACCGGTTCCCATATCTTTGAGGGCCCTGGGACCGAGGGCCCGATGACCCGTTTTTTGGCACATCAGTTGATTGACTATCAGGTGGGGGAAGGACTCTGCCCTTTATATCCCTCACAGAGCGACACTGGTCAGCTCTATGATAACCCTTGCCACACTTAGAGCAAAGAGTGAGAGTCCCTCCCTGTTTATCTGGAGCTCTGCAATCTTTCTTAAAATGCCCAGGCTTTCCGCAATTAAAACATGTCCTCTGATCATTTCTGCTCATGGAGCGGTTCTGAGATTGAAGGATGGCGGCCGCTAAGCCTGCATTGGTGAGAGGTCCCCCAAGCTCTCGACAGACCCTGAGCCAGTCTTGTAAGCCTTTGTTCTTTCTTGGGGCTATGGCCGCTCGGCACTCCTTTGTGGCTTGCTCATAGATTAGCTGTTCTATCAGAGGCGCAGCTTGCTCTGACTCTCCAAAAATACGCTCTGCTGCCTCTGTCATTCTGGCCACAAAATCTGAGAAGGATTCCTGAGGTCCCTGGATTATCTTTGTTAACTGCCCAGTGGTTTCACCTGCTCGAGAGAGCGCCTTCCAGGCCCTAATAGCCGTGGAAGAAATCTGGGCATAAGCTCCCCAATGGTAGTTTGTCTGATCAGCAGAATAAGCTCCCTGACCCGTTAACAAGTCAAAAGTCCAATCTCTCTGCTCTGGAGTCAAAGCAGCTGCGTTTGCTCGGGCCTGCGCTTGTGCAGTTTCATGCCAAAGAGCTCTCCATTCCATATATTTGCCCATACTAGGGAGAGCGGCTTTTACAACCGTTTGCCAGTCAGCAGGAGTTAGTGCCATGCCGGAGAGCCTGTCTAACTGCACCAAGGTAAAATTAGCATTGGTTCCGTATTTACGGACCGACTCGGCAAGCTCTTTAATTTGTAAGTATTCTACCGGAGCGTGGACACGCCCACCCTCGGCTCCTTCAAAGACCGGAAATGCCTGTTGTATTTTCCTTTGTTCCTCTCTGGGAATGAATGAGTCTGCGCACTGCCTCTCTGCGCAGGGCTGACGCACTACGCAGGGCGGGGACTCCGCATAGGGCGGACCTTGAAGCCGACTGCCCTGAGGCCAATCAGCAAACTGGCCTTCGCCAGCCGCTTTTGGCTTCCTTAACTGATTAGCTAGCACTTTACCTGGCTGGTACCCTTTTTTCTCATAATGAGCTGCTTCTTCCTCCCAGTCTGTTTCCTCAGAGGAGAATTCTTCATCTGCTTCAGAGCTACTAAGAGCTGGCTCCCCGAGCCCATCCAGCGATGAGCACAGGCTCCTTTTCCTAGAGACCTCCGCTAATTGATCTTTCTTCTTTTCCCTTTTTCCTCTTTTTCTTCTAATCTCTCTCCAGGTATTCCTACCTAACCTTAACTTTTCCTCGGGTTCAAGACCCTTGGAAAGGCCTGTATACTTATTTTGTGTACCATATTTTCTCTTTGCTCCTACTCTCTCTCCCCACTTTACTTCTGATAGCTTGTCCTGAATTTCATCTAGAATCCGCCCTGCCTTAACCACTTGATAACATGTGAAAAGGAACAAAAGGGCTTCTAACACTAGAAAAAATTCAAGGCCAAACATATTCCACTTTACTTCTGATAGACTGTCTTGAATTTCCTTAGAAAGTTCAAGATCAGACTTACCTCGTAAAGCTGTACTCACTGGTACTCTCGTTCCCCAGCTGAAAAGTTCTGAATTCATACAGTTGAATCCTTCTTAACAGTCTGCTTTACGGGAACCTTTATTACCGCGACCCGCAGTTCTGGTTCTGGAATGAGGGATTTTCCTTGCGCCAGTCCCGAGTTTTTTCTCGTCCCGGAATTCGGCACCAATTGTTATTAGACGCGTTCTCACGACCGGCCAGGAAAGACGCAACAAACCAGAATCTTCTGCGGCAAAACTTTATTGCTTACATCTTCAGGAGCAAGAGTGTAAGAAGCAAGAGAGAGAGAGAACGAAACCCCGTCCCTATTAAGGAGAATTCTCCTTCGCCTAGGACGTGTCACTCCCTGATTGGCTGCAGCCCATCGGCCGAGTTGACGTCACGGGGAAGGCAGAGCACACCCTCGGCACATGCGCAGATTATTTGTTTACCACTTAGAACACAGCTGTCAGCGCCATCTTGTAACGGCGAATGTGGGCGCGGCTCCCAACAGTTCATCTGTATTATAACATGCATTGGTACATGTTGGACTGATGACATATGCAAGCCACAGTCTCATTCATTCATTCATTCATTCATTCATCCATTCATTCATTCATTCCTTGTTAGTCACTCCAAAAAGTAAAATACTTAGATACATACATAAAAGTGGCCCATGGATGTTCACAGCAGCTTTAATAACAATTGTCACAGTCCAGGAATCAACTGCAATGTTCCTTAGCAGGTGAATGCATAGAAAATCTGGTGTATTCAGAAAGTGAAATGCTCTTCAGCACTAAAACAAAACAAACTATCAAGCCATGAAAAGAACGAGAAACCACCTATCCAATAGTTCCCTCGCAGTGGGCATAATGAATTTTTCTTATAAACAAGCAGACAGCAGGGGTGGATAGCAAGGTAGCTTAGCAGGTAGAGGCACCTCTGCCAAGCCTGATGACGTGAGTTCCGTCCCCAGGACCAGCATAGTGGAACAGGAGAACCAATTCCTGCAGGATGGGAACACCTTAATTCCATATTACTAAGTCTAGAAAGGCTAAATAATGTGAGGTGTCAGAAGTATGTGACGTTCTAGGAAACGAAAACTATCATCGCATTGAGTGGGGTCAGGGGTCAGGGGGTCAGGGGCTGAGTGCTGAAGGTGGTGAAGGGTGGAGTGGCTGGCTCACAGAGATTTGACACATCTTTGTCATCTGTGCAAACCCACAGAAGGGCCAACCGAGAGCAAACTCTCAGACACGGAACAGGCAAGGACTTTGGACAGAAGTGCTCTGTCCTTGTTGGTTCTTCAGCAGGGACAGTTGTGTGGCTATGGTGGTCATGCCTCTAAATGATAATGCTGTATTGATGTTGGAGGAGGAGCTCATGTGTGTGTGTGTGTGTGTGTGTGTGTGTGTGTGTGTGTGTGTGTGATTGCTATATAGTCCTCCTCTCAGTTTTGCTATGACCCGAAAACTGCTCTTTAAAAATTGTTGAATTCCCATTTTTATTTTAAAAGAGTGGTTAAGAATTACTTTAAGCAGACTGGGCGTGGTGGTACACACCTTTAGTCCCAGCACTCGGGAGGCAGAGGCAAGCGGATTTCTGAGTTCGAGGCCAGCCTGATCTACAAAGTGAGTTCCAAGACAGCCAGGGCTACACAGAGAAACCCTATCTTGAAAAAGACCAAACCAAACCGAAACAAACCAAAACAAACCAAACCAAAACAAAAGAATTACTTTAAGCAATCTGTATGTATGCTTCAACTTTGCTCTTTCCTGTCAATACTGCACTGGCTGTCCTGGGTTTTTTGTTTTTGCTTTTGTAACACTGTATAAACATTAGAGTCAGTTTGCAACATCTCCAACAATATACTTGCATCTTGATTGGGATCGCATTGAATCTATAGTTAGAAAAAACTGATATCATTAAAAAATTTTGCCTATTTTAATTTAATGTGTGTTTGTGTGCATGAATGTCCGTGTTTTCCAGCACGGCAAATGACAGCATTGATGCTGACTCTGTCACTTGGACAACGCCTGCTCTAGCTCATCATGGCCTCACCTTGACCAAAGGCATCAGCCATGACCCTGTTTCCAAGTCAGGACACATCCTGAGGTTCCCAGGACACAAAGCTGGGGAGACACCACGCCGTACACAAGATAGCACTGTACACACAGCCAGGTGGAAGGTTCAGCCGGCATCTCACATACATAGGCACATGTGTGTATACATACATATACATAAATGCACACACGCACACAAATGGGCAAACACATATGCCTCCACACACACAGGCACACATACATATGTGCATACACACAAGCATGCACACTCATGCATACCTCTCCACATATGCACACATACATATACAACCAGGAAAACAAGCCGTTCTCTAAAGTGAAAGGGCTATAAACAGCCTTTCTTCTCTGTCTGTCTGTCTGTCTGTCTGTCTGTCTGTCTGTCTGTCTGTCTGTCATATCTATCTGTCTATCTACCCATCCATCCATCCATCCACCCACCTACCTACTTACATACCTATCTATCATCTATTTATTTATATATCTCTATCTATCTATTTATCTTTTCTCTCCTTTTCTTTTTTGAGACAGGATTTCGTGTAGCCCAGGCTGGTCTGGAACTCACTAGTGCTGGAGATGACCTTGTTCTCCTGATCCTCCTGCCTCTGCCTCCCAGGTGCTGAAAGTACAGGTCTGAGCACCTCTGTCTTGTTTGTGAGGAGGAGTAGCAGGTAGGGATGTAGAGTAGGGGGTAGGGGGTAGGGGGTAGGGACTGGGGAGGGGAGAGGGAGGGGCTGGGGAGGAGGGGGGAACCAAGGCCTGGGGCATACTGAGAAGTGCTCCTCTGTGCAGCCTCATCCCCAGCCTTGAGTTCTTCCCGCTTCTGCTTTTAAGAAAGGACATTTTTCTCATTTCTACTTCCCCTTTCTCCTCTGATGATGGTTTTTATAGTAAAATTATGTCATGGAAGGCACAGCACAGAAGAATGAAAATGGCCTTGTTTCCCCTTGGGGCTGGCATTAACCCTCTGGAGGGACTCCCTTTTGACTTTGAGACTTGATCTATGGGAAACAGGAACTCACTCTGTGGCCAGGCTGGCTACAGACCCACAGCGATCTACCTGTCTCTGCCTCCTGAGTGCTGAGCGGGTGAGATGAGCCACTACACCCGACTCTTGCTCTAGGTTTTTGTTTTTGTTTTTGTTTTTTTGAGACAGGGTTGCCCTGGCTGTCCTGGAACTCACTCTGTAGACCAGGCTGGCCTCGAACTCAGAAATCCTCCTGCCTCTGCTTCCCAAGTGCTGGGATTAAAGGCGTGCACCACCACGCCCGGCTCTTGCTCTAGTTTTAAAACTACATTGGTAAACAATGCACAGTGTAAATGACTAGAAAGATGTTTGTTTCTAAGAGTACTAAAATATTTAATAAAAGACAAAGGTTTAAATGTGAGGAAAACCCCCAAATGTTCACAGTGGTCACTTTCAAAGAGGGCGCAATTACCAGTTCGACTTTCTTACGTTCCTTTTAGGAATCTGTATTGCCCTGTTTTGTTTGGTTTTCCTTCCGTGATTGAGGGTTATATAATGTCACTTTAAAAAGCACCATTTAGCAGGTGTGGTTCAAACCCATAATCTCAGAATTTGGGAGCGGGAGCAGGGCGAGCAGAAGTTCAGTGCTAGCCTGGGCTACATGAGCTCCTAACTTAAAAAGGGGGGGGGGTTCTCAAATGTAATACGTTAACACGGGGAACTTGTGCCTTTCCTCTCATAACCTCTGCATCTGCATCTGCAGGCAGCGGGGAGCATCTGGTGTGGCTGGATCAGACTGAGGGACACAGAATCCTTGGCTTTGGTCAGAGGCTTATCATGAAGAAACTGAGATGGGGCTAGGGAAATCCCCAAAGGGCTAACTGAGCAGTAACAGTGTCTACTCCTAAAACACTGTTCCAACGGCTCCGTTAAGCTCCATTCCACCCTGGTCTGGCTCAGTGGCACATGCTTTTGATCCAAGCACTCTGGAGGCAGAGGCAAGTGGATCTCTATGAGTTCGAGGCCAGCTTGGTCAACATAGCAAAGTTCCAAGTCAACCAGGACCACACAATGGGAGCCTGTCCAAACTCAAAGGGCATGGAGTCCTTCCTGTGACATCAGGGTTAGAGGCATCTAGGAAGTCATCGTCCGTAATCTAGCTCTTCCTGAATCACAGCTTCTTCCTGTGCTCAGACCAATGGGAGACCTGCTAGCAAGTTTCTCTCTGCGGCCCCCCACTCTCTTTCCCACACTCCGCATCTTGGCTCCCCAGTGCCCCATGACCAAGGCCAGCTCCCCTTCACCACAGTCCTCTTCTGCTCAACCCCAAGCCGACCCTCAATACCTTTATCCACAAGAGTCCCCGATGGAGAAGGCCATCCTGTCTGCCTATGATCTACCCATCTCTCCATTTTGTCTGAGGGGGAAGACACACCACCGCCTCCAAACCCTCGTGCTGTCCTGTCTGTCTTGAGACTATGTTTTGCTGTGACTCGCTCATCTGCTGGCGGGACTTGGGGAATGAGTTGAGGCCAAAGCCTTGAAGATACTGTCCCCCTGACCTCAGAGGCAGAGCAGGGTTATGTGGCCAATGGCAGGCAGGCATTAGAGCACCGAGAAGGCTTAGGTTCCAGCAAGGCCGGCACAGCAAGGAACGGGGACCCACAGCATCATGACTGCCCATCCCTTTATAGACCTGGCTGGCTCGGCCAGGCACTCTGTGGTGGATATAAATATATAAAACAAACAGCCCACTCTTAGTTGCAAACTAAAAATAGGAAGCTTGGAATCCGGCTTCCCAGACTCCCCTGGCCTGGACCACACAGGTGTGGAAGCGGATATTGGGGGGACATGGGCCCTCACCCCGCTCTCTGCAAGGGTCCCATGGGGAGGGGACGAGGGAGGTCTGGGTTTCTGCCAGTGAGGGTTCTTACACTCGGCTCCTTTGACAGCTCATTTCATTTATGACCCTGAGCTGAACAGAGCCACCGAAGTGCTCGGGGCTGGGGTGTGGTGTGCAGGGGCGAGCTGTTTCTTCCCAAGGCATGCTGGGGTTCTGGCCGTTTGTGGGAGTGCAGTCTGGGCAGGGAGGGGTGTTGGTTAAGAGGGAGGCAGATCTGGGTCTGGGTCAGGTCCTGTCCTTGTGTCCTCATGTCCCCTGTCCTCGTGTCCCACAGCATCGGCCCATCCAGACTTCTCTTCCCTTGGTGGCCCGGAAGGATATGCACTTCTCAGGACAAGAGTTAAAGCTATCGCAGGCTTTGCCACAGGGTGGGGGCCTTTCTGGGAGCTCCCTCAAATCTGCCACTATGCCAGTCACAAATCCTCAAGGCAGTGGATCCCTTGACTCTCAAATGAGACACTGAAGACCTCAAGGCTCCCGGGCTGGCAGTAGACTGGCATCCTGCCTGGGCGAGCAGTGTGGGACCCTTTGATTGTGGGAAGTGCGGGAGCCTGCCTGAGGGCTTCCAAAGCTTTCTCCTCAGAACTCAGCTCTTCTTTCCAGGTCCCTGTCTTCTGGTGGGGCCTGGGAGCTCAAGGTCTGTGTGTGACTGTGCTAACATCTGGTACATGTGACCAGGAGGGTGGCTCTGCAGGGCAGAGACAGGAAGCTGCTACTGTCACTGTCACCGCCACTGCTGGGTGAGGAAACTCCAGGCAGGGCAAGGGCGGCTCTCCTGAGGCTGGGGAGTTCTTCCTAATAACAGCCCACATTCCTCTCCAAAGCAAGGGGTTTAAGGTGGGGGAGATTTGGTGGGGTGAGGGGACCAACCGTTCCTTTCTCTCTGCTGCCTGGAAGTCAGTGCTTCCGTCCCCTACAGGCCTCAGTGGTAACTGCATGGCTTCCTCCAGCTGCCTCCAGCTAAGCGGGGGACATCTCTTAGTCTGTATCCTTTTGACAAGTGGGATGCAGGTGACAGGAGTTAAATACAGTCAGGGGTTTTGCTCTTCAGTTGTAGCGGCCACCTACAGGTCCACCCTCAGATAAACCAAGTAGAAGCATGTGGGCTGTGAAGACAGTTTCCTGTTCCAACCCAGGGAGGGGTCCTGCTGGGTGACCCACCCTGGGTGTACCTGGGGACAGGTCTTGCATTAGTTGTGGTTAGAATCCTGTGGCGCTACTGGGTAGGAAAGGGTCCAGGGTCTAGGCTGGGAAAACAGGAACTTCTTGTTGGCGGTTGATCTTAGGCTGGTCCTACAAAAGGGAAAGATCTTAGAACTCTGAAATGGGTACCACAGAACCACATCTATCTTAGGAAAATCTGTATGTCCCATCTGGTCAGGGGCACAGGCTTGGGGTGGGGGGATTATCTGAGTAGAGGGGGATTATCAAGCTAGGTCCCCACACCATTATCCACAGCCCCAATTTTCAGGCTATGGTCTCAGCTTGGCAACCACCAGCTCCAGGGAGCCATGGAAGGCATGACAGCTCTCTTTGCTAGTCAGAAGGACCTCATCTCCAAATGACCGATTTGCAGTTCTGTCTTCTCTGCTTCAAGTGTTCCAGCAAGCAGACCCCAGTATGGGTGAGAGGTGGTGCTCCCTCACAGGGGCTCTCTAGAGGGATCCCTATCCCCCAAAACCCCCTTACTCTGGGAAGGTCTTCACTCAACAGGGGTTCCCACCCCAGGGAGGACTCCGCTGAGATGAACGTGGTGGCTGTCCCTCCCCAAATCTGCATCCAGGTGACAGATAGGACCATGCAGTGGCTTCTGCCTCTGTACGATGAACATAGTCAACCAAGGAAGAGAGGATTAGTATAATCTTGACGGCCCACCTGATATTCTGGGGCCTTAGCCCAGCCAGGAAGGTGGCCTTCCAGGTTCTCTGTAACCACCTTGAAGGAGCTGGGTGGTAGACTCCTCAGCACTGGGGCATCTCCCCACACAGCCAGCTCAACCACATCCAATGTCCTCTCTCCTGCTCAAGAGTAGGAGATCCCACCCTCCTTCACAACTCCAGAAGCCTGACGCGGGTCCTTCAAGGCATCTGTTATATTATTGTAACAAACACAGATTCCTCTGTTTGACAGTTAAATAGTACCCAAGATGGACAGTTGACCTGTACAAGCAAGTTGTGCATTAAAAAAAACAAAAAAACAAAAACAACAAACCAAACATACAAGCAGCCTATAGTGCAAAGCAGGCCCACTTCAGGAAGACCAGCTCACTGCAGGGAGTATACCTCAGGGTAACAATGTCACAAAGGATGACACCCACCCACACAATTACAGTAACATTGTATCAACCCCCTAGGTTCCTTGTGCTTTCTGTCTAGCCTGTGCTTTCAAGTAGCACTTTAAAGTAGCCTTGCAAATAAGGACCCTTTTCCTTTCATTTTTGTTTTTTTTCTCTCCTCTCCTTTTTCTTCTTCTTCTTCTTTTTTTATTAGCCCCAGCTGCCTGTGCTCACTGTAGGACTCACGACAAGACTCAAACTTCACTGTTAATCAGGGATGAGAAAGAGGCGATGGGGGAGGGGTGACTTTCTATTTCCACCGACCAGCGTTTGGGTATAAGGAAGGCTAGTTGTCTGGGGTAGCTTACCCAGTGCTAGGCACTGGGATCCTGAAAGTACCTTTCTTGGTGATCTGGAACAGTCTGTACCATGGACCAGTAGCGAAGCAGGTAGGAGGGCAATGGGTCGTAGCTGCTTCCTGAGAAGAGGTGAGAAGGCCCCCTCTGGGTGCAGGGAGCTGGAAGGTTACCTCAGCTACTTCCAAGAGATAGAGTTTTTTTTTTTTTTTTCCTCCAGTAAGGGTGGGACAAGAGACACTGTAACAGGAGGTATTCTGCTCAGGATTGTCCAGGATTGTCGGGGACCCCCTGACCTACCAGAGTGTGTATGTGGGTGGCTGTTTCAGGTGCAGGCAATGGGGAAGGCCAAGCACAAGGCAGAGGCCATCACTACGGGGCTCACTCAGTTTGAAAAACCAGCCGTGGGCCAGCCAGCTCTGGTAAGAGCTTTTTAACCAATCCCACTGACAATCGCCCGCCCACAGACTGAAGAGGACATCTGATCTCTGCTTGGATGCTGCTCTGCCATCGCACACCTCACCAGAGACTCCACAGGGCCTCCTGGAGGTCTTGTCCCCTTCTGTGAAGAATGTGAAGTCAGGACCCTGGTGGTGGGGTGAGGGTGGGGGTGTCCTGATGACATCACACAGCAGGAGGTGGGCTCTTGTATACACAGACTGCCCCCTGTTTTAGATGCTTGACTGAGATGCTTTTGGTTCAAAGTTGTCTGCTTCTAGGGACAAACAAGTTGGGAGCAGGACTGTGGCCTGGGAGGCAAGGCCCAGAGCACAGATTGGCTGGACCTAGTGCGCAGGGCTAACCACCCTATCGATCCCCATGGTAAGACTTTCGGCCAGGACCTGTCTGCCCCCTGAGAACCCAGTAGGCAATTCAGGCTGGAGTATGCTGGACAGTGTGAGGCCTTCCTTGCTTTAGGGACCTGCCACCCCGGATGAGTCTGCTCTGGGGCCTGGTGTTTTCAGGTAAGTTAGGACTGATCAGGGGCTGCTGGCCTGGGACCAGGGGGAAGTCAAGTTGGGGACGTGTGTGTGTGTGTGTGTGTGTGTGTGTGTGTGTGTGTATGTGAAAGAGAGATATGGCTCCTCTCTCTCTTCAGGGGAGTGAAACCTTCCCAGGGGTTTGAGTTTCCCTTTGGTTTGATGGGCATGGATGGTCCCCAGGGCAGTGTGTGTGTGTGTGTGTGTGTGTGTGTGTGTGTGTGTGTGTGAGAGAGAGAGAGAGAGAGAGAGAGAGAGAGAGAGAGAGAGAGAGAGAGAGGGAGGGAGAGAAAGTCCAGACATCTCTGAGCCTGAGCTTCTCTTGCCAGCAAAGGCCCTCCCCACACAGGCAGGGGTAGCCTCTGATTCTAGAATTGATCCTGGGCATGGCTGGAGACAAGAGGTGGGTTTGGGATGCACAGCTAGAGAGGACATTGATTTGGGTTGGAGCAGTGTCCTGTGGGAGGTCCCCACATCCTCTGCTCAAACTTGTGGCTGGACAGAGCTCTGGGAGCCACTGCCAGCTCTGGCCCCTGGGACCAGGCCAAAGTCTGTTTCTTCTTGTAGTCTCGGGCTGGAGGGAAGGATTCGGCTGGCCCGAGAGTCTCCAGGGTGCTTAGTAGGGCCGCCACACGGCCTCGTCCATGCGGCCCGGCGTGCTCAGGGCCGTGGGCGAGTTGCTGTGGCTGCCGTCGGCTTCCACGCCATCAGCCTGGCCCAGGCTGGGGTTCATGAGGTTGCCTGCTGACACCGAAGCGCCGCTGGGGCAGGAGGTCAGCATGCGGGTGGGCGAGCGCTCACCACCTCCCGCGGCTGCCATGGAGAACTGGTAGGAGCCGGAGGAGGCGCCGTAAAAGAGGTGGTAGGGCGCGGGGTTGGCCTGAAAGGGCCCGCTCTGGCTCTGTGGGGCCCCGGGGTAGGGCGGAGGGAGGTAGGTGTGGTGGAAGCGGCTGCTGGCCGGCATGCCCGCCACGCTCAGGCTGCCCAGGCTGGTGCCCGATGGTGTGGCGCTGTAGGGGAAGGCGGCAGACATGGCTCCCGGGTAGTGCATCCTGGGGTCCGGGAAGCGGCTCTCTGTGAGGCTCTGCAGCGTAGGGAAGGAGCGGTCAAACTGGCGGGGGTCGGAGAAGGGGTTCAGGTCTGAGGAGCCTAGGGACACACAGCAAAAGGGGGGTGTCAATCAGGTGCACAGACCAAGACCACTGTGGGTTTTCTCGTACTGTGCGGTGACTTTCCTGGGGATCTCTTCCTCAGGCTGTGCTGTGCAGGGCTGTGCCCTGTGCAGAGGGCTTTTGCTGCAGATCTGGAGTGAGCGGAACTCTGGGTCAAAACAGAGGGGACAGCCCTCCCTCCTCCTGTGTGTCTTTCCCAGCCTGCTAGGACAGACACCAGACAGGGCTCCCACCTCATTTTGAAGAGCTGACAAGATCAAGGGTGTGAATAGAGTCCCCAGGGACCCTGTGAGACTGGGAGTCCTGGCCTCGGAAGAGGAAAAACCAGAGGCAGAGAAACAGAAAGGCTGATTCCCCACTCAGGCAGAGAAAGTTCCAGAGTGCTTCCGAAGGCCTCTCTGTTTACTGCTGAGGCCAGTGCGCGTGCGCGTGCGCGTGTGCGTGTGTGTGTGTGTGTGTGTGTGTGTGTGTGTGTGTGTAGATAGGTTGGTGGTAGGTTGGTGTCTTAGCTGTGGGGGAATCTGCTGGTCCACACCCCCACTTCCTGAGCCTATGTCCCTCAAGGCTGCCCTGCATGTTGGTCACACAACTACACTCATGACACCTTCATCTACCTCCGTTGCAAAATTAAACACCTAGTTGGAGGCACTTGGGGTCCGGACCACACAGCAACACCAGGGGTCTGGAATTCTCAGTGGACTCCAAGATAGAGAGTGCCAATCTGTATACCTACTTTTGTAATCATGGGCAAAGCTAATCCCATTGGTGGGAAAACAGTGACCCAAGCAAGGGAGCGGCATGAAGGTCACAGAACACCCTGTCCTGGGTCCCAACACTGGCCCCATAGCTACTGCCTCTTTGGGGAGGCAGCTGGACTCTCCCGGTGGCTTCTGGAGCCATGGCTTTGACTCTCACTCCCATGTGTCCCTTGTCAAGTCACTTAACCTCTCCGCACCAATTTCCCAAGGACCTAGATCAAATTGAGTAAACTCAAAACACAGATGACAGAGCCAGGCCCAGCGTCTGCGGTGTTCCATTTGTCTTGCTGCCTCATCTTTTGCTGTCACATCCCTTGCTCTGGGTCCCCAGAAGTGGCTGCCCATGTGAATGCTGGGATTGGGGACCCCTGATCACAAAAGCAGGTGTGCTGATTGGCACCCCCTATCTTGGAGCCCCCTTGAGAATTCCAGACCCCTGATGGTCAGGACCCCCAAGTGCCTCCAGCTAGTGTTTAGTTTTGCAACAGAGGCAAATGAAGGTGTCATAACATGAAACCCCGACCTAGGGCCCTCCTGGTACCCTGGCAGCAATGTCAGGGCATAGTCCCGAGTGTGGCCCAGAGCCTTGGCCTGTCAGCCTCAGCTCCTTCATGCATGGAAGGCCAGGGGAGGCCCTAGTCCTGGGCTAGCAGGGTTGGTACTACTCTGGGTGGGCCCTCTGGCCATGATCAAGTTGTGCCTGAGGAATCAGAGCTCAGGCCTCCTACTTCCTGGGTTCTGCCCAGGGTGTCGGGTACCCTCAGGTAACTGGCACTCCTTGGGTCTCTGGGCATCAGTGCCTCTGGGCCTGGCTGTGGGTCACTATGAAGGGTTGCCCTTGGTGCCAGGTGAGGAGAACAGACAAAGGGGCAGGCCACTGGAGCGTTCTGAAATAAAAACTGGGGACTCCTTGGCTGGTGAGTGTGTCTTGAGGCCTGGGAGGGGGAGATGGCTGATGCCCATCTCCTGCAGAGAGGATGCTGCAAGATGAGAGGATGCTGCAAGATGAGAGGATGCTGCAAGATGAGAGGATGCTGGATATAGATGCCTGCTGGCAGGGGACCCTGCTCTCCAAGCAGACCAAACAAGACTTGGGAGGGGACAGTGGGACTCTGGTCCTGCAGCTGAGAGCCTGGGCCATGTGGAGCTGCCAGTATTCCCTCCTGACTCTGTCCTCATTGTCCCAGCTTCCCCTCCAGAGTGGTGGGGCCATACATGCCCCAGGTGCCCCCTCGGACCCTCAGCAGCTTCCTCAGACTCCTGTGCCCATGCTCAGCTTCACAGCCCCAGGAAATCTGAGCTGTCGGGGCCACTGTCAGGAAGCCAAGCTAGCAGCTCAAGGAAATGTTTATTTTCTCCAAATTGCCCCGACTGCTGCATACAGCTGAATGAGCCCTTTGAGCTGTGAGAAGCCCCCATTGTGGGTGTCTGCAGCAGGGTGGGGTGGGGGACCCTGGGTCTTGGCATTGCCTGCAGTGTCCAAAGCTAGGGGTCAAGGCTGTTAACAGGCTCCGAGGGAAGTGGTGGGGCATCCTGAGGGGAGTCCCACCAGGAGGGAGGGCCAGGGAGTGTGACTCTTCATGCGTGAGTCTGCCAAAGCCACTCTGTGACAGGAGCCTCTTCACTTTGTGGATGAGAAAACACAGGCTCAGAGAAGTTAGGCGACCTGCCTAAGATCACACAGCCAGTGCGAGGCAGGGCTAGAACCGGTCAGGTTGACAAGATGGCCGAGAGTTTGCTTCTTCCCCAGGGCATCCAGGACCCTCTCCTAAACACCAAAGCGCCGGTTGGAGCTATCATTGGCTGAAGAATCCCATGTCAGGGTTCAGTAAGAGAAGGACTGGCCATCCATGCCATACTAGCTAGGTGAGGACCAGGGCTGTGTGGAAGCTCATTCCGGCTCCTGGGAGCACACAGTCCAAATACCACACTCTCACTGTGACAGAGCAAACATGCATTCTTCTCTCATGAGAACCAATGGACAGGAACCTGCTGGCCTCTGGGGTGTCCCTGGCTTAGACCCCATCCCTTCTAAGCCAGGCTCTGTAGGTGCTGGCCTGAGGGGGTGACATAAGGACAAACTCCTGGTTGGAGCTGAGCATGAGGGAGATGCTGAACACTTATCTAAAGGGCCTGGGGCTCAAATGCCAAATCTCCAACTCACAAGCCCATGGGTTCAGGCATGCTGGGGTCAGGGCCTAGCCTTACCTTGGGCTAGCTTCCTGGCACATGGAGAGATGGTGGCACTATGCCTCTGACACTGTGTCATGCACAGAACACATGGATAATAATTTTCCCAGCAGTGCCTGACCCCCATGGAATGACCAGTGTGGAGAAGGGCAGATGGTAGGTGACAGAGGTACCAGCATATAGCCCACTCTGATCCTAATGTTCAGGTCACTCTCAGGCCCACCTAAGGACAAGCCAGGGAGACATTAGACTCAGCCACCAGAAGGCCCCGACCTGCTTCAGCCTCTACTGAATCATGTGCCACAGTGGCCCTGAGCCAGCACTGGTGATCAGAAGGGACAGGTACCACACCGGGCAGCAGCTAGCCCTCAGGCCTCTGTGGTTTGGCATCTGCCCCTGACTGACCTGAGCCAGCTACATTTAGCCTCCTGTCTCTGGCTCCTAACAGAAGTATGAGGCCGGCCATAGGGCTGGCCAGGCACCTGCCCCATGCGGGGCCAATGGGAGATTTGCTTGCAGCCCAGCTTCCTCATCTGTGCGACTGGGGCAGCCGCTGACCCCAGGGCTCTCTGTTTGTGTCACTCTAGATGGGGAGACTGAGCTAAGCAGCACTGCCATCCTTTATCAAAGCTACTGGTGTGACTAACACCCAGCAGTGGGAAGAGATAGCCTCACCCTATCTCTCCTCACTGTGAGAGAGCTGAGGTAGTAGGGCTGTGTGTACAGTGGGGACACAGTTGCCATGGCTCTATGGACACCGCAGGATTGCCCTCGCGTCCCCGTGGACTAATAAACTTCAGAGGGAGGGATGGCCACATCTGTTCCCACTCATCCCGGGGTCAGGCACTGTGCATGAGTCAGTGAACATTTGATGAGGGAGTGGGCAAAGGCCTGGTACAGAGAAGCCCTCGGGAGACCTGCGAGTGTAGACTGCAGACTGCCCCAGCTGTCCACCGATAAACAGTGGGGGATCCATCTTCCCCAGGGACTTGGCCTGGGATAGATGGACTGCATCCTGGATCCTTATCCACCGCCCTGCCCGCTCCCCAAGGGTCTCTGCTCCTCCGTACCTTGGATTGGGGTCTGGGCCTGGCTGCTGAAGTGGCTCGTGGTGCTGAGAGAGCCACGGGGGCTGGGTGTGCTTGGTGTTACACGCATGCGCAGGTCTCCAAAGCGGTCGGGGAAGGCCTTGGTCTGGTCTTCTATCTTCTGCCGGTGCCCTGTGGAGCATGGGGAGTCCATCAGCCACTATAATGCCTTGTCCTGCTAGGAAGTTCTTCCTGGAGTCTAGCTTAGGTCTCTGTGGAACTCTGATTTTCTGTACAGAACAGGGATCATAGCTATGTGCCACTTCAGACTGCCTGATCTCTCCTCAGAAGAATGGTCATTCTTAACATCACACTCAGAGCTCTGATTGGACCGGCAAGTTGTGATGTTAACCTCTGAACTACCTCCCCAACGTGGTCTGACAGGTGAGAATACTGAGGCAACAGGCCTGGAAGAATGTCTCAGGCAGTCAGGTTGCCAAGGAGTCGGGAGAAGCCCCCAGGGGTGGCATGCAGATCTCCACACTCCATGGATCCCACAGTTCATGCACTCCTGTGAGGACGTGAGGCTGTGGGAGGGAGCTCTGGTCACCTGGCCCTGACCAACCTAGCTACCCTCAAGCTTGTCTCCCCTTGAGGCCTTAGGAAGGAGGGTAGAGGTGTGGTATTAGGGGGTATACAGGCTTCTGGTCCCTGCCCAGACACAGTGCACACAGGAGTCCCAGGCTGGCTGTGCACCTGCTGAGGGCCGAAGACACCTGGACGAGGACACCTGGAGTGTCACTAAGTGCCACGAGCACTCCCAGTCACCCATCTTTCACTTCTCAAACAACACACCGAGTTTCTAAAACAGAACTGAGCCCTGGCTGCAGAGACCCCTTGTCAGTGAGGGCCTGTGCCCATCGGCTTTCAAGTTTCTCCTCTCAGCCGCTCTTTGGGTTCATGTGAATGGAAACCACAGAGGGAGACGACATTGATGGAACTTTCTAGAGAGGGTGTGTATGACTGTGCCACTTTCTCCTGGAGTGACAATCCCGGAAGCTCAGTGTCCTCACCTATGAGGTGGGGACAACGACTAGCCTCTCAGAAATGCCCTCACTGCCACCCTGGCTCCCTGGAAGAATGTCTCAGGCAGTCAGGTTGCCAAGGAGTCGGGAGAAGCCCCCAGGGGTGGCATGCAGATCTCCACACTCCATGGATCCCACAGTTCATGCACTCCTGTGAGGACGTGAGGCTGTGGGAGGGAGCTCTGGTCACCTGGCCCTGACCAACCTAGCTACCCTAGTATGACACAGAGAGCAACATTATTGGATGTCCCTTGAGCCTGCCTGTCACATTTCCTAGGGGTGTAGCTGCCTCTCGATCCTCTCCTCAATATACAGCCATCTGAGTGCCTCCTTCTGGGTCCATATGAGCTCACACCTCCTGTCTGGCATCTCTGCCCAATGCCCAGACCCTAGCTCAGGACTGCCTCAGAAACTGAGCGGGAGGTCCCGGAAGGCACAGTTCAGCAGGTGGCCAACAGCTAGGGAACCCTGCTGTCCTCTCACGAGGCACCAGCCAAGTCCAGTGGTTTGCTTGGCAGCAGCTGTCACCACTCCAAGGCTCTAGAAAGTGAAGGGGAAGGTGTGGCCTGGGGGCACCTGTCGCTGGCTGCAGACTCTAAGGCCTGCCTCCTCCAACCTCCCCACAACTACCCAACCCCTGAAAGTCTGCAATAAGACAGGCAAGATGGCTAGGGACTGGGCAGAAGGAGGGGCTTGTGGCTCACTGAGGATGCCTGGCTAGGGTCACGATGCTCTCATGTTGTTTCTGGCTCAGTGGAAATGCCAAAGGGCAGCTCTGAGGCTACTGGAGATGCCAGGGACCATGAAGTCCAAGGCATCTCAACAGGCAGGAAGCCTACCGGATGGACGGAGGCTGAGGGCTGAGCAGTCAGCTTGGGTGCAAGGAACTGGGTGTCTCAGTCAACCACAGCTCTAAGGCAGCCAATGGGGCCACGCGGATGCTGGTGCAAAACCTCAGGCCTGTTGTCATTGTCCTCGCCCGCTGAACTCTGAGTCACAGTATACTGTGTTTGCAGCAGTTCCTATGGCCAGCAGGAAGGTAGGCGCGGGGTAACTGTGGGCTCAAGGGTGGGCCCCAACAGGTATAACCTGGAGCTCACGCATCACACATCTACCCTGAGCTACAAGCACCACCCCTAACACACTGACCACAGGGGAGGCAGAGGACACACCAGGACACTGAGACCAGGGTGGCGACTAGGAAGCCGGCCCAGATCCCTAACTCCAGGGACCCAGTGTCTTGCCCATTACTCTCCTGTGGTAAAGGGCAGGCTCCCTGGAAGAGAGGACACCGCCAGGAATGCTTCCTGTGCCTGTGCAGTCCCGAAGCCATTGCCAGGGAGGGGCAGAGGGGAGTCTGCTGACCCCACATGGCCAGGGCGCCAGAGAGTCTCAGAGCCACGAGGCTGAGGCTCTCATGCTGGGAGCAGAACTGAACGGAAGCAAGGATGCCTGGCCGGTGCCCCGGGGAGGCGGTGGCCGCAGAAAAAGCCTTTCATTCTTTTTCCCACAGCGAGAGCATGGAGCTGCCTGGCTCCCTCACCCACACGTGTCTTGCCCCTCTGTGCTTCCTGCCTCAGTGGTAGTCCTCCCCCCAGCCTCCACAACCTGCTCACCTATGTCCCCTCCCTTGGAGAGTCACTGATTTAAAAAAATCACAAGAAGTTTGCATTGGTCCAACTGGCTTCCAGCCCCCAGTGGAAAGAGAGGAGGCAGCTTCGGCCTCCTGCTGCACCCAGCCTGACAAGAACCAACACGCCCCCATTGTACAGGTGGAAACACTGAGGCTGGGAAGAGCCACTGCTGGACTGACAGTTGATATAAGACAACTGGTCGCTGCTCTCCCAGAAGCCCATCTCAGGAAGGGGCCTGGTTGCGAGACTCTTTATGGCGTTGGGGCCCAGCCCAGAGTGCTCTCTGCACGCAGTGGGAGGGGCATGAGCAGAGGAACAGGACTGGGTGTCTTAGTTACTTTCTATTGCTGAGATCAAGCACTGGGACCAAAAAGTAAAGGGAAGGAAAGAGTTGTAACTCCCAGGTCACACACACTCCACCTGACTGGCTTGAGGAGGAGCAAGCCTGTCAGCAGCAGTTTCTCCATGGCCTCTGCTTCAGCTCCTGCCTGCAGGCTCCAGCCTTCAGCTCCTGCCCTGACTTCCCTCAGTGATGGGTGTGGCCCAAGAGCTGTAAGATAAGTCCGCCCCCTCCCCCAAGTTGCTTGTGGTCATGGTGTTTTATCAAAGCAACAGAAACCCTAACTAGGACACAGGGTCTCAGCAGACCCCAGAAGGGTTCTGCCTTGCTTTGAAACTCAGGGCTGAGTCCCAAGCACACAACCACTGCAGACTAACTGGCTTTCCTCTGGGCCTCAGTTTCCCTGTCTGTCAAGTGGTTGTTATTGTAATCCCTCCCCTGGCCCCAGGGCTAGATGATCTGGTCAAAATAGAGTCCTCCTGGGGAGAAGGATGCCTGGAGAAGGGCTTCAAGCAGGGAGTCTGATCACAGCGAGTGCCTGGGACCCTGCCCGTGGGAGGCAGACCTCAGCCAGCACACTCCAGTGGCCCCGGACCCATTGAAGACAGCCATCATGCAGTGGTAGCCTTGCCAATGTTTCGGATTCCCACTAGGTTTCCGCTGTTCCTTTTATAAAATGGGGATTAAAAAGCTTAACGCTGCCTCCCTTCTCCCTAAGGGTGGAGTCAGACCTAAGCAGTACACAGCCCCGCAGGCTCTGAACTTCACAGGAGGTGACAACCCTGCTTTGACCTGATTCCCACTCCTGGGTCAACAGCTCCCATTGAGCAGAGCTAAGCCATTAGTGAACCCCACAGGCAGGTGACACGGGTCCAAGGCTTTAGACTGGGAGATTTCCTAAAGATACATAAATAATCCAGTTGGGACTTCATTACTGCTCCCAACCAAGCTAACATGGGTCCCTCCACCTGCCAGACTTCCTGGTGTCTCGTGAGCCAAGCGAGCCTCTGCCAGGATTAGTTCCTGTCTGTGGCAGGTGGGGCAGGAGGAGGCTGGGATCCCTGTGCCGGGTGGACCACACATATAACCTTAAGGCCACAACCCTCCGAAAAGCTCCCTTTCCCCTCTCAGCCGCCCTGCCCCCTGCAAGTCTCACAGCGGGAAAGAGAAGGCGCAAGGCGGAGGTCACAAGGTGATCCTAAAACCTGGAGTGAGCCGCCTAGCCTACAGAGCGCCTCCGACTCAGACAGAGGAGAGCTGGGCTCTGGCTGGCAAGAGGCCAGCTCCATGTCTAGCCTCAAAGAGGCAGGAGGTAGATTGCAGAGAGAGAAAGAGGGAGAAAGCGAGAGAGAGAGAGAGAGAGAGAGAGAGAGAGAGAGAGAGAGAGAGAGAGAAAGAGAGAGGCACAGTCGGGTAGGGCCCTGAGAACAAGGTGAGTCCCCAGCCATCAGACCCTGGGCTGGTCCAGAGTTTCCCAGCAGCCTCCCTGTAGCCTGCAACCCACACACACAGCAGCCACTGTGCGCTTGCTGCCGCGGCTTGCTCTGCGGCCTGTGGGGAGATTTACACCGGACTCGGATCAGCCGCTCGGATGGCAGGCGGGTGCCGGGCCTGGGGTGGTCTGCTGTGAATTGGCCCCCTGTGAGCAGATGAAAACCAGTGGTGGCTGGGCAGGGAAGCTGGCTGGCAGAGGGCCAGTGGCAGGGAGGTAGCAGGCTCCCGCCCAGGGCTGCAACTGGGGCTTCCAGGCCTGGGCCTGATTAGGGGAGTTGGGAGGTCTGAGGTTAACCCTTTCCCTTCTCTTGGGCGGGCTCTCTCAGATCTGCCAGGCTTTCCTTGGGTGCTCCCAGGCTCTGGGGGCACTGATGACCAGGAGTGGCTGTCTCTCTGGACCCAAGCATCCTGTTCTCAGCTTCCCCACACCTGGAGGCCAGGATGGCACCGCCCTTCACTTGTCTCCAAGGCCCAGGTATAGCACTGGGCCATTTTCTCTGCCCATACCAGGTCCTGAGAGGTCACACTGCTATGCCCCCTCCGCCCTTTCAGGACTGAACCTCAACCAGGAAGCCCTCCCACCCTGCCCACCCTTTGCCTACTATGGCTTCCTTTTAGCTTTGTTGAAGCGAACAAATGATTTACTCAGCTCAGTCCTGACCTACTTAAGGAATATCAGCTAAACGCTCCTGTGGGCATCCTCGGGGCCAGGTGCAAGTAGCAGACAGGCAAAAGAGAACGCTGGTGTGGTGGAGCATGCAGACCAGCACAGAGGCATAACTCTGGCATGCTGTGGCAGCTGTGCAAAGGCCCTGAGGCAGGAATGTTCCTGGCAGAAGCCAGCAGCTGGAGGGAGGAAGAGGGTACAAGAGAGGAAGAGGCCACCACCAGATTTGGCAGGGCCGTGGACACTGTAAAACCTGTCTCCTCCTTTCTCCTGTGGAATGTGAGACCCAGGAGAGTGGGACCAGCAGGTGGCGGGTAGTGCTGGAGGTATGGCAGCCCGTGCCTGGGAAAATATTTGTGGAAATTGCTTTGTGGGCATTTAGAGGAAGAGAAGCTTCAGGCCATCCCTTCAGCCTCCCGAAGGGCATGGAAGCTGGGTCCCACACTTTTGGTAGCAGCACCTGCTGTGCCTGGAGAGTTAGCTGCCCCCAGCTGTGGCCACTGCTGCTGTGCCCAGCTCCTGAACCACCTCCCATCCCAGAGCTGGATTCAGCTCAGCAACCTGCGTTTGAACCAGTCCCCATTAACTGAAAGGGATCCATCAGAGACCGAGGCCACACAGGGAGGAAGCCACTATATCAGCCTCAGCCTGAGCTGGCCACCCGGCTGCATACTGGGCACACTCTGCAGGGCACTAGAGGGGACCGACCTGGCCACAGAAGCCACAGCTGGGTCTCAGGGATGCAGGACTGATACTCCCAGACTCTGGACCAGCCCTAGCCACCCACAGAGGCTCTGACCTCACAGGGGTTGGCAAGTGGAGGAAGGGGAAACTGCAGAAACCCGAGAGCCGTGTGTGTGTGTGTGTGTGTGTGTGTGTGTGTGTGTGTGTGTGACACTTCCTGTATGATAGTGATAAGTCAGGACTCTTATGATCCCCCTAAGTCCCAGACCCACACCCTCAGCTTGTACCTCTGGGAGATGCACTGATGCCTGGAGATGCTAAGGCAATCTTAGGAGTGGCTCTACCTCTCCAAGGTGCAGGATGCTCCTAGAGTCAGTTCATGGAAACACTGCATGAGGCTATGCATACCGGGTTTCTCAGTGCTGCCGCTGCCTGTGGGGGTCCCCACCTGTATATAGGGAAACTGAGTCCAGCCAAGAATACTAAGCAGGTCGGGTCTAGAGAATAGGAACTCGAGACCTGATTTCTGGGTCAGTTAGGCCATAGGCAGAAGTTAGCACAGCCCAAGGATGGGATAACCTGGAGTAACATGGAAAATAGCCCTTCTCTTCTGCTCTGTTCCAAAAATGAGCTAGTAAGAAGGCCCAGAGAGGGATACGAAGTGTCTTAGGCCACACAGCAATCCCAGCCTCTGACCCCATCTATCTCTTTCTGTTCTGTCTCCCTCCCAGCTGGCTTATTCCTTAAAGGGCCAGCTGAGCTATGGTGGGTTGGGGAACCAAGACAAGGTGTGCAGAGGACTCCCTGAGCAGGTTGACCCACATCCTCACCCACAGGCCTCAAGAAGCACAGGGCTAACAGATGTACACAGGATATTCTTGGGACCTGCAGGCATTGCCTGGCCACTTAGAACCTCTCTATGCTGCCCTCCAACTCCCAGACCCACTGTGGGCCAGGATCAGATCAGATCAGGCCCCTTCACAGAGAAGGCACTCAGTGCCTGTCTCCTGGCCATACACGGTCGGTCGCTGAGGCCCTGGCTGAGGCGACTGCACATCAGTCACCTCTGTAAGTTGCCATGTACAGATGCATCTGTTGCCTGTGCACAGCAGTAGCCTAGGCATCAGTATCCTAGGCAATTGCTTGTGCAAACCCATTTTTCAGACAAGAAATATGAGGCTGAAAGTGATCAGCCCAAGACCTGCAGTTCAGAGCATGGGAGAAGGTGACCCTGAGGTAACGTGACTTCCCCAAGTCCATTGTCCATCTCTGCCTCCCACCACCCCCCCTTCAAAGAACTACTTGCTGGAGCACTAAGTGAGGGGCGAAGCCTGACTCTTGGCTGGAATGGCTCTCACTAATGTGGACCTGGCGAGCCACGCTCCTTTGAGTTTCCTGGGTACCAGAAAGAGGTCTCAGGCCCTGCCCTCCTGTCCCAAGCCCTGGCAGCCTGAGGCAGGAGCATATCCCCCACAAATACTGGTCCCCACAAACACTGGGCCATCACCTCCTAGAACAGGGAAACCTTTTGACTCAGCCATCATGAAAAGCTTCTTTAGTACATGTGCAAATTCCACCCTCTGCTGCAGACACTGAGGGACGGACTCTGAGGGACAGGGAATTGCCAAATGCAGGTGATGCTCAGTGTACACTCACTGCATCCCTATTCTCAGGGATGCCCAGGGATCCCGTAGCCAGTGTGCCTGGGCTCCGAAGATGCAGGGCTTTCAGAAGGGGATGTGGTTTCATGGCACCCTCGGTAGCTGTTCCCTTACATCCTTCATCACTGCAGAGGCAGCTGGGGTGCAGAGCAGACTGGCCTAAGCCTCATCCCAAATGCTGCCCGCCATGGTGCCCTTCCTCTTTCCTGCTGTCCCTAGAGAGTCTGGGCCATCTTGGTCTCCTTGCTGACCCTTCAGAGCCTGAGGCTGAGCCCAGACGGCTGAAGTTTAGCACTGAGACCCTTTGAGTGCTTGGAAGGAGACACAGAGCTACAGGTACAGCCCCCGGTGCCCTTCTCCCCTGGACCCTTTGCCCTGACTAGGGCTCAGTAGCACTTACGTCGGGGTTCCCGGGGTCCATCCACAGTGACCTTGATGGCTCGGTGGTAGGTAGCCACTTGGGTAGGGTTGGTGAACACGGTGATTGTGAGCGTGAAACTCTTCCCTGGGGAAATCAAGGCAGGAATTGGTGAAAGGTGCATGCACAGTCCCCCAGCCTCCCTCCTGGGCCCAGCCGCCAGTAGTCCAACACGTGTGATCACAGAGAGAAGGCAGGGAGAGTGTAGTTCAAGCTGTTGGGCTTGTCATTCAAGGCCACAGGAGGTGTGGCCTTAGCTGTCCTCCGACTACACAGGGCCCTTTTGGCTTTCTTCCTTCATTCTATGAGACTATATTTTTGTGATCATCTACTTAGGGACTCATATGATTTTGAGGTAAAGATGGGTGTGTGCTTTTTCCTGAGAGCAATTAGTGATCTTTACAGGGAAAAAAATTGAGAACACAAAACATTATTTAAAAAGAAGAAGTGCCGGGCTTGGTGGTGCATGCCTTTAATCCCAGCACTTGGGAGGCAGAGACAGGCAGATTTCTGAGTTCGAGGCCAGCCTGGTCTACAAAGTGAGTTCAGGATAGCCAGGACTACACAGAGAAACCCTGTCTCGAACCCCACCCCCAAAAAGAAGAAGAAGAAGAAGAAGAAGAAGAAGAAGAAGAAGAAGAAGAAGAAGAAGAAGAAGAAGAAGAAGAAGAAGAAGAAGAAATCCCACCCACAGTTCCACTGACTGAGACGGCCACCATCATTTGGAGTTTCTCTTTCACTCCTCCGGATGGAACAGTTTTTACACAGTTGTTATGGTGATAACATCCATAGCTTTTCATTTTTTAATTTGTTGGGTTTTGAGACAGGATCTCTCAATGTAGCCCTGGCTGTCTTGGAACTCAATGTAAAAACCAGGCTGGCCTTGAACTTGCTGAGATCCACCTGTCTCTGCCTCCCCAATTCTAGCACCTGTCTTGTTTGTTTATTTATTTATTTTTATTTATATTTTATTTATTTATTTACTTTGCCTGCCTGCATGTATGTATGTATGTATGTGCACCATGCATGTGATCTGGCACCCTCAAAGACCAGAACAGGACATCAGATTCCCTGGAACTGTACTTAGTGATTGTTGTGAGCCACCATGTGTGTGTGCTGGGACTCAAACCCAGCTCCCCTGCAAGAGGAGCCAGCACTCTAACCACTGAGGCCCCCGTCTTGTTTTCTTTCCTCATGCCATTACAAGCTCTCCATAATCTTCAATTTTTAATGGCTACTAAGTATTCCCTTGGCAGAAGTCTCAGCTTTGATTGGTCCACCCCCTTATGTCACCGTTAAGTTCTTGCTGTTGTGTGCAGCCCTCACTGTAGAGGGCCGATCTGGGAGCTGTAGACACAACTGTTATTTCCAGAACCCTGTTCTATTTTTAGATAGATGTTTGGCTTCAATGTCTCCATTCAAAATTCCTCAGAGGGGAAAATCTTTTAAAATAATATGGTTTTGGTTGTGTTTTTTTTCTCTTTACCATTTAAAATATGGCCTTCCATGTGTCAAAATCTCTTTCTACATCTCTTCTCTGTAAACTTCCTCCCAGAGAGTTACAAGGGGTATTGAGCGAGGGTGTCACCTCAGAGGCCCGGGATGAGTTTGTGGTGGCCGATCTTGACTCTCTTGGGACACGTACCTCATCAGGAGTGACGTGAGGTCACACGTCACCCAAATGCCCCGGCTTCTGTCTATCACAACGGAAGATCTTCAATTCCTCTTGGTTTTGTTTGCCTTTCTTGTACTAGTGAGACTGAAACTGTCTCTGGCCACTATCCATCGCCAGAATCCAACACACATCGCTATCTCCTCTTCTTGAGGCTTTCCCGTTGGGGCTTTAGGACTTTTGACAACTGTTGCATCTGAAGCTTGTTCGCAGCTATGGGTTGTGGCCCATAGGCTATGTGGCCACCATAGTCTGATTTCTAACTTCACCTCTTTCTCACGATCCATTTTCTCTCTGTCTCTCTGTCTCTGTCTCTGTCTCTCTCTGTCCTCCCCTCCTTCCCCCCTCTTTCTCTCTTTCTCTTTCTTCTACTGTCCATGTTAGAGACCTCCCCAGGCAGGAAGTAGATGAAGGTGTACTTTCAAAGTACTCTACCTTGAAGGCCAAAGGTTTAGGGACGTACGTCAAAGGGCAAGCCTGATTTTTTTCTACCATCTTAGTCATTTTATCACGCTGTACACTGTCTGTGTCCAGGGCTTCATCTCTCTGCCTGTTTCCCCAATGTCTAGGCCAGCGCCGTTACCATTTAAGATGAGCCTGGGTGGGTGGGGTGGGGACAAGATGGGACTCCACAGAGACCCAAGCTCCATTCCCCACGTCCAGCTTTGCCTCTGTGGACTGACTCTCAACCCAAGTTAGTGGCTTGGGAACTCCCCCTGGGCACTCCAAGCCCAGGCATTTGTGTCTCTCTGGAGTGGCCCCCAGAGATGCCCAGGAGGCTACTGGAGACAGGTCATGTTAATGGTGCCCTAAGAAGAGGGCCAGTTTTCACAGTCCTGCTCTCCAAGAGGACACAGGCAATCTTATTGTTCTCTTTGCTCAAGGGAAAATTCTAGCTCCAGAAACAGGAGACGCCTGAGCATGGCTAAGGCAGCCAGGCCAGCCAGCCAGCTGAGCCTCCAAACTCAAGGGCTTCTGGGAGAGTACCGAGCACCCTGGGAAATAGACCCAGCACTGGAAGAAGGTCCCTGAGGTGGCCAGCAGAGCCCAGGACACAAATATTAAGGCATCTATCCTTGGAGGTTTGAGTTAGGAAAGCCAGCCCGGCCGCATCCCCAGGCCCAGGGACCATTTGCTTGATTTCTGGAAAAAGAACTGCAGACAGTCTGGGGAGACACAGGGCAGGTGGCCTCAGATTCCTTTCTACTCCCCTTGGGGACACTCTTCTCTCTGCCTTCTCATTTTGAGGTCATTTCTCTCCTAGACTCCTCCTCCCAACCAATGGGGGCACGAAGGGGAAGTTGGAGTGGCTGTCTGACCTCATTGCTTCTAGGGCCACAATGAAGGGGGTGGGGTGGGGTGGGGTAGGCTGATACCTGGAGCCTTAGCTGCCAGGACTCCAGACTGAGGGCTAGGTCTGTACTGGAGAGTCCTTTTTCAGATGTAGTCCTTTTCAATGAGGACTTCCCCTAGCTACTTTATTTAAAGGTGACATTTTAGAGGCCAGGGGGAGGGGGGTTGACTTCAGTGTTAGAAGGTTTGTCTAGAATGCTTCAGGTCCTGGGTTCCATCTCCAGGGCCAAAACCCTCAAACAGAGTGGAGATTTTCAATTTGGCCTCTGTGGTTGGCCCTTCTTAGTATAGAGCTGGCCAGGGATCTGGGACAGGAAAAAAATCTGCAATAGTATTGTCCCCAACCCCTAACTGGAAGAGCCTCTCTCAAGCCAGAGTGCAAGCCACAAGCCACAGAAGTCTAATGAGCAGTGCCTGTGACCTTGTCACCAACAAGCTACGCAGACATTTACAGATCACATGACAGTCCTTAGAGATTTCTCTGAATAGTCTCAGTGCTCCTCATAAACTCAACGTTATGGTCATCACCAGAACCACTGTTGGAGCTTACTGTGGAATCTGTTACACAGACCACCAGTTCACCATGATCCCCCTCCCCAGTGTCTAAATGTAGCTGTTCCCCTCTCCAGCTCCATGTGCCTCCTGCCCCTGGACCTGTGTAAAAGTTTCTTTGCAAAGTTCACTTCAGAATCTGCCTGCTGGCTCACTTTCTCTCTCTTAGGTGCTAAGTTCACAGGGGCCAGAGTGTCACCCTATCTCCACCCCACCCTACCCCCAGTCCCCAGGATGCTACCCCGTGTATGATAGAGACCGGATTAACTATTTTAAATGCACCAACTTTCCAGATGCAAAGACTGAGGCTCACAGAGGAGCTGGGTAACCACAGCTCCCATAGTATCCAGGCAGGACTCAAGATTCACACACACAACTCATCATCTGCCACCCACCTCCCAACCTGCCCCAGGGAACAGACCACATGCCACTTCTGAGGTCACCAGCAGCTCCTTGCCTTCTCAACCAACCACAGAGCTGGAAAGGGAGTCAGGTTTTGGGCCAAGAGCAAGAGACCTTGAGAAAGATGGGTGGAGTGAGCTGTCCCCAGTTTCCTTGGAGGTGCTCAGTGCGAGCATTTCTCTGATGCAGGGAACTAAGAGGAAGATGCAGGAGGTGGCTGGCTGGGCAAGAGCCTAGCAACCATGCTATGGTGCCAGGCCACAAGGCCATGAGTCGCAATCAAGAAACTATGTGGGCTCTGGTTGCTGGCGGCAGGGGTGGGGGATGGGGATAAGGTTAGGGGAGGAGGGGGAGGGGGCCCGTAGGAAGGCTGTCCTGATCAGGTGTGTGAAACACGTGTACCCTGCAACCCTGACCAATCAGCAGTCTCAAGTGGGTCAGGAAGTATGACTGACAAGCCCCGCCCACAGGGAGCTGTCTGGACTCCTGGGGCCTCCCCTCAGCTCTGTAACCTCCCAGCTTCAGCAAGATGCGTTTATCCCTCGCCTAGTGATGCCATCAGCCCGCACATACAGCTCTCTCCCCCCAAGCCTCTCTCCACACACCTCTGCAGCTTCTCAGCCAGTTAAGGACAAGGTACTCAGTGATTCACTCCTTTGTGCCTAGGCCAGTGGTTACTCTGTCTCCTAGATGACAAGCTGGGGATTCGCCATGGTGAAGAGTCCGGAGAACACCAGCCCTCGGGTGGATGCGTGCTCACTAAAGTTCATGCACAGGTGGACAGGTGCGCGCGCGCATGTGTGTGTGTGTGTGTGTGTGTGTGTAAGCACACACAAGCCCAGCACTGCCTAGGGCCACAAAGAATTAGATTATCCTAGGTGGGAAAAATGGACTTAAAAACAACCAACCAAACAAACACTCAGTTTTACTTAAACGAAAGCAAAATTATGGATTCTTTTTCAGAGGATGGGGGTCTTGTTTTGTTTCCATCTGGGGGAGGGGGACAGATGCAGATGCGGCTCAGTGGTATAGACCGTTTGTCCTGCATGAATCAGAGCCAGGCTTTGATACTTAGCTCTGCGGAAAAAAGCCAAAACAGAACACCTCTCGCCCCCCCCCCCCAAGAAAAAAAACCAAAAACCCTGTTCACTATTCTGTAAAGAATTTCCCCATCTCCAGCAAATCCTGGCACAGGCTGACGCTTGACCACGTTCTCACTTTGAGCCCTGTCATTCTGTGTTGAGGGGGTTCTGTGAAGAGTGCGCTGCCCCACTGCCTGCGTTGAAGAGGCGGGGCCTCACTGGGTCATTTACATATTCAAATCCGCATCCGCAATAAATGGCTTTTCTTTGGCACTACTACGGAAAGACGGAGCTCTAGGGATTGCTGGTAGAAGGTGGCCATGGCCCCTGAAGGAAGCTGTGGTGCAGATTTGGAGACATCAAGGGCAGGGAGGGGTGCAGAGGCTGGCTGGGGGCTTGGCTGGCTCGTACTCCTTTCTGCTCACACCTGCAGTATTGTGAGAGTAACAGGGTTGCTGGTGCATGCCTTTCCTTTTTGAAAAGTGTTCTGGGATTCAGACAGAAATCAGGATTAAAAAAAAAAAGCCAAAATTCTTGGGTTCTTTAGCTGGCCCTAAAGCGGCCCTAGTTCTCAGTGTCAGTCAGAGGCAGGCTCTCAGACAGGAATTTCCCAAGCGTTGGGACAGGCATGGCAGAAGTGTGGCACCATGCACTCTGGACCATGGCACTACCCTCCTCACATCAGCACCCATGCCTCTCCCGCTCAACAGTGCACACCTTCTGGGTTTCCCCCGCCCCCGGCCAAACCACACTGCAATCAGAGACTCAGTGAGTGTTAGTGCTCAAAGAGACCTCAAAGGCTCTCCCAGTGCCAACCATTTATAGCACAAAAGCTCTACCCTGTACCTGGACCTCAGTATCTGGAAACTCACACATTTATACTGGTGTCTTTAATTCACCCCAGGTCTCATTAAAATGTGCGATTATCCCCTCCCCCTCATTTCACAGATAAAGAAATGGAGGCACAAAGAGGCTAAATTAGTTTCCTACCACCATCCAGCAAGTCCCTAGCTGGCTTGGAACTCAGGCCAAGGTCAACCGCCCTAGCTCAGACTGGAAAACCAGGAGCCAAGAGCTCCGCCCAGAGTTCTGTGGGCATAGGCTTCCTTCTCCCTCCCAGGACCAAATGATCCAAAAGCATGCAGTTCGGTGGATACCTTAGAAACATCTCTCTCTTTGAGGGGCCTTGGATCTGGGCGGTACAATTCACTAAGAGATGTCAGTGGGTTAGGTGCGGTAGCACACACCTGCGATCCTAGCACTGAGGCAGAGCCAATACTAAAAATCTGGGGTTAATCTTGGCTACATAACAAGTTCCAGGCCAGCCTATACTATACCTGGTGTGAGACTGCCTCAACATAAATAAAGCAAAAAAACTTCTTAGTAGCAGAGGGGCCACAGTAAGAGAATCATGATCACCCCTTTCTTTCCCTGCTACCTCTCAAGAGAGGGAGCAGTGTGGAGGAAGAAGAGAATCCTGAGTGCCTAATGCCTCCTGGGGTTCACCATCCACCGACTTCCCTAGCTAGCGACATGCTATAATGTGCCCCCGCCCCCGCCCCCATCACCTGGACCCTACACCCGTGGCACTCCACTCAGGGCCAGACCTTCAATTAAGTTGCAAAGGGCTCAGAGATTGGGGATGACAAAGGGGGCTTGGGGACTAATTAGGAGCAGCAACGAAAGCTTAATTCATAAAAGCAAACATTTTCCACCCATCAACCTGCAACCAGTTAAGGGCTACGTTTGAAAGAAATCTGTGCGTGGGGAAGGGAGCCAACAGGAACAGGAAATGTTCGAAAGAATGTAAACTATTTCAGTTTCATAAAAAGTAACAAGTAAACAGTTATTACATGCAAATAACGCCCTGGTTTTAATTAATGCTGAAAAGTCAAAAATATGTTTGACATTTGTATGTATATACTGAACGGCTGCAGCGCACAAAATGGTGCCCAGATGCCCGGTGGGAGCTGGCTGGCAGCTCGCAGGGAACTCCAACCTTGAGAAGGTCTTGTTTATTGGTGTTGAAAAGTACCATTTTGCCCCAGCAATAGCAGCCAGAAGCCGGCTCACTTCCTAACCCTGGAGGGCTCCCAGAGTTTGGGAAGGTGATTGCTCAGCCACTACTCAGCAGGCTAGTCTGATCTCCCTATCCCCAGGGCATGGGAACAGGGAGGGCTCTTCCACCCCAGAGTTACATGATGACGGGTTTCGGGTCCCAGCAACCTCCCACTCAACAGCCCCTGGCGGCAGCCACTGTGGCGTCTGGTCCTGCTTTCTTGCTACTACCGGGGTGGATCAGGCTGGCACATCAGCCAGCGTGAGCCTGGCCAGAGGCTGAGATGGCGCAGCCTTCAAACTTTTCATTCCAACATCCCATCACCCCACTCAGAATCCTCTATTTGAAAGTACCTGAAGAAGCCTCCAGCTCTGGGGAGACCATGCGCCTGGGAGACCACAGAGGACTTGTACCCCCGGGGAGAGAGGCTGGGATGCCTCGGCCCCAACTGAAAGACATCTATCTATACCCTGCTTGAGCTGTGCGTACAGGAACCTCCCTCAGCATCTTTTCTGAGATCACAGATGCTAGCGGGAGGGGGGGGTGGTGGCGGGGGGGGGGGGGGAGAAGGGCAGCACCGGAGACTTCAGAAGTTGCTAAACCCTGCGAGAACCTGCGAGAAAACTCTCCTTTACTCGAAAGAGATCACAGACATATCCACATAAAAGGGTGGCACTGCCTACCGGGCCTTGCTGAGACGAACTAGCTTTCCTCAATTCTCATCCCCACCTTTGCCATCCCAGAGTTCCCCCTGCTCACCTCGCCCACTGCGGCCCACGAATCGAAGGTCGTTGAACCTGGCCACTTGGTTCTTCATGACAGCGGAAGCGTTGCGCAGCTCGGCGGAGTAGTTCTCATCATTGCCGGCCATCACGGTCACCACCGTTCCATCCGGCACATCCCCCAGGGCCACCACCTGAGGAAACGGGCAGGAGAGAGGATGGCTTAGAAAAGCCAAAAGGAAGGGCTCACGCAGCTGCCCGCCCAGGTCCCAGGCTCTCTGAGGAGTTCTGAGTCAGGGTGAAAGAGGCTTAACCGCGTGTAGATCCGTTCCCAATACAACCAAAGCCTAGTGATGAGCTCCTAGCCTCCAGACTCAAATCCTGGGTCTAGTGGTTGATGGGAGCTCCAAGAAAGCATCCATTTTTATTACATTAAGTCTAGGCTAGAGCTATCAATCAACAAGGTCACAGGTAAGGGTGGGGCGGCAAAGGAGACGACACTGTTCTCGGCCAAAGAATCAGCAACCTTAATAACCGGGCTACTCCTTGCAGTCAATTAAGGCACTGGCCCTTAGGGGTACGGAATTTGGCCCTGCAGTGTGACCAAGGCCCAGTTAAATGGCCTCAACAGAGCCTGGATTCGTTATGCAGAGAAAATGCAAAATGCAAAACAAACTGCGTTTTTGCAAGTTGATCCAGAAAACCCCGGGGTAAGAGGACAGGGTGGTTTCGATCACTGAGCATGTACCTGCTGGGAACTGTTGGATGGGTGGGTGGAGATGCCCCTTAAATGTCATCTCTTCCCCCACTCCTTCCCACCCAAGGCGCATCAAGAGGCAGATGCCTTTTGAACCAGACTTTAAACAGAGTCACAGCCATTTAAACGTGGCTGCCGTGTGCAGGGACTGGGGATCCAGATGGTAAAGATTTCAAGGAGAAAATGTTTGGGGTCTGATTAAAAAGGCCAGATTTCCTGTCAACATCCTGTCTTCTTTTAATTTCAAAGATTCCTTTTAAGCTCCAAGTGACAGTAAAACCTCCGATCTGACGATTACAGTCACACGGCCCTCATCCCCTCCTCCCCCTTCTCCCCTCCTCCCTCTCCTCCCCGGGAGATTTCCCCCAATGGTATTTTAAGATGTCACCCGGGAGACCTCAAAGAGTCACCAGCCTTCCCCCCACCCCTTTCCAATTTGAAGTCTTAATGGGAGCAAGGAGGGCCTCAGCTGCCAGCAGCCGCGTTTCCAGCCACCTCGGGCATCACTACCTCCCAGCCGCTGGCCCTTCCTACTCTGTCCTTTCTCACGGCAGCTGTGAGAGGTTTAGGGGAAAACCAAGGCGTTTTCGTTTCATCTGGCTGCCCCCCTTACAAGAGAGAGAGAGAGAGAGAGAGAGAGAGAGAGAGAGAGAGAGAGAGAGAGAGAGAGAGAGAGAAACGAAACAGTTGCCTATCCCTGGTATCGTTGAAAAATAAATTCTCTGAACGACTCTGGGGCTACCAGGATGGAGGCATTCCCCAAGTCTCTGCCTATCTTTCGGGATGCAGACTTATGCCGGAGGCAGCCCTTTAGAACCGGCCTACGGTCGCCCTGTGCAACACTTCAGCCGCTGAGGTTGAGAGTGTGGGAAGGAAGTGTTTCTGCTGCAGAGCAGGAGGCGCGGTGCTAGGCCAGGCCCTCCTCGCCCTCTGTGCCCCACACCTCCCGGGTCCTCGCCCAGCTCCGGCGGTCCTCATCCCAGTTACCGGTTAGACTGTGCCAAAGAATCTGGGAGCCCCAGTCCTCCGGTTTCCATGCCACTATACTCTGCAGGGCCCCGTGAAGGCCAGGTGGAACGGGGTATGGCTCCTCCAGGCTGTCTGTGCCACCGAGAAGGAGCGCCCCAAGTGTCCGTGTCCTCCGGCAGAGAGGCCGCGGTGTACCGTTCCCAACGGGAGGTCTGGGGTTCTGACTCTTGGAATAGGAACGGCAGAAGAACTCCCCACGCCCAGTTCTCCTGGACGTCCTCCTGGTACCTTCCCTGACTGATGTAACCATATTTCTCTCTGGACCCGGGCTCGGGCAGCGGGGACACCCAGGTTCCTCTCATGTTCTGTCGGGCCTGGGCTCCTGCAGCGTGGGTGACCAGGCACCCCTATGTCCTGCTAGCCGGGTGACCCCCTTTTCTTCCACCACGGTACCTCCCATGTTCTCTGGGGTCTGGGCTCTTATTGCGGATCGCCTGGAGTCCAGCGGGGGTCCTTCCGGGAGTGGCATCCTGCAGTAGGGGCGCCCGGGTACCCCGGTGTCTTGCCAGCTGGGTGACATCCCCTTTCATGTCCTACTTCTAGGTGCTCCCCAAGTCCTCCCCGGTATGGGCTCCTGCAAATGGGGGCGCCCAGGTTCCCCGGTGTCCTCCCGGCTCGGGCCCCTGCACTCACCTTGAAGGCGACCGGCAGCGTCTTGTTGCAGCGCCAGTGCGAGGGCAGCACGGAGCAGAGGAAGTTGGGGCTGTCGGTGCGCACGAGCTCTCCCGCGTGGTCGGCCAGCACGTCCACCATCGAGCGCACTTCGGGCCGGGTGCGGCCGCCGGGGCCCGCGGTTGCCTGCGCGCTTAGCGCGCCGCTGTTCTCGCCCATCTTGCCGCCGCCGCCGCCGCCGCAGGGGAAGGCCGTGGAGGGGGGAGTGAAGCGGCGGCTGGTGCTCGGGTCTACGGGAATACGCATGCCGCGGCCGTCAGGGCGCGGGCGGCCGCAGCCGCGGGAAGCGGGAGGCGGGAAGGCGGCGGCTCGGGGCCCGGCCAGCGTGGGGGGTGGGGGGAGGGGCGGCGCCGGGGGAGGGGGTGCGCCCCGACGGTCGGCCGCGCGCCCGCTAGTCCCGCATCCGGCGCGCGCGGCCGCCCCACGGACTCGGCGGCCGCGGCCCCAGCCCGGATCCTAGAGAATCAAGTGGCGGCGACGCGGCCGCCCGCGCGGGGTTAGTACCCCGGGCCTCGGGGCGGGGCCGTGCGAGCGACGCGGGGCGCAGCCAATCGCAGCCCCCAGGCTCGGGGTTCGCCGTGGAGGACCCGGTGGCTCGGGCCCGCGCGAGCCAAGCAGGGGCCAGGCTCCGCCCCAGAGGGTCTAGACACCCGCGTCCCGGTAGCCGCGCGGGGAGCCGCGGTCCCCGGAGTCAGGAGCGGCCGCTGCGACCTGGGCAGACATCGGGTTTCCAGCCTCCTGGCTGCGGCTCGCTTCCCCTCCCTCGAGTCGCAGCCTGGCTGCTTCAGCTCTGGCCACCGCAGCCCGGAACCTGCACCCTCAGCTGGTTGCCGCGGTGACACCCAAGACGGTTTTCTCATTCCCTCCACTCCACAAACGATTTTGACCCTAGAGCTTCCACCCCACGAGGGAGTCCACAGCTCCGCGCGGCCTTGGCTCTCGTCTCTGTGGCTTCTGTGTCAACCTTCGAGGCAGACAGAATAGGGGTTGCCACAGGGACCAACAGTGGGGTGGGGACAACCACACGGCTCCTGTCCACTCAAAACTAATTTCAGGATCGCGCAGGCCTCGTGGAGTTGTCCTCTGTCTTGGCAGCTCATGGGTCTTTGAAAACTACAATGGGGCCTACAACAGTGTGCTTTTTTGGAACATTCCATGCTACACCATACGCATGCAACCACCGTCCGTCTAGTGGAAGTGGATGAGGGTCTGTGGCAGAAAGAAGTCTTAACGCTCAGACTGCTTTCTCCCCACGGATGGAAAGGGGTCCTCCTAGGGCCGGGCCATAGTCTTCTTGGCCCTAAAGCGCTGAGCCTACAGAGCTGTCAGGTGCCCTGTGGGAAATCGGCCCTGGGGTCTCTGTGTTCCTCATGCTCCGTGGCCCAGCAACTCCTGGACTTCACTAACAACAACTCTTTCCCGTCCCGTCTCCTAAGCCTGGCATGGGGGCACAGACACACAACTAGAGAGTCCACGGTCACCGGTCACCGAGGGCTGTGCTCTCCCCAACCCCGTGCACTCCTTGGACGGCAGCAACGAACGAATGCATGTGTTTCTCTCACTGCTTTGGAAATTCGACTGCATTTTCGTTGCCAGCGACAGTGAATCTGTCTGCAACTACCAATACAAGCCCCAGAAGCGACACGATTTAGGATCCGATGGCGACAGAGGCATCAAGACCTCATCCTGGCTCTGACCTCAGCTTAGAACACTCCATTTTGTCAAAAAACGAAATCAGGCGCTGTGTGTACAACAGCGGGGTACTAGGTATGTCCTGAGTCTAACGAGTGCCAGGAGAATTGTATTCTGCCCCTCTCTGGGCCTTATGCCAGCGCCTCAAGCCACCAGGGAAGCAAGGACAGTGAAGGTCCCTTACTGGAACTTTTTGAGAACCTATGATTCGGAGTTGACCATCACTAGGCCTTGGGCCGCCATGGAAACAGCCTCTGGACCAGAGGGGATCTAGGAAGCCTGGCCCTGAGCATGGGCCCTCAGGGGGCTCCCCTGGAAAGGGAGCACCGCTAGTCACCAGGTAGGACCCAGACCGAGTCGTCTATTCTGCCCTCGAGCGATTGTGGGCCGTGACTGGCAGCCTCTGCGATGCGATGCATAAATTCGATTTCTTGAGTGATTCCAGTTTGCATCTGCCCCATACTAGTCCCTCCGCCTGATTTCTCTTTCTGATCTTACAACAAATTAATAACCGGGTCTCCGGAAAGTGGGGCTACAGGAATGACCCAACATCTGACCCTGGGCCCGGACTCAGCTATAACCCTCGGAAGACGCGGGCACCAGATCCAAGGGTTGGGGAAGTGCTGGCCTTCAGTACGCAGCCTGAGGTCGCAGGTGAAGGGTCGCCCGGGCTGAAGCAGTGTCGTGAACCGCCCACTAGTTGGCGCTGGCGCCTTGCTGGCTGCTCAGTTGCCCCCACCAGACTCAGAGCACAGACTTGCGCCTGCAGCAGGGGCAGCACGGGCAGCACGGGTTTTCCAAGCCACGGAGCGTTGGGGAAGAGCTACTTTCTGGAGAGTGCGCGCCTGATTTCTCTTTATACCAGTGGTCACATATCAGGTAAATGGATAGTGTGGTGTTAGGCCGAGGGTTGCCTGCCCGGGTTCTCACAAAGAGATACGGTTCTTTGGAGTCCCAGATACCGAAGGGCCTGCAACCAGCAGAAGTCTCCCTTCAACAGAAAGGCGCCGCCCTGTTTCCCTACTTCTGTTCCTGAGCTCCGTTCTGAGGATAGGATAGAAGGCTCAGACTTTCATCCTTATACCTGTCTAGAACCAGACCAGTTTCCTTCTTTCTTCTCTGGACCGACAAACCTAGAACTATTTATGTATGGTCAAATTTTCAGACCAGGAGAGCTGCCACCAAACAGGACTCATCGCTCCCTCTCCCTTCCCCACCGTGCGTACATATGTTCCGTCTTTCTTTCTGTCCCACAGTCGGGCAACAGTCTGCCTTCTCTCAAATGCTCTCTTCTAAGAGCACCTCACTGTGTCCCCAACAGGGGACAGGAAGCAGAGATCAAAGCTCCTCTCTCACGTGTATGTCCATTGTAGGGTAAATTGGACCAGCCTGGGCCATCTACAGCAGGCTCTTATCCTGAGAGGACACCCCCGCCCTCCAAGCCACTAAGGCTTCTTGGCTGTGCAATGTTGCCTCTGTCTTTGAGGAAATGGACTGAGTGGGTCTCATTCCTTGGAAGTCAGGAGACAGGGAAGGGTAGGTTTCAGCACACTTGTTTCTGGCTCATCTCTGGTTAGTTCTTAAGTCTGCTTCCTCCATCCCTCTGGTCCAGGGACCCTGTGTCGAATATTCCTGAGCCTTCCTCTCAACTGTACAGGGGAGAACAGCTGAATCTGGGATCACGTGTGAAGTGCTTGGCACAGGACTGCTCCAGAAAGACGCTCTATCACGCCAACTGTCTTTGCCAAGTGTCACACCCTCACCTGTGAAACACTCATCTGGTGGTAGCTTTCACAGCGCTTTCTAGAACTCAGAACCTAGGACAGAGCTGTGGCCACCTTGCTCCTCCTTTCTCCTAGGCTGGCCTGAGGGCTACCTGCTGCCTACAGACTATCGGGTGCTTGCCTTTACATAGAGCTAGCACTGAAGGCAACTTTTGAGGGCCTTCTTGCTGTCAAGGCTCCAGACCTTCACTACTGCCCTCCCACAAGCAGCCCTGACCTAAGTAGAAAGTGACCATCACCATGGACACCACAGTCCTTTTCCTCTCCCCCAGAGGTGTCGGTTCCTTCTAGAAATGGAGTGTCTCCATTCTGGTCCCGGCACCCAGTGTGGATCCTGCCTACAGCTTAGTCTCTGGAACTCTCAGGGGACTTTCCTATGTTGAGGGACTTCTTTCTAACATTCTTTCTTGGGGAGGGGGAACTAGGGGTTCCTGCTGGCAGGAGAGGGGCAGTGAGCACTCCCTCCCCAAGGCTGAGAGAAAGTGAAAGCCATAAAATGCTGTTAGTAAACACAACTCTGTATCCTGTTTTCAGACGTGTGTAGTTACTTACACGGTATAAAATATTGAAATACAAAAGATGTCATGTACCCCGACTGAGCACACCTGCTGAACCCGTCAGAACCAGCGGTTGGTCAGAGTACTGTAACTAAATTGAGAAGCAATCTCTTGAGAGAGGTGGAGGCCCCATTTCAGAGGTTTCAACTCTGGGGTCATCTCTCCCGGGTGACTTGAGGGAAGGTTACTGAATGGGTGGGTGTGTTTTCCAATTGCAGAATTGAGAACCGGATTTAGAGGGAGGGAGGGGAAGGAGGGAGAGCTGGGACACCTTTCCCAGCTCTGTCCCAGCTGGGGAAGGGGGAGGGGGACTGGCCCTGAAATGGGTTGGGCTAGAAGACCAGTCCCAGCCTTGGCTGAGGCTTGACTAGAAACCAGACAGTCTGCTGGCCTTAGAGATATGACTGAGTCCCCTATAACTCCACTCAGCCCATTCGGTGTAGTGGGATGGGGCATCTGCAGACCCTTCAAACCCCGGGGGACAGAAAGTTCCCCCAGAAAGGCCTAGGAAGGGGGGAGTGCAACGCTGCTAAGCTCACGTCAGTGCTGGACTTTAGGGTCCTAAGCAAGGGCCAGGAAGGACCAAAGTTGTTTCCCTATGGTCTCAGGCTCCCATCTGAGCAAGGAGCTTCCTAAGTCATCCTGAGTCCCATCTGGCTCTCTAGTCTGTGATCAAAACCTACAAGCCATTCCTGCACTCTCAGGATCCAGTCACCTTTTAGGGGATGGGAATCCCCACTCCCTCATGTGTGCCCTATCTGGATGCAGTTTGGCTCTGAGGAGGCAATCTTGAGAGAACTCATTGGGTCTTGGGGGGTGGAAAGGAAGCCCGCTATCACTGTCACCTCTGTATCTGGAGGGAGTTGGTCCAGCCTGGCAGGTGATGACCCCCATGGCTGCTGTACAGGGTGGGTGGGTGTGCGCAGGGCAGGCGTTGAGAGCCCTGGTTCTTGAACCACCTGCTGTGTGCGCCTGCTCAGCCTCCCTGTGTGTGCATCAGAGGGGCAGAGATTTTATTCTCTGGGTTCTCAGGATGCCCCGGGGTTCCCTGAAGAATGAGCTTCTCCTGTAGGGACTCGGCACCTCAACAGCACTCACCAGCCTCCCTCTTTGCTGTCTGTACCACAGCAGCGACTCCCACTGTGCACCCGGAGCCCAAGAAGGCCTCTGACAGAAATCTGTCCTTTGTCTCAGCTCACACCTATCAAGATGCCCACAGCAAGGGATGCAGTGGTCAGGGACAGGAAGGGAGCCTCTGCCTGGCAGTCACCTCTGTCACATTCTATACCCCATGCTCACTTATGCCACCTTAAAGCATTTTTTTTCTGGGGCCATCATGTCCGTTATACAAGAGAAAAACAGAAGCCCAGAGAGGTTAAGAAACTTGCACAAGGTTGCACAGCCGGGAAACCACAGAACTGGGATTCCCTCCAGGGAGCCTGACCCTAGAGCCCACGTTCCTGGCCACTCTGCTGTCTCAAGGAGCAGAATCAGATTAGAGAAGTAACAGCCATGGGGCAGCATTAGATTCCTCGCAGAAGAGTCCTGGGTTGGCTTCAGTATTCTAGTGTCACTCATGAAGGCTCTAAGACACCAAGTCCAAGACCCCGACATTGTCAAATAGCGGATCCAAGGCCTAAGGAGGGAAGGGTCTGTTGAGATCGGAACCTAGGCCAGGTTACTCTCTGGGCATCTCCTGCTGCCACCTCCTGCTGGCTGGGTCCCCATCTTCTGTCTGTCCCGTGCTGTAGGCTGTAGGCCCCCTTGTCCCCAAAGCCCACCCAGCAGTGCCTGGGCCACAGGGTCCTATTAGGGATTTTCCACCCCTCCAAAAAGGTCTTAATGCCTGTCAGTCCTTGTGAAACTTTAATTAATCTCAGAGGCCGACGACTTGAAGGAGAGCTGCCTTGGCCTCACAAGGCTGAAGATGACGGCTCCGTTTATGTGGTGCGGAGGAACGCTGCAGACATTCCTGCCAGCAATAAAAACCACATGGCTTTTCCAGCGTCGCCCTTGGAAAAGAGAGAAAAAAAAATGCAGCCCTCTGCGGAAAGAAAGCAGCTGTGTACTGTACGCATGGCGTGAGATAAAAACAGGCGTTCCGAGGTGGAGAACAGTTGGGCTTTTATGTCTCCTCCATGACCACCGTCAGTGGCAGGGCCCAGCGGTCACCCTCTTAGCCACAGGCAGCTCAGAGAACAGGGTTGGCCCCAGTGGAAGGCCTTTAGCTGCTAAGGAAAAGAGCCTCAGCCCTTCCACCTGGGCTGGGTCTAAGCTCCCTGGCTGTCTCTGAGGTCGTGCCAGCACCCTAGGGTGTGACCTGCACCGTGTCACAGGGCCCTTACTCCTCAGAAGGGCACGCACTGTGCTCAATGCACGCTCTGCCGCAGCAGCTTTGAAAGGTTTCGTTCCTTGGTGAACAAGGATATGTGTTTTATTTTTCATGGGCTCCCCCAAATCATATGGATACATTCCTGGCCACAGAGCTCCCACAGGCCAGGAACCTACCCCATGCCATGGCTTGGCTCGTAAGGTGAAAGGAGCAGAGGCTCACAGGCATGACAGGTCAAAGAAGTCAACATTTGTACTCAGTTCTCCCAGACTCAAAAATGAGGAGTGTGTGTGTGTGTGTGTGTGTGTGTGTGTGTGTGTAAGAGCATTCGAGTGTGCCTGTGCCTATGCGTGTGTTTGTGTATATTTCTTTGTGTGCAGGCACATATGTATGTACATGTGGATGCCAGAGGTTGATACCAGGACTCTTCCTTGTTTACTCTCTACCTTATTCACCGAGGTAAGGTCTTGCAACTGAAGCCAGAGTTCACCATACAGCTTATCTGGCTAGCTAGTGGGCTTCGAGGACAACCCCCCTGTCTCCGACTGTGGACTGTCACTCTCGCCTGGCACCCCCAACCACTGCGCATTTTGCAGTGTTCCTTATTTGCGGGGCCAGGTGACCATGTGCACTGTCAAGCTTTTTCCTTATTACCAAATAACAGAAAGTACAAGATAAGTGCTTCGAAGAGCCTGGTTAGAACTCTGGAGGACCTGGCCCATGTCCACAGGGCTGGACCATGGGGTAGTTCTATAACCGTGCCATTTATAAACCTCGGAGGGGGTCACTGGCCTGAGCCTGGGATGTGTGACAGAGTCAAAGGTCTTTTCCTTCTCTGGGTCTTGGGCTCTCTTTCAGGGACACAGTGGCTTGGCACCTGCCTCATCCCTAAGAGACCTAGAATTTATCCACCTACAGTAGATCTGTTCATCTTCCATCCAATGGCTAGAGAAACTGAGAGCTAGGAAGGACTATTGAATTACCCAGGTCACTCAGGGGGCTGGCAAGACCCTGGCCCTGGCTCTGGGCACTGACTGACTTGAAGCCGCTTTCATCCCATGTCCATAGCCACACTGGCCTGTCAGGAACCTCTAGTGCCAAGTGTGGAAGTCACAGCCACACTTCCTGACCGGGTGTTAACGATCCCCACTCTGGCCCGTATGGTTCCAATTCCCCACAGACTTCCTCCAAACGGTGGCCTTAGGTATTGAGGTAAAGACTTTGGGTTTACATCATGGGAGCCATATGCATCTGGCTGCCTGGAAGGGAGTGGGCCCTTCTTCTGCTATCCTGGAGATCACAGGCACAAGTGTCATCATGCAACGGTGACGCAGGCCCCCACAGCTCTGCAGTACCTTGACCTCAGAGTCATGCATGATCGAGAGAGAGGAGAGTAAGCGACCCCGGCTCGGGCGTGGATGGAGACATTCTCCTTTCCCATCATGTGCTCCCAGGACAAGGGCACCGTTCCAGGGCAGTGCTGCATCTCGGTAATGGGAGAATGGATTGGATTTGTTTCACAGGTGGAGTGGGAAGAGACCCTAGCCGTGCACCCGAGCTTTCCCCCGCCCTACAGTGACCCAGGGTAGAGAGCAGCCCACCTGCCTGGATCAGAGGAAGATGGCTCATTGGTAACAGGACCCTCCAGGCCTGGAAGGCAGAGCACTAGCCTAGGCTGGGCCCTGGGCTCCTGCTTGATTGACAGGTTGTTGGTGCCCCTCCCCCAGCTTTGTCTCTCTCACCTGAAAGTGGGGAACATTCCTGTGCTCAAAATGGGGTGTGAGGTTCTGGCGCACAGGGGCTTCAGAGACCACAGCTCCCGATAGCTATTCCTATCTTGGAGGAAGGGAATCACTGAACCCATTGGCTAAGGCCCTATGACACCCCCAGGGACCTTGGCGTGGGGAGGACAATTGGAGCCACGTCACATGACAAGCTGTTAAGGCAACTGGGGGCTTTGTTCTGGAGAAGGGGCCACCCCGGGTAAGAAGTCCTCCTTCGATGAACAGGTTCCGTTTGCGTCTGGGTGTTTTCTACGTGTGTAAATGCGCATGTGCATATAGGTTTGCATGTACATGCGTGTGCATGCTTGTGGAGGCCAGAGGCTAATGCCTTCTTCCCTTTCTTTCCACTTTATTTATTTTTTAGATAGGATCTCTCGTTGGCCCGGAACTTACTGTTGGTGCTAAATTGGTTGGCCAGGAAGTCTCAGGCATCCTCCTGTCTCCACCTCCCCAACACTGAGACTGTAGATACACGCGCTACCACACCTACTTTTTTAAACGTGGGTTCTGAGGGATCGAACTCAGATCCTCAAGTTTGCATAGCAAACACTTTATTGACTAAATTGTCTCCTCAGCCTTGGCTGCTATCATCATCACCACCACCACCACCATCATCACCACCATCATCACCATCACCATCATCATCATCGCAGCAGCAGCAGCACAGGGCGGCATAGATCCCTAACTGGCCTTGCACTTTGTGTTGCTGAGGATAATTCCCGATCCTCCCTTGTCTATCTCCTGGGTCCTAAGATCTCAGGTATGTACCACCATGCCTGGCTCGCTTTTAAATCTATTGAAGAACCCCCTGTGGCAATGACCACAGGATGCTGAGGTGGAATGGGAGACGGGGAGACGGGGAGTGCTCGCTCTCGGCTCCACACAAGGAAAGTAAGTTCTAAGAATGTTCTAGAAAGAGAATGGAGCTAGTGAGCTGCATGCTGTGAGAGACAGACACTAGACAGTGAGGAATTCAGCTGTCAAATAGGGCAGGAGGCTAAAGCAGGTCCAGGGGCCAGGGCAGAGTCAGCTAATGGGCAAGGTTTATGGAATAAATGAGAGAGAGAGTCCGAGGCTGTGTTATGATCCCGCTGAGGTCAGGCCTTGGAGCCAGCATCTGGGCCTCAGGCTGTGTGACCGTGGAGTTCCCTGAGGTCAACTGCTCACCTGTTGTGTGGAGAGAACAAGTCACCTCCATGCTCTCTCTCCTCAGCTTCCCTCCCTCAGGTCCCCCAGGGTTGGTCATCACTTCTCCATTGCTTCTGCCCTCACAAGCCCATACGGCCATGCTGGTGAGATGGCTCGCCCCAGGGAAAGGCACTCAAAGGCCGCTAAACCTTTTCCTGGGAAGCCACACGGAGAAGAAAAGAACCAGTTCCTGCAAGTTGCCCTCTGACCTCCAGATGTGTGCTGACACATGTGCACTCCCATAAGTAAATAAATATACTAAAAATGAACTCAGAAAGGGCACAGTATATGCAGAGACCAGAAAGTGACCCCCACCCTGTCAGGAGGGTGTGTCTGGAGAGAGGCTCCTTCAGGGTAGGAGGGGGATCTGAAACAGCTAAGTCTCCTGTGGGCCCAGAGGCTTGCCTGCTTTATTTTATCGCCGTTCTTTCATTGTTCAACAAAAATCATTTTTATATGCTCTTCTGTGCTTAAAGCTTTACAATAAATGTTTTAAAGGCAAGCAATATATATTATATGTATGCATGTACATACACATCCATATATATTTAAGCTGGCTAGGTATGGTGGAGTCTGCTTTTAATCCCAGCACTCAGGAGATGGAGGCAGGAGAATCTCTGTGAGTTCAAGACCAGCCATGCCTACATAGTGAATTCAGGAACAGCTGGAGCTGCGGAATAGAGGGCCTGTCTCAAAGCACATTCTTAAAAAACAAAGTACACTGCTGTGTGTCTGTAATTCCAGCACTTGAGATATGAAGCAGGAAGATCAGGAGCTTAAGGTGACCCTCTGCTACACATGGACTCTGGAGCCAGCCTGGGCTACACGAGATCCTGTTAATAAGTAAATAGAAAAGGCTTTAAAGTTTCTCTGTCTTTCAAACCTCAGAGATCAAACAAGATTACATTTAGGCGTGCGCCTTTTATCCCAGCACCCAGGAGCCAGGGGCAGGCAGATCTCTGTGAGTTTGAGGCTAGATTGGTCTACAGAGTTCCAGGACAGCCATGGCTACATAGTGAGACCTTGTCTCAACAACAAGAAGAAGAACAACAGCAAAACAACAACAACAAATCACTACCAACAAAACAAGCAAACAAAAGCTTACATCTGTGTTGCTATACAGCCGTCCATGACACATCAAAATGAGGTCTACTTATCATTTCAGCTTTTATTTCTGGATTTCTTATGATGCCTGGGATTGAACTTACAACCTCCCATGTTCCAGGTTGGTTTCACCGAGCCACTGTCCCCAGCCCCAGGAATGTTGTTCTTGGCTAAATAACTGTTTCACTGACACTGCCAGTCTACCAAGCTCTCTCCTGAGCTCCCAGTCCAATGGCCTGATAGTTCTTAAAGATACCTCAGGGCACAGGCATCTCCTGGTACCCAGCAGGCAACTAGTGCCCACTGAGCATGCTCCCTGCAACCTCCACAAATCCTACCACCAATCTTCCAGGTCCCTGCCGGGGTTTACTTCACAGGTGACAGTGCGTTCAGCCTGAGAATTCAGCTTGGGAGAGTGTGGTTGAGACATGGAGGAAGGCTCTGGCTGTTGACACAGTGATATGCGCCAACCGCATCCCCACCCCCCTGCCCCGCCCACCCACGGACCCTCGAGCTCCTAACAATATACATCGGATAGATATTTGCAGACAAGTTTGTCTCAGTCTCCTTAGGGATTAGGCAACTCTAAGGCAACCCTGTTCTCACAGGAGGAAGCTGAGGTAAAAGTGGTGACTTGGCCAAAGTTCACAACGGAGCAGCGCAGCGAGTGTCAGAGCTGAATCAGGCCGGGTCTGTGGGCTTGGCTCCACAGTGGATCCTGGGGATGGACGGCCAGCAGGGGTGAATGGCAGGGGCTGGGGAGGAGGGGAAGCTGCTTGGGAGGTCTCTTCCCAATCTAAGCCCACGCACTGAGTGGCTGGCTGTCCCTTCTCACCGTGTCTTGGGGAGGGAGCCCCCTGAGGATGTGGGCAGCTGACCCTGGGATACAGTGGGCTTATAAATCCTGCCTGGCCATCCTGGCCACAGTCTCCCAACAGCGGTGCCCTTTGTCATTTGTTGCTGGGGCGAGTGTCTCACTGGTCACAGTGTAACATGCCCAGGGTTCTCACATGCTCACAAATGTCCTCAGACCCAGAGTCTTTCTCCCAGCCCATCTCAGAACCTCAGAGCCTTAAGCTTACAGACCTGGCCAGTTCTCATCCCAACCTGGTCCCCAGGGACTGGGCTTTCTGTCTTGGGCTCAGGAGCTGTGTGCTTCCATTAGAAAGTAGAGATAAAGGGAGAGATGAGATGGGAGGTACTAATTTCTATTTTCCATAACACTGGGCACACTCAGTGTGCCATGGGGGGCCAGGAATGCAGCAAGGGGTGTGGCAGCTGGTAGGGAAGACAGAAGACCTGCAAGGATTGATGCTGAGGAGAGCCTTAGGGCAATCAGGAAGGGCCTCCTGGAGGAGGTGACTTGGGCTGAGCCCTGAGGGTTGAGGACGGTTTAAAGAGCCAGCAGCTGGTAGCCAAGCTCACCGCAGGACACCAGCTTCCTTCCCCACAGGCTCCTGTCATCCTGTATCTAACCATGGCTGTCCTCTGTCTTTTATCTCATCTGAGAACCAGATGAGAACCAGAGAAGGATTCAGGTTCCTGGAAGCTGGGGAAACTGAGGCTGAAGAGGGGATGGATTCAGGTAGTGCTGCCTGGGTACTACTTGTGGCCGGAGCCTGATGGCTGCGACTCCTGCGGGTCACCGGCTGTGTCTGGGAGGACCAGGGTTGGTGCTGGGCACGGTCCCCAGCGGAAGGCGCCCGGCCCTGATTGGAACAAGGTGGCGACGCCCCGCCGGTCGCATTGATCTCGCCCGGTGTTCCAGCCCCGGGGCGGGGCCGCGCTGGGCGCTTTGCCGGCTTTCCCAGGTGTGGGGACACCCCGGGGAAATGGCTTTTCATGTGGTTGTGGCAAAGCCTTGCCACCCAGCATGTGGGGGGAGGAAAAGGAATGGGGGCACGCTGGCAGTGAGGAGGAGGGTCTGGAGGCTGGAGACCCACAGCCAGCCAGTGCCAGATCCCAGAGAGGGGTCGTCGGGGCTCCCGAAAGGTTGTGGGACATTGTGTTCCCTTACTGTCCTATTCCCGCTGTGTGCCACATAGGTTTGGGACTTAGCCCCACGTACACACAGGGACACTGCTGCTCCTGTGCTGAGGGATCTGCCTGAGTCAGAGGTTCTTTGTCTTAGTTCTGGGCTGCGGATGTAGCTCAGTTGGTGCGGGCGCCTAGCATCAGGAAGCCCTGGACGCAACCTTCAGCAGCTCCGAGTGAACTAGAGATGGTGGTTCAGGCCTGTAATCTCAGCGGAGGTGGGCATGGGGTGGGATAGTGGAGGATCAGTTGTTCAAGGCCATTCTCAGCTACCCCGGCTCTTCCCTCAAAACATACAAAAGAACCCCCCAAGAGCCCCAGGACCAGGTTTTAGATATGAGACTGACAATTGGCCCACACTGGAGGGAGGGGTTTGGGCAGAATACCCCTGTGTCCAGTTTGCCTCACTGGAGACACAGGTCCACAGAGGGTGTGCTGAAGTGACTGGACACTGAGTGGCCACCTAGGAGACCGCGGAGGGCTATGGCACGCTACTAGTCTTAATGGGCATTTTCTTTCTGGTACCCAGATAGGTCTTCTAATCAAAACAAACTTGTAGTACATGGATTTATTTGTATGTGTGCATCTTCAGGCATGTGTGCGGAGGTCAGCTTGTGGGAGCTGGTTCTTACCCTCCACCATGTAGGATCCAGGGATCGAACCAAAGCCATTAACCGTGGCAGCAGGCACCCTTACCCCTGAGCTATCCTGCCCACTCCAGTTCTTTCTGAATCTCGAACTCAGATCCCTCATGCGTCATGGAATCCTCTCTGATCTGGGGCTGGCAGCCCTAAGAAGTCTGGCCCTTGTCGTCAGTAAGCACCCGCTCACTGGTTTCCTGAAAAGTGAGCACTCTCAGACTGGCTAGCTGCTTAGCAGCATGGGGCTGTACTGGGACAGGGTTGGGGGCAGTGGAGGACAAGGAGGGGTGGGGGCGTCCCTGATTGCCTGCCCCTTTCTGACTGGCCTTGATGGGATTCTGTGAGCCTTGTTCCCTCCTATGCTCTGTTTTTGTTTCCTTCTAAACTGTCCCTCCACCGCCCCAGTCCATCCACTGAGATCTTGAGCATGCCAGTCTCTTCTACTCCCTGCCTCAAGGCCTCTGCTGGCCTGCCCGCCCGCCTGTCTGTCTGTCTGTCTGTCTGTCCATCTGTCTGTCTGTGTGCCCAAGTCAATTCAACTCTGCCTGGCCCCTCCTCCTTCTCTGAGCCCCCTTTGCAGGCAGAATCATAGTGATGTCTACCTCCTAGTCCCAAGATCCGGGGATAAATCATCTTACAGGGCAAAGGGGACTTAGCAGATGCCGTGCAGGTTAAGGCTCCAAGAGTAAATTGGGTTATGCAGGTGGCTTGGAGACTAGTCTGGGCTACGCAGGTGGGTGTGGAGGCAGTGATGAGAACAGTCAGAGAGGCATGGGGAACAGGCCAGAGAGCTGTGGGGACAGCAGGGGAGCCGGCACTGGGAGGAGATGGGACCCATCAGCACTGGATGGGAAGACGCTGGAAGCCAGGAGCCAGGGACATGGGACGGAGCCGGAGCAGGACCCAGCAACTATGACAACCCCACAGCATCAGAACAGAGTGTAACTCAGTCCTTTGCTCTCGTCGGATTCTCGTTGGGATTTCTGGCCACACTGTGCTCGTGGTCACTCTGGAGAGAGGCAACGAGTGTCCTGGGTCCGGCTCCTCAGCAGACATCAGTGCTCTGCAGGCAGCTCTTGTCTCCTGTGTCCTGTGTCACTGGGAGACAAGAGCTTTGCTCTGACTAGAGTCTCCCACACAGAGCAGATGGGAAGACTATAAGCCTGTCCCCACTGCAGCGATGTTTCCTTGTTCACCTGAAGTCAGGAAACCTGGCTGTCCTGCATTGTATGTGGCTCCTCAGTCCCTCCTCCTCATCTGAGGCAAATCCTGGCTACACACCCGGAGCTCAGCACATGCTTGCCTAATGGGTGGAACAAGTGGATGGATGCTCTAGCGCTTAGCCTAGTGCACTCTGGCTCCAGACCATGGCCAGGAAATGGAAAGCAAATATTCTGGCACTTGGGAGACTGGAGGCAAGAGGAACATTACAAGTTTGAAGCCAGCCTCGTCTACAAGGTGAATTGTAGGCCAGTCAGGGCTACGTGGCAAGACCCTGTCTAAGAAAACAAAACAAAAATCAAGCCATCTCTATACCTGGAGTGGTGCTGAGCTCTTTCTAACGGTCTATGCGTAATGGCCCGGTGATGTCATTAACTCATTAACCCATTTTCCAGGGGACAAAACCAAGACCCAGCCAAGAGACTCAGCTACAGAGTGTAAGAGCTGGGAAATGCCAAGCACTCAAGAGGAGCAGGACATTCCAGCCCTGTCTCCCTCCTTACCCTCTTCTCACAGCAGAGTCTCTATTAGCCCAAGGGGTCTTCATTTTATGGCTACCAAACTCCTATGCATACACCAAAGCCCCATCTTCATTTCCCCTCTCTGTGAAACTACCTCCAACACTCCCCTGCCTCCTTGTACTGATGTTCTGTGAGGACTTGCTGGTGGCCCTTGCCTTTCCAGGACTGTGATGCCCTGAGGACAGACATGGGTCATTTCCAGCTCTCTGGAAAGGAACAGAGGCTTCCCAGAGCTTTGCAGACCAGGCAAATGAGTGAAGCCTGCCTTTCCCACTCCGGGCCTCGGTGTTAGAGTTCAGAGTCCACAAGAGGGAAAAGAGAATCCTTCACTCCCTCCTCTCTTAAAACAAAACACATATTTTTCTGGGTATGAAAATAATACCTATTCATTAAGGAAAAATTGGAAAATAATAGAATTATGGAGAAGAAAATTAAAACCACCCCAACTCTGCCACCCAGAACCATGCTGGCATCTGCCCTTCGGATGCTCCTTCCTCCTGTGTAGCTCTTACTGCCTCCTTCCCCACCCACCCCCACCTCCCTGCCTCCCTGGGCTTCTTTGCTTCCTCCTATAATGCTGAGAACGGTCAGTGCTCACTGTTTGAAATGACTCCATGTACTGTCATCGAGTTCCTTCCATGATGGCAGCAACTAGAGGCTGCTGAGCCTGGCCCCCAGATTGGGCCACCATTGTGTTGCCTTGGGCCAACAGCCCAGCTGTTTAGGGTGTCCATGGATTTCCATCATTTTGAGGGACACCCTCTCGGATGGAATCGGTCACATCCCTGACCCCACCACCCTTAGGACAAATCCTGGAACAGAGATGGCCAGGCCAGGACTGAGTGCTCTGCCACTAGCCCTCCAGCTGTTTCTCAGGTGTTCCTAATGGGCAAGAAACTGGAGGCACAGTCCCTTTTCTTCCCAAGAAAAGCCAATTCACACCCAACGACTCCTGGCTCCATCCAAGGGTGAGAACACCCGACACCCATTTTTTTTTCGGTGCTCCATTCAAGCCATGTCAAAGGCTTTCCATCCGTCTCTGAGATGCTCAGTTTTAAGTGGATAGTCATAGGTCAGCCGGGGCTTAGGATGCTGTGACCTCAGGCTAGACAAAGCTCACTTTTTAATAAACCCCAAGCTGGCCAGGCACCGGATCCGGGAGATCTGTGTTCTTGGAGGTGGGAGCGGTTGCCTCCTGTCCCACAGCAGAGAACACAGAAATGCCACGGCTGGGCCTCACCCACAGAGAATTTGCTGAGGCCCGTGTATAGCTGATTTTCCACCGCAGGCTGCTGGCGCTGTTATTGAGAGCTGAGGGACTGGGGGGCATTGTGGTCTGGGTAGCTGAGCCCTGCTCTGAGACACCTGCAGCTAGCTGTCAGCGGCCACAGTCTTATCTTTGCTGGGCATCAGAGTGAAGCTTAGGCCTGACAGTGAGGTAGCCAGATCCTGCCTGCCTGGAGTCCCCTTCTCCGGTGCCCTGGGAGTTTCTCCTTCCTCACCTTTCACTGCTCCATGGAGTGGAGCGGGCTTGGGGGTAGGTAGCAGGGAGAACTTTCCACCGAGCCCCTCTCCACAGTCATCCTGTGTGCTCACAGGCTTCATTCCTGCTGTGCTGCATCCCCTCCCCGCCCCCCACCCCAAGACAAAGCATTCACCATGCCCTGGTGATAGACGATTCATTTTTAGGCCGCCTCACAGGAAGAAGAGGCCAGAAATGAGCTCTGGGGTTGCCCAGGACCCTGGGGACCCTCCTATTTGCATGTCTTTCCCCATCACCCCGAGAGAGCTGTGGATTTCACCTCACTCCTGAGAGGCTTCTCAGCTCTGGCACAGGAGACCGGAATGGCCTGAAGGTCCCTGGTGTCCCCCTGTGTGAGTGCTGAAGGGCTCAAAGCCCAGTAGCATGCCACCAGAGTCTCCGTAGCCCTCTTGCTTCTCAGAGCGCCACCCCCACATCATGCCATCACATTTGTGTTTAGACAGGAGCTGGGGTATGTGGCTGGGGTCTCTAAGAGTGTGAGAGATTTCCTGGTAAGAGAAGCAGGTCTAGCACTGAACCCCCACCCCCAGCCTCTCCATTGCCTCTCTGGGATGCCTAGGTGGGTGCATCTACTGTGGCAGGGCCTGGCTGCTGAAGTGACAGAAGTGACTGCGCCTGTATGAGGCTCTCTGCATGCACACCACACAGTAAGTGGGCACAAGGCCCAAAGCCCAAGGCCCAGGGCTCAGCATGCAGGGCGTGAGGTAGCTATGGGGTCAAACGTTGGCTGCTGTATTGATCTGGTACCAAGGAGGGCACAGATGGGAAGGACTTGGGGAGGGACTGTTCCACAGAAGTTGGGGGGGGGTGTACTTTGGAGCTGTGTGGAAGACAGGAGGGCTGGCAGCCCTGTGCTGTCAGGGCCTGGGGCAGCTGGATCTGGGGGGTGCTTGCTGGGGAGAATTGCCTTGCCTTAGCCTCTCTTATTTATTGTCTGTTTAAACAATGGGGTTCATAAAAAGCATTAATTGAGCTGCCATCCTACCCACCCTGGGACACAAATCACAAGACTGCAGTGAGAAACGGGGAAATACAGACAAATGAGCCAAACTGTCAAAGCTGGAGATCTCATCCCCTGAGAGCATGGGGGCGGGGGAGGGTGGCGTCCCAGGAACAGGGCTCCTACAGTACAACAGTGGCAAAGTTTGTCACCAGGCTCTGCATCCCTTGCAAGCCTCCTGTGGAGCTCAGCCTTGTCTCTGTCGCCTCTGACAACCCTGATGTGGGTGCTGTTCTCTTCGGGTGCGGCATTCAATATTGAGTCAAAGATGGTTGGGCACAGCTCCCTGGCTGCGGATGTCAGAGCTAAGAGGAAACTCCGAATCCATGAGTTGGTGGCCATGAGTGACCATCCACCCGCAGCCCTAGTCTCCGACATGAAACCCCAGATGCCACAAACCAGGCCCCAATCATGATCCTAGCTTGGTTCTTTGTCCAGGTACCACTGCCTTCAACCCCAGCCCCGGTTGCTGATGAAGCTATAGTCCCACTACATCTGTTTACCAGGCCTCTCAGAAGCTACCCCCCAGCACCACAGGTAAAAGCCAAGGGCCAAAGGCCCTCTCACCAGCCCCAGTGTCCACACAGGCAGTGCAAGAAGGGTGGTACCTCTTGCCATCCCAGACTACTTTAGACCAAGTCCCTGGGCTCCAGGTGCCCTCAGACCTGGACAGGCTCTGAGGCCACAGGAGCCTCATTGAGCTTGGGTTGTCTGTCCATGGTTGGTCTGCAGAGTTGGCTCAGGGTACCAACTACAAGCCCCCATGTCCCCACGTCCTTCTGCTCCTCTCCTTTTCTCACCTGCACCCCAGGCAAGGGGGGTGGTGTGGACCTGGGGTTGCACGGAAGTCTGAAGGATTCTGCAGGACCCTCAGGTCCCATCAAAGCTCACTCTGGCTGAAGGCCCTCTCTCTGTGCCTCAGTTTCCCTCCTCTGTCCACCACCTTCTGAGAGTTCACAGCCAGGTTCCACGGCCTCCTCCTCTGGGCCCTCAGTTCCATTCCTCAGGTGACAGACTGTCTCCCGCTCCCATCCCCCACCCCACCACCTTGCCATCCATACATGCTTCTCCCTCTCTAGAGTTGGAGAGACGTGTGACCAGTGCTTGAGGGAGCCTGGGGGAGCCAAAGAGTGTTCCTTCACGTAGGGAAACCCAGATTTCTGTGTAGCTGCCCTGTTGTGAGGTGTGAATGCTCCCAGGCCGCTGCCTGGGCTTGAACCCAGGCTGTGTGGTCTCAGGCAGGTGCAACAATCTCTTTGGGCCTTGCCATTTATTAAGTGGGTTTGATACTAGCATCTCCTAACCAGGCTCTCTGAGCAGAGGTATGGAAATCACTCAGTGTCTGAATCCTGAGACTACTTAAAAGTCGAGCCATTATCGCTCATACTTTCTAGAGATTCAATTCACAATTTCTCTCCCGGCAGGAATGAAGGTGCACTGAAGAGACCCCCCAGTGTCCCTTACAGAAACAAAGGGTTACAAGGAGCTGGATTGTCCCCCGGAGTCTCAAGCTGAGAGAAAGAAAAGGCTGAAGCCTGGTGCCAGGCTGAAGAGGAATTTGTCCTCTGGAAACAGGTTTTCACAGTCTGAGCATTTGACACATCTCCTAGCTATAGAGATCGACCAGAAGCCAGAGGGTGATGGTCAGGAGATGGGCGGGACCACACCTTGACCTGACTTAGCCACGCCCCTCTTGTGCTCTATTTAAACCGAAACCTCCTGTCAGGACCTGAAGATGGACTTTTGGAGTCATTGGTTCTCTGTTCCCCTTCTTAATGTGACCTCACTAAGTAAGTCTCTCTTTTTAAATTAACCTTCTCTTTAATTGGTCTATTGAGGGTGTGTGGCTGAGCCTAGCTTGTTAGAGATGCCAGGACCCTAACAACTTCAGACCACAGTGTGGATTTCTGAACCTTGCTTTTGTACTTTCTTCCCTAACACGCTCCCGTGACATCCTCTGCTGTTCCTGGCTGGAGCTGCTGGCAGGTGGGGGCATTGCATCTTTCCCTGAAACATCCTATGTCGAGGTTGGGTAGGGTGAACTTTCTAAAGACCATGCTCGATAGCATACCAAAGGCTCTGACAAGTCCTGCAACACAACCCTGTGTGATACAGCAGCCCCTGTCTTGCACATTTTGAGCCCTATGTACAGGACCCAATACCTGTGTTGAACACACACAGGGATATTCCACTTTCATTTCCTGCACTTTAGGAAAAAGACAGGAATTGGAACAGCAGCTCTTGGTAAGGGAAGAGTGGGCCCCATTCACAGACACCATTCAAGGTCCTCCCATCCCTCCTCCACTGTCTGACTCCGCCCCACATCAGCCAGTGCTCCCCCCACCAAGAGGCACTTTTGAACTTATTAGGTGCTTTTTTTCCCCCCTCCCTGCAACATCTGATGAAGTAAACAGAATCACCAGGAGTTGTCCTCTAAACTGTAAATGCATTGCGCACGAGACCTCCCGTGGTCTGAGAGAGAACGTAGGAAACAGTTGGGCGTGCCTTTAGGAGAATAGTTAAAATGAAATTAATAGGAGGCGTGGGGAGAATGCCTGTGGTTAAGACCGATGGCTGCCGTACCAGAGGACCCACATTCTGTTCCCAGCACCGATGACAGGCAGCTCACAGCTGCCTCTAACTCCAGCTCCCAGGGATCTGAGTCTCTGGGCTTCAGGAGCACCCGCATCTACACCCGCAGACCTGAGCACACATTCACACACAGACTCACACACCTGTGCACACACTCAGAGACTCGCACACCTGCACATAATTAAAGTAAACAATAAAAGTAAATCTTTAAAATAAAGCTAATAACCTGACCTCACGACACAGGCACCCAGGTACACGGAAGGCTGAGGCAAAAGGATCAAAAATTCAAGGCCAGCCTGGGCTATGTATACAGAAGGGTTCACAAGGCCAGCCTGGGCTATGTATGCATACAGACTGAATTTACATGGCCAGTCTGAGCTATAGATATATAGACTCAGTTCATAAGGCCAGCCTTGGGCAACTTAACAAGATCCTGTTTTAAAATAAAAAGCAAAAATGAGACTGGGGCTGTAGCTGAGTGGCAGCATGCCTGCCCAGCATGCACGAGGCCCTGGGTTCAATTTTTAGCACCACCACAACAAACATATGAATGAATGAATGAATGAATGAATGTTAAACATCCAGTGTACTCGCTACACCAGGCTGTGTATGGAGTGTTTAGTGTTTGTACACAATAGTGGTCGTGAGTGGCGTGAGTAGACATGACCCTGACACTGGATTCTTCTCAGCCTACAGGCATGGTGACAGCGAATGGTTTTCCTGAGGGTCTGGGGTACTCTCCATGTGGCCTCACACACGGTGGGAAACCACCCCACGGAGCATTCTAGAAGGAAAGATACCAAATGATGGTGCTTTGGTCTAGGGGGGGCGGGTCTGCAGCTTGCTTTTTATTTTTTTAAATAAATATTTTTTAATATATATTTTTTTAAAAGATTTATTTATTTTATTTATATGACTACACTGTAGCTGTCTTCAGACACACCAGAAGAGGGCATCAGAGCCACTACGTGGTTGCTGGGAATTGAACTCAGGACCTCTGGAAGAGCAGTCCGTGCTCTTAACTACTGAGGCCCTGCAGGTTGCTTTTAAACTCCGTGGATTTTGTAGGTGTTTTATGACTGGAAATGCTATGGGGTTGGGGTTGGCTGGACTGTTTGTCCAGGTGCTGTCAATGTCTCTGAAATTTGTGGTTTTTGCTCTCAGCAGTCTCATATCTGTGTGTGTGTGTGTGTGTGTGTGTCACAATGCGTGTGTAGAGGACAACCTAGGGTATTTTGTTCTGCTGTGTGGGGCCAGGCTAGCTAGCCTGTGAGTCCCAGGACTTCCCACCCCCTGCCTCCCATCTTGCTGTAGAGGTTCTGGCCTTACAGATGTGCACAGATGTACCTGGCTTTACGTGGGTTATGGTGATCGGAACTCGAATCCTCATGCTTTTGTAACAAGCATTGGGTTACTGGGCCATCTCTCCATCTCTATCCTGAAAGACTTAATGAATTTTGAACACGGGTCCTGCATCCTCACTTTTTTTTCCCCCTGGAGTGTCCCTGAGCTAGGTCTCATTTTAGCTGATTGGAGTCTCTGCTCTGTCCTGGACAGACCACAGACATGGCCATCCCTGGCACAGTCTACGTGCTTGAGAAGCAGTGTGCTTTGTCAGTCTGTCTGTGTGTCTAGGGAGGGATAAAAATAGGGGCCCGGGCAGCTTGGGAGCCCTGTGGTCTCACCACACTCATGCATGCACGCACATACAGAGCAACCTATCTCCTCTGTGCACATCTGCGCAGGCCTATTTCAGGGAGCTGCCTGTGTGTCATGGGATGTGGGGTAGCCACCACTGCCCAGCCTGCAGTCTGCCCGGACTCCACCTGCCGTGAAGTCATGCCCAGCTCTCACAGCAGGCTGTCTCCTTCCTTGTTCTTCTCCCGGGTCTTCTCCACAGGACACACAAGCTCCATCTCCAGGAACTAACTCCTCCGTGTGACCCTTTCATTCCGTTTACTCCGCATGTCTTTATCCCCCCAGATCTGCCTGTTGTGGATTTGGTTCAGACTCTGTCTTCCTCAGGAACATTCAGGAAGTCTCTGAACAGGGTTGGGAATGACCAGGGGGAGTTCTGTGGCTGATGTGGTGCATCTGGGCCGTAGGGAAGAGGAGACATGGTCCAGGTAGGAGGTGGCTTTCATGTCACACAGACCATTTGCTAGGCACTGACCTCTTGCGGAGACTTGCTTTTGCCAACCGTGACATGGTGATAACAACGACTCTGTCCACTACGTGGATTCTCGTGGAAGATAAGTGGAAATGAGACCTGACTCCCGCAGGTGCAGCTCCCACCGTCCTTACTCTTTCCTTTGGCTTTGCTGGGAGCAGGACCCACCAAACTCTCAACATCTGGGTGCATTTGGACCTCATTCATGATGCCCGTTCAATTAGACTCAATGTGTTCATACGCATCTATAGAGGTCCCGGGAGGCCGAGTCAGGGCTGTCAGAGATCTAAGCAGGGCTGTAGCAGGCTCTCAGGGTTCCAGAAGTCCTTAACTATGAGTCTTGGGGAAGGACTGCCTCTCTTCTGGGCCTTGCTTCTCCTATCTGTAAACTGTGTGTGTGTGTGTGTGTGTGTGGGGGGGTGGATATTAGCCCCAGCAGGAGAAATACAGTTGCCTGCTGTGTACACTCCTGCGTGCTTACGCACAGTAGGTCAGCAGTTCTCTACCTGTGGGTGATGACCCCTTTAGGAGCTGCACATCAGATGTTTACATTATAATTCATAACAGTAGCAGAATTGCAGTTACGAAGTAGTATCAAAATAATTTTATGGTTGGGGGCGGGTCACCGCAATGTGGAGAACCGTGTTAAATGTCACAGCTTGAGGAAGGTTGAGAACCACTGCAGTAGTGCCACCAGAGGGGCCAGCAGTACCCACAAAAGAGACAACCAGGCCAGAGGGGGAGCAGACTGCCTCTCCCAGGGAGCTGCAGAGCCCTTGCCTCAGACACAAGCGCAGCCTGGGCATCTGCTCTATGCAAGGTTCTACCCTGACCAGGGGAGATCCTGCCGTCCCTAGCCAGCAGGCCAGAGCCACGGTGGGAAAGCAGACGGAGCTGTGAGGAGAAGCAGAGAGAGTGGGTGTCCTTCAGCCTCGGCTCCCGGGAGGCCAGGGTTCCTCTTCTGCTTCCTTTCTTTGGAAATACAAAGCAGGGTCTTCTTCCTACTGCTATAAGTAACACAGACTCCATGTTGAGAACTTCCCACAAAGCCTCTGGACTCCGATGGCTCTGCTCGCTTCCGGTGACCGGAGCTGCTGCTGGCATTTTCTTTCCTTTATTTTTTTTTGCTCGAAGATGGCCTTGCGAGGTTTCCTTCCCTTTGCCGAAGGGACTTGACTTCATGTAGGGAACGGGGCCAGGGAGATGTCAGGGTTTCCCCACGGGCCCCACTAACCCACGAGGAACTCTGCTCCCCACCTGCACATGCAGGACCTGTAATCCTTCCTAAGACACCCTGGATCTGGATCAATGCTACTTCCCAGAAGCACCTGAGGCCTCCAGCACCTGAGTGAGACCTAGAGGACATCTTCCGAGGGACAGTTCTTGGGCAGCAACCAGCACTCCCAGGTGAGGTGGGCTTGGGACGGTAAGGAAGCTCTCCTGTTCTCTGCCCCTCCCTTCATCTTCTTCCCTTTCCTTCGGGACCTTCAAGGGCCCCCTCCCAACATCTGCTGCCTCTCACATTAGCCACTCCCTCTTCTCGGCAGATGTAAAGGGGCCAGATGTTGCCCGACAGATGTTCAGGTGGGAGACAAGAAAGGACCTACATCAGTTCCGGTCCAATGGCAGTGGAGCCCTGGCAGGAGTTAAGGCTCCCCTGGACTCTCCTCGGGAAGGTGTTTGGGTGGGTGGTACTGACCGTGGCAACCTTCAAAACTGTAACTTAGACGCATCTCTCCTCTCCGCCCACACGCAAGTCTGAGCCTTGTGCCAAAAATGCCTTTCCCAGACTTAAAAGAAAACCCCAAAGAGGAACCTAAACCTCCGAGCCGCCAGCACCCATAGGCTAGGAGAGCTCTGGCTCGGTGTTCAGAGAAAAACCAGCCAGCGGAGGGGAAGTGAGGAGGGCATGGAAATGCGCATGCGTGGAACAGCAGTGCCCTCTCATCCCTCCCTCAATCACCAACCCCGCAGGTTCCCCATCCCGGACCCTCACCCCGCGCCACCGCAGCAAGGGACACTCCCTGGAACTCTCTTTAGATGCTTCAAGAGTGAGGGGTGATGACAACAGGCATCCCAATTCTTGGGAAAAAACGGCTCTTAAAAGGGTGGCCTTGAAGCGGGGTCTTGAGGAGAAAGGCAAGGCTCCTACCTTCTATTAGTTCGCAGCTTTTTTTTTTCATTTGCTGGAAGAGGAAGAATATGGATTCAGAATATTTTGTGGCACTAATGAAGGTCTTGGCCGTGTCGAGCTCTGCACTACCCTCATTCTATCCCTAGGCCTCCCAAACAGCTTGCGCTGGGTGCTGTTAATGTCTCCCATTTCACAGAGAGAACAAGCACAGAGAGGTGAGGCACTTCTCTCTAGGATGCACAGCAAAGACGTGTCTAGAGCCGGGTTTATACGGCTGAATTGTGTGCTGTGTCCTCTGCCCCACGCACCATGTGCAAAGGGCCTCGCAGTCTTTCTGAGCTGCCCAGCTCTCCCTAGAAAGGCGGGAGCCATATGCTGGAGAATGAGCAAGCCTGAGGCTTCAGACAGGAGGCCAATGTGCAGCAGACACTCTTAGCCTGTGCCGTGCACGGGGCCTTGGGGGTTAAACCACATTCCCAGCCTCAACCCCTTCTATACAACTGGTCAATTTTCCTCTTTGAAATTCCTGTTAGTTCCTCTCTCCTCTCCTCCCCCCACTCTGACTATCTCTTATTCTTCCTCTCTCCCTCTCTCTTCCTCTTTGTCTGTCTTCCTCTGTTTTTCTCTGTCTAACTCTCTCTGTCATTCTCCCTCTCTCCCCCTCTCTTTCCCCCATTCTCTGTCTGTCTCTGTTTCTGTCTCTCTCTCTGTCTCACTCTTCCTCCTCTCTCTTCCTTTCTGTCTGTCTGTCTCTCTTAGTCTGTCTGTCTCTCTTTGTCTGACTCTATCTCTGTTATTCTCCCTCTTGCCCCCTCTTTTTCCCTTTCTCTGCCTGTCTCTGTCTCTCTCTCATTTTTTGAGACAGTTTTAAATATCTCAGGCTGACTGAACTTGCCGTTAGAGGGGAGCGATGACCTTAAATGCTTGATCCCCCTGCCTCCATCTCCCGAGTGATAAGAATTATAGGCACCTTCCACTTGATGCAGTGCTGAGACTCAAACCCAGACCTCACGCACAGGAAGCAAGCACTCTACCAACTGAGCCTCCTTCCTGGCCCCAGCTCCCGCCAAACAATGGGTAAAATTGAGGGTTGAGGGAACCAAGCTGCTAAGTAGCTTCAAGCCATGAACCCTGAACTAAGTGCAAGGTGAGCAGCAACTTCCCCAGGGGTCGAGGGAAAAACTCCAAAACTGGTTCCCCTGGAGCTAAACCGAACCTTTCATAAGCCTGAGCCTCTCCTTGGGGCTCTCTTTCTTCATCTAAGAAACAAGGAGGGTGCTGTCTTCTGCCCACTCCATCTTTCTTGGGAATAACTTCTTATTGAGGTACTGGTCTCAGTTCTTGTCCTGACTGCTGAAGGCGAGACCCAGTTTGTCCTGCCCCGTCTCTCCACTCCACCATGAGTAGCATCCAGGGCTCTTCTCCAGGAGCTGCTGTTTCAAGGTCTGTGATGGTGCCCAGATAGGACACCCAAGCTTGGAAGCCTTTTTTTCCCTCTTTCCTTTCCTTCCTCCCTCCCTTCTCAGTAAATGACTCAAGCAGTCTGACAATAGCTCTGGGAACTGAGGCTCAGAGTTCCAAGGTTCTGGTTTGTTGCAGATGATCTTGGAGAGACTTCTTGGTGAGTGGGTGATGGAGATGTAGGCCAGGCTGGGATGTAGCTCAGCAAAAGCACACTTACCTAGAATGCCCAGGGCTCTAAGTTTAATACACACACACACACACACACACACACACGCTCACACTCACAGGCACATACATATGCACATGCACATAAGCACACACACAGAAACACACATGACACACTAAGCATAGGTCTGCGGATGGCACAAAACCAGACATGTACACCAATCAGAATAGAAGGGCAGCTATAGCCATGTGATTTTTGACAAAAAAGCCAAAATGCACATTGCAATAAAGGTAGCATTTTTAACAGACAATGTTAGGAAGACTGGGTTCCCCTAGGATGGAGAGCAAAGAGGGGTACTTAACCTCACCCTTCACAGGAAGAACTCCAAATGAGTCAAAGAATTTTTTTGAGGGCTTATTTACTTTTTCCTTATGTGTGAGGGTTTGCCTGCATGTATGCATGGGCACTGCATGCATGCAGTGCCCGTGGAGGTTGGAAGAGGGCGCTAGACACCCTGGAACTGGAATTTTAAACGGTTGTGAGCCTCTGTGTGCAGGCTGGGAATCAAAGCTGTGCAGTCTAGAAGATGGCTCTTAACCTCCAAGCCATCTCCCCAGCCCTGGGTCAAAGGTCTTCATGTCAGACCAGAGACTCTCTGTCGGAAGAAAACGTAAGGGAAACACTTCCAGATACAGGTTGCCTTTCTGAGTGGAATTCTCATTCAGGCAATTAAGGCCAACAACTGACAAACAGGACCTCGTGGGATGAAAGATCGAAAGGCTCCATAGAGCAAAAGGAGCGAGTCATACAGGCAACGGCTTACAGAATGGGGAGAACTGGTTTGCTTGCTCTGTACCTGACAAATTAGTATCTAGAATATACGAACAACAACAACATTATCAACAACAAAATGAGCAGACAATTCTCCAAAGATGAAATGCAAATGGGCAATAGATGTTTGAAAAACGAGCGTCCCCAGAGTAAGACAATCAAAACCCACACTGCATGCAAACCCCCCTCCACAGGCATTAAGAAAAGCAGCAAACTCTGGCCTGGCGAGGCACGAGGGAGCCTTTCTGTACTTCTGGTAAGAAGCTGATCTTGCTACCGTGCAAGTCAGTTAGAGGGTCTTCAAGAAACTAGAAATAGCTGGGTGTGGTGGCTCACACCTTTACTTCTGGGATTATGGAGGCAGAAGCGGGCAGATATCTTTAGTTTGAAGCCAGCCTTGTCTACATAGCAAGTTCCAGGTCAGCCATGACTACGTAGTGAGATTCCCGTCTCAAACAACAAACAAACAAGCCACCCTACAAATAGAATTTCCACACTGTCCAGTTATACTACTCCTGGGCAGTCACTCAAAGGAACCCCAGCGCAGCCATAGAGGACAAAGGAAAGTGTGTGTGTGCATGTGTGTGTATGTGTGTGTATGTGTGTGTGTGTACTATATGCATGTATGTATATATATATGTATATATATGTATGTATATATATGTATATATATATATATATATATATATATATATATATATGGATTTTTTATTCATAAAGAAGAAATCAGACCCATCACACGCAGGAAGATGAGCAGCTACAGACAATCACACTGAGCAAATTAATTCAGCTTTAGAAATATCAGTAGTATGTTTTCTCTCGTTTGTGGGGCCTAGACTTTTATATAGATACCTACAATCACATATGCATAGATGACAAGAAAGTGGAAGTGAAACTGTCCAGGGGGCCAGAGGACCAAGTAGAGGGGGAGGGGCAGGCAGGGAGAGGGAGGGGGGATATGAAGAAAAATGCTCCAAATATAATATATGCATCCGTTGATTAAAAAAAAAATAACTTAAGAACTTTTACATTTAAAAATATTTAAAAAGAGAGGCTGCCAATGGCAGCTTCCTAGGAGTTGGGGTCATGAGCTGACCTTCTGGATGCAGCACTGAACCCCAATTCAGGGTTGTCTCCCCACCTCTCAGAAAGTCAGGTCTGCCAGATGCTAGACTTCCTTCTCAGTTATTCCTCTCTTCTTGTCTTACAGAGTCTTCTGGAAGGTCATGTGTTCAGGCCCCTCCCCTTCAGGTAACCAAGCAAGCCCCAGCTTTGATGTGGCCACCTCAAGGCCCTTGCCATCAATGGGCCCACTATCTGACCTGCAGGGCCGCCAGGGGCCGCCGGTTGGCCGTAGTGGGTGCGGATGAGGCCTGGATACACAGTCCCACTGTGTGGGGCCAGCTCACACACACCCAGACCCTGTGGGCAGTGAGGGGCTACTAGGAACTTCTTTCCAGCCTGGGGGTGGGGCGAGACAGGGTGGTTTGAGGAGATGGTTTGTAGGGAGGCCTTAGGAGCCACCATCAAAGAAGCCTGGTAGACACGGCGCCATGGTGGGTGGGGAAAGACTGGCGGACACTCATTTCCCACCAAGCTCAGTGGAGGAGAAGGCCATGGGGTCATATGCTCAGGGTGAGCACAGGATGGGCTGTCAGTGGGGGCGTCCTTGGGCTTTGAGATACTGGGTGCTACATCCCCCCAAATCTCCCTGTTGCTGGCTGTAGGCTAAAGCTTCGGGAAGAACATAGACCTCTGTCCTGCTCTCTCCCCCTTCGGTGCCATCCAAGTCAGGCAGTTGAGGCTAGACATGATGCGACCCATTTTGCCAGCACCCGGCTACCACACAGGAATGCCCACGCCCGAGAGCCCAGTTCCCGTTTCTCCCCAAGGTCTGAGCTGCCCATTGACCCCAGCCTCTGAGCAGGGTTCTCTGTTCATCTGGTTTTTGTCCATAGCCCCAGAAGGTTGGTGATCCCACCATCTCCTGCAGAAGGGGAAACTGAGGCACAAGGTGGCGAAAGGATCTCCCCCATGTGAGCTAAGAGAGGCAGCATCTAGGCTTCAACTAGAAAGTCCAGGTCCAGAGTCTAAGCTTGGCAAGTTTTGTGCACGTTTTGTGGAATGGCTGAATTAGCAAGTGAAAGCCATCTCTGCACAGGGTGCCCCTAAGTCTGCGTGCAAGCAGTGCCACCCACTTCTTCAGATCCTGACGTTCTGTCTGTGAATGAGCAATGCCAGGGACCTGCAGCTTGGAGGTACCTTAATGCCAAGAAAGGCCTCGGGTTGCCAGTCCCCAACAGAGCTTAAGATGGCCCCTTGGCCCTCCATTCTCTCCTTGGCTTCTGGTGCAGGAGAAACATGAGGAAAACCATGGGGTGTCCTGGGCCCAGTGAATGGCCTGATTCAAGGGCAGGATTGAGAAATCATGAAGGGGGCCTGGGTAACTTCTGGGAGGTTCCACGCAAGCCCTGCCTGACTCCGAGAAGGCCCAGTTGCCTGTCCCCTGTTGCCTCCAGAGTCTCCACACTGTCAGTTGAGCATTGATGCCCAGAGGCAGGGAGGGCATAGAGAGACGGATGCCAGAGAAAACAGAGATGAAGTTATTCTCTTCCAATCTGGGGGGGGGGGGCTCAGGGCTCCCTGACAGCTCAGGGGACCCACCCTGGGTGGGGTCAGGGACACACAGAGGTTGGAGTCAGCCTGTCCTCAAAGCACCAACTCTAACTCACACATCCTCATTTACCATGAAAGAATGGCACTCAGAGACATCAAGGGCCTTGCTTGGAGTCACACAGCACATGGGCATTGGTGACCACCAGAGGACTGAGCTTTCTGCCAGCACTGCCCAATTCATCGGCATGGATGAATTTTCAGATCTAAACCCAACACACGCTGATTCCACAGTCTGGGGCGGGGATCAAGCTCTCTAGGAGTGGGGCTGGGGCCTTGCTGAGGGAGTGAGGAGGGTTGGCAGGTGTTCGGAGAAGGAAGGACAGGGGAAGTGGAGAGACTGCAGGAGAGAGAGCCACAACAGGGATCTCTATTGCAACACTCCTAAGGTGGGGGATCCTGAGAACCAGTGTGTGGGAACGCGATGGTGTGGGGGTTCATGACCTAAGCAGAAATCCAGGGGGTCCATCACCCCGGCTGGAAACAATGATAACTTCCCCTCTGTTAGCAACCTTGAAACAACTTTTAGCATCTTTTTTCCAGCATGACGGTGCCACTAACGGAAACCACAGGTTGTGTTCGGAGGGTCATGGCAGATGACCCTTTATGTCTATCGTCAGCACTCCCCTCCCCACACCCCGAGTTATACTAGTTTTTCAATCCACAGGGAGGGCTGCTGTCACTCAGGTGTCTCCAGAGAGGCTCGAGGTCACAATTCACAAGCTGGTCTTAATATATTGGAAACTGATCCTGAGGCAGGAGCTGTGGGGGTTCTAAATTAGAGAGCTGAGCAAGGAGAGAGATAGGAGACAAGGGCAGGGTATCTCTTTGGGATCTCCAGGCTGCCTGGTGATTCCAGCCTCCCGGTACCTTCCACCTGCTGACTAGGGACCAGTCACTCTGCCATATGACCTCTTTCTTCTTGGGCCAGAGCTGCTATGACCCCATCTTTGTCCTGCCTCCAGCTGCCGTGTCCAGGGCTTTGTGTCAGGACCCCCATCTAAGGCAGCCAGCACTAGCTAGCCCTGTCTTCTACGGTTCCTTTGTTTTAAGTTCAACTTCTCCATCTTGCTCACGGAGGGCAAATGGTTTTTATAAACTCTTATTTTCTTGCCGAGCAATTACTTTGAACTAATCCCGAAGACTATAAAGGGTGTGTACATAGTACAACTGCAGTGGTTGGATGTTACAGGACCCAGGGCAAACATTTATCGTCAGCCACAGCCAGGTTTGGAGGAAGCATCCCTTCTCCCGTGGCTCAACCACAATCAAAGTGCGCAACCTGCCTCAGGCTTCCCAGGTCATCAGGAAAGAGATACACCTTATTCTTAGACCGGTTCTTGCCACACAGACCCGAAAGTGTCCCAAACCAAGTGCTGAGCACTGCCATGGTCACAGGTTACAGCTGACCATGGCAGACCTCTATGTCTTACCTGGCCACTTCAACTCAAAAAAGGTACTGTCTCCCAACCCTAGAATTCTAGAATATTCTCCAGAGGGGCTAGTCCCCCTGTACAGCTCAGACAACAGAACACCACAGCTACAGGGAACTTGTCGGAGGCAGAGACGTTAGTGGCCTATATCGGGTCATTTGTTGAGGTTGGCACAGCTGTGTGGCTGAAGCTTGGGGACCTGGGGTCCCCTGATCTCAGGTGACAGTTTTGTGGACTCCTGCTAAGGAGTAGGAAAGTGGCCGAGGTATGAGAAGCCAGCATAACTCAAAGGCCAGAGGCAGGGCAGGCCTCTCTGGGATTTAGCCTAAACCAGACATCTTGGCCCGATCCTTGCTGAGGGACACATCGCAAAGTTCTGAGTCCTTCTGTGCCACGAATAGAGACAAAAGCCACCCCCAAACACCTTCCTCTGTGGCCAGTACTTCAAACTTTCCAGGGGCAGGGTCTCCCACAGTATCCGCCCATGTTGAGCAGATTCTCATAGAGGCCTGTGGGTCCTTTCTCCACCCTTTGTTCCCACTGTCCTGAGAGTGCGCAGAGAATACTGGGGGTGCTCCTTAAGATCTTAAGGCCTGGGCAGAGCCCTGGCCCTGCTGGCTTCCCATGGGCCTCCCAGATACATCTGACCTTTGTCTGTTTGAGCCCTGGTCTGGGCAGATTATCCCGGTGCCCTGTAAAGGAGGCAGGAACCGGAGAGCCATGCTCTTGCCTTGCTCTCTCCATCCCAGAACCCTCTGAGGTCTATAGGTGGCCACTGCCACTGTCACAAGCTTGACCCAGCTGAGAATCAAAGTCACACCGCGACGCTCATACCAGGAGACCACGGAGGCCACCAATCCCTCTCCCCACTTAAGTTCTCAGAGGCTAGCCGCTGAGGTGGCCAGAGCAGCGGATTAGAGAGTAATGGTCTGAGAACATTACAGCTCCCCACCGGAGAGAGCTGAGCCGATCCCCGCCTTCAGCACTTACCTCGTATGAAGGTTGGTGTATAGTTGGGGAAGGAGTCAAAGATGCTGTTGGAAGCCATGTCGCACGCTGACAGTGGCAAGGACTCGGCCTCAGGGGGTTGGGTTCAGACCCACTTGGTTGGCTGCTGTTTTGTTATATATATTTTTTCAAGTTGCTTTCGAAAATAAAAAAGGGGAGGTGTTGACTTTTTTTTTTTAAAGTTTGGTTTCTTTTTTTCTCCCCCTGCTGCTACAAAAAAAAAAAAAAAAAGAAAAAAAAGAAGAGAAAGAAAAAAAATGGGGAAAGAACGCGAGAGCGTCTGTGGGCGAGAGAGAAGAAAATCTCCAAGGAAAGAAAGTTTCGGTTTGTACCCAAGAATTTGGCTTCCCAGTCCCACAGGAATGTCTAGCCACAAATTTTCAACAGCACTATGTGCAGAGTATCATTAAATGGTGGGAAGGGGCTCTGGGCAGTCAGGGCGGAGGAGCCCGGGGCTGCAGCAGCCAGTCCAGACTCAGCAGCCTGGATGAATGAATGAATGAACGAGGCTCACCCTCCACGGAGCCCAGGCTGTGGCAGGGGCCAGGGTGGCCAGGGGGTGGGGACACCAGGAACCAACCAGCTCCTCGCAGGGCCCTGGAGGCGGCGAGGGCCTGGCCTTGTGGTTCTGTGGTTGAGGGACCAGACCTTCCCAGTGTCAACCCAATCTCACATCACAGGATGCAAGAAGCCAGCTCGCGGCCTAGGTCCATTGGCTAGGCCACTGTCACCTGGGCTGTGATGTCACGGCCCCTTAGAAGATCTTGTGGCTACATGCTCCCCCTCCTTTGGAGGCTGAAAGGAAAAGAATAAAAAGAGAGAGAGAAGGTAGGCTTTCTGTTTGTGGATCTGGCTTTACCGTGGAACCCAGGAAGCCGAGCTGGGAGCCGCTGAGTGGGTTGTGGTTTGCAGTGGCCCCGGAGACCCCGTCATAATGAAAGGCAGTACTGACCTGCTGACTCTTCCCCAGGAGCCAAAGCTTGGTTCCCCCAGAGGGCAGAGGACCCCTCCCCATGGCTGTCACTGCCCTGGGCTGCGGCTGACACCCTGCCATGCCCGTCACCACACTGCCAGGCAGAGCCATCCACATATGTGGCTGGGTGGCACTTCAGGGGGTTTTATGGGAGTTGGGATTTATGTACAAATTGGAAACACATGAGGTACAGCTGCTGTGGCCTGCCCACCAAGAAAGGCCTTGCTTGGGAAAGCTCTGTGGCATGGTGGCGCTGGGACCTAGGACCGCCCCTCCTCCCTGCTGGAGCCTGAGGCCTGAGCTCACTGGTCCAGGGCCTTTGATGCTCTTAGGGTGTTACAGGCAGAGACCCTGAGCGTCCTGACTTTGCACCGGACAGGCCCCCTGCCGGGTGTGCCAAAGCTCAGAAAGGCTCAAAAGACAAGGAAGACACCTTACTCTGTCTGATTCTGTTATCTCAGAAATCTGTCAGGTAAGGGACAAGGGGAGGGTGGCTTTTCCTTTTTGCCTCAAGAGATCTTCCCTCCCAGTTCACTGGCCACACCACAGAGGCCAAGGCCATGCAGACAGCCCAAGTTCTCACTCACAGCCTTCTAAAGCGAGATTAGAACTCCCACCGTCAGCTCCCCTACCCAGGCCTCAGTCAGGACATCATGGCGGCCTTCACTGCCCTTGAAGCTGTCTTCAGACCTCAGAAAGATGCTCTGCAGCCTGGGCTCCATACCACCTCTCACCCAGAGAATCCAAGCCAGGGGCCAGGCCCCAGGACCGGCCTTGACTCAGGTCTAACACTTAGGGAGGAGGGGCCTATTTAGGCCCTTTCTGCCTCTCAGTTAACAGGGTTCTTCTGTCAGAAAGAAGTGTTCCGTCTGAAGTTTAGGTCCGGCCTTCTGTACTGCTGAGGTTGGAGGGAGTTTGAGTTCCGACCGGTGGAGGTAGCTGAAGGGCTCTGGAGACACTTTTGGGTCCTGAAACTGCTAGGCACTGGGGCCTTCCACTTTCCTTCCCTTGGGCCTCAGTTTGTATTCCTGTAAAATGGGGATGACACCTTGGTCGGCGGAGCCTTGCTGACTGAGGGTTTGGCACATACTGGTTTCCTCGGTGGAGTCTCCATGATGCAACAGGGCTCTGTTATGAGTAAGCCTGGCAGGGAACCAGCACGGTGGTGTAGGGAGAAGGCTACTTTATTCCCACCAGTCAACTGGCCTGGCCCGGCCCTGGGTGTCAGGGTAGTGGTAGAGGGGACACCTGCTCGGGGGACTTTGGAGGACTCTGGAGCCTGCAATGTGAGACAGAGCAGAAAACGACATGGCAGGAAGACCCCCCTTCCCCCAGAAGTGGAAACTGAGCCCCCCCAACCCCAGGTAGACAGACTCATCCAAGCACCCCAAGTGAGTCAACAGGACCCTGCTCCCCGCTCCCAGCAGTGGCTGTTTCCACTGTGCCAACACCGCCCCCTCCACTTTCTAACTTCTCACCCCACCCCGCTGTTTTTTCCACATCTCCGTGTGCCCCCCAAGCCCTTGTCATTTGATCACCTTGAGGGGTTCTCCCTTTCTGGAAACTGAGCCTAGGCCCAGGAACTGGAGGGAGCCTAAGGGGCGTATGAAGGGGCTCAGGGGCCCATCCTAACCTCTGGTCCTGAGCTGCTGTTCTCCTGTAAGGCAAGCCATTACTGGCGAATCCCAGGCAAGGTCCTCACCCACCTTTCCCTTTGAGAGACTTATAATTTCTTCATGCAGGCATTGGGGGCGGGGGATGCAGAGGCTAGAACCAGCCGTGTCTGAAGCCTGCTTTTGTTTCTAGGGTGCTGTGAGATCTTGCAGACCTCACTCTCTGAACCTGGTTTCCTGGACCATGTGGCCATCTGTGGTACTCCCCCCACCAACCTCGCCCCCCATCCCCTGAAGTTAGAGGAGCCAAAGAGAAAAATAAAACACCCATGAATAGAATCGACTCATTGTTGAAGCCCAGTCCCAACTCCCTCCCTCCCTCCTTCCCTCCATCCCTTTCTTCCTCCCTCCCTCCATCCCTTCCACTGTGTGTATTGGTATGCATGTAGGTCTATGTGTAAGTCTGTGTGCATGCATGTGTGCATGTGTGCCTACGTGCCTGCAGAGGGCGGTCGTTACCTTGAGGTTCTCTTTCTCAGAGCCCGGAGCCAAAGCACGGCAAGTGATCTGGCCGGGCTGGCTGGTGGCCCCGGGGCCCTGCCTTGGGCACCTTCCCAGCTATAGGATAACAATGTGTGCCACCACACTAAGCATTGTATTCGGACTCTTGAGGCAAACACTACAGACTAAGCCAGCACTCACAGCCATACTGCTGGCAAACATGACACAGCCCGTCTTTCTCTTACAATGTGCTAAACAATGTGTTGGATCAGCTCAACAATAAACATAAACAGGATCACAACAATTGTATCTACAAATAAAAGGCAATTATAAAATAGGATCTAGGAGACTTTAGCTCACTGTCGTTTTGGGTTATATCGTCTAGTTTTGTTTTTGAGATAAAAATTTTATTTTGGGGCTGGAGAGATGGCTCAGCGGTTAAGAGCACTGACTGCTCTTCCAGAGGTCCTGAGTTCAATTCCCAGCAACCACATGGTGGCTCACAACCATCTGTAATGGAATCTCATGCCCTCTTCTGGTTTCTGGTGTGTCTGAAGACAGTCACAGTGTACTCATATAAATAAAATAAATAAATCTTTTAAATTTTTTTTTTGGTGGTTCAGATTGGACTCAAATTTATAATTTCCCTGCTTCAGCCTCCTGAGTAGCTGGGTTGCCAGGCCTGGGGCAGCTTCAGTATTTTTCTTAGCAGCTTGTCTTTATCTCTTGAAGTGCTCAACCTAATTTTCGTAAAATCAGAGTGTAGTGTTAGGCATCACCCCGGGGACTGATAGCACCCCATTAGGGTCCGGACCAAGGAAAGAGGGAGACGGAGGGTGAGCACAGAGAAAGCTGTGACCTCCATCGACAGGAGAGCCAAGCAGAAGCGAAAGGAGCCAGAGATGAGCAAGGCAGGATGACACTGTGGGCGCCAGGAAACCGTGCACGGGAGGCAGCAGCGAGAGATCATTCCCTTGGAAGCTGTCCTGTGGTGTACCTAGGGCTAGCTGGCAAGATACAGGAACTCACGCGTGCGTGTGCACACCACACACACACACACACACACACACACACACACACACACACACACACACACACGAAACAATGCACAACTCAGCCATGCCTGAGATGTCTCTAGCAAGAAAGAGGGAGAGCAAAAAGCTTGGCTTGAGAACCAAGGGGAGGGGAACCTGCCCCTTAGCCAATGATGCTCTGTCACCACGCTCAGGGGTCGCTGGGAGAGAGAGTGCCCCCCACCCCCCACCCCTGACACACACAGGGTAACCTGAAAGCTCAGGTGCTGCCTAGCAGTACCTGGGGCTGGAAATAAAATTGTTCCTTAACCACGAGCATAGCTGGGACCTCGACCTGACAGTGGGCTGGGCTCCTGTGACTTGGGAATCCTGTCACTCAGGAGCAGGTCTCAAAGGTGACCCCTCCCTGAGCTCTTGGCTCCTCCCTCTCCCCCCAGTCCCTTGCATCTGGTCTCACTTTCAGGAAGAAAAAGAGGAATCAGAGAAGCCAGTGCCACGCCTTGGCCTCCTGCTTTACATAGCAGCTGGAACTAGACAGCCACAGATTTGAGCTAAGCCCTGGGCCTGAGTTCAGATTATGTTTCCACCAGCAAGCCGTGCGCAAGAGAAGAGGTGCCATGTGATATGAGCTGGCCAGAGGGTTCTGCTAGTGTCCAGGGCAGATATGTGCCTTTCCGCAAGGTGGCTGGTGCTGTCCATTACACAGCGCAGCCCTCCTGGGGACCAGGCTAACCAGGCCTGGCTGAGAGACCAGGAGCTGAGAGCCTGTTGCATATCCAGAGGCTTATCTCTGAGAATAATTCTGAGGACACTTCTCCCCTGCCGAGTGGCTTTATTGTCCTTTGTCCTTACTGCTGCTCTCTGTGGAGGGACAAAGGTGGACAAAGGAGGGACAAATGTTGGAGGCCAATGCCTCTCAGGTCAAGGTTGCAGAATCCCAGCCCAGAGAAGCATCGCCTGCCTGCATTCTCCGCTGTCACTCCCCACCCACCCTTGCCTCTCTTTCCTGTTGTTTTGAAAAGTTGTCTGTGTTGCCCCCCTCAAAGCCAAGCCCTCCCCTCCCCCACCTTCCTGCCTCGAGAGACCCTTCACCCCTTCACCGCCATCCCAGGGACGTCAGCTGTCACTTGTGATGGCTCAGAGTGTGCCGGCTATTTCCCAAGGAAGAAGTCTCCCTGAGGTCTCTCTCACCCTCAGGACCTTTCAACAGTGAGTCTCAGCCTAAAGCTCTGACCCAACAGGGTTCTCTGGAGATCAGTGTCCTCTGGAGAGCGGGACACCCAGGGACTGGCACTGGCTGAGCCAGGCAAGGGTACAGCCTTGCTACCACGGGTGATGGCTGCTGTCTCCCTCATCCCTAGCCATGTCCTTCAGCACGAACACTCCAACACCTGTTCCTTCTAGAGCAGGCTCTCGGTGCCAGGCTGCTGCTCCTCAGACAGGAAGTAAACTCGAGCTGACAGAGGTGAGAACTCCGTGTATACCTTAGCTGACAGAAGTTCAGACCAATGTTAGGCCTCCATCCCATGCCACGTCCCCTAAAGTTCCAAAGAAAGACTGAGGAATGCAGACCATGTTAGAAGGGCGGCATTCTGACCTCCGACCCCCGGCTCTGCCCCACCCCATGGCTCTGCCCCCCCAACCTCCACCTGGCTGTCCCCTCCCTGCCCCCCAGCCCCAGCTCAGTGTTGCCCATGCAGCTGTTGGGAGGGACTGTCCTCACCTGTATCCAGGGAACTGTAAATGACCCTGCTAGGTCTTAAAGGCTGGGGAGGGGAGGCACTCTCAGGAGGGAACAACGGGTACAGGGCCAGGATGGCTCCTGCTCAGGAATGTCCGGAGAGCTCTGGGCATGTATATGTGTACACACGCATGTGTAGAGGAAGGGCAGGCAGGAGGGGCATGAGGGTGACTCCTCAGCGGGCTCACCTACCCACAGCTCCCTCAGCCCTTGTGGGGACAACGCCTAAGGTCCCCTAGACAAAATAGGTTGATTCAGGCAGATCTGGATGCTACATGGACCAGTCTGGGCTTGGGCCCTGATCCCTGAGATGCTGGTCAGTGGGAACCTCCCTCTTCCTCCAAGGCCTGGGAGGCCTGCTCAGAGCTTTTCTCTGATTGGATGCCCTAGAAGGAAGAAAGAAACTTCAAACGACTGTCCTTTCTGCTTGTCACCTGACTGTCTTCTGGTTAGAACGATGCATTTTTTTACATCAACAAACTCTGCCAGGTCTTTGCCTCTGTGAGAGACGTCTTCAAGGAGACCATACCTGGCTTGAAGTGGGCAAAGGAGGCCCCCCTACTCACAGAGGTGGCAACAGGGATTACCCTCATGAGGAGCCTAACCCTACAGGCTCTTGGCCTTGGCTGCTACCCACTCCCTCTGCCTGAGGTTTGCTTTGATGATCTCACTGTGAAGCTGAAATAAGAGCTAAGAGGCTGTATGACCTTGCCCTTGAGTGATATTTTCCACGAACCTAAGGAGCTTCGAAGGGCCCCACATAAATCAGCTCCCCAGATCTCGTAACAATCCTGCCACAGATAAAGGACAGAGCATTACAGACTGTCACGAGTCTGGGCTCAGAGCAGCAGAGCCAGAGGCCGCATTTGAGGCCAGAGAATCCACAGCACTGTCCCCTGACTCATTTCATGATGGAAAGAAAGAGACTCAGGGAACCTGGCAAATTAAACGCCGCGTAGCTGGATAAGGAGCCGTGATTCGGACCTATGGGAGCCCCAGGACGGCAAATGCTTATGGGTGCTTTACAGAGCTGTGGCTGTAGGTAATCCTAACAAATGTGTGTGTGTGTAGGGGGCATTACTACCCTTTCTCTCCCATTTTACTGAGAAGGTTGTAAAGCTCAGAGACATAAAGAAACCGACCTTCTGCTGCACAGCTGAGACTCTCTGTGGTGAAGGCCATGTTGGAACCCCAGTAGCTGGGACCCTGCCCCATCTCCCCCTCCCCGCCACCCCGACATCCAAGTTTCTCTGGCTGCTCCATTCCCAGCTTCCAGCCCCAACTTCCTTTCCATATGAGGGCCTGAGCCCAAGGAGAAGCCTTTTTTCTCTCCCCCCTCCTTCCCCTTTCAGTCATAATAGCTTGGTTTGCAGGGGTGCGCTGGCCGGCAAATTTGCTGACCCAGGCAAAAGGAGAGGGGCTGTCATTATGTGGTTGGGAAATGGTGGGGCATGGCGCATGCCACTGAGCTAGCATCCCAGGAATCCCAGCGGCCTTCCAGGACATGAGAAGATCAACTCCCAGCCAGGCCTGCGGCTTCCCCAACCTTGTGTTAGTCCCATGGACGCTCGCTCACAGCTTCTGTGAGGAGGAGGCAGTGCTGTGGGGTGAGAGGCTGGCCAGGGAGGCTACAGGTATGGCTGACACTTAAGGGAGCCAGGCACAGATGAGAGATTTTTCCCTAGGTCACACAGCTAAAGTCATGCCCCACCAGTGACTTGCTGGGTTACTCAGGGACAGCACCACTGTCTTAGTTTGGGTCTCCATAAAGGCAGACTTTGAGTTTCAGAAGATGTAAGGAGTATATCTGAGGGTTTGTCTCCATCTCTGGTGGTTGGAGGAGAAGGAGGAAGTGGGGAGGGATATAGGCAAGGGAAAGCAGCCGGCTCTATCCTGCTCGGGCCTCAGCCAGGTCGGGACCTCATGGAACACAATGCAGAGCTGCTGGAGTGGAGATGTACCCACCATTTCCCAGCGCTGTCTCTGAGCAGTGCTCTCAGAATGTTTGTTCTCAGGCCACCATTCTTGCTGTTCTCCCCAGGGATCAGGTACCCAGCCTGAGAGCTTTCCCAGCACAAGCCAGGATGGCATGTGTGGTGGGCAGGAATTGACTGTCACGTGCATCTTCTCCACTGTCCTCCCACCTCTGACTGCCACACTGTCAGGGAAGCAGGCAGATCTCTGTGAGCTTGAGGCTAGCCTGGTCTACAGAGTGAATCCTAGGCCAGCCAGGACTACACAGTGAGACGCTGTTAAAAAAACAAACAGCTGGGCGTGGTGGCGCTTGCCTTTAATCCCAGCACTCGGGAGGCAGAGGCAGGCAGATTTCTGAGTTTGAGGCCAGCCTAGTCTACAAAGTGAGTTCCAGGACAGCCAGGGCTATACAGAGAAACCCTGTCTCGAAAAACAAAACAAAACAACACACACACACACACACAAACTCAAACAAAAACAAAAAACACAACAAACAAAAACTACTAGGTTCATGCCTGAGATTTCCCAGTTCCATCTGAAAGACAGCCTGGCTTACAAATAATATTTCTGGATCTTGTGGACTCTAAGGGTCTCTGTCTATCTGTTTGTCTGTCTATCTCTGTTTGTGTGTGTCTGTCTCTGTCTGTCTCTGTCTCTCTTCTGTGTCTCTCTCTGTCTCTCTCTCCATTTCTGTCTCTCTGTCTCTCTCTCTCTGTATGTATGTGTGATTCCAGAATATTTTTTCGAAATGGTGCATAGGACCTGGGATTTAGAGTTTCTTCCTGGATAGTTTGGCTGGGTATAGAAATAGCCCTTGAAGTCAAGTTTTCTCTGTGCTTTGAGGATTCTCTACCGCCCTCTCTGTCCCTGCACTGTTGTAGTGAGTCTGGAGACATTCTGATTCTTCTGTCTTGTGAGGCTGGGTGAGGAATGACCAGGATGTGTGGAAATGCCAGATCCTCTCTTCAGAGGTCTGTTAGGTGAGCAAAAACTTCAGCTCTCAAAATGCCTCTACTCACTGTCTCTTGTGAATGGCTCTGCCTGCCCCTCTCCCCAAGTCAGGTCCTAGCTCGCCCTCTAATCTTCTCCCCAATCCCCATGCCCCAGTTCCTGCTGGTGAACCCTTCCAAATCACAATCTTGCTTTTTGGCTCTGTGGATGGCACCCAGGGCCTGGAACATGCTATGCACATGCTCTATCATAGAGTCACAGTCTATCCTCATGTCACTTCTTACTCCCACATCAGCAATTGGTTCTTCATCTCTCTCTTTCTCAGGTAAGTAGAGTCAGCAGAGCCTGCCTCAGTTTCTACAACATCCTGCTTTCTGCAAAAAGGCTTGCCCTCCCCTTACTGGCACAACTGGCTCCAGGATTAGGCAGTATGGGGCATGCTATGCTCTAGTCTGCCCTCAGCACTATGGCTTTGATTCTGTGGGTGGCCTGCCACCACCTGGTACCTGCTCCCTGACACGGCTCTCAGACACCTTTCCTTATCTGGGCTCCTCAGCAGTTCTACCCTTTTCAAATTCTCTGATTCCTATATTTCTAGCCTTCTTTACCAATCTGTGGGTTTTTTGAGGACCAAAAGTGTGTCCCTAGCTCTCTGCACAGGGCGTGGTACAAAGCAGGCATGCACAGGGGTTTGTTGAATGAATATATAATTGAGTGACCCAAGACAAGGAATCTAATGAGCATTTTGCTTTACTACAACCCCAACTAAGAGGCTCACCTTTCATTTTATCCCAACTGCATGGCTATGCCTGTGCGAGGGTTTGTGCTTGTTGGCAGGCTATAGAAGACAGCATACAGGACACCTCTTCTCCCCAAACAGGACTCAGAATGTAATCGGAGAAACCAGAGCCCCAGCAAATACTTCACACATAACAGCTTAACCTCACTCATAGATGCTGCTTAGATGACATAGTATCTATAGATTCAGGAGTGACAGGGATCCAAGCATGGCAGGCAAGCTTGTGAGGGTGGATGGGAGCAGAGAGTGTGAGCAGAGGTCTGGGAAAGGAGGGAGACAGCAGGGGCCAGGAAGAGGTGGGTTCTTTTACAGGTGCTGAAGAAGCAGGAACGGGTCTACATTTGTGGGGAGCATGGTCCAGGCCTGGGTGTGGCAGGCACAAGGCTAAGTAGATTGTTAGAAAGTCTCCCCGTTTTCCCACGGCAGGTCAGCTGGGGGGAGGGGGGCTGTGAGGGAGGGGCACTGCCTACAGTTACCCTGAGCCCATTGACATCCCCGGACTCTGCAAATGAAAACAGGGATTGGAGTGATGGGAGGTAACAGGAGTGAGCAGTGAGGGATGGAACAGGACAGGGTGGTAAGGAGGGTAGTGGGATGTGAAGTCGACTGGGTGAAGACAGACTCCTCCTATGGCCTAGAGTAGCTGATTGGAGCGGAGAAGCTCAGGGCTGGAACCTGAGGGGTAAGGGAGGAGCCTTAGGAGATTGGGTGGAGCCTGGGTGTGCTGGTTTGGGTGAGAATCAACCGTCACAGGCTCATATGGTTGAATGTTTGGTTCCCAGTTGGTAGAATGTTTTGGGAAGGATCTGGAAGTGTAAACTCACTGGATGAGGCATGTCACTGGGGGCAGGATTTAAAGTTTTAAAAACCCACACCCTGCCAAGTCTCCCTCTCCCTCTCCCTCTCCCTCTCCCTCTCCCTCTCCCTCTCCCTCTCCCTCTCCCTCTCCCTCTCCCTCTCCCTCTCCCTCTCCCTCTCCCTCTCCCTCTCCCTCTCCCTCTCCCTCTCCCTCTCCCTCTCCCTCTCCCTCTCCCTCTCCCTCCCTCCAACTTGTGGACCAGATGTAAGCTCTCAGCAACTGCTCCAATGCCACACCCGCTTGTCTGCTCTCATTCTTCCTGTCATGATGTTCATTGATTCAATGCTCTTTTATAAGTTGCCTTGATCATGGTCTCTCTACAGCAGTAGAATGGGAACTAAGACTCTGGGGAATGAAGAAGGGTCCTTAGGAAATAGGAACCCGGGGAACCAGGAGAGAACCCTAGGAACTAGGGTGGCGCTTCTCGGGCCAGAGCTGTGAGGGTGTAGATGATCTTCCAGGCTGGGGAGTCCTCCCAGAGGCAGATGTTCCCCTCTGGGGAACTGAGGACTCTAGCACTCGTCCCCTGCATGGGCTTGGCTGTGGCACACAGGAGGGCAGAGCTGGGGTAAGAGAGGAGGGGCTGCTGCATCAGACTTCAAGGGTGACTAACCAGGCTCAGAAGGTGACCAAATAAGAGCAGTCCCTAGGAGAGAGTCTAAGAGGACCGGTGACACTGGTGGAACTGTTGTCATCGAGTAGCCAGAGGGTGGGGACAGCTTGGGGATGTGGCACAGAACTGGGCATCTTCACTTACAGCTCTTTGAGGCATTAACGTGTCCTTTTCAGGACCGGGGACCTGGCAGGAATGGCTGAGAAGGCAGGGTCAGGAGAGCAGGGAGGATGCTGGGAAACTGAGGGCCCATAGGAGGGGAGGCCACAGTGCATATCTGAGAGTCAGGAAGGCACAAGAGGGTGGATGCAGCCGGCTAAGGGCAGCTGTGCCTACAGAGCTACAGGAAGGCAGCATTTACGGAGAGCAGACTCGTGCAGATGGGATACGGAAAGAAACTCCTCCAAAACCTTGGACCTTCAGCCAGCAGGCCAACTGTGGCTCTGCGGCAAGGCTTGATGTGAGGGACAGAGAGGGACTTAAGCACTGGATACTAACAACCAGCAGGGAAGTATTTGTTATTCATTCATTCATTCATTCATTCATTCATTCATTTATTCATTTTTTATTTGGGTCTCATATAGCACAGGCTGGCTAAAACTTGCTATATAACCAAGGATGACTTGAACTTGTAATCTTGTTGCCTCTTCCTCCCAAGTGTTAAGACTTCAGGTATGCTCTACTCCACAGGGTTGATGGGATGCTAAAGATTGGACCAGAGGTTTGTGCACACACCACAAGCATTCTACTAACTGAGCTACATCTCCAGTACCCCAGAAACTCCTGGCTTCAGAGAGCCCAGGGCTCCACCTGTCTCTCCCCAATACCAACAAGTCTGCTTGAAGACCAGCGACAATGGCTTTCTCATAGGCAGATAAATTGCAGAGTCACCAGGTCCCACCCACAACTGGAACATGGACCCAGCAGGCCTCAGGCCAAGGAGGCAGATGTGCTGGGGTGTCAGGTGTGACAGCCGAGGGGGCATACAGAGCCATCCATCACTGCATGCTCACTCAACCGATGCGTGGACCCTTCCCATGTGACTCTAAGACCTTGCCATTCTTGGTGGCCTGAACATGATACATGAGTGACATTTTCCCCCAGCCCTACCAAGAGTACAGAAGCCATTTCTAGGTAGAACAGCCAGAAGCAAGAAAGAAATCAAGACACCTTCCTCTCCTGCTCTGCAGGCTGCACCCAAAGGCAGCTAGATAAGCCTCCTTTCTTGTATGTGGTTAAGGTGTCAGACGGGCTGGTTGCTGGCTGCCTCTCTCAAGGCTCAGCTTGGCCTCCTCTGGGAAGCCCGAGGAAGATGTGGGCAGAGCCCACTCATTCATGGAATCTGGGCTAAATGAACTTAGAAGTCCCTGCATGTCTGGTCTTGGGATCAGAAGCTGCAGGAGTTTGCAAAATGCCTGGTTCTCCCCTAGCCTACCATCTCCAATGGCTCCCTGGGACCCAGAGCATCATTCACACACCATCAGCCTTGTGTCTGAGGCCTTCCTGGGTTTTAAGGGTCTTCTCTGTTTGTATTTAACTTGGGGAGACACAGCTCGTTAGGACTCCATAGGAACTGATGGTGCTGGTGTCTCGCCTCCATTCTCAGTGGTTAGCATCTTATGCACAGAGAGGCCAAGGGGTATTCTGTAGTCAAACAGCCATGAAGTGTCAGAATCAGCTGGAGCAAGCCAAAGTTGAGACTTGGTCCTGCTATTCTTCCTGACAGACACTCTGGAATGCTTCCCTCAATCAGAGACTTGGGATGGCCTCTGGCTTCACACTAGCTTTGATTTCTGCTGACCCCTCCCCCCTCCCCTCCCCTCCCCTCTCTTCTCCTCTCCTCCCCTCTCCTCTCTCTCCTCCTCTACCCTCCCCACCTCTCCTCTCTCCTCTCTTCTCCCTTCCCTTCCCTTCCCCTCCCCTCCCCTCCCCTCCCCTCCCCTCCCCTCCCCTCCCCTCTCCTCTCCTCTCCCCTCCCCTCCCCTCCCCTCCCCTCTCCTCTCCTCTCCCCTCTCCTCCCCTCCCTTCCCCTCTCCTCTCTCCCCCTCCCGCCTCCCCTCTCTCCTCCTCCCCTCCTTCCCCCTCCCCTCCTCCCCTATCTCCCTCTTCCCTCTCTCCCCCTCCCCTCCTCCCCTTCCCTTCCCTCCCCTCTCCTCTCCTCTCTGCCCTCCCCTCCTTCCCTCTCTTTCCCTCCCCTCTCCCCTCCCCTCCTCTTCCCTTCCCCTCCCTCCCCCTCCCCTCCCCCTCCCTCCCCCTCCCTCCCTTCCTTTCCCTTCCTTCCTTTCTTCCTTTTCTTTTTAATATTACATTTATTCAGAGAGCATGTGAGGCATGCACGTGCCACAGCTCACACATCAAGGTGAGATGATAACTTGTAGGATTCAGTTCTCACCTATTGGGTGCTGGGAATCAAGCTCACATTATCTGGCACCGAATGCCTTTACCCACTGAGTGCTCTCACCAGCCCCTATTTTCTTCTCTTGTCACAAAAGAAACTTACACTCAGATCTGACTCTTACAACCATCAATCTTCTCTCCTGACTCCAGATAAAATCCCTGAGCTTGAGAAGGCTCAAGAGGCCTTCACGTCATCACCCAGGGGCGAGAGTTCTCTGGTCAGGAGTCAGCTAAAAAGGAGAAGGGCTGGATCTCAGAGAAAGCATTCCAGTGGTGGGGAGGGTGGAGCCCAAAGATTCATGGAAATGGGGGTAGGGTAAATTAAATATTATCTATGGGGAGCAGGTGACAGAACCCAAAGCCTTCAGGGAACTAGCTGCTGGTCAACTCCCACCCTATGAACCTTGGAGGTCTTTTAGTTCCCGCCTCTGATTGACATCTGATTCTCTCCATCAAATTCCCCCTGAGAGGCACACACCTTCTGCGGGGGTGGGGGTGGAGGGGCTCACCACCTGTCCATTCAGCCTGTCATCACTTGCTCAGTGGTAGGAAGTCTCCCTCCAGGGATCTGCAGCCTGCTTCAGCAACTCCATCTCGAGTCTGGAATCTGCCCTCTCTCCACCCTCCTTTCCCCTCCGCTCTGAGTATGCTGCTGTCCAGGAGCCTCTCCATCAGCTGTGTTCCAGATGCTGGGCTGCTCACAGGACTCTACAGCTTCCCCTCTGAGGTGGCGATGTCACGGCCTCCACTTCACAAAGGAGAGGATGCAGCCTTGGAACAGGAAGCTACTTAACTCAAACTCAGCCTACTCAGGACTACAGTATAGGATGCTGCTCTGACTCCAAAGCCCCCATCTCAGGCTCTAGGCTGTGCTGTCCTTAGCTGCCCCGCAAAAGATGTGGCTTTGACAACCCCTTCCTTGGTCCCTTGCTCTCCCAGAAACCTTGTCCTGGTCATGACCAGTAGGTGACAGCTTTGCCAAACGGAGGAAAGGACACACAGCAACGGCCAGGACTCTTGGCTCCATGTCCTGGAATCCCTTTTACCCTGGCTTAGTACTGCTGGCTTGTAGAGTAGAAAATTTCATGAACAGAAGACTTCAGGCATGGCTGGATCCAGAGGCTCAAACATCTTTACTAGGGAGCAGACTTCCTGACTGTTCCCCCCCAGTTAGACTGTGCAGAGCTCAGGGGTGACTTAGGGCACTGAGACTGGTGCCCTGCCCCAAGTGGCTGCCAGGCATAGTCATGGGGTACTGGGCGCCACAATGCCTCAGACACTGGGCCCAGAACTCCCTCCGTCATCTCCATTAGCTGGAGACAAAACTGAGATTCAGAAAGTGAACCTCCCCAAGGTCACACAGTTGCTGAGCTGGGCTGGGATTGCTAAAGTCAGGCTTGCTCCCAGGTAACCAGACCTGAGTGAGTCCTTCCTGCCTAGCTGCCCCTGAGCTAAAGATTGCCATGTGCACTGTCCTAGGTGCTGGGAACGCAACCAAACAGGCGGCTAATACCCCGAGTGCTCTCTCCCTCCTCCCTGCCCCGCTTCACACACACCTACTGACCTTCACAGACCACTGCACCCATAGGTAGATCAGAGGACAACAGATCACAAAACACAAACAAATGCAGGACACGTCAGATGGTAAAGATTATTTTTAAAAAGAAGTGATATTCAAGGAGACTGGGAGTCATTTATGTGTGAGGACAGAGCCTGTGATGAGGGGACATCTGAGCTGAGCAAAATGAGTGTCCATGAGGCAAGTGCATCTTCTCTCTCTCTCTCTCTCTCTCTCTCTCTCTCTCTCTCTCTCTCTCTCTCTCTCTCTCTCTCTCTCTCTCTCTCTGTCACAGATAGAACACATGCAGATGCCCTGGGGTAAGAACAGCCTTGGCATATTCCAGGATCAGTAAGAAGGCCAGTGCCCCTGGCATCAGCAGGTGAGGTAGCAGGGGAGTAGACAAGAAAGAGGCCAGGCAGTATAGGGCCCAAAGCCCACACTGAATTTTGTCTCCTTATCCCCAGGCACTGGGAGCCATTGGAGGACTTTGAGCAGCGGAGTCTTCTGGTCTCACTCAGGGCCAGTCCTGGATGCTGTCAAGGACTTCTGGGTGACGAGTGTGGAAAGGGATTTCCCAAAGGGACTCCAACAATACCCAAGTTAGGGCAGCTGGGCTTCTCAGTGATAACTCTGGGCTCAGGGTGCCATGGATTAGGCTGGCATAGCCACCGGAAAACCGAGCCTCAGAAGGGTCCGGTGACTTCTCTGGGTTCAGGTTTGGGTGAACAACAAAGGATGTTGGTAAGGTGTTGGGGTGCTGCTGTGAAGTATTGGGGTGCTGCTGTATCAGGGCAAGTGGTAAATGGTTGACGTCTCTCAAAGTGCATTAAACAAAACACAGTAAACCAGGCAGGCAGTAAATGCTGTGTCAGTCTGGAGAGATGCAAAGGTTAAGAGCAGGGTTGGCCTCAGGTATGGATGGATCCAGGGGGGATCCAGTGACAGCACCAGAAGTCCACCTGCCTCTCATTCCATGCCCCTGGCTTTAGCCATTTTCTCAGTGGCCTTTTCTGGCTCAAGGCCAAGGTTTCTCCATGGTCTTTTCCTTGTTGTTGGTAGTGGTGTTGGTTTTGTGAGGCAGAGTTTCTCTGTGTAGCCCCTGGCTGTCCTGGAACTTGCTCTGTAGATCAGACTGACCTCAAACTCACACAGATCCACCTGCCTCTGCCTCCCGAGTGCTGGGTTTAAAGGCGTGTGCACCACCATGACTTGGTTGTCCCGGTGATCTTAGCTTTTGTCCTGCCAGTGTTTTTCAAGGGACAGAACACAACAGAGATCCCAGGCCTAGCTCTGTCTGGAGAGTCAGTATACAGCCCTGAACTGAGTTATGAGTCCACTTCCAAAGCCCGAGAGGAATCCATGTGGCCAGTGTCACATGGGCACATCTGGGACACCAACACATCTGGGACACCAGCAATCCCCACTAGGGAGTCTTGATGTCATTTCCAAAATCAGGTAGAGGCTGAGGCTGTCCACACGCTGGCCCCCTGCAGAGAGCTCATTGGATGGCTCTGAAGTGGACAACTAAGAGCCCTCCTCTTCCTCCTCCTCTATCTACCTGAAACCACCCTGCTTCATAGAGCAGCCCAGCCCTGTCTCAAGCACTTCTGACTTTGCTTTCCAGCCTAACCTTCCAGGGCCCCTCTCTCGGCCCTGCTCACTCCAACCCCAGGGCTTTCACTTCTACCAGCTCTTCCAGCAAGCCCTTCCTCCCACCATCCTGTGGGAAGGGGACCAGGTTTCTGTGGGCATATACACCTGCCTGTGAGCTCCGGGACAGGGAGGGACCTGTTGTTGTTCTGGGTCCACCTACACAGATGGTGGGAGATACTGGAGAGTGAGGAGATGCTGAATAAAGACATCGAAGAAGATGGAGGAGGAGGAGGAGGAGGAGGAGGAGGAGGAGGAGGAGGAGGAGGAGGAGGAGGAGGGACATTTACAAAGTGGAAACTGGCTGACTTGACACTGCAAACCAGGGCTCATACTCTCTGCATCCCACTGCTTGGAGCCCGTGTCTAGCCCTATCTCTTACTAGCTGTGTGTCCTTGCTCTAGGGGACAGCCCGGCTCCCCCAGTCTACCCAGCTCATGTGCTACCCACCCCGGAAGCGTCTCCCGAGTCTCATGCTGATGCCCAGATGAGATTTGCTTTCACACCTGCCTCACCCTCTGCTGCTCTGATTCCAGGAAATACACCCAGCTCCCCCACTCTCTTCCATCCCTTGTCCCCAACCTTTCTCTGGCTTGAGGACTTAGGGACTATGAATAAAAAGGGCTAAAGGCCTCTGAAACACACCTGTGACCTCCCCCACCTGAAACACCAGCAGGGGACAAGGACAAGGCTCCTTCTCAAGCACCAGGCATAGGGAGACAGACTTCGGGGTTCTCTAGGGAAGGAGGGAACATTCGTGGAGTGCCTGTTTGTACAGGTGCCTCAGACATACTCTGAGTTTATTTTTCCAACAGCTGGATAAGTATTTGTCTAATAACATAGAGGTAAGAAAACAGGCACAGAGAGGTAAAGTAACAGGGTTAAGATCACACAGCTATTAAGAGAAATGAGAGAGACAGAGACAGAGAGACAGAGACAGAGGGGAGGGGGGAGACAGAGAAAGACAGAGATGGGGGGAGAGAGAGAGAGAGGAGGGAGAGAGAGGAGGGGGAGACAAAGAGAGAGGAGAGAGAGAGAGAGAGAGAGAGAGAGAGAGGAGGAGGGAGAGAGAGAGAAAGAAAGAGATGAGTTGCAATGTCTACTAATTTCTGTGGTGTAAATATTCTCACCAAAACTGTGTACAAACTACCACAGTTAGGTCTGCAGACTCTAGAAGACACTTTATCACAGCTGGTTGTAACTGGCATTGGGGACCCAGACTCCCCATTTAAGTTTGTCTCCCAGCCTAGCTCGGGAAAGTGAGTGAATGGCAGGCTGATGTCGCAGGTTCTAGAATGTGGATCCAAATGACTTTGGGGCCAGTCCCCAGGGCTTTCTCTTGTCCCAGAGCTGTGCTTAGTATATCTCCATCTTCCCTCCACCTTCACCTCACAGGCCTCTTCCCTCTAGAATATTCCCTCTGCCTTAGGAAGCTTTTCAAAGACAGCTGGTTGAAAAACAACTCACACAGACAGACTCTACAGGTTTCCCCCCTCCCTCTTCAGAGAACAGGACGTGAGCCGGCCAGGGTGAAGCTTCCGGTGTGAGATGATGTGTGGGCTTTCTGAGCAAAACAAGGGCCAGGCTGTGGTCCTGAAGGAACTGAGGCCACAGTCACCTGGAATTGAGCCTCGGGCAGGACAACCCTGGGAAGCTCAGGCTGCCCCTGCCCTCCCTGGGGACAGGTTTTCTGGCCAGGCACAGAATGTTCCCCCACACACCACAGTTGCGCCCCATTTATTGAGACCTTTGCCACAGGCCACCCTGACCCTACCCAGTCCTGGCTTCTGTGGTCTCTTTCTGGAATGGGTGTGACCCAAGAATCCCTGGCTCCGTCTCTGGGAGCCTCAGGTTCCTTATCTCTGAAATGGAAACGAGAATGTAGACTTTGGGGTCTTGCCGGCCGGCGGAGCTTCATGTAAATGGCACACCCCACAGGATGTCCGGCAGGCTGGAAGTGGCAAGGTGACATTAGTGACCAGTCTGGTATGGACACTAGCTGACGTCTGTTTGGGTACTTAGTGGCCGGTGACTCACTGAGGCTCTCTGGAGGGAAATTTTCAAGTGTTAGCCGAAGGGGGCTTCAGCAACTTACCTAAGCTATTTGTGCCTCAGTTTCCCAATCTGTAAAGTAGAGGCATGAGCCCATGGATTAGTATAAGTCAAGTGCTCAGAACCACACGTCGTGGCCTGTGGCACTTAATTAATGGCAGCTAGAGGTCTTATCATTAATTTGACAGCTCATGACAGTTGCACACCAGAACATGCGGTTTTGTTATTAACTTGTGGTGTGCCTTTGATGGGGACAATCCACAGTATGTTTTCCTGGAGGCTTCATCCTCCAAGGCCCTAGTGTCACCCACGTCTGCATTTGTGACTTGGGCTAGAACAGACCCAGCATGACAGGACAACTGTCACTATCACCCATAGTTTCTAGATGGAGGGACACTTCTCAAGCATCTCTGAAGCCACCTGTTGGGATAGGCACCCCACCCACAGGTCCACTCTATCCCCAGATCTGGTGGACCTGGCCACACCTCCACGCACCTAACCCAGGCTTGCCACTCAAGGCTTCCTGAGCCCTGGCCACTGACAGAGATTGGCTCTTCCAGCTGGGCATGTGACACAGTGGAATTAGCACTTTGGCTCCATCAACTGCCACATTCAGGTCTTCTGCCTGCCCAATGTCACCCCTAGCCAGCACGACTCCCACCTACTACAGACATAAAATAAGAAGTCTGTCTCCTGGCCCTGGTTCTGGGACCGGCCATCTCTGCCCACACCACCCCTCCCCCACACAGCGACCTTGGGGAGCCTGCCACACAGAAGCAGATGCTTTCCACATGACCAGTATTGAGGGACTATGTTCCTTCCTCCTGAAACAATTTTGCTTCTAGAGCCATTTTACAGATTGGAAAACTGAGGCAAAAACTTCACAATGAATCCTGCTGTGTTGGGGGATCCTTTGTGCTACTTACAATACTGCCCTGCTGAACAGGGTACATGCCTATCCCTCTCAGACAGGGTCTCGAGGGTGGTGAGTCCTGGCTTGCCGTGTCCACCTCCTGGTTGATTCTGGTTCTCAGGAGAGAGAAAGGGGTTCCCGTCTCACGTCAACTCTCATGTGCCCTGTGTAGGTCATGTCTTCTCCTCTCTGAGCTGGTTCCTCTAGTTCTGAGTAGAGGCTTTCTGCTGCCTCAAGCTCTATCCACCCAGGGCAACACACACACACACACACACACACACACACACCTCTTCATTTTCAGAGCTGGTGAGCGTGTGTCTCCTGGACTCCCTCCTCTAACCAGGGAGGCAGATGACAGAGGAGTTAGGATTGGAAGGCCAGGGTTGGTACACATCAACAGCCCCAGCTCTTCAGCCTGTCTGACCTAGCGAGGGGAGGGGTGGCTTCTATTGATCTAGGCTGTGAGTTTGTGGGAAACAGCCGTTTCTCTCCCAATATGACATTGATGGGACAGAGTCTTGCAGACTGGGCTGGGACACATGGAGCCAGGAGGAAATGCCCTTCGATTCTCAGAAGCTCAGTCCCTGATGGAGCAGAGATATTCTCAGTCAATGTTCAGCTGGCAAGATGGGCTGCAAGAGCTCACTGGGAAAAGGCGTGGTCCTTCTGAACCAGGCTCTGGACCCTAGCCTCAAGGGGTGGCCTGTGACAGCCCTCAGCCCCTTCCCCTACAGTCACCTGCTTTCTAAAAGCCCCTGTCTTCCTCTGGACCCATTTTCCTTAGAAGTCAGAGGAAGGTGAAACCAATCATCAGGGAGTGCGGTCTTGCTTTGCTCTCGTGCCTGTATCTCCCCCGGCCGGCTCTTGCTAACCCCTGTGATGGCTCCAAGGACAAGCATGGTGCTCTGTCTAGGCCCTTGGGCCCATGGAAAAGGGCTCCCGGAGCTGGGCTGCAGTGTGTTCTGGAACTGGGCTGCAGTGTGTTCTGGTATGGCAACAGTGGTCTGGTAACCAGGCTAGGCTCTGAGCCTTGGATGTACCCACCTGTGATAGGGACCCACTGAGCCAGGCAGAGCTTAGACTCTTGCAAGTCCATCTGGTGGAGCCATGGCCACTGACCCAGACTCTCCCCTGCTCAGAACCTCTCTCCTTTCCCCTGAGATTCAGATCCAGCCCCAGGTATTGGCCAGGGTTCTTTATTCTCCTGTCCAACCTGTCCTTGGCCACCCCACCTGCGGGGGCTTGGTTCCGAAGCATCCCCAAGAGGCCCTTGTGTGGAAGGTTTGGGCTCATCGTGGAAGTTGGGAGAGGGTCTAGTCAGTGAGTGGCATTGTGGGAAGGGTTGGGGCCTGGTGGCAGGAAGAGGACCACTGGAGTGTCTTACAGGGTACGTCTGTCCCTTTGTGGTTCAGCATAGGCCTAGAAGCCATGAAGCCAGCCAGCCAGGGACTGAGACCTCTAATAAACCAGAGCAAGCCAGCCTTTGGCAAGTCCATTTCTCAGCCACCTTGTCAACAGGAGTAAAAAAATCTGGCTGACTCCCCTCCTCCTCTCATTGGGCTTCCAGCTCTTAGTCATCGTGGGGCCACCTCCAGGCCTTGGTGCTGTGTGCCGTCCATCCTTCCTTCTGTCATTCCTCGTGACACGTGCCACACCAGTCATGAAGTCCCCCTTCAGAGTTCCCCCAGGACTGACCAATTCAAGCCGGCACCATACTAGAGAGGCCTTGGAGGCTGGCATCACCTTCCAGTGGCGGGGACTTCCTCGTGGCTTTCTTCAGGGGTGCAGTTAATACTAAACGGGTGGTGCCATTGTAAACTCGTTAGCAGCATGCTGGCTTGCCAAGGGTAATCTTATACCAGCAGACTGAGGTCGAATGAGGAGGACTCGGCCTCTTAAGCTTGGTCATCGGACCTGCGGGTTTCACTGGGCTCGCTAGTGAGCTGGGCTGAGGTGGGTGGGTGGGTGGGTGGTCTTGCAGTAGGGTGAAGTGACTGTGTAGTGGGGTGAAGTGATCTTGGGTTTGGGTTGTTATGTGGTGGGGATGGGGTGTTCGTGTTGGTGGGGTAGGGTGGGGTGTTTGTGGTGGTGGGGTGTTGAGTGGTTATGTGGTGTGATGGGGTGGGATAGGTTGGCCATGTTGTGAAGCAGGGTGGTCATGTTGAGGACAGGTGGTTGTGTGCTGGGGTGGGGTGTTTATGTGGGTGGGGTACAATGGCTTGTGTGGGTTATCCAGATTGTGGGTCTGGTTGGCTTAAATGCAGTAAGTTGAGTTGTAGGACTCACTGAATGAAATCACTTGACTCGCTATGGTTGGGTTAGTCCTTTGGGAATGGTCTAGGCTGATTTAGTTGGGGCTGCCTAGTCTGTGGCTTTGAGGAAAGGCCTGACCTCTGGGCTGCTGACTGAGCTGGGTGGCAGGTTTGGCTGGGGTTGTATGGTGGTCTCGGCTTCATGAGTAGGCTGACTGGGTGAGTTAGGTTTGGTGAGCCTGGTTGAGCTCATGATCCAGGTTCGGTCAGTTGGCTGGGTGATAGCTTCGGGTTCTTTTAAGAAGGGTTAGTTCGTTGGGTACCATCACTGGGACAGGTTGGTCACTTGAGTTTCTAGAACTGGGCTAGCTTTGATGGCTGGGCCAGATTGGTTGTAAAGCTTGGGGGTGGGTTATGAACTGGTCTGGCGTGGCTGACTTGAGGACAGCCACAGAGCTGACTTCTGCTCAGTCCCCACCTCTGAGGCAGGGCCATGGGGGGTAGCGGTGGGTGTCTTGGCCACAAATAGCTGTGGGGAACACAAACAGCTTGGTCTTCAAAGCCCGAGGTGGTGGCGGCTGTAACTTTCCATAGAACCCCAGCGAGTACGACTCTGGGCCTTGTGTGCAGCCCAAATGCTGCTTCCTCTGTAGCTAACCACAGTGTGGGGGGCGGGAGGGTGAGGAACTGGGGGCTCAGAGGTTCTTCTGTAGGAGCCAGGGGGCCCCTCGGCAACCCCCATCCAGGGTCCAGGTGCTCTGTACCTGGGCAGAGGGACTGACCCTGGGTAGAAGAGCTTTCTGGGGCCTGTGGCTCTCCTGGCACAGTGACAATGCCTGACCTGGCAGGGGTGACGAGGCACCAGAGAGGACTGCAAGAGGCAGGTACAGAGCTGGGGGCCGGTTAGACCACAGGCTGGACTGGAGACTGGCCACCCATTTGGCCCTTCCTTCATGCCAAAACCCTTCTTCACCTCTCACTATGCACAAGGACCTGGACAGCCGGTCAGAGGGAAAGGGTAGCCAGGGCCACAAAAAATGGACTCCTTAGGGGCAGCGTGCCCTAGCCACTCCTGGTTGTCTCAGCCCTGTTCAGTGTTCCTCTGAGGGCTCCTACTGTGGGCAGCTCCAAGCCCACTGTGCCCGGAAGAGGTATGGCCTGTGGCCAGAGGCACAACGGTGGCTAAGCCCAGACAGTAGGGCGGGCCCTTGAGGCCCGGCTCCCCTTCCCCTCCGGCTCCCTTGCCTCTAGGCTAGACCACATGTCACCTCCCTACCATGCCAGGAGGGCTGACCCTCCCCTGGTTCTGTCAGACTTAAGCTTCAATTTAGGGAGAGGGAAGTGGGGTGGAGTCAGGGGGGTCCTGACAGGGCCTCAGCATAGTGGAGGTGAACTTGAAGATCCTGTCCAGATGTCCTGATGGCTACACCATGAGCAACCACATGGCCTGGTGGAAGTCCTGCTGATGATCAGACCAGTCCTAGGCTTGCCATTTATACTCGTGTGGCCTTGGGCACACATCTCAACCGCCCAGTTTTCTCAAAGGCTCTGAATCTCTGGGCAACTTTGCCATCTGGAAGGGACACTTGACACCATCCCAAGAGTGCAATGATGTTCTCCGGGTGCCACCTGGAACTGAGGAATAGCTATAGTGGATCATGGTAGTTCTCTCATGAGGACTTCTTGGATCCCAGACATCAGCAGGCCGACAAACTGTCCTCAGTGATCAGCCTTCCTAGTTTGCTTGGAACCCAGGAGCATCTTGGGACATGAGATATCAAGGCCAACCAGGATGGTTAGCCACAGTGGCTCCCATTGCAGAAGGGGACATATGTGACCTTCTTTGGCACTTCTCTGAGCTTAGAGAGGAGTTTTTATGAGCAGGACATGGCCAACCCTGCAAGGCCTGTGGGTCGCATCTCTCAGAGCCTTCACTCGGTGGTTCTTCCCTCTGTGGGTCTCTGCTCCGGAACTTTCCTGGGGGGACCCACATTTTCTCCTCTACACCTGGCTCTCCTCTTGAAGTTTCCACCACCACCACCCCAGGGTGCTGCCCCAGGATTGTGCAGGCATCCATATCTCTCCCTCCTTGGATTTCCTGAAGCCAAATCTTAATGTTTCTAGTCAGTCTCCTGGAACCAGCTGGATCCTGTTCCTACCCCAGCTGGCCTGAGACACCTTGGGTTACAGGGCCATAGCAGGCGTACTTCTGTGTCCCAATGTCCAGCTTTGGCCTGATGAATAGAGAACATGAGAAGACACCCATTTGAGTAAACATCCAACACCTCCCGAGTACCAGCTCAGCCCTCCACAAGTTCTAGAGGTGTCGTCTTTGCTGTCATGCCTCACGCAGCCCTGGCTTCTGACACAGGCCTCAAAGCCTTGAGGCAACTCAGGTCTACGAATGAAGGCAGGCTTTGGGACCCCAAGTAGACACACTGAGGAGCACAGCAGGCAAGTGGGAGCGTACCCCAGGAAGCTGCATTTATAGAAGCAGCCTTGTTGGTTGTACTGCGCTGTACGATGCTGAGTCTGGTTTGAAGTCCTCTAAGCCCCAGTCTGCGTCTATAAATGGAAAGGCTCTGGAAGTCTCCCTCTTTCCTGGGTCTTCCTAGCAGAGGGAACCTGGGAATCTTTTGAAGTAACACCAGGAAGGACCTTCTACTGTTGTACTCAATGGGTCCCCTGCTGTGTGGCTTGTTACAGTTCCAGAAGCCTAGAGACAATGAGGGTTCTCCCCACTTTTCCTTCTCATTCTCCCCAGCTCCCTTGCCCCAGGGAAAAGCATCTACATCCCAGCTCACAGGTGCGCACACTCATGGCCCCTGGGATAGGATAGCTTCCGTGGGTTTGTCCTAGGCCCTCTGGAAGAAGCTACATCACCTCCGTAGCATCTGTCCTGGTCTCTCAAGTGGACATTCTGTACCCATCATGTCCCCAAACAGGTTTGGCCCTCCTCAGTGATGATACACACACACACACACACACACACACACACACACACACACACACACACACACACACCCTGCTGTTGAGAACACCTGATACATGCTTGTGTTTGCTGTGTGAGTTTGCCCTGACCTGGCATTGGGCTGACATGCCTTCCAACCATCCTACCTGGGCCTCTTTACCCTTGCCACAAGCTCCCTCCACATAGGCTTCCTAGCCACAGAGATGAAAACCAGATGCCCCAGGGCCGCCCAGGTTCTTTCTCAGTGGGGAACTGGCATCCACGGGCCACTGGCTCAGGCCAGGATGTCCTCTGGGCCAGTTGAGAGGCCGCAGACTACACACCGCTCAGCTTCTCCAGGCTCTGCAGCAGCTGGGGCTGTACACAGCTGCTCTCTGCGCCCACGGCTCTACCCACAGTTGGAGGCAGGCCCCTGAGCTTGGCGGGCATGTGGGGACTGGCCAGTGACCCGTCTTCAACTCCCTGCCTTTGGCTTGATGAATCATGAAGAAATGGAGCCCCACCCCATGATCTTGGGCATCAGGGCCCCTTTGTGGTAGACTTGCCTCCTAAAAATGTTTTCTTTCCAAATTTTTGGTCATTCCAGTAATAGCTCCAATGAGTCTCTAACCCTAAAGTCATCTTGAATGTATTTCTTAATATACTTTTCAAATGCATTCATCCTTTTTACTTATGCTTAATTTTTTCTTTTAAAATGTATTTATTTATTATTTTGTGGAGGTCTGGGGGAGGGTACGTGGGTGGAAGTAAGAACAGCTTGCTGGAGTTGGACTTTTCTTTCTACCATATGAATCCTGAGTCTCAAACTCAGGTCTTTAGGCTTGGAGCCAGGCACCTTAACGGATTTAATCTCTTAAGATTTACTTAAGTTACCCAGTGTGGTGGTGCATGCTTTTAATCCCAGCTCTTGTGTGGCAGAGGTGGGTTGGATCTCTATGAGTTTGAGGCCAGCCTGATCTGTATAGGGAGTTCCAGGACAGCTATGACTATGCATAGAAAGAAACCATCCCTTAATTAATTAATTAATTGGTTAATTAATTAGTTAATTAATTCATTTAAGAAATCTTATTTCTGATCATTGCAAGTTTGTCTTACTCCTTCAGTACTGGGGATTAAACTCATGGCCCTTCACATTCTAGGCAAGTGCTCTGCCTCTGAGCCACACCTCAGTAGACCGTGACGTTTTCCTCAAAAGCATATTAACCATGAACAAGGCAGGTGCTACTAGTGGGCCGTGCATCATGCTGTCCTAGGAAGACAACTAGGAAAGAACTTATACAGTAGACTCCTGAGCCCCTGCCTCTCAACTCTGAAATGGCACAGCCCAATCCTGTCTGAGCCAAAGCTTTCAAGATCACAAGTTAATGGGAATCTGGGCTTTGACTGCCTTGCATTTATGAAGACCCAGAGAAGATACTTGCCCAGAGTGGCTACCTGAGGGCCAGAGTTAGAAGTCATTGCTAATAACAACCACACCCATCGGCCCACACTTTATGGTCAAAAAGTCTTTGGTCATGTTTAGGCTGGAGGTAATGTAAGAACGAAAAAGATGGAGCAGAGACCGATGTCCAGAGCCCCAGAATATTGCTAGAAACACTCAGAGATCCTTTGGTCTCATGCTTCCCAGAGGACGGTCTCTGTGGTAACTCAGGCAGCCTCAATGGGAACTGGCACCAAGATGGGGTGGGGTGCCCTTTCCCATCAATAATCATGATATTGATACTATCAGGGCTGAGGTCCCTGGGGCCCAGGGTCTTTATCTCCTGTACCCTGGCCAACTTCAGCAGCTTTCAGGTTTGGGAAGGTGACAACAAGGCATTTCAGAATAGTTGCAACAGGCAGAATCATAAGATGGCCTCCTAACCCCTTGGCATGGACAGGACTTGGCAAAGATAACCCTGAACCAGAAGTAAGTTGACCTGATGACCTGTAATGGTGAGTCTCAACTTGGTGAGATGTAGAATCTCCTGGGAGATAGGCCCAGGCAATTAGGTTAATCGCAGCTGTGAAGCCCTGCCCACTGTGGGAGGCTCTATTCCCTAGGCTGGGATTCTGAAGTGTTCAAGAGGAGAAACGGAGCTGACCACAAACATCCATCACTCTCTTCTTAACTCTGAACGGGGTGTGACCAGGTGCCCTGCACGCCTGCTTCCAGGACTCCCCTGAGACATGGACTGCTCCCTGGAACTAAGTTAAAACAAATCCTCTTGCTTTGTCCAAATAGTTTAATCACAGCAACAGGAACTGTAACTATGTTACTGAGAGGTGCGGGACATTCCTGTGACCCCTGTTCTGTAGTATCGATATGGAAGAGCTTGGAACTGAAGGCGAAGAGAGTCCTAAAACGCCGGAAGCAGATAGTGGGGCTTGCTGACAGAAGCTTGGGAGGCAAGAGTGCAGAGAGGAATCTGGAGGCATGGACTCCTGAGGTTTAAAAGAGGAACAGGGACACAAATATGGCACTGGGCTAGGGATGTTTTCGGGATGTTTTGGCCAAGAATCTGACTTTTATTCTGCCTCTGTCCTGAGAACCTGAGAGAAGTGAAGTCGAATTTAAAAGTGATTGGCTAATTTGTCTGGGGGAAGAAAATTTGAGAGAGGAATGTATTGGGGCTGGTGGGGAGAGAGAGAGAGAGAGAGAGAGAGAGAGAGAGACAGACACAGAGACAAAGACAGAGAGACAGAGACAGAGACAGAGACAGAGACAGAGACAGAGAGCTGCATCAGCTCAAAAGAGCAAGCCTCTTGCACCACACTGGGGCAGGACAGGCATCCTCAGGGTGAGGAAAACAGAACCCACCCAAGGGAGGCTCTATCTTGTTTATATCCAGATTAATTTAAAGCAAGAAAACCTGAACAAGGTTCCCTGCCTAGGAAAGTGTTTCCCCAGGGTCTACACACAGATACACTGTGATGATCCTGGGGAGAGCCTGGCTACATCTCTATCTGGCAACAGAGTTTGGCAATGTCGGCCTTGTGGTATTGGCTTTGCAGGCATGAAAGACACAAGCTTGAGGTCATGGAGAGCAGCTGAGGCCAGGCAATGTGTGACAGAGCCAGAATGCCTGCAAGGACCACCTGAGAGGTCAGTCTAAAGCTGTGAAGGAGAATCCTTCTACGAATGGAGAACCCAGCATATCAGAAACTCCAAGACTATGGGATGTCTGCCAAGGAAAGCTGGAGGCTCCGTGTGCTGCAGGCAGCACAACTGGAGGTACGGGGTTACCCAAGCCCTTTGGAGTCCTGCCAAATTTATCTTGATCCCCAGATGTTAGACAAGAAACTATAGGATTTGTCTTGCTTTGATCTGAAAAATCCTTACTATGCACCAATGCTAGCCCACCCCACCCCCTTTTCAAAGATTTAAAATGTTTACTTATGGGCATACACTGTTGCTGTCTTCAGACACACAGAAGAGGTCATTGGATCCCTTTACAGATGGTTGTAAGCCACTATATAGTTGCTGGGGATTGAACTCAGGACTTCCGGAAGAGCAGTTGGTGCTCTTTACCACTGAGCCATCTCTCCAAATCCAGCCCACCCCTTTCTGTGAGACAGAATCTCACTACGTAGCTCTGGCTATTTTGGAACTTGCTCCGTAATCCAGGCTGGCCGGTCTCAAACTCAGAAATCTGACTGCCTCTACCTCCCAAGTATTGGGATTAAAAGTGTGTGCCACCACGCCTGGCTAATGCTTCCCTTTTGAAATGGGATGTTTAATCTGCCACTATACGTTAGAAATATGTAACACTATAGCTTGTCATTTTATTGCTATTATTATTTGTGTGTGTGCACACGCGCGCGCACATGCGCGTACGCGTGGGTGAGCATTGTGTGGGGAAATGCATGCCACAGTACCCACGTGGAGATCAGAGGACAGCTTTGTGAAGTTGGTTCTCTCCTTCAGTCTTCATGCTGGCTCCTGGGATCAATCACAGACTTTGTATGTTTTTTGCCTTTACCTGCAGAGTCATCTTTTATGGTTTCTTGTTTTATTTATATTTGATGGGAGTTTGCACTATAAGATGGCAAGTCTCAGATGGACTGTACCCTGAAACTGTAGGTCAAAATAAACCGTTTCTCCCTCTCGATGCTCTGTCAAAGTCTTTTATCATAGCAGCCGTGACTAATACACAGCCGGAGCTCAACACAGGAGCCTTTAGAAGGAGGTGAGGGGTCAGGCACTGTGCTCTGCTGTCTTAGGGGGATGCAAATGGCCTGTGCGTGGTCACATGGCAGGGGACTCTGGGTGGCCTTTAGGAACCTGCTGACAGCTAGATGAGCTAGGGACGGTCACCCAGCTCCAACCAACTCCAGACAAGAACCAGTATGTAGAAGGGTGCCCGGGAGTGGGATGAAATGTCAGCTCAGTTGATACGGTGCCTGCAGCCTTCAGACACCCAAACCTTTGCGTGGGTGCATGGCTCTCAGCCCACAATGCTGTAAAGTCTGTTGGTGTGCATCGAATGGTCCCTTTCTTTTCGAGGCAGGAGGGACGTGAGAGTTCTGCTCCCGTTATGTAATTGGTCCTCTGCTCACAAGAGCTGCTCAGAGCTGACATGCTACCCCCAACCCCCATCTCTAGAGTATGTATGGAATCCATATCTCATCTCAGTGCAGGTTGAACAGCCAGTGTGTCCCTCTTCTGACTGTGGGGTCAACCAGAAGCTAAGCTTGCCGCCACTAAGATCAGAGTCAGGTGTGGTGGTTCAGAACTGAAATACCAGCATCTGGGAGGTAGAAGCAGTCAGACCAGGAGTTCAAGGTTATCCTCAGCACCATGCCGAGTTTGAAGTCAGTCTGGGCTACATGAGATACATCTCAAAAAATGGAGGAAGGGGAGGAGGTGGAGGACAGGGAGGAGGATGTACGGGGGAGGAGAGGGGAGAGGAGGGAGAAGAGGAAGAGAAGGAAGAGGGGGAGGAGGAGGGGAAGGAGGAGGGAGAGGAGGAAGAGAAGGAGAAAGAGGAGGAGGAGGAAGAGGAAGAGGAGGAGGTGAAGGAGGGGAGCTATTTATTATAGCGATATAAGGCTGACCTGGTACTCTCTCTGTAGTCCAAGCTCTCTTAAACTTTGGATCCTTCTGCTTCAGTCTCCCAAGTTGCTGGGATTATAAATGTATGTCACAAGGCACAGTTTCTTTAAGAATTTTTAAGTCAAATTGGTTCAATTAAAAAAAAAAAAAGAAGAAGAACTAGCGTGAAATTTTTTTTTTTTTAAAATGGTTCTAATTTTCTGACCTCACCAAGAGGTAGGTTTTCTTACCTCTCTCTCTTCCCTGGGGGACTCAGTGGCCCCTATCCGCTCCCACCAAGAGTGTGTGGACGCGATGTGACCTCCTTTGTGGGTCTTAAGGGTGAGTGGGACACTCAGACATGAAAAGTCGGCTGTCACATAAGGCCACCACCGTGAGGCCATGTGTAGGCAACCCAGCAGCTGGCCCAAATGAGCTCCCAGCTGCCAGCCAGCACGAGGTGCCAGCATGGCCCTGCAGCCGAACCAGGTCTCCAGATGGACACAGCCCAGCCAGCTCTGACCACAGTGGCACAAAAGACCCCAAGCAAGAAGTGTGGCGCCACACCCTGCCTTTCTCCCGTTCCTGACCACAGCGGCTCTGCTGAGCGAGTGGCGAGTGGCGGCTTTCAGCTGTGGAGCTTCAGGGTCCTTGGGCAGGAGCAACAGCAGCCAGGACAATTAATGACAAAGCCATGAGGTTCCCAGGCTGTAAATGTCCAGGATGCTTTGGGGACCTGCTGTGGGGGAAGTCCTCCCAGCGTCTGGGCTCCCATGAGCTTCTACTCCAGCTCCTCTGCCCCGTGTCCTCACTAGTGCAGCTGCTGAGCTCCTGCTGTATACCTCACCTGGGGGGCAGCTCCAATCTCGCTGAGAGTGACATCAGAGAGGTGGGGAGGAGGCATGGGTGAAACTAACTTTGTTTCTGTTTTCTGATTCTGCCTTGAGGTGTCCAGGCATTGCTGAACACCAGGCAGGGAAGGTTGGAGTGGAGCCGGGTCAGACATTTATTTCTTCCCTTGGAGTATTCAGGCACCCCAGGGTTGCATACCCAGTGGGAAAGAATGAAGTCAAGTCCAGAACGGGTGGGTCAGCCAGATCCCAGGCCTCCAGTGAATACTGGGGTGAGGTTTTCTCCAAAGTGTTGCATCTCTTTTAGGCGATATTTACCAACAACAACAAAGCCTGTGCTCTTTATTTGGGGTGAACAAGGACTATAAAAACCTTGGAAAGTTGGAAGGGCTTCTCTTAGGGTGAAGTTTCATTGGTGCAGGCTTAAGGTTCTGGGGACACCTCACATGCACGGAGAAGCACTCCAGGAAGCTGAGCGTGTAATTTCGTCAAGGAGTCTGTGACTTCCTCAGGTAGAATGGAGGGGTCAGGCTCTCCAGCTAAGGTAGAGAAGAAAAAGCCCTGTTGGGAAAGAGAGTCCTCCTATTCGCACAGAGCTCAGGAGAGCTGTCGAGATGCGGTAGATTAAGACCTTTAAATAGCAGCTAACCAGGACATACATCAGGTGTTCATTGTATGTTTCTGTAATGAACCAGACCCCAAAGCAGCAATCCTGGGTGCTCATTTATTCAAAACCCCTGTGTTAGGCTTTTTTTGTACCCTGTCCCAGGAACAAGACAGACATAGGGCTTCCAGTATGTACAGGGAGCCTACAAGGGCACACTGTCTGGGAAGCTTTGAAAAGTCTTATCATTATTGAAATTATGCACTTACTGCATACCAGACAGCATGCTAAATATTTGAGAGCTCTATCTCAAAGCCAGTGTGTAATGTAGCTGTGTTCTCAGGAGCAGCTAAAGACTAGGGCCTTTCCTCTAAAGGCAGCAGGGCCACTGATAGCCTTTGATCATAGACTCACTTGTGAGTAGATTATGGGGCCAGCGCCCCTTTGGGAAGCTTGCTGCCCTTGACCTTTTGAGGGCTCAGTTGCCAGACTAGGAGACTGGAAGAACACATTAGAGATGGCAAATCCTTGGTCTGGTATCTACCATTCCTTCCAGATGTCTGTCCACAGCAGACATCACTAGCTGATCCTAGCTCCGGCCCCTGCCAGACTCTACCAATCGCATAGCACCGGCCTGGAGAGTGCTGACTGTAAGTGATAATCAAGGCAGCAGCCCTCTTCTTTTCACAGGAGAGCTCTTGTCCTGCTGGCCTGTGTCCTGCTCTCGCCGTCCAGGGATCCACTGCTGGCTGCAGGCCTCCGAGAAGGGAAAGGAAGGTGCAGCCCCTCCCAGGCCTCTGCACCAGCGCTCAAGGCCTGAAGCCACTTCTCAGCTCAACCCCAGCACCCTCCAGTCCAGTGAAGGAGGTGGAGGAACATCCAGTCTTGCCACCATCCCTGAAGTGGCTGGGGGCTTCTTCCTGCCCCTGGCCACAGCCCTGGTGGTCCCAGACACAGAGCCCAAGAAGCTTCGGGAGTTGTTGGCACAGGACAGACGCCCAGTTAGTTAGAAAAACATGTGGCTCACTCTTCCCTCTCCTGCCCCCTCCAGCCACCACCACCTTCTAATTCAATTTCCCTTGAAAAACAATGGTTTCAATGAAGGGGGAAACAGGATTTTCCGAAACTTCGTAAAGTTTTGCAAAATAATTACCCCCCAAACTGGCAGGCTTCCTCCCCTTCCTGCTCAAATGAATGTCTCTGGGACATTTCACAGACTTTCAGTTCCTACTGGACATGCCCCTGTCTCCAGGCTGCCCATCCAGATCCCATGCTGGGCATCAGATGGTCAGAGGCTCTGGGTCAGCGCCTTTCAAGGGGTGGCCCTCCTATGATTTTAGGAAGGACTGGAGGAGAGGAGAGAGGAGCCTGACTGACCTTCAGGTCCAGCCGACTGGGCCAAACCTCAGGCATGTCCTCTGAGTGGGCTCTGAGCACGGGCTACTGGATCCGAGAGTACTGGGGACCACTACGAGGTTCTGTACTTGGCCTATGCTCTCTATAACTTTGGCCCCCCTCTTCATTAGATTATATCCCCAATCTCATCCTTCATTACCGCTAAGAGACGAACTAATTCATACTGAGGTATGAAGTACGGTTCTGAGCAGAGTTTCTGCAGTAGGGAAGCCCTGGAAAGCCACTCCAGGGGCTACTGGGAGCTTTTACGATGTGCCTTATTGCCAGGTGTGGTGGTGCTTGCCTTCAATCCCAGCTCTGTGGGGCAAGAGGCAGATGGATCTTCCTGGTCAACATAGTGAGTTCCAAGACTGTTAGGGCTATGTAGAGAGACCCTGCTTCAAAACAAACAAACAAACAAACAAACAAACAAATGACTAATTTACTTTTCCTAGTACTTTGATATAATACCATGATGAAAACAACTTAAGGGAAAAAGTGTTTCTTTTGGCCCACAGCTCCTGGGTTTAGTCTACCACAACAGGAAAGCCATGACTGCAGGAGCGTAGGGCAGCTGGTCACACTCCGTCCACCCAGTCAGGCAGCAGAGAGAAATGATGCTGGCACTCAGCTCACTTTCTACTTTATTATGCAGTCCAGGATCCCAGCCTAGGGAATGGGGCCACCCACAGTGGGCATCGAGGTAATCCATTCACAGGCATGTCCTAAGCCTCCTCACCCAGGTAGGTGATTCTAGATTGCATCAAGCTGATTCTAGATTGCATCAAGCTGACAGATTAAGCCTCATATTATGAATGTAGGCATGCATTCTCTTGGGTCTGATCCTGCTTCTGCCCTGGCCCCCCGGGGTCGATGCTTTTGACTCAGTGTGGGCCATTAAAAGGTTTCATTTTAGAAATTTTGTCTTTAGACATGGATTCCTTTGCAGTTGAAAGTCCCTGTGTGGTTCCTCTCTGTCAGCTTGACTGGGCTGAGAAGTACCTGGGATATTTCTAAGAAGGTCTACCCTGAATAGGGGGGCTTGGGGGCAGCACTGACCCATAGGCCAGGTACCTGATGAATAAAAAGGGGAGAGAGGGCCAGGTAGTTGTAGTGCACACCTTTAATCCCAGCACTCAGGAGGCAGGTGGATCTCTGTGAGTTTGAGGCCAGCCTGGTCTACAGAGGGAGTTCCAGGACTGCCAGGGCTATACACAGAAACCTTGTCTCGAAAAACCAAAGCGGTAGGGATTGCGAGGAGAAAGTCTGCAGGCAGATGGTTCTCCCACTGCTTCCTGCCATGATGGAAGCTGCCCACCACATCCTCCTCCTACAAGGGACTGAAGCCTTTGAAACAAGGAGCAAAAAGCAAGCTTCCCTCTACCTGTGGAACGCTGTGAAGGGCAGTGCTGGCCTCCACTGCTGGATGTCCACATTGGCTGTGTCCCGCGTTCTGTCTCCAGGACTCACGCGGGATGTGGCAAGACACAGGCACACAGAGCCTGGCATCCAGGGCCACCCTGAAGAAGTAACAATGAAGTTTGCTGACTAACCCCATAAGGGAGTCATTCTAGTTTTATTCCCATTTCATAGGTGGGGAAAGTGAAACACACTGAGGGGTTAAGGTATTGCCAGAGGTAGCACAGCTTATGAAGGGGCAGATCTGGGGTTTGAACCTGGACAACTGGTTCAACCAACAGTCATGTGGCCTTGTGAACCAGGGCTTAGGAACAGGGAAACTGAGTCAGAGACAGTGACTGCCCAAAGTCTTCTACCAAGCATTTGATGAACAAGGCTGGGAGACCCAGTCAGTTGGCTCTGGGGTGAGCCCCTCCTCCAATCCCATCAGTGAAAGCCTGAGACCCTCCTGCAGCCTTGTGGCCATCCCAGGGACACAGTGGTTAGGAGTAGGCACGACAGGAGAGACAATAACCACAGTGGTAGGAGTCAGAGGCCTGGAACTGGCCAGAGGAATTCTGGGAGCACAGAGCTTGCGGTTACAGTGGTGGCCTGGTGTGGAACTACTCTGCTCACCTGCCTCACAGTCTACAGGTCTGCCTGAGTCACCTCCGGAGGGGCCCAGCCTCTGATGCTCACCTGGGATGGGGACGTTGCTGTCCTGGGGCACCACTGGCTCCTGGAGTCACAGTATACAGGGCTGTGGGATCTCCCCAGCCTGGCAGGAAAGCACCTATGCAGGGAGAGCCACTCCCACGGCAGTTTCCCCTGTGCCCGTTGATGTCTCACCCCTAGGCTGCCATCCCTTTGATTAGCCAGCCATGAGGTCAGACGACTGCCAGGTCTGTCACCACACAGATTCTTTCCTCAGCCAGTGTCAGAAGTCCACATGCCTGAGCCTCTGTCCTCTTACAGCCCCAAGCAGGAGAGGCTGGGATTAGCCATAGATGGAGAAACTGAGGCACGGGATGTGGAAATAGCATGCTGAGTACTTATTTGGAGAGATCCCCAGTGTGTCGAGGGATGGACTCACTATTTGAAACTAAAGCCAAATGTTTCATTTTATAGACTATGTGTGGCCCAGAGAAGGCAAACATGTTTAAGGTCATATAGCAAGTATCCCTCTGACCTCTGACCCTTTTCAAGGTAGATACCAAGGAGCCAGTGGCATTCAGCCCAAATGTTTCCATCCCGACTCCTGTACCTCTGTCACTAGAGCCTCCGGCTGTCCAGGTCCAGCCTGGTCCCTCCTGGCTGGCTCTTACAAAAGAGCCAACTACAAAGTTGGTGGTTGAGGGGAAATCCATCAAGGCAAACAGTGGCAGGCAGAGGACTTCCTCATCTGGGCCTGTGGGTTTTCCTTCCTCTCACCGCTCCTGACACGGTGTGGTGTGCAGAGCCTGGAGTCCTTGTAGGCTGAGGAGACCCCAGCATTCTGCAGTGATCCCAGGGCACAGAGGCTACCATGTTTTGACCGCTGCCCGAGCTGGAGTAGTAAAGGCATGATGGGGCACTCTGCTTGTCCCTGGTTGGCTCCGGTCATATGTCTTCCCTGTGGAGTTGGTGAACACCGTCTGAACCCCGCACCCAGTAGCAGCCCCCCATCCCAATCAGGCTGGTCGTCAATGATCCTGGCTGCATTAGCGGAGAAGATGCAGGTGCAGGCACAACCTATAGGGGTCGCTGTAAAGCTCTTGCTTTCTGTTTGCTTTGGAGATAGACCTCAGGTAGCCCAGGCTGACCTCAAACTCACTATGTAGCTGAGGCTGGCCTTGAGCCCTGATTCTCCTGCTAGCCTTTCTGGGTGCTCAGATGAGAGGCAGGTGTCACTAGGCTTGGCTGGAAACACTTTCCAGTGTGACCCTGGCTAAGCCCTTCATCCCTCGGCCCCAGTGTTCCCTGTAAAATAAGGCAAGTGTCACGTCCGGAATCCTTTCTGTCCAAATGGACATTTTGTTTTTGTTTTTGTTTTTGTGAGGGTTTGGGGTCACAAGCTCAGGGCAGACAAACTCAAACATTCGGTGCTTGTCTGTCTGCGAGATGGGCGGTGTTGGCCAGCCAGACTTGTTGGCCGGTTCTTGCTCTGAGTCTTCTGTCAGCCGAGCTGTTGATGCCTCGATGGGCTGAATACCTACGATATGTGCAGGGCCTGGACATAGTGCACGCTGTGGTGTGGACGAGAGTCCATGAGCCAAACATCCCATCCTCACCTCCACCTAACTCGCACCGACAGCCACACCAGGGACAGTACTGATCTTGAAGGATTGAAAGCTCTTTGATGTTCTACAATGGTGTCATTGTGTTCAACTCCTTCACTGTGACCCTGACCACAGCTCAAACCTGATTCCTGGCCGACCACATGGAGCCCTGACCACTTGGAGCCCTAACTCTGAATATAGACAGCTGCGTGGAGCCTGGTATGAATGGGATAGCCTGGGGCCAGGCAGGCCACCCCACAGGCCAAAGTCTTCCTTGTCCTCCTTGTCCTCAGGAGACGTGGCTGTACCTAGGCCTGGGCTAACCTGGGAACCTTGGTGTCCTTCACTGTTTTACCAGGGCTGGACTGTCCCGCCTCCTAACAGGCAGATTCTGAGCCAGGATGCCATCTGTGTGTCCCCAGATTGCTACAGTTCTCACTGCCTTGGCCCCAATTGCTCAGTTACTCTTTCACCCTGGGAACAACCCCCTCCCCGAAACCCAAAAGTTGGGGGTGGGGAATGACTCAGATGGCAGCCCATGACCGTGGGTCTGCTTTTAGTTTCTCATACCTAGCCTCAGTCTATCAGTCTGTGATATGGGTACCATGGTATATTGATGCACTTGGCGCAGAGCCCAGCATGAACTTCAGGGACCATCCTGGGCTCTGCTCTAGGGGTATTTGAAGAAACTGTTTTACCTTCTCCCATTTCCCAGCAGGGAAATTTGAGGCCAAGTTTCCTTCTAAACAGAATAAAGGCAGCAGAGCTTCCACCCTTGTCCTTAGCCTCCACAAGCAGCCTCCTGATTGCCGGAGAGGCAGCCATGCCACCGCAGGAGGTGAGAGACTTCCAGAAGGCTTTGGAGCACGAGTGGAAAGTTGGTGCCCACTTTTACAAGGCTCCCCTTCCCCCTTGTTCTTCTCATGACATCGCACCAACTGCTTCTTTCTGTAATCCAAACCATTGTTTTTCCAGGGTGAAACTGAAATAAAAACCACATGGGCCCCACTCCGCACACCCTCAGCACACAGAAGCAAGCTCTGGGCAAGTTGTAATGAGCATGTGGGGGGGCTTTGCTCTCCATGGGGTCACCAAGCAGAGGCTGTCTGGCCATGGAGACACTTGGGACTTCCTGGTGGCCAAACTGGTGTAGGTGTCGAGGTGTCAGACTGACAGGGCTGGGTTAGAGACCTTCTGTTTAGGGGAGTAGAAACCCAATGCTGACGGAGCTGCCCCTTCAGAGGAGCCAAGTTCAATTCCCAGAACCCACAGCAGATGGCTCACCTATGATTCCAGTTATCCGGGGATCTGAGTCCTCTGCCCTCCGTGGGAATTTGCATTCTTGTGCACATAACTATATACATGTACACTAATTATAAAAATAATTGTAAAAGTACGCTGCTGGCAAGAGAGTTGGGGTGCCACAAGCTAGGGCCTCAAAGGCAACTGCTGACGCCTGTGCAGAGCAAGGGGGCCCCAGAGAGGAAGAGGGGGCAGCAGGTACATGGTTGAGAGAGGAAGCAGAGAAGGTGGGGTAGAACACAGGGAAGTCTGGATGCAGGTCATGGCCCCCAGGCACCGGAGGAGCTCCTGTGTGAAGGACATGGGAGTTTGGAAGGCAAAGGCTGCTTTACTGACTGGAAGGCACACTCGGGAAGGAAGAGGCCTAGAAGTCCCTAGAAGGGACTCTCTAAGGTTCTCCCCAGGTCTTGACCCCTGGGAGCTACACACACACACACACACACACACACACACACACACACACACACACACACAGGTTCATGAACAGATAGCCCCCGCCCCATCCCCAGCCAGACCCATGTGCACATAGGCCCATGCACTTGGCTCATGCATGCATGCATGTATGCATGCAAGCATGCAAGAGCTATGTGTGCAAAGTGCAGGCTCAGAGAGGCTCCCTTCAGAGACACTGCCACAGTAGTCAGACCGCAGCAACTATGTGCAATATGGAAATGCAGCATGCAGACACCCACCCACCTATGCAGCATGCAGACACACATGCCTGTGCACACCTGCCTCCACACACAGCCATGTGCATGCACATGCATGCCTGCACATGTGTGTACATGCAGACATGTATGCTGACCACAGATGGTAGAGGCCTCACAAGCCGAGCTCAGGATGACAGCTTACCCTGAGCCCATTGGCTGATCTAAACACACAAGCAAGCGGAGCCCTTGTTGTTAGCTCCCAGCCCAGAGGGAAGGTCACTGTGTGCTTGTTGAAATCATGGTGGCTCCTCACATGAGAGTCCTCACAGTGACTTTCTTATGTCAGGGAGTCTCTGTGCAGATGAGGAATGTGTTTTTGAAGGCCCAGCAGGTCAGTTGCAGGTGCGGGAACAGGCTCTCTGTTCCTGGGCAGTAGCCACTGTCCACTTGGCCCCAAAGCAGGCTAGGGAGGTGCCTCCCCTAGAGACTGGCAGAAGCTGGGTTGTTCCCATTAGCTGGCTGACTGATACTGTCTAACCACCCCCTGTACCTGCTCCCTGACTCATGCAGTTAGCCACTCTCTGCACCTACTGCCTCTTGTGTAGAAGATAGCATGACATCTCTAAAGACAGTGCCCCCACCCCCGACACCAGGCAGAGGCAGAGGGTGTACCCCTGGTTTTGGCACCCTGAGCTACTAGGCAATCTGTCACAAGTTGACAGAGCCTGGGTTCAGCTGGATGCTGCACTGGGCACACAAGCAACCCAACCCATGAGCTCCGTGTTGTTCCCCAAGTGACATAGAGAAACGTCACCAAGTGCTTCCACGCCCCAAAATAGCTGGGGTCATTGAGAGAGAAAGAGAGAGACAGAGACAGAGAGACAGAGAGAGTGAGTGCCAGAGAGAGTGAGAGAGATAGACAGACACAAAAACAGAGAGGCAGACAAATAGACAGAGGTGAGAGGGAGCAAACATGGGAGACTGTTGCATTTGAATGCCTCCCTTTGCCCCATGATAACCAGGTTCCTACTTTTGGCCTGTAGCCTGAGGAGACGGGGATCTGCTAGCCTGGACCACAGGGATGCCACACAGTGCCAGCAGTGTCCTGAGCACAGTGTCACAAGTGCTCCGTGGTGGCTTAGCAGATGGCCACTACTCATCTGTCCTGTGGGACAGCAGAAATGCGCAGGCTTCATCCACACTGTCCCTCGACCATGTGCCACCTCTGAAGGCCTCCTGTATGGGGCCCTGTGTGTGTGTGTGGGGGGGGAGGGCAGCAGGAGAGCTGGTGTCCCTGAGCTGCTGACTGACAGCCACCAACAGTCACCCACCTCAACCTCTCACAGCCCACTGGAGCCTCGGGAGCTGTCCGGTAACTTGAGGAACTGTATAAGGTGGAGGAGGCTGGGCCTCCTTACTCTGGACTGTTCTTCCAAACCTAGAGGCCCAAATAGGTAGCACAAAAATCTGGGCTCAGCCTGGCTCCTGCTGAGAATATATATTATACATTATATCATATATTATATATTTTACTTTATTATATTACATGTTACACATTATTATACATGATACATGATTATACGTGATATATCATATAGCACACATGACATATTACATATTAAATACCATATTATAAATTACATGTTATACATTATATATTTATATTATGTTTTAATCTCTCAGGTATGATAATATCTTCTTAATCTAGAGTCTGTCTCCCACAAGGGATTCAGTTTGTTTGTTGAGTGAATGCTTGACACCTATGCACTGGTCAGGACATAGAATCACACAGTAGTCTACCTAGATCCCCACTGGCATGCTGTGTGACTGGGCAAGTCATGGCCTGCTGTGAATCCTGACTCAGATGGTCACCAAGGCCTGCACTGGTGAGCTGCTGACAGCCCTTAGGGGCTTTGTAATCTTCCTGACTGGGAGGGCACATGACTGTTCTCCCACATATCTGAGGGCCTGTCTGTCCTCTGAGACCTGATGACCCTAGCTGCCCCGACACTCAAGACATTTATTCACACCCACAGGGAAGGGCTTTTGCCAGCCTGCGGTGGCCCCAGCCTGAAGCCTGGGCTGTGGGAGGAGCAGGAGAAAAGCTTCGCCCAGCGCTGTGGATGAGGGACGGGTGCGCATCTCCTGTTTCTTAGAACCATGCGCAGCTGGGGTGAGCTCATTTACGGGAAAGGGAGATGGGGGGCTCTATTCACACCCAGCCCTGCTGGGGGGCAGCAAGTGCGTCAGCCGCCCAGCTTCGAGCCTGCCTCCGGAAACGCCGCCCAGGGAGCAGTCACGAATGGGCTGGGTGAGGGGGGAGCTGAGCCTGGTGTGTGTGTGTGTGTGTGTGTGTGTGTGTGTGTGTGTGTGTGTGTGTGTGTGTGTCAGGTGACAACCAGAAGGCCCAGCAAGGCCTGAAGGCTGCTTATGGTGCACAGAGAGGTCAACTTCCCCCTTTCCGGAGTCACCCCACTCCTGCTGCTGGCTGGAGGTCTGTCCAGCTGTCTATGTGTCCAGCTGCTGCCTCCAGGTTTCTACACATCTGCACGGTCCCCAGGAGGTTGCGTTCCAGTCTACACAAGTTATTGGGCTTGATGGTCAGGACAGGGTCTAAAGTGAGACCCTGGTGGACTGGCAAAGCGCCCTGGCTCCCCACTCCACCCACCACCTCCTCCAAGGCTTGGTGCAGCTATTTAAAGCCAGCGGTGGCCCGTGGGAAACTTCTTCAGATGTGTGGTTTTGTCTTCTCTAGCTAGTGCAAGGGCCCGCTCGCTCGCTCACTCGCTCGCTCTCGAGGCGGGTGACTCACTGGCAGTGAGAAAAGCCTTTTTGTTGTTTGATGCCTGCCGGAGGCTCTACTGCTTGAGAACCAAGCCTGCTGGGGCCTTCCCCTACAGGGACTCCTGAAAGGCTTGGGGAGTGCCCAGAGTGGCTCCTTTGTCCCACGGGAGCCCTGGGCTCCCGGTGCTCAAGGGCTTGGCTGTTCTGCCCAAGCTGGAACCACTGTCTGTTCGGGGAGTGGGGGTGAAACACAGCCTCACACTTCATCTCCAGGAAGCCCCCCTCAACCTCTCCAGGACTTCAGGCAATCTCCACATTCCTGACTTTGGGTTCAGATGTGTGGATATGTATGCGGATCATCTGGGAGCACCTGGCATACAGCTGGTGCTCAATAAAAGCTTTGGGGATTAGAGAGGCGGATGAGATTTAATGAGTGTTTACTTTGTGTAGAACATGTCATGGGACTAATCCCACTGAGGGGCTGTGGGTGAAGCCCAGTGGTACATAAGGCCTTGGGTTCCATCCACAGCACCACAAAAACAAACAAACAAACAAACAAACAAACCTCCCCCCAAACTTCCTGCCTGTGAAGAGTTCCACTGGACAGGTCCACGGAACAGTCTTAGACATCTTCCGTTTTATATTTGAGGACACTGAGGCAGTGTATATTTTCTTATAGTGAGGAACATCATAGCAGGACTTGAACCCAGGACAGGCAGTCAGGCTAGCCATGCACTCGGAGCCTCCATGTAAGTTTCTTCCACTCTGGATCCTCCCCACCTCATTTGTATGTCCCCAAGTTTGAGACCTCAAGAATTCACTTCCCCTGGCAGGTGCCTGCTCTTCTCTGCATGCCCACTGCTATCACTACCATAGAAGTTCACACATTTCTGCCCGGGTCCCTGACCCAACCGAAATGTTTTCAGAATAGAAACCAGCCCTGCCTCCCTCCCGCCCCCAAGTGTCCCAAGCACCTGGGCAAACACAATAGCTAGCACCCAAGATTGTAGGCTGAGCAGGTCCCACCAGAAAAGTAACCAGAGGGTGGTCTCAGGGACATTTTCTAGAAACTTCTCTGTCACAATACAGACATCCCTGTGGTCACCGTCAAGGGAATCAGTCTGCTGACTGGTAAGGATTTTAAGGTGACAGCAAAGACCCAGAGGAGCTTTTCAGAGGACCTGCTTCTCTGGACAGCAGGTAACCACCGTTCTATGGACTCAGAGGTGTTGCCAACATTATAGCCCCAGAGCATCATGGGAACATGGGGGAGGGGACTCTGGGCTCTGCTGTGCTTAGCCATTGGCAATGGATAGGGCTAGTGTGGCCCTGAGAAAGGCATACTGAGCTCCATTCTTGAGGGTCAAGGGGTCACCAGGGCCAGAGCAGGACAGTGCTCACCCCAGAGTGGCAGGGGAGTCATGGAGAGGTTCCAGGGAAGTGGTGACCTAGTGAGTCTTGGGCCTGAGATTGAGACTGAGGCAGCAGAGGTTGAGGGTGGGCCATAGCCGTAGAGTTGGTGCACGGCAGGATTCCAGCCCTGAGTGGCTGCTTCTTTGGTGCCAACCCTGAGAGCGTTCTCATTGCTCTTCTTGTCGCTCTACTGAAACCCCTGGCAAGCCATCCAAGGTGACAGCGGTTTGCTCTGGCTCATGGCATCTGTGGGTTTCCATCTATCATGTCAGGGGAAGACGTGGTGGCTGGGGCAGTTCACTCCAAGATGCAGGAGCTCGTGGATCCAGAAGATCTTATCTTCTAGCCTGCCTCACCACCTCCTAAAACATAGCCACCAGCTGCAGACCAACACATGATCCTGTGAGAGACGGTTCACATTCACACGGCAACATTCCAGCCACGGCCCCAGAGGGTCACAGCCATCGCAGAATGCAAAACACACCCAGTCTGGCATTTACTATCTTAGAGCCTTCGAAGTCCCAACACAATTCATAAGACCACAGTCTCATTGATGGACACAGATCAATATGATCCCAACCCCCCGTGAGGCCACCGAAGTCTAAAACCACTTCTGAGACTCACACTTAGCTGTAAGACCCTGCAAAATGAAAAAGCAAGTTACAGGGGCTGGAGAGATGGCTCCGTGGTTAAGAGCACCTGTCGCTCTTACAGAGGGCCTGAGCTGGGTTCCCAGGATCCACATAGTGGTTCACAACCATCTGTAACTCCAGTTAAATTACAGGGAATCTGATGCCCTCTTCTGCCCTCCGTAGGCACCAGGCACATGTGCAGTATACATATATACGTGCAGGCAAAAATAATTAAATTACATACTTCTAGTGTTCAGTGACATGGAGAGGAATGAAGAAGGAAAAAACAGATCCTGACAAGTCCCTAAGCCAGCAAGGCTAACGCCAAACTCCACAGCTCCGTGTACAGCACCTAGGGTACGGCTTGTCCCTGTGTGGGCTCCAACAGACTTGGCTGGCTCTGCCCCTCCTGCTATCCCTGTGGCCTATCGAGTGCCACCGCCCAGAGGCTGATTCAAGCTGTCTGTGATGGGTATACCTGCCAGCCACATGGCTTCCTGCTGTGGCTGCTGAGCCTCTGGGTCAACTCACCAGTCAGAGGCACCAGGGTACCTCCACTCACCTCCATCAGCCTCCAGGAGAGGCCTAGAGAGGCCTTGGGTGAGAGCAGAATCAGGATCGAGTTGAGTGTGTTAATCTTCAGACCTTTCTGCCTGTGGTCAGGCCATCGACGTTCATTCCCCAGACTTGACAGTCGATGTACTGAAGACATTTCCTTAGAGACGGGGCCCAACATCCTCCCTGAAGCCTGAGAAAAAGTGAGAAGCCGCAGGGACCGGTTCTGCTGAGGAAAACGTTACGCTGTACATGTTCACATCTTTCCAACCTGTGTGGCATTGAGTGGCTGAGTGTTGTAGGGGCAGAAATACATGCAGGGCACCTCCCTGAGACACTAGGAAAAAGTTTGTTATGGATGCTGGAGCCGTGAAGAGCAGGCATGGGAGAGGACCATACAGGGCTTGCAGGAAATCACTAGGACGCCTGGCTTGCTCAGCAGGTCTCAACTCTATAGATGCTGAACCTGCCTGTGGCAATCAGTCTGGGGACCCTGGCCATAGTCAGGAGGTCCAAACCAAGCAAGGGGAATCCCAATGCCAGACAGCTGTGAGAAACAAGTGCCTCTGCCTATGACAGAGCGTCTGACCCGGGGCCCTGGCTGGGTCTGAGTCCAGCCCAGACCCTAAAATTTCCCCTGTGGTTAGGAATGGGTTGTAGCCATCACTTCCTGTGAGGGGTGAGAACAGGACTGGGGGCCGCAAAGGGACTGACCCTGCTGCCAGGGAGGCGACCTTGGCATGAGCCTCTGCAGCTGAGGGTCCAGCCCTGGCCAGGACATTGACTGACTATGTGACTTCTCCCCATTTCGTCCTCTGAAATGAATGTTACCAGGGTTCACGTCCCACTCTAGGGTCTCTGATACTAGATACTTTGCTGTAACAAAGGACCACACATAAGAGGCCCCAGAGAGGTTGCAGAGAGCCACAAGGAATGAAGGACTGTGGCTTTGAAAGCGATAAATAGAAAGATCAAATTCTATCCCCACCATTTAGTTGCTGTGTGGTCTTGGGCAAATGGCTTCACTTCTCTGAGCCTTTATGTCTCCATCAATAACACCAATAATCATGATGTTGGTCACCCGAGCGGGGCTCCAGGGCAGTGAATCTGCTCTTTACTTTCTGCTTGGCATCCTTCCAATTGATGACTCTCAAACACTACCCAACCTTCCTCCTTAGGATAGAGGCATTATGACCCTGGTGAACGATAAATTAGGGGAGGGAGCGACCCCCACCACCTGACTCTGTGCCTGCCATAGGACAGCGGTCAGTGTGAGACTGGGGATCACTTGAGAGGAACTCCTCACTCAGAGCTCAGCATTGAGCCCCGTTATCCTGCCATTACCACACACCCCCACCTCAGCTTCCTCCCCTGCTTCCAGTGTTCCTCTACCCACCCATGGACTGCCGTCCTTCATCCTGGCCCTGGGTGTCACCAGCATTCAGGGCTGTGGGTTGGAGGAACATCTGAAGGTATATGGCCCACAATAGGCAGGCCACATCCCAGGACCACACAGCGCACAGGTCCCCTGTCACCTCACTTCCTGTGTCCTTTTCTCTGAGACCTCAGGTAGCTGTGTCTCTGGGGGCTGCTGGGTAGAATTCTTGTTTGACATATACCCCCAGTGGCCCTTTGCATGGTGGGGAGAAGTCGCTGCCTATCCAGAAGACCTCTCTGCCAGAGGGTCAGCTTCCTCTCAGATCAGCACGTTCGTCAAGCAGGGTCTCAGGGGCAGCAGAGCTGGCAGGTAGACCTGCCCTGCACCTCTTTGTGGTCAGGCTCCAGGCTCCATGGTGTGTGCTGGGCTTTAAGGGAGGGAGGGTAGGAAGGCCATTCTTGCTATCTTGTTCCTGTTTCAGTTTATCTGTCCATGGAGCTGTCTTTAGGAAGCATGTGGGTACACCCCTGTCAACAGTCCCTGAGTGCTGGCACACCCCTTAGCTCCCTGTCCTAATCCTGACTCCTCTGGCCTCCATTCCTCTCCAGCTCCCCGCACTTGACCTCACCAGCCTGGGCCGGGGTGCCGGGGCAGCGTAAGGTGATGCAGACTGGGGTCTGGAACTGGACAGCCAGTCTGGTGTCTTTGGTTGAACCTCACCTCCTCACTAGCCATAGTGAGAAGGAAGGAGACAGACTGGATTCCGTTTGCTGGAAGTACCCCAGGCAGGTGGAAGACAGTCCAGCCCTGGCCTACAACCAAACACACTGTTTTAATCCTCAAACTGTCCTTGCATGTCTCCCAGGACCTGGACCCAGTTCTGCTCCCGGAGAATTCCTGGAAATAAAATGCCCTTGACCCAGAGTTCCCAACACCCACAGAACACATGATATGACCCTACCAAACACCTTAGTGTTCATCTGCCGAGTTCAAGCCTGCACGCAGAGCCACTCCAGTCTAGCTAAGTGTCCATTCAGGGACAGGGGCTTTGCACCTTGCTCTGTAGTCAGGTGCAAACACTCAGAGATGTTGAGTGACTATACCACCAGCACAAACCCAGATTGGCTCCCTCCAGAGTTAGGGTCTGAACCTCAAGGCCACAAAGCCTCATGTTCCCAGAAACCCCTGCACCCCATGGGGCCCAGGCTCTTTGATGGGGAAGGATATGCTACGAGAGGAAGAGGGGCCTGCCACCCTACTCCATCAGGCCCTCAGGAAATGCCTGGTGACAAACGATCCTGTTGTCACCAAAACAAAGCTGTGGGTGCCTAACACAGACCAGAATGAGACACATGCAGGTTGACGTCCTGGTGAGGAAGAGGAGAAATAGCTTCCTCCACGGCTCAAAGCTTGGAGCAGCTCAGGGTGACAGTGGTGTGCAGAGATCACGACGTAGGATTTCGGGGGAAGGAGACCATCTGTGTCCGGAAGCAATAGGAGACGTGAGCCAGCATCCATAGTGGCCTCCCAGAATCCTGCTTAGCATCAGAGGGCACCGGCATTGAAGACAACTGGCCAAGAATGGCTATCTGAGAGGACTAGGATGGGATAGCTCCTCAGTTAACTCAGAATATGTCTGGGGAAAGTCATTGCCCTTCCGGGCCTCAGCCTCCTCCTCTGGAGGGTTGTCCCGAGGACTGCGAGCCTGCACACAGAGCCTCTACCAGCCTAGCTAAAGTGCCATGTGGTCCGGCTCTCATGGCTCTTTTTGTTCAATTCTTCATGAAGCTTGGGTTGCGAGCTGGCTGTGGGAGTGGGGTCTGAGCCACTAGCTATGAGGGCTCAGACAGGAGAGAGTAGCAGGATAGGGTCAGCTCAGCCAGCCCCAGGTGCTGCTCCCGGAGGACCCCATACCCCATTGTCTCCACCATCTGGGGGACACTCTACCATTCCCATACAGACAGCATGAAAACCAGCGATATCCTTGAGCCCTGAAGTCACATGACTCCTCTGTAAGGCTCTAATCCAGTGGTCCTCAACCTGTGGGCCATGACCCCTTTCAGATCACCGATAAGATATCCTACAGATCAGATGTTTACATTATGATCCATAACAGTAGCAAAATTACAGCTATGAAGTACAATGAAATAATGTTATGGGGGGGCGGGGATCACCATGACATGCGGCACTGGATTAAAGTGTTGAAGTTAGAAAGTGTTAGAACGGTTGAGAACCAATATTCTAATCTTTCCTGGGCCCTGGCCTCTCCCTTACCACCTCGCCCACGCAGCTAGGCTCAGGACCCTGGAAACAGAGGGTCGCAAGGCTTCTCCTTCTCCTTCTCTGTCTGAGTCAGCCCCAGCACCGAGGAGGTGACTCAGAGGAGACAAAGCTCAGAGCCACGCCCCATTCACAGTGTGTAGAGCACCTCACCCACCCCAGACCAGGTTTCCCAGGGCTGCCTGCCCTCCCACGGGCTTCTCAGTGTCCCCTGGAGAAAACAGTGGAGAAACAGGTCTCAGTTCGGGTGTCTAAGAGGCCTGGAGACACCACCGTTGCCTGGTCCTGAAGTCAGATGAGGATGGCTTTGGGCTCTTCCTGACACAGGTCGCCATTGCCCAGGTGGTTCAATCCAGATACATTGTGCCGGCTCCCTTTATGCCTGGTGCCTGGCTGGGGCTCAGGGGTCTGAGAAGAATCAGCCCTGTCCCCTTGGGTCTCCTCATCACCAAGGAAGACAGACACAATGACAAATAACTATAGACATGAATGAGAGACTGAGCATTAAAATACACAGGGATGGTGAACCCAGAAAGGCCACTGAGACAATAAATTCAATGTTTAGTGATGGAGGGAGTGCTCCTGAATCCCCAGAGTGGAGTTAGCTCGAGGAGGCCAGGTGATGTGGTCCCAAGGGATGCGGGAAAACAGCTTATAATGAATGTCCCCTGACTGCCCCTGCAGTCCTTCTAAAATATGAGATAGGGGAGGGGCCATGTAAAACTGTAGAAATGTTCTGGTGTGTGGCATTCAGAGAAGTCAAACCTAGGCCTTCATCTGTAGCCAGCTTTCTTCATGACCTTACGTTTGCCTTGTATGCCTCTGTGTTCTCCATCAAATGGGGACCCGAACTGATAACAACCACGCTAGCACCAAACCCTTTGCATACCTTACCACACTCCTAGTCTGCATCCGCCTCTGAGGTAGGCACTATTAATAGAAGAACTCTCTAGACCAATGAGGGCAAAGCCAACGGTAGGTTAGTCGAAAGCAAATATATTCACAATAGGAAATCTTAGGTAGTACCTACATCAGTGTTTGATCCAACACAATTAGTGTATTAGACAGCATTGAAAAGATCTGTGAGTTTTCACCATGTGATAGGTCAAGGCCGTCTTTGTAACTGAGGCCTCTGCCGGAAGTGCCTGCCTGTCTGGGTTTTTGTTGTTGTTATTAGTTGGTTCTTTCCCCCCCATCAAATGTCCCTGAATGGCCCCACTGATGGTCTTATCTAGTTGTTTTAGTACAGGTGACACTTTGGTCAGGCTGTAAGGTGACCTGTCTTAGGTTTCTTCAGAATTTTGGTGTGTGTGTGTGTGTGTGTGTGTGTGTGTGTATGCGTGTGTGTGTGCACACGCACGCTCACGCATGCACATAGCAATGGGAAGCAGTGGCTTTTGCGTCTTTTGCGACCATTCTCTACTTTCTTGTAACAATTTATTTTATTTCTAATTATGTGTATGAGTCTGTGTGTGGGGGTGTGCTCGGGCAAGCGAGTGCCTGTGGAGGCCAAGGGCTTCCAGTCCTCTGAAGCTGCAGTTGCAGGTGGGTGTGAGCTGCCCCACATGGGTTCTGGGGATTGAACTGAGGTCCTCTGCAAGCAGCATGTGCTCTTGACCGCTGAGCCATCTCTCCAGTTTCGCCTTATTTTGTTATTGTTGTTTTTAAGACAGTTGTCTCACCAAGCCTGTAACTCACTGGTTTGGCTAGACCAGCAGGGGCTCCTGTCTCTGCTGAGAAAGTGAGCCTGTACCACCACACCAAGCCTTGAGTGTGGATTGGAGAGAGCAGAGGCAGAACTTCCTGCACACCCAGCAAGCACTTTACTGGTTAAGCCACGGGCCAGCCCTCCTTCAGAGTCTTTTAATATCCCTGGGTGTATATAAATCCACAAGGGTAGATTTTAATTATCAAGGTCCCAGAGACACAGGGGAGTCCTGTGCTGTATAGAGTCCCTGTTTTCCCTAGAGTTCTTCAGCATTGTAATGTGGTTTTCTGCCCTTTGCCACACTGATCTTGTTCTCTGGGGACATGAGCGGACAAATAAGTCTCTCTTGAACGCAAGTCCAGACAGTCCTTCTGACAAGAAGACTGGCATTCAGTGATTGGTGGGCACTGTGCACAGCCTGGGTATGCTGGACAATTTCAAAAGCCTCGGAGCAGCAGGGGTTAAAACTTACGAACTATTGATTTCTAGAATCTTCCATGGAAGACTTTTGGACTGCTATTCGTGTTGGGTACCTGAAACCACAGAAAGTGGAAGGAGCCAGCTGGGACCACCGCGCCGCTTCCAAACTGACAGCTGTCTGTCTTCCTGATGCTGCGGCCTTTTCCTTCACCATGTTGCCTTCTGTGGGCAACCAGGGCGCTTGCTTAGTTTTCGGTGGCAAGAGTATTTTTCCCTCAGCCTCAGTTTGATCTGGGGTTCACAGCTAGAGGCCACAGGTCTGGAAACAGACCTCCCTTGCCCAGCACATGGGACTCACCGGCTTGCCTTGCCCTGGAAAGGGAAGGGTGACGGATCTGAGAGCATTGACGAAGTGTCTACCAGGTGCTTTGACTATTCCCATGTTTTTCCTGTAAGGATGCTGGCACTCAGTTTGAGGCCACGCCCATCTGAACCAAGGCCCAATTAATTGGAGCCCAGGCTGTATTGGGCCACATTCTTTACCCCGCATCCTCTGTGTAGAGGCCTGTCAGAAGCCCCTCTGCCCCTAAATCTCTGGCTTTTTCCAACAGATGGGCTGGAAAATGGGAGGAGGTGGCTTAAACATCGTCAGGCAGACGGGGCTGGGTGCACAGGCCTAGAACTCTTTTTACTTGGGAGGCTGAGACGGGTGGATTATGGGTTCAAGGCCTTCCTGGGCTATAGAGTGAATTCAAGATCTGCCTGGACAACTTAGTGAGACTTGTCTCAAAAAAAAAAAAAAAAAAAAAAAAAAAAGACCTAAAGATGTAGCTTCATAATCACAAAACACAAGGCCCTGGTTTCAATCCCAGCCCCTCAATAAACAAACAAACAGATAGACAGACATCATGAGTCCCAACCCAGGGTAAAGATGGGGGACGCAACCCTCAGGTCAAATCTGTCGTCCTCTGGTCAGGTGTCAGCGCTTGGGCCTGATGCCCTACTGATGCTTCTGAGCACTGATATGGTTGGATGCTTGTAATCAGTTTGCTCTTTATGTTTGCACATATGTCTCAAGACCCTGTCCCGGGTGTGGGTGTGGGCTGGTTCTGGGGTGCGTCAGGGGTGGAGCGATGCAGTCCCTGTTGTGGGAGCTTTCTAGCTCTGGCAGGACCGACTGTGACCCTGTTTCCAACGTCTTCTGGTTCACACATCCTTTGAGGGCCACCAGAACTGTTGGCTGTGTGTAGGATTCATATTTTAGAGTAAGACTCTACTCAATGTCTGTGGTTCTGTCATTATGGACAAGCATGTGACCCCATGCAGGACACTAGACCAACCTAAGCCTCTTTGAAAAGGTCCAGGTCCCAGCGAACAGACTCCCAAGCAGGGCCAAGTTAGGGTGCCACTCCCAAGCCCCTGAGGAAAGGGCTTGGCCAGAGACAGGGGACCAGGTGGGCAGCTCTGAGCAGCTTCCGACCGACCGTTGGTGGCTGTGGAGAGGGACGCAGCGATAGTGGGGAAATGAAAAGAGGCCAGAGTCGCCCAGGCCACAGCACGCAAAGGGCCACCTCATCCTCTACCCTCCCGCTTGGCTAGAAAGGGGAAGGCGGCCCAGACCGGGAAGTGGTTGGCTTCTGATGACTGCGGGGGACCGCCAGCCCTGAGCAGGAAGTGGTCAGCCCTTCCCATCCCGGCCAGCCGGGCCTGCCTGAGCTCACCCTTGGATGGAGCTGGCCTGAAAGTCCCTGATCTCTGCCCGCTCTGGAAGTGGCTTTATTCTTAGAAACTCCACTCCAACCGGGCCCCCCGTTTTGTGGCTGGGGGGCGTCTAGGAACTGGGGCTCTCAGTCCGGGTCTGCCCTTTCCTGGGGCAGAAGCACAAGTCACGCGGCCTCCACAGCTGGCCGTGTTCCTTGTCTGTTCAGTTGGGGTGCAAAGCCCTGTCTGCTACCTCAGGGGGGACACTGTGTCCTGAAAGCCCACAGCTGGAAAGTCCCCATGGTTTTCATAAAAAGGATATAGCCAGGAAGGGAAGCAGGTAGCCCCAGCTCTAGGCCTGGCAGGTACAGGGCTGATCGGTACTTGCTTACTCTCAGCCTCGGCCTAATGTGAGACTTTGGTCAAGTCTACCAGTCATTGTATCCTCCCTCCCTCCCTTCCTTCCTTCCTTCCTTCCTTCCTTCCTTCCTAATAACTTATTTATTCATATTTTATGTGCTTTGGTGTTTTGCTTGCATGCATGTCTATATGAGGGTGTCACATCTTGGAGTTATAAGACAGTTGTGAGCGGCCATGTGGTTGTTGGGATTTGAACTCAGGACCTCTGGAAGAGCAGTCAAGGCTCTTCATCACTTAGCCATCTCTCCAGCCCCCACTGTCCTTTTCTTCTTGTGTATCTGTGCCTGTATTTACACACACGTGTGAGCATGTGCAGACGAGGGCACGTGCCTGTGTGAAGGCCAGAGGCCGGCCTCAGGTGTTCTGCCTCAGGAGCCTCTGATTTTGCTTTTGTTTTTGTTTTCAGTCAGAATCTCCTTGCCCTTGGGCTTGACAGATGGGCCAGGCTGAGGCTGTCTGGTCAGTGAGCTCGAGGGTCTGCAGGCTCTTTCTCCTTGGCGATCCCACCATATGCACACACCTGGCCCCAGAGCTGGGATTACAAGTGTGTACAACCACACCCAGCTTTATATGGGGTAAACTCAGGTCCTCATGCATATATAAGCCTCCAACCGAGCCCCTTCCCGGCCCCTCTGGGCCTTTCTCTATGGCCAGGGGACAGGTCTTAGCATCCAGGATGGTCACAGGACCCAGCAAAAACAACATGCACAGAGACACTCTGGAATGTTCTCAGTGGTACACTAAGAAGCACTTCTTAGTGGAACTGGACCCGAACTCACATCTTGTAGGCTTGGAGTTTGCTACCTGGCCCTGGGCCTCCCAGTGTGGGAGAGAATTCTCAACCCCTTGGACGGGCCACCAGAAGAAGGAGCCCACTTACCTGTTCCTGCCTCCATGGAGAAGTGACAAATCTCTTTGTCTGGTTCCAGCAAGTCTCTGAGATGCCATACTTGGGGTGGGACGGGCTCTGCAGTCCTGGATGGCCAAGCCCACAGTGGAGTGAAAGGCTAATCTGCCTGCAACAGGCCCACAGCCCATGAGCCTTAGGGACATCGGGGAGTTCCGACTCAGATTTTGTCAAATGCTTATAGGCAAAATTAAAAATAAAATAAAATGAAATGAAATGAAATGAAATAAAATAAAATAAAAAAGAGCAGTCTGCCTTCCTGCCTCGTCTGTAGAGGAGGAATAGGAGGAGCCCTGGCGACAAGGAAGAGGGAGGATCAGTTGGCATTCCGGTATGGCTCCTTTTTCTGGGAAGCTCAGAGCTCGCCACGTCTAGGTTGGCAATGGCTGGAGCTGAAGGAGTCAGCCCCATTCATACAGTCAGGCTGGGTCTGCCTGTACTATCCCCACCACCACCACCTAACAACAACGTTGTCACTGACACCCCCACCACCGGCAACATCACTTACCACGGTTGACACCATCTCACACCACTGTGACCATCACCGCCCTTACCACCTCCCCCTCCCCCACAGCTCACCGTCACCTTTGCCTCAATTACCAGCCACTACTGTCACCATCATCACCACCGCCACCACCACCACCATCTTCACCACCACCACAACTAACACCACCTCCTCTATCCCCACCAGACCCTGGGCCAGCCACTTTGCCTCTGTCACTACTACAGGAAAAGGACTCCCTTCTCCAACTGAAGCCTCGCCTACAGACTCACCCCAGTGGGGATGAGGGCCAGCCTCAGGGCTCTGCCATGGCTGCAGCAGTCAGACCTGCAAATGCCTGCTGCAAGATGAACATAAGCGCTCTTGGAGAAAGGGGGCAGAAGAATCTATTACAGAGAAGAGACATGTTGACCACACACACGGTCTTCGCAACTGACGGACGTGAAGTAAGACACATTATGCTTTTCAAATTACTCTTGGGGAGACAAAAGCACAGAAATTTAAAGGCTTGTCCAAGGCCAGGTATCTAATATAGAATGAGGCTGTGATTTGAACCCAGGAACCTCACACCAGAATCCCCAATCCTGACCACTTCACTACACTGCCAGATTGGAGGCCCAGACCCTCACTGTCAGCAGTATCATTGACCCTGCAGTTTTTAACCTAAGACACAGTAGACGCTCAACAAAAAGAAGCCAGTTTATTGATAATACTGAAGCCCCTCCCCCACTCCTGCTCCTTCCTTCCCTGAGCCCGCCAGGCCGGAGGCTGTTGCTGCAGTTCCATAGCCAGCCAAGAGAGGGCAGCATGCAAAACAGTTCAAGAACTTTCCCGGGGCGCCAGAAGGAATTGGGAGGAAGTGGAGCTAAGACTTTGTGGCTGGCGTGAAGGCAGTTAGTGACCCAGAACAAATTCAAACAGACTCTGATGAGACGTGTTCTCTCATCCTCAGCTGAGATAACTGAGGGCCAGAGATGGAAGCGTCCTTGTCCACGATCACACAGCCAGTAAGTGGCAGAGACAAGTTAACAGTTTCAGTCTTCTGATTCGTTTTTCCCTTACCCAAATGGAAGGCAAGGAGATAGACCAGGCCTCCTCGCGTCTGCAGGATAAGACCAGGAACAGGACTAGCCTATGGTAAAAGTGACTAGCCCTGGGCAACACCTCACACCTGCACATAGCCCGGCCGCCCCCTAGTGGCGATGACGGTCAGTTTTCGTAGGCTCTGATAGTCTCTGCATGACCTTGCTAGCTGAGTTCTTCCTGAAGTCACCACTGCAGCTCTGGCGAATATGGTCTCACTCCTGGAAGACTCCTGGAAGGGGGAGGGGCTCTACTTTCACAGAGACGAGACCCATTTTCTTCTAGGAATAGCATCCTCTGATGAAGAGCAGAACTTACAAAATTTGCAGAGTGCCAGTTGGTGAGACTTTGGGGGTGGGGTGATTAGATAAGGAAGAAGAATAGAGTACATTTTAGAGAAGAGTGGAGTTATTAGCTGTGTCCAGAGGTGCCTGAGCAGCTAGCCCAGTGGAGAAGAAATGAGCGAGAGATGCAGACAGCATTCCATGCAGATGAGATAGCAGTACAGAGGCCCTCGGGCTGCTCTCCGGGGCTCACGTAGATAACATAGATACAGACCACTGTGGTTCCCACTTCTCGGAGACTCCTAACTTTTCGAGGATCTTTTGAGCCTTGTAGGGAAGAAACAAAGGTTCAGAAAGGTCATGTTGGAGGTCACAGGGTAAATCAGTGGCAGAGTTCAACTGAAACCCCAGGCTTCTGCCTCCCAGGTCAGGCTATTTAGAGAGTGGCCTTGGATTCCAAAGTTTCTATAGCATATCACCACTGGCATACACACACACACACACACACACACACACACACACACACACACACACACACCTGAGGTGTGAGGGGCAGGACATAGTCTCCAAAGTGTGGATCCATTCAGGATAGGTGCCAAGAGCACCTCAGGCATGGTCTGATGCACCCAGCCATAGTGGGGCTGTAAGTGGGACATCTCCTGTGCCTCCCCCTCGGGGTGGAGGAAGTCTGCTCAGAGAGCTCATGTGCTTGCCAATTGGCAGGGGTGAGTGGCCACCAAACATCAGAGGCAGGATGACCACTGCCCAGGCCAGGAAGCAGGGCTCACCTGTGGCCATGGTCAGCATCCAGCCAGGGCTGAGGTTTGGAGCTGGACCACGGATCTCGAATCAGGCTGAGAGTCAGCATGGGGTTTGGTTCAAGGGTCTGTGGCAAGGGACAGTTACCAGGCTGGGTTCAAATAAGAACTCATCCATCGCCAGAGAGCAGAATGGCCAAGGTTGAGGCTCTCTGTGGCTAGAGGGAAGGGTAGACATGTGGGCCAGGCAGGGACAAAGTCACAGTCACAGGCCTGATCCTGAGGGCTGGACAGAGGAAACAGGCAGGTTCACTTCCACCCTGCCAATCTCAGCCAGGCTGGGCAGCTCAGCCTCCCACCACCCTAACCAACCCCATGGCTAGTGGTCTTGGCTGAGATAACACTGTGCCTTCACATCTTTCTGTAGCTGTGCTAAAACACTCTGAGAAACGCAGTTTAAAGGAGAAACAGTTTGTCTCGGGAATCCAGGTTACAGAGCATCATTGTGGAGAAGTTAAGTCAGCAGATACTTAAAGCAGCCACCCACATTGTATCCACCATCAAGAGCAGCTAGAGATGAATTAATGCATGCATGCCAGCACTCGGCCCCTTCTCCACTCTTACACAGCCCAGGGAATAGTGCCACCCACAGTGGGCAGGCATGCCTGATCTACACAGTCCCTCATTGACACTCTTTCCAAGGTGATAACTTCAGTCAAGTTGAGAACTAACAGTAACTACTCCCATTTAGCAGACAGAGGTACTGAGCCCAGGACCTGCCTAGCTTCCTTGGTGTGTCCCTGCACATCTGTGACCAAAGGGATCGCAACTGAACCAGTCAATTTAAGGGAGCAGAGATCGTGAGCTGGGGGAAGACAGGTTGTAGTGAGGACTGGGATCTTGTGAGCTCCAGGAACTATTCATTGGCAGCTGCTGGGAGGTCTGGCCATTTGCTTGTTCATTGATGAGTTTATTTGACAAATGCCTCCTTCTTGGACCTCTCTGGGTCTCGTTTCCTGAGTGGTTATTGGGAACTAATGAGAGTGCAGGCCCAGAGAGTGGGTGTGAGTTCCAAACACAGAGAGTGCACAAGGGTGCCGGTCTCCCCACCATCTCCCCAGGGCTTTCCCATCTTGGTGTACATCCACCAGCTAACCTCTAGCTGTTTTCCCTGGTCACAGGCATTGGACAGCCAGATACCTAAGAATCCACACACAGTGTTCTATCTTGGCTGCCCTGGACCCAGTTGGGCAGCCCTCTGGGCCACACTCTCCTGGCTGTTTCACATGGCAGCCATGCCTCTCTCTGTCCTGCACTCCTCTCAGACATGGCGTCTCTCCTCTCCTCCACAGTCTCCCCGCATGGTGAATCTCCCCTTCTCTCCTGCTCCTGGTCCCAAGCCCAGGAGTCCTAAAACTCCCTCCTCTGTCTATTCTCTCCAGCTACTGTCTGTTGGCATCTTTATTACCAATCAGAACCAACTGGGGACAGGTTCTCAGAAGCTATGTATAGATATCCTCATGCAAAGAGTTTCTGGGGGAACATGATTAGCATTAGAATACAAGCAGCTACGTGGCCTCCACAGACTTGTTTGCTTGAGTGCTTGGTCCCCACTTGGTGGAACTGTTTGGGAAGGATTGGGAGATGTGGCTTTTTGGAATGGGAGATGTCGCTTTTTGGAAGAGACGTGTCAATGTGGGTGGGCTTGGAGGTTTCAAAAGCCCATACCATTCTGAATGTCTTTTTCTGTCTCTGCTTTCCGTTTGTAGATCTGGATGTAACCTCTCAGCTATATTTCAGTGCCTGCCTGCCTGCCTGCCTGCCTACCTGCATGCTGCCTCCTGCCTGCCTGCCTGCCTGCCTGCATGCTGCCTGCCTGCATGCATGCTGCCTGCCTGCCTGCCTGCCTGCCTGCATGCATGCTGCCTGCCTGCATGCTGCCTGCCTGCCTGCCTGCCTGCCTGCTGCCTGCCTGCCTGCATGCTGCCTCCCTGCCTGCCTGCCTGCTGCCTGCCTGCCTGCCTGCCCACCTGACTGCCTGCCTGCTGCCATGATAGTCACGGACTCTAACCCTCTGAAACCATAAGCCTCCAAATTCATTTTTTTTTAAAGACAGGATTTTGCTATTACGTAGCTCTGCCTGTCCTGGAACTCACTAACTCACTTTCTAGACCAGGCTGGCCTCGAACTCATAGAGAACCTCCTGTCTCTGCCTCCTAAGTGCTGGAATTAAAGGCATGTGCCACCATTCCTGGCTAAATGTTTTGGTCATGATGTTTTGTCACAGCAATAGAGCAGGAACTAAACCCTGCACCCTGCCTCTCTTGTGTAGGTGTGCCCCAAAGGCCTGCGTATAGCAGGCTTTCTCAACGCTTGGCATTATTGGGAGGTGTAAAAACTTAAGAGATGGAGGCTTGTGGGAGGACTTTAGGTTATTGGAGGAGACTATAGGACTCAGCCACACACACACCCCCCCACACACACACACCTCTTTCAGTCTTGTTCCCTGACTGTGAGGTGATTCTCATTCCTTCTATGATGTGCCAACACAGCCCCCAAAGTGGCAGAGCAAGTCAATCATGGATGGAAACTTCTGGTCTTGAGACATAGCACTTCTTGGGCTGAGAAAATGGCTCAATGGCTACAGCATTTGCTGTGAAAGTGTGAAGACTAGGGTCTAGATCCTTAGCACCCACAAAAGAGCTAGGAGACTATGGGGACCCAGCTGCAATCCTAGTGCTTAAGAGACAGGAGAGGGATGTCCAGGGTAAGCCCCACCATCACCCCATCCCTCTTCCATCTCATTCACCATTACTCTGGGTGGGGCAGCAGCCCTCAGAGAGCCCTGACCAGCCTCAGAGGCCCACCCTTGAGAGGCAAACTGTGAGTACATTTCCAGACAAACCTAGAGAGGGCTGGGCAGCCACTAGGTTGCTTTTCTGTCCAACCGCACGGAACTAAAAAGGGCCCTGAAATCGGAATGGGAACACTGGCCCTACTCCCTGTCCCACTGACATGACTTCTGTGTTCCACACTGGCCACGACCCTACCAAAGCAACTTCCCTAAAATTTGTGTGTTCACATGTGTAGCCATGTGCAGACATGTGCATGCATATGTATGTACATGTATGCATGTAGTTACTCAAGTCCCGTAGCCATGTGCAGACATATGGTTCTCAACCTTTAGTATAGTACCCCAGGTTGTGGTGACTCCCAACCATAAAATTGTTTTTGTTGCTGCTTCACAACTATAATTTTGCTACTGCTATGGATTCGAATGTAAATATCTGTGTTTTCTGATGGTCTTAGGTCACCCCTGTGGAAGGGGTATCTGACTGCCCCCCCCAAGGAGGTGGTGACCCACAGTTTGAGAACCACTGATATGGCATGCTAAGGCACCTATGTGGCCATGTAACTCAGCGGTACAGTGCTTGCCTTAGCATGCTCAAGACCACAAATCCAGCCCCCAACAAACAAAGAGAGAGAGAAAAAAAAACAAAACAAAACTAGAAATGCAGAGTCTTGGATTTGGAGTCAGACTGCCCGAGTCTCACACTGATCAACACTATCCACATCCCACCGCTTCTCCAAGCCTAAGGTGTCTTCTCTCAAAAGGAGCAGAAAGAGCAGCTTGGCGGGCGGGTCGTTTTGAGGACTAGGGTGATGGCCTTGACTGAGTGTCTCTTCAATAGTCCCTTGGCTACAAAGTCTTTGGCCTGGGTCTGACTCAGGGGAAGAGAACTGCCGTTAGTCCTCTGGCCTTCTCAGGGTCACCTCCCCAGGGCCTGGTGACCTCTCATTGGCCTGGCTGCCCTCATTGATCCTGGGAGGACCCCCTGGGGAGCCCACATTGCACCACCAAGCCACCCTCTGCCCTGGGTGACTGCCCTTTGCCAAGTTCATGGTCTAGCACATAGCTGGCCAGCTGGCCCTCCGGCTAATGAACACTGGGCCCACCCGGTCCCTCCTCTTTCCATTGATCCCAGGTCTTCCCAGGAAGCCTTCCTCCACAGGGCCTCTCCAGCAGCTGCCGCTGGGCCCCTCTGGGCTCTTCTCAATTCTGGCTGAGCGGCACTGGACTCCAGCCCCTGCTCCTGACATAAGTGTTCCAGAACAAGGTTGTGGGTGGACCATACTCACTTGATCCTCAATAGCTGCTATGAACTGAAAATACATGTCCTCAAATTAATAAGCCATACAATGGGCACACTTGGAAGTAAAGCTTCCAAGGGAGGGAGGGAGGGAGGGAGGGAGGGAGGGATGCTGGCTGAGGCTGCAGGGGTGGGGCTCGGTTCCAGTGGGATTTAGTATCCTGTACACTGGGAACGCATGGAGGATGCCTGCTGCCTATGAGAGCAGGGTGAATTCTCTCCTTCCTTCTTTCCTCATTTCCTCCTCCCTCCCCCCTCCTTCCTCCCATCATGCAGTGTCAACTGCTGATAAGGAGGATTCTAGAGGTCTGCAAATCTCTAGAGAGGAGAAGGAGTCACATGACCCATAGTCCAGAACCCCAAAGTCATCTGCATGACCATCCTTGTGGGAAACAGGATTGGGTAGCAGGGTCCATTTGTGTCACCTGACTCTGTCAGGGTGAGAGGAAAGGCTTTTCCAGGGACCTAGACTCCAGCTGAGGCTGAGGACTGAGGGCTGAGGAGAAGCCTCAGTGGATCCAGGGATCAGAGATAAAAACTTGGAGACATGGGCTTGATAAGCCGCAGGATGAGAGAGGCAGTGGATGGGAGGCCCTGGAAACAGGAGGGCCCCATGGTAGGGTTGTCAGGCCTCATGAAGCAGCAAATGAACACTCCAGAGGCTGAACCCCACCCCTCCAGGACTAACAAGGCGGCTCCATGAAAATTATGACAGAAACAGAGAGCCCATCAGGGGCACTGCTCAGGGGAAGCAGGCTTGGGGTTCTCCTGAAGAGCTATAGGGCTGTACCTCCTCCTCCAGGTCAGGATGATGGTGCTGGAGGGGGGGGGGGTGCGGTGAACGCTGAGGAGAAGCAGGGCTGGAGCAAGAGGGAGAGAGCTAAGGCAGCTGGGAAGTGTAGAGTCCGCTCTGTGGCCTTGAGTAAAATTACTTTGTCCTAAAGGGTTTCCCTCTATAAAATCTGGAGAACGGACAGTCAGGCTTTATACTCCAGTAATGAAAAGTGGGGCAGATCAACAACATGGCCCCCACGACAGCCATCTGGGCCAAGTCCAAGATCACTCCTCCTCAGAATACCCCTGCCCTAGCCACGCTCCCTGATAGAGCCCCCAGCCCAACCCCAAAGTGGGAAATGACAATGAAGAATCGAGCCTAAGCTATTAAGCCAAGTATCCCTGCCCGGCACACGCCCTTCCTCAGCTGCGGTCATAAATGAGAAGGAATGGTACGGCTTTCAAAGGCAGGCTGTCCCTGGAGAGACCCCTGTAAGATGACAGCAGGACACCGATGGACACCAGGGTGAGTCTTTACGACTACTGGAGAGCCAGGGACTCTAAGGGAAAGTTGGCCAAAGAAGCCTTCTCTGTCCTCCTGCATCAGATCCAAGCCAGATCTGTCACGACACAAGTCTGGGAACACCCAGCCTCATTCTTGCAGAGAGACTGGGTTGCATTTGATAACAACATTGGATTTAAAATATTTTGATGGCAGTGTGCGTGTCTGTGGCGTGCACATACGTGTATGCATGTGTGTGCATGTGTGTGTGCATGTGTGTGTGCATGTGTGTGTGTGTGTGTGTGTGTGTGTGTGTGTGTGTGTGTGTGTGAGTGCCTTGTGTGCCAGTGCATGTGTTTTCATGTATACAGGAACATGTGCCACAGCACCCATATGGAGTATAGAGGACATTCTGTGGGAGTCAATTCTCTCCCTCCACCACATAGGTTCCAGAAATCAAATTCAAGTCATCAGGCTGCAAATACCTTTAACCACTGAGCCACCTTACCACCGGGAAATCTGAGTTCTTTGCCTGCCTGGCCTTGGCCGAGACTTTCCTGCCTGGCCTTGGCCGAGACTTGCCCTGTGACTCTGGGATGTCCCTCACAGCAGTACCTGAAAAGAACTAGGATGGGATTCAGTATTGGGGGAAAGAGCTGGAATACAGCTCAGTGAGTTTGGGCTCTCCTTGGTGACACAGCAAGTTCGAGCCCAGTCTGTGCTACCTGAGCCCTGTCTCAAGCCCCCGAGCTGGCAGTCGGCAGCGCTGCCCTTTGTCGAGCTGGTGTAGGGAGGAGGTGCCTAGAAGATGTGAGGCTTTTGTGCAAGCAGGAGGTGCTTTGCTAAGAGCTGCTGGTGAGCACACAGCCTCAGCACCCTATGTAGATACCCCTGAAGGACTGCTGCCGAGAGCTGCCTCCACAGTTTCCGCTCCCTGCCCTGTTGTACTGTGGGTAAAGGATGTGCCAACCACCATGTAAGCTGCCCCATTCTGTTCCAGTGGAGCTATGCGCTGACTTTGTCCCAAGGGTGGACTTGAACCAAGACTGGGGTGTGGCTCTCACTTTAAGAGAACCCCAGGACTTGGGCACTGCACTGCCACACTAGGGAAGCCAAGGTCACACCAAGGCAGACTTGGAAAGTCAAGGGAAGGAGCCAGCAACTCTAAGTAGCCACCAAGCCTGTCTCCAAGAGCAACTGACCCCAGCAGGGCTTCAGGAAGGTTAACCAAGTCTCAGTGGGCCCTGGAGGGTCAGGGTAGGAAAGCCTGGGGCTGTGGCATTAGATCTTAGGCCTGAGGCTCCAAGAGCAACCGGAGGCTGGGGGGCCTGAGCCCACCACTTCCTACCTCTCTGGCCACACTGAACAAAGGGTCTTTCCACCCTCAGCTTGGACTGTCTGGCCCTGCCCAGGAGGTAGCTCTGACTTCCCCATTCCCGACCAGCCAGCTCACTGCAGTGTGGTGGGAGAGTGGCCCCAGGCCGGGCTGTGGGACTCACCAGTCAGCCACACTCTCCACTGTTAAGCCCCAGCCCTGCTTCCCCTTCTGGAAGTCACGGCAGAAAGGAGACCTGAGTTCCCAGAGTCTGCTGGGCTCTTAGGCCTAGGATCCTGGTACATCATGAACCAACTCAGGACTCAGGTCTCTCAGGGTAGCACCTAGCCCTTCTTCCTCCACTGGACAAACATTAATTGAGTACCTACTGTGTACCAGAAACCCTGTTGGAAGTTTCTCTAAGCTAGGTTACTACTGCATTTCAAATTCAACACTACTTTTATGTCCATTTCACTGGGGAAGGAAACAAGATGGCAGAGGCGGGTGATCACCACCAGTCCTCAGCCAGTTGTTGAAGCCAGAGAGGTGAGAAATACTGGTTACAGGCTAGGTTGATGGTCCTTTGGCTTTTCCTTATAAAAGTGAGTCCAGAGTGACTGGCAAGGTGGTTCAGTGGGTAAGGACACTTGCTACTTAGTCTGATGACCTGAGTTTGATACCTGGAACCCCATAGTAGAAAGAGAACAAACCCCTCCAAATTGTGCTCTGACTTCGTGTACTCTAGTTTTCTTCCAGCTCCCCTGCTCCCCCACCCAGTAAAGAAAAGTTTTAAAAATGTTTTTAAGTGGGCCCCTGGTGTCTGGATAGACCTCCCAATGGGTAAGAGTGTTTGTCAGGCAAGTGTGAGAACCTGAGTTCCAATCTCCAGCATCCTAGGGTTGAGGTGAAGAGCAAAGACAGAAATATATGGGGCTCGCTGGCCACCAACGTGGCTGAAAAAAAAATGACAAACTCCAGTTCAATGAGGGGCCCTATCTCAAGGGAATAAGCGATAGAGCAGGACGCCCAGGTCTTCCTCTTGCCCGTGCACACCCCTGCACACACACTTGCACACATATACACAACAGTCACACATGCATGCCTACCGTGTAAGACACACACAGACACACACACATATTTTTAAAACTGGCTATGGCCAGGGCTGGGTTACGTAGCTCAGGTGGCAAAGTGCTTGTTAAGGATGAACGAAGCCCAGCATTCGGTCAGCGGAACCACACCCAGTGGTGAAGCTGCGAGTGCCGTGTCTTGAGAGGTGGAGTCAGAGGACCAGAAAAGCTCATTCTTGGCCACACAGGCTAGTGTTGAACTATGTGAGTCTCTGTATCAAAAGAACAGAAAGTGGCCCATGGCAGGGGAACAAATGACTGTTTTTCTGATGGTCTTGACTTAAGATGCTTGGACCTAACTAGTTTTCAGCCTGAATGGTACACAAGCCAGGCATGTTGGGTCAAGTCTATATTTTGAATCTGTATCTCTGATCCTTTCCCACACTGGCCGGGGGCAGCATGATTCTTTCTCGGGATGGTAGCAAGGGGTCACAGACCCCTGGCAGCCATGTTGTGATCTCAAGGAGAGGCCAGTGAGACTCTGCAGTACAGGTCCTGTGCACCCCAGCTTAAGGGTGCTCTGTGCATTTTTAGCTTAATGATACCGTCAGGTGGCAATAGGCTTGTGGGAACATGATGCAGCCTCCATCCCATCCGTAAGTGGAGGAGTCTCTGGGGACCGCGGAGCTGAGGCACATCCGGTAATAACGGGTGACTTGATCCCGTTCTGTTGGACTGTCAGAGGGAGTTATCACGTTATTCTTAGCGTGGCTCCTCCCCACTGTGGGCACTGATGTAGGTCACTTCTTGAGGAACCTTCTTCAGCAGGGCTGGCCACCCTCGGGCTAAAGCTTCAGAAGACAGCGGAAAGTGGGCAAGATGTAGGGACAGCTCCACCCCTTACCAGCAGAGTGGCCTTCCAGGGTCACTCATTCCAATTGAGACAGCAGTCTGTGGCCCCAAGGAACATGCAGTAAGTGAACACGCATGCACACTCACCATCATGCCTGGCATTTGGGAAGTACCAGTCCCTTGTTCTATTGTCCTTGAGAGCAGCCAGACGTCAACCTTGGTGTCCCTTTTCAGTTTCACAGAACTTGACCAAGTAGCCCCGTTCCCACGCTTCCTCGGACAATAGAACTCCCCCTCCTCAACATGGAATTATCCTAGGTTAATAAGAATCGACCGGAATTGCTCACCCTCCGCTCAAGTGACATTGGCCTTGCCTTCCCAGCTGCCCTTGAACAGACTCCTGACTGGCAGATGTGCCTCTGTATACAAACGATCAAGAGACCTGCCATTGGAAACTATCCAGAGTGTGGAGAGATGGCTCAGTGGTTAGGCACTTACCGTTGTGTCAGAGGACCTGAGTTCTGTCCCTAACATCCAGACCCAGTAGCTCACAGCCACCTGTAATTGAGGAATTGTGCCAAATTGTCGTACGTTGAGGGTTGTCTCTACTTTCAGGTGTGGTTTATCAAGGATCCACACAGCCCCTGTCTGCCTTCCAGCAGAGTCTTTCTCTCAGGCCTCACTGTCTGACACAGCTTCCGCACAGAAGAGTCACAACTTAGGGACAGGGAAAGTGGATCTTCATGGTAGCTCAGCCGCTGCTTCTTGTGACTCCCTGGCCCTTCGCCTGTCCCCTGTGCCTTGGTTTTAGGGCCAGGACTAGGGTGAGCCAAGCTCAGACCGGGAACCTTATCTTCCCGACCCACATCCCTGCCCTGCTCAGCTTCCTTGGGTATAGATGATTCTGGAAGCCTCTGGGTTCCTCCAAGGGATGAGTGGGGAAGAAAGGTCATACTTCTCAGGCCAGACTTAGGAATGTCAGGGTGGGCAAGTGGAGCATGGGGCTGGGTCATTCTCAGTAACGCAAAGGCCCAGACTGTCTTAGTTTTACAGGGTTTTACCGCTGTGAACAGACACCATGACCAAGGCAACTCTTATACAGAAATCATTTAATTGGGGCTGGCTTACAGGTTCAGAGGTTCAGTCCATTATCATCAAGGTGGGAGAATGGCAGCATCCAGACAGGCATGGTCAAGGAGAAGCTGAGAGTTCTACAGCTTCATCTGAAGACTGCTAGCAAAATACTGACTTCCAGGCAGCTAGAATGACGGTCTTAAAGCCCACAGTGACACACCTACTTCAACAGAGCCACACTTCCTAATAGTGCCACTCCCTGGGCCAAGCATAAACAAACCATCACACAAACCCAAGACAGATTCCCTGGGAGATAACAGGCTGGGGCCCGAGAGGGGCTTTAGGATGCATGCCTGAGCGCATGCCAGTGTCTGTCGGATCCATGTCTGGGTGTCTGGATAGCCTCATGTCTGGGGGAACATGTCTGTGTGTACTTTGTAGGTGAGGAGAGAGTGTTTGTGTGTCTGTGGAGCATGTGTATCTATTGTTATGCTGTGTGTGTGTGTTATGTGTGTGTACGTGTGTCTGTGGTATGGATGGGTGTGTATATGTGTGGATGTCTATAGGGGTATGCGTCTGTCCGTCTGCCTGCCTGCCTGCCTGCCTGCCTGTCTGTCTGTCTGTCTGTGGTATGTGCTGCACAGGCTCCCTAGCAGTAAGACAGGTGCCATGCTGACCCTAGGCTTTGGGAGACCCTGCAGGAACCTTACCTTTCACACATTAGAAAGCACCCCAGGTACTTTCTCCCTGCAAACAGTAGCAGCCTTGGCAGTGGCGGCTGCAGCCACAGGCCTGAATCCATATGAGGTTTCGATCTGAATCCCAGCTTCCAGGCAGGGGCAGGGTTGGACAAGAAGTCAGAGCCAGGGAGGGATGAGGCAGTCAGAGGCCTGGCTGTGAGAGACACTGATCAAGCTTAGTTATTCTCTGGCCAAGTTTACTTAATGATGCTGTAATGCCCTAGGAGCCTGGCGCTGCTCCGGCTCCATGGTGAGGGGGAAATGTAAGCTTCAGACAGGAGGTGCTTGGTCTAAGGCTCTGGCTCAGGAACCCCAGGGGACTTCACCCCTCCCACAGCCCCCAGAGGCCGCACAGGCTCAACACTTGCACTTGACTATCTGGGGATGACAGAGGAACCCAGCCTTCCAACCAGCACCCCAAAACCCCGTGTGCTCAGTTCAACCCTGCTCCACAGGTCAGAACTCTCAGACCAATCCTGGAGGCTAGGTGGCCTCTGGGACATCATCTCTGCTCTCACCGCTCCCTATGTCTGCCCAGTGGCAGCTGGCCTGGGCGCCGTTTCCACAAACAGCCCTGTGCTCTGGGCAGTGCTGATGGGTTCCCTGGAAGCAGAGCCTCTGTAGCCAGCCTTCCTCCATCCCCACAGAGACTGCAGCCTCCTTCTCTCTGGTTCTGAATCCTCAAGTCAATCCCAAGTTCTAAGACTGTGAGGTGCTCTGGCCTTGGGCCTCGGCGCTGGGGGTTAGACGGTAGCTGACGTTCCCACTGCCTGTATAGGAACAGAAGTTTGAGCCTGCCAAGGAAGGCCAGCCGCGTGCTAAGCTGCTGTGTGGCCTACTTGACATGACCTGTTTGCCTCCAACTTCTGCCTAAGCCATGCTCCCCACACCCATTTGACAAGTGAGCAACTCAAGATCCCTGAGAGCCTCCCCCAGAAGCAGCTCCAAGCTAAACGCTCACTTTCGGTCAGGCAACCACACCAGGAAATGTTGGTAAGGAATGAGGAAGTCAGACTGGGGAGGGCAGAGCCCTTAGTAAACTGTCACTGGGGGTCCTAGTGGATTCCCCTCGGCAAACATACTACAGAATCAACACCACGGAGGTGAGGCGGGCGGGGCAGCATCGACCCGGGGACAGCCTGCAACTGCTGTCTGAAGGCTGCTTTGAGGGTGCTCCTGAATTTACAGCCCAGGCTGTGAGTCCCCTTAATAGTGTCCCAGATTTGCAGGAAGCAGTCCTATGTATGAAGAGAGAAGGGAGCCACAATGTATCTGCAAGGTCTCTTTCTGGGGCTCAGAGAGGGCGAGCAGCCATTCCCCAAAACACACCTTGCAGTTGGTAGAGACAGGATTTGAACCCACGACAATCTGATCCAATTTTAACTCACGGGGTAGGATTGGGCCCAGGTCTAGTGGCTGGGTCTGTCTGAAACAGATTCTACAGGGATCAGGTAACCTTGGATGCTTGTCTAGGAAGAGGCTGGGGGCCTAGTTAGTGTCTGCATTCTTTAGAAAACCATATGATCCCTAGGCTGGTCTGAGGGATGTTGAGGAAGTCAGCCAGAATGGAAATGACAAGGATAGTTACCACTGTGCTGGCCTGAGAAAGGGGTGAAGAAATGAAGGAATAAAGATCACCATTAGTCACCAGCTTGTCTCAAGGCCCAAACCCACTCTGAGTTCTCACTTCCTCCCACATCCTACCCACTGTGCCCGAGCATCGCCGAGTGCAGCCTACCGTTTGCTCTGCGTGTCAGCATGGTTTTAAACGTCTCGAACTTTGTCATCATTCAACAGTTGCCAAGCATCGCGTGAACGCTCAGACACTCAGCCCCGCTTGGGCAAGCAGGAACACTGTCTTAGTCACTGTTTGGCTGCAGGGACCAAGGGACACCAGGACCAAGGCAACTCTTAGAAAGGAAAGCATTTCCTTGGGGGCTGGCTTAGTTTCAGAGGTTTAGCCCGTTATCGTCCTGGTGGGGAGCATGGCAGCACACAGGCAGACGTGGCTGTGAGATCTGTGAGATCAGATAGTCGTGGGTTCAAATCCTGTCTCTGCCAACTGCAAGGTGTTTTGGGGAATGGCTGCTCCCTCTCTCTGACCCACAGACAAAGAGAGACTGGGCCTGGCCTGAGCTTTGGGAACCTTAAAAGCCCACCTCCAGTGATACACTTTCTCCAGCGGGGCCACACCTACTTCAACAAGGCCACGCCTCCTAATCCTTCTAATCCTTCTCAAGTAGTGCCACTTCCTGGCGACTAAGCATTCAAATAGATAAACCTATGAGGGCCATTCTGACCCAAAGCACCACAAGTGGTGGCACAGCCTCCCACAGTGACCAATTTGCAGGGCTTTCTCTTTCTCCCAATGTGAAGGACAGAGTCCGTGGTCAGTTTGCAGCTTGTATGTGACTCCTAAAGACATAGAATCTTCAGGGGAGATGCCTAGATCCAGACACCTGGAACCTCGGGTTCTTTTCTTCTGTGTTACCTCGAGCAAGTCCCTTCCCCTCTCTGTGCCTTAGTTGCTTCCTCTGTGAACAGAAAGCCAGATTAGATGACCTAAGAGCCCATCTTGCCCACAGTGACGAGGCCTGGTAAACCCATCAGGTTTGCCTTGGTGTGGTCTCTGCCAGGGTGTGGGACATGGCTGCAAACCACACACACACAGAAACACAGACACACACACACACAGACACACAGACACACAGACACACACACACACACACACACAAACCTCCACTTGTTAAGATCTATCAGCTCCTGCTGCTCACCCCAACTCCACCCTCCACAGCTACATCCTGATGTCCCCTTTGCATCCAGGGAACATGTGGAAGGGCTGAGCACAGTCTGTTCCCACACCCACTAGTAAAAGAAAGAAATGGTCGTTAGCTAGCCACAGCACAAAGTAAGCCCCTTGCCATGTCTTGGACCCCTCCCTCTAACCAGGCCCTGCAGATCAGCCCCCTCCACCCCCACCCCTGAGAAGTCACAGAGTAAGAGAGAAGAGAAGAGGGGCTGTCCTGATCGGCACCTGTCCAAAGCACACATTCAACCTCCAATGCCTTGAAGACACCCTCTGTGCTGGGTACTGGGAGTCTACAGGTTCGTTCTTATTTTTTTCTTTGTTTCTTCCTTCCTTCCTTCCTTCCTTCCTTCCTTCCTTCCTTCCTTCCTTCCTTCCTTCCTTTCTTTCTTTCTTAAGATTTTATTTAGTTTCTATATGATGAGTATACTGTCTTCAGACACACCAGAAGAGGGTGTCAGATCCATTACAGATGGTTGTGAGCCACCATGTGATTGCTGGGAATTGAACTCAGGACCTCTGGAAGAGCACTCAGTACCTTTAACCACTGAGCCATCTCTCCAGCCTAACAAGTTAGTTCTTTTTTTGTTGCTGTTTTTGTTTTTCTGTGTAGCCCTGGCTGTCCTGGAACTCACTTTGTAGGCCAGGCTGGCCTCGAACTCAGAAATCTGCCTGCCTCTGCCTCCCAAGTGCTGACAGGTTAGTTCTTAATATAAGCCAATGCTATATTTGTCACGTTGCTGTCACCTTGGCAAGTCATGTCCCAACGACCCGGTGAGACCCTGTCCATGAAGCTCTCAAGTGCCACTAAGACAGGCAGGGAGAGTCTCCAGTAGCCAGCACATGGCGACTGATACCCTACATTCCCGAGCACTCACAGCTTCTTCACCCCCACAAGGATGCCCACTCCTAGCTCCATGCTCCCTCACACCCACTCTCTGCTGCCTCTAATACAAGGATCCACAAGGCAACAGCAGAGCATTGGATCCCCCCACGCCCACAAGGCCCCACCCCTGCCTACCTCCTCCTAGCCTCCTTCACTCCCAACATGCTTTGCGTCAGCCCCATGGTGCTGTCGGGCTCCCTGAAGCCACAGCCTGCTCTGACTCCCACGGCCAAATCGAGTCAAAGACCAATTAATATTCTGATACCTGTGGCCGCCGAAGCGAGGCGGAGCGGCTGGTTTCTTTTCCATTTCACTTCCACTGTGGTTTCTCTTTCTTCCCAGCCCTCCTTTGGTCAGTGGTTTGAGGGGCACTAAAGTTCACTTTTGTGGGTAACCTGCAGTGTGAGCTGTTGATTTAATTAACTCAGGCTTTCTTTTCCTTGACCAGAACAAGGCCAGCCCAGCGGCTTCACAGATACCAGCTTGGATGGCCAGCAGCTGAGGTGGCCGATGTCTGGGGTCCTAGAGGGCTCTTGCCAGCCTCTGGATCTCAATGCCCTGTGAAGCACACTGGAGCTACCAAGCCTAGGGAGGCTCAGGGATGAGAGCCCAGTACCCTGAGGGCATAAAACCAACAAGGAACAGAGCTGGCGTAGTGGCCAGGTGAGCCTGTGTTCCCAAGAGCTGTCCCTGTGATGGAGAGGCTGGGAGTCTGTGGGAGGCTGGCAGGGCAGGGGAGGAAGAGAAGGAGGACTCTGAACAAGGCGCTGGCTGAAGTCTATAGAGTTGCCTTGCCTGTAATTATTCCTTATAACGTCGCTTTCCTCCTCTGAGAAGCTTCTAGAACCATTTCACAAATCTCACAGTGACCAGGCAAGGAGAGAGCATTAGGCCTTCATTAGGTAGACAGGGACTCCGTCCAGTGGAAGGTCCTGGACACTGCAGACCCTCAGGGTGGAGAAGCCAAAAAAGAAGGGAGAAGAGAGCCCAGCTTTGAGGGCCTTTGCACCTAGTAGGGCAGAGGCCAGGGAGGCAATGAGGACCACCGCTGTGTGACTTGGGGCCAGGCTGTCTCTGAGCCGCAGTCCACAGGAGCAGCATGCTGTGTGCTGCCATGGCCAGCATCGTGTCTGCTGCTTGTGTGACAGAAGGACTCTGGCCCAGACTAGAGACACTGGCCAGAAGAACGGACCAAGGAAGGGTCCTCAGCTGGGTCACAACCCTCCCCTTCTTCTCATTCCTCCTCCAGGAAGCCACCCCCACTCCCACCCACCCATCCTCTGCCTACTCCAGCATACACATAGGCTCTGACCACATTTTCTTTCTTATTTCTATTTATTTTTTTTTATTCTTTTTTTTTTTTTTTTTTTTTTTTTTTTTTTTTTTTTTTTTGCCACCGGGGTGAATTGTCGATTGATTTGTTATTTATCCCACTGACAACAAAGCGAGCGAAAAGGTAATAATTCCAGGCCCTGGGGTAATTCAATTCCTGTAGCATCGTCAGCTACATTAACTTACTTCCTGGATCTCAATTCAATTAGAGCAACATTCCCCGGCATTAATAAATCAATACTCATGCCATTTGGATAGATTTCGAATGTCTTTCATTATACATTGCAGGTCGGGGATGGCTGTTGAATTGGAAGTTAATGGGACAGGACAGGGCAGGTGGGGCTGCCCGGGGAGAGGCTTCCAGCCCCGTTACCTCTAATTGCCTCTGCTGCAAAACAGGGCGGCAGTAAAACAGGGGCCTAGTTAACTGAGCCGAGCCCTCGGGACTCAGCAGGTTGCTGCTCCTGTCTGGTACACAAGGCTGGAGGGGCTTCGTTCACTGCCTCTCAGACATCCTTCCAGCTCCGTTCTTGCCTGTCTTCTCAGGCCTCCAACCTCTTCTCCATCCCTCCCACTCTCTAAGTGTTCTTCCTTCCTCACCCTTCCTGCATCTCACAGCTCTCCATCCTCCCTCTCAGTCCTCCCTCTTGGTCCTCCCTCTCATCCTCCTCTGCTTCCTCCCTCCATCTTCCTTTGTGTTTCTATTATTCCTATTTCCACCCCCCATCCTCCCTTCTTTACATCTAGAATATTTTACTGAGCACGTACTAGGCATCAGGTTGATGACTGGGTGACATACCAGAGACAGACAGGTACACAGCCCAACGCAGTGCGTGCGAATGGCAGCCCTTGCACACCACTGGACCTTTGCACATGCTTTCCTTGTGCCTGGCACAAGTGCAGTAGGTTGGAGCCTCCTCATCCTTTGCATCTAGAACTCATCCCCTTCCTGGCCCTGGACTTTGCAGACTCTAGATGTGTAAGAAGAGATTGCCTGGTTTCCCATGGCCGAAGCAGGCTAAGACAGATGGGAGGCAGTTGCCTGAAGTTGGAACCGTTGTTCAGTGCTAGGCTAGGTGGTTAGAAGCCAGGATTTCTTCGTACAGAAGTGGAGGGCCACGAGAGAAGACATTTGTGTGACAGAAGCCAGGTCAGGACAGAGAGATGACCCAGTGACAGACAGGCAAGTCTAACTCTGGAGTTGAAGAAGAGAAAGGTAGGAGACCCGAGAAAGAAGAGGGACCCTGGGGTGGGTTGGAAGGACTGTATGATTCTGAGGCAGAGGCCGAGTGCCAGGGGAAATGGAAGCCTTCCGAGTTACAAACCACAGGAAGGCAGGTGAAATGAGGATTCTAGACTCTTCCTTGGCAGGCATCAGAAATCAGGGTTCATGGCTACATCCTGCATGCTTGCTTCATGGAGGAACCTCCCCCATGTCAGACTGGCCATGGCTGGTGTAGCTGTGTAAGACCCAGAACCACTGAGCCTTCTCTGCCCAGTCATGGGATTCCTCCTCAGAGCCCATCCTTAGCAAGGTGCCTCGCTCTCCCCATGAGGGAGGGGCCACAGGTGGCCATTGGCACCAGAGCTGTACCGGCTGAGCCACAGCTGGGTCACGCCCCCCCCCCATCCGTGTAGTAGGCCCCTCCCCTTCTGTATGTATAGTCACTGCTACCTCACAAATTACCCTGCCGTTTAGTGGCTTACTCCAACACTCCATGCAGTCAAAGCATAATATATGCATGAGTGGAAATGTCACAGTGAAGCCCATTAATGCGTTCAATTAACGCGTATTAATAATAATTAACTATACCCTATCCTTACCCAGGCTCAGCAGGTGGAGACCTCAGACATGCTGGTGCTAACTCAGCCCCCATCCATGTGACGGTCAGATGTAGGCCCTAGAGGTCCAGGCTCTGGGTTTCAGAACTCCCTTCCCAGGTATCTTCAGGGCTGTTGATGAGAGCACCCTCCATCGCACTGGAGGAAGAAGTGAGAGCCTCACTATAAACCTGTCCATGGCTCTTCCTGGCCTGCAGCTGGCTCTACCTGAAGCAGGGATCTGGGGCTGCGCACTAGGCCTTGCCATACAGCCATGAAGCCCACCCAGAAGGCTTAGGCCTCAGTTTAAATTGACTTACCAGGTCCAGTCTACAGTGAGGTTCCATCTCTTGAAGAGAGGCTGTGACAGGGTACTTCCCTGTCATGAAGACATGTTTCCATGTCTTCCTTCAGGCCCTACTCAAATGTAGCCTTCCCAGAGGTGCCTGGGGCAGATGGGGGTCCAAGGCAACTCCAGCTTCTCGTCTCCTCCCTTCCTGCTCTCTGTTGTTCTCAGTGGCATCTTTCATCTCCTGACATCGTATTTTAATTATTGTGTTTATTGTCATCTTGTCCTTGGAATGTTCACTGCTGTCCCCTGTGTTGGGATGGTCCTTGGCATACAGTTGGAACTTCATAAATAATTATCCAAATGAGAGGACAAAGGCTTAGCGAAGGAGAAGCCCAACCAGGCAGGCAATCCAGTGACGTCAGACACACCCTGGCTCACGCCCAGCCTGCTTCTTCACTGGACAGACATGTGCTGCCTTCCTCCTTCTATGAAACAAGTACACCTCAAATATCTACATGTTCCATGCAGTGCCTGGGCCCCAGAGGGACCCAGTGTCAGCCCTCATAGATGACTAGATTCTAAAATAAAGCTCTCGGGGTCCTCTCAGCTCCCAGACTCCCCGTTCAGCCCTCAGCCATCCAACAGATACTGAGGGATAACAGTCATGGCCTCAAATTCCTATGACAAAGCCCTAACTCCCAAAAGGACAGTGTATTGTGATGGAATCTCTAGGATGTTTAGGGCCAGAGTAGTTCTTGTGGTGATATTGATGCCTTCATAAGAAGAGGAAGGTGAGACATTACGTCCTTGCCACCATGGCGGGCCACACGGAGAAGGTAGCTGGCCATGAGCCAAAAGGGACGTTCTCCCCAGCCACTGAATTGGCTGAGCACCCTGATCGTGAACTTGGCAGTGTTCAGATATGTGCATGACAATGTCTGTTGCTTCTGTAGCCAAGGCAGCAGCTGGTAGCCAGTTGTCAGCCTTGGTATTAGGCTGACGTGGTTAGAAGCCAGGGCTCATCTGTGCAGGGGTAGAAGGACACACATTGGGGGAACTGTCCTTAAAGCCAGAAGGAGAGACTGTGATGAATAAGCTGTTGCTCACTTCAGGGGCCATCAGCTGACTGACTGTCCCCAGGGCATTTCTGTAGGGGGAAATCGTCTATATGGGGCCTGTCTTAGTTAGGGTTTTACTGCTGGAAACAGACACCATGAGCAAGGCAACTCTTCTAAGAACATCATTTAATTGGGGCTGGCTTACAGGCTCAGAAGTTCAGTCCATTACCATCAAGGCAGGAGCAAGACAGCATCCAGGCAGAGAAGAGGCTGGAGAAGGAGCTGAGAGTTCTACATCTTCTTCTGAAGGCCACTAGAAGACTGACTTCCAGGAAGCTAGGAGGAGGGTCTCAAAGCCCGCCCCCACAGCAGCACACATCCTCCAACACCACCACACCTACTCCAATAAGACCACACCTCCTAATAGTGCCACGCCCTGTCCCAAGCGTATTCAAGCCACCACAGGGCCCCAGTCAGGCTTTTGCAGCCTATCGCTACTTATCAAGTCTCGTGAGAGTTCACAAGAGCAGAATCCTGTGCTGACTTCTCCCATGTTGGGCTGATGTAAAGGTAAAGCCTAAAATCAGCGGAATCCCTAGACTGGAAATGCTGGATGCCAGGGCTCTGGAGATGCCAGGCCCACGGGATAGCCACCAAGGAGAGCTGCCTGCATTGAAGGCAGCCAGCCTGAGAAAGGCTCTATGTGCTGCGGGCAGCAGGCTGGAGAGCTGGGGCTAGGGGAGTCCTTTGGAGCCCAAATGATTTCATCCCAAGCTCCAAATGCTGGACATGGAGCTCTAGGACTTGGTGTTCCCTTTGCTGGGTTTCTGTCTGCTTTGGTCAAATCAATCCTTGCTAGGTCCCCACCCTCCTGCCTCCCATAATGAGAATGTTCACTCTGGACCATCCAATGGTGGGAGTTGTTGGCAATTTGTTTTTTGATGTTTTAGAGGATCACAATTAAGAGCTACATGCATCTCAGAAAAGACTTTGCTCTTTGTGTGTGTGTGTGTTCACCTTGACTGTCAACTTGATCCAGCCTAGAGACATCTGAGTTTGGGCATCTCTATGGGGGCTTGTCTTGACTGTTAATTAATATATGAAATCCCAGCCCACTCTGGGTGGTACCATTCCCTGCCCAGATGATCCTGGTCTATATAAGAAAACTAGTTAAGCATGCATCTGTAAGAGAACTAACTAGTCAGAGAACAAACAAGTAAGCAGTGTTCCTCTGTGGTTTCTGCTTCAGCTCCTGCTCCAGTTTTTACCTTGACTTCCTGCAACGATGAACTGTGACCTGGAAGTGTAAGGTAAAAAATCCTTCTGTGGTGGTTTGAATGAAAATGACCCCCATGGGCTGATATATTCAAATGCTTGGTTCCCAGTTAGTGGACTGTTGGGGAGGTGTGGTCCTGGTGGAGTTGGGTGGCCTCTTTGAGAAGGTGTATTGCTGGAGGTGGGCTTTGAGATTTCAAAAACCCATTCTTGGTCCAGTGTCCCTCTCTCTGCCTGCTGTCCGTGGATCAAGATGTTAAAGCTCTGAGCTCCATGCCTGATGGTCTGCCTTTTACCAGACTTCCTGCCACGCTGATGATGGGTTGCCCTCTGAAACTGTAAGACAGCACCCAATTAAATGTTTTCTACTGTATGTTGCCTTAGTCCTGGTGTCCCCTTACAGCAACAGAGCTGTGACCAAGACACCCACCCTTCTGGAAGTTATTTTTGGTTAGAGCACTACACCACAGCAACAGAATAAACCTAAGACAGCTCATGTTTTGGTGGTGGAAAATACACATGCGCATATGTATCTGTGTTGTACTCTAGTCTAGGAAAGGTTACTAAACGTGTTCTCTTTGCCTAGATGCCCAGATCTCTCTTTTATACAGCGATCCTGTGTTCTCACGTTAGCATGCATTCACCGAAAGGGCAACAGCGACGGTGCGGTGACCGGAAGTTCCCAGATAAACCAGTTTGCCCAATGGAATTTGCCTTTGTGAATTCCTGCCAGATTGTGAAGGAGCCTGGCGCTAACCGGCTGATTACAAATGGCCTCGCCACGGACCAGCAAAAACCACAAAGGCATGTGTGATGTCACCCTGAAAGAGCCAGGCTGCACTTGAGACTTTCAAACTGTGCCGGAATCATTAAAGGCTATGGAGACTTTGGACGTTAAGGCTCGATGCATTTTGCATTAGAAGACGGCCATGAGTCTCTGGGGACAAGAGGAGGCCAGGATGGTTTTAGAACGATGTGTTTGGGGGTGAAGCTGCCAAGCGGTGGAGATGCGATGCTAACCATTTCCTACTTGACAGAATCTAGAGTTACCTAGGAGGCCAGCCGCTGGGCGTGCCTCGGAGGGAGTATTGAGATGAGAGTGCTGGAGATGCAAAGGCCCGCTCTAGTTGTGAGTGGCATCCTTTCACCAGCTGGAGTCCCAGACTGAATAAAGAGGAGAAAGCAAGCTGAGCATCTTCATTTATAGTTCCCTGCCTCTGCACTGAAGCTGAATGTGACTGGCCACCTCAAACTCTAGCTACCATGCCTGCCCCAACCTGACAGACCGTGAGCTCAAATAAACCCTTATTCATAGTTGCTTCTGCCAGGCGTCTCCTTGCAGCAAGGAGATACATAGCTAACACTGCTGTTTCCAGATGAGCCACATTTCTTCAGAGCTGAGTCTGCTGAGTAGTGACTTTCCAAGCAGAGGCACAAAGCTAGCTCACTGCTCACCCACACGAGCCTGGCTTATCTCTGCTCCATGGATCAAGTATTTCCCTAGTCGCTCATGCACTTTCACGAGAAACGAATCTGCTCATATCTCAGATGGAGAAACTGAGGCCCTAAAGCTGCCGCCTAGGACAGAAGGTGTGTGGAGGCAATTAAAGAGCTGAAGAGCCCGGACTGCAGAGATGACGTGGCCCTGCCCCGTGCGAGTCCCCCCAACCCCCTATGGGAAGAGCTCCAGGAGTCCCTGAAACCCCAATGTCTCACCCACCCACCTGTCCCTAGTCTCATACTGAAGGAAATGTGCTGTGGCCGGGGACTGCACGCCGAGACCCTTCATGTGTGCCTTGTCCTTTGTGCATGCCTTGTCCTGCGCTCTCAAACCCAAGGGGAAAGGTCCCACTGGTCCCACTTCACAGATGAGAAAAGAGAGGCCCAGAAGAATGAGGTCTCAGGTTTACTCTCACCTCCAGGTCAAGGGGCAAAGCAGGGGCGTTGGCCAAGTTCATCTGCTCTGCTGCTACCCACCCAGTCAAAAGCCTTGTGCTGTGTGAGGTTTGCCGGGGAAACGTGAACAAACTCACACTAGGTGGGACACTGACAACAGGAAAAGACACAAACAACTCCACCCAAGTCTACCCTGATGAGCGTGATGGCTATCTTGGCTGTCAACCTGACCACATCTAGGAGAAACCAGAACACGCAGGCGACTGGGGCTCCTGTGAAGGAGTTCTTTCTTAATAAATCATTTGAAGTGGGAAGATCCATTAATTCAGACCTCTGGGGTGTCAAGATCTACCTCCAATCTGGGCTGCACTTTCTGCTGGCAATCTATGTAAAGGAAACGGGAGAAGGATGCTGGCTCTTCGTTGGCCTGCCTGTTCTTGCTAGCAAGCCCATTCCTTCAGTGGCATTACAGCCTGGTTATTTCTTTTGGGATTCAGGCAGACACTGAAGACCAACTGAGACATCAGTCTCATGAACTGAACAACTACTGGATTCCTGGACCTTCTGTTGGTAGGCAGCCATTGTTGGACTAGCTGGACCAGCAGCTGTAAGCCATTCTAATAAATCATACAGATAGAGAGGAGGGAGGGAGGCAGGGAGGGGTCCATTCTGTCAGTTCTGTTCCCCTGGAGAACCCTGAGTGATACCATGAACAAATGAGCTCCCTGGGACTCCTCGAAGAAGCAGAAGCAGGCACTTGCTCTCAGGAACACAGGCGACTAAAGGCGACTGTGTCTCTGAAAAGCCTACTTTTTAAGGTGAAGACTCACAAAAACTCCATCCCTTAAAGCTCCTGGTACAACTCGCAGGCAGCCCCACCAATGAGTCACGTGTATATAATCTTGGGGCAAAGCTCATAAGTTTACAAAATGTTATGTTTCCTAAGCCCTGAAGTTGTATGACTTTCCTAAATCATATGATCCTCTCTTTTATCTTTTTCCTCCAGGGGAGATAAACACACAGAGAGAGAGAGAGAGACAGACAGACAGACAGACAGACAGACAGACAGAGACAGAGAGAGACAGAGACAGCAACAGAGACAGTGACAGAGACAGAGAAACACACAGAGAGAGAGACAGAGCGAGACAGAGACAGTGACAGAGACAGAGAAACACACAGATACACACACACACACACACACACACACACACCACTCTGCCTCGTCCTCTGGCTCCTAAACTCTCTCTTCCCCCATTCCTGTGTCATTCCCTGAGCCTTACAGGGATGGGACTGAAGTGATACAGATATCTGTGCAATTATTTTCTTCCACTTATGGCTGAGCCACAATGACAGTCATTGATTCTTAACCAGCCTGCCTGGTTATGACTCTTCACAGTAACCACTGCTCACTGTGAAGAAAGAAGTTCCCCCTTGGTGACCAGCCAAGTGTACTAACAGCGCTAACAATCTATGGGCAAAACCACAAGTATTTACAGAGCCATTTGATGGGCACATCACATCTGGTTAACAGTAGCCATGACCTCCTCATTGGGGCCTCTGACCTCCTTAGCAACAGGTTTCTTATCCCAGCCTAGAATACCAACCATGAGTTCCTATTTGTAGAGTGGGCCTCAAATCCATCTGGCAATTGGTTGTGCCCATAGCAATCAGGCCACTACTACACCAGCAGCACATCTTGCCTGGCATGTTGGTAGTATGATATGCAAGGTCTACATGTTGGTAACAATTCTGTCCCAGCAGCCTGCATAGAACCTCCTGAAACAATGCAAGTCAGCCAACAGGGAGGGAGCGTCGGCCTCAACTCAGTCTGACTTCTTCATGTTTTTAACCGAAGCATACCGTGTCTTCAGCACATGGACTTAGCCATCTGATACTGGTTTATTATGCACAGCAGCGGCAATAGGCTTTATGAAAAGTGTGGCAGGGACCTCCCTATTGGGGATTGGCTCTAATGCCTTAATTCCCAGAACCCAACGGGAACCTGTGCGTTCAGACACTAAAGGAAGCCTGCCCCTAGTTGGCTCTGATTGGGAAATAAAGTTGTCAGCAGCCAATGGCTGGGCAGGATGAGAGAGGCGGGACTTTTAGATTGCAAGGGAGGGAGGGAGGAGGAGAATTACCTGGACAGGAAAACAGAGGGATTAGATAGAAGAGCTGAAGAAAGCAATCAGCCACGAAGGAATTCGGGAAGGTGGTCCTAGGGGCCACTCCCCCATTGGGTCTCAGGTAGCAGAGATGAAATGTTGACTTAGCAAGTAGACTTAGGATAGTTGGAGGGGAGAATGCATGCCAGCCTCGAGAGGGGAGGATTAGACATGCCCAGCCATTGAGCTAATCAAGGCATATCAAAATTAGTGTGTGTGTGTGTGTGTGTGTGTGTGTTTGTGTGTGTGTGTGTGTGTGTGAGATTCATGAATCCAGGGAGCTCTTGGTGGATGCAGTGCATGAGCCAAAGCGGTTTAACTAATTCACCGCTACACCTCCCTAGGCAATAGTTCACAGAAAGAGAGGGATCCCATCTCTAAGCAATGCTATATTCTTTGAAAATCTTATGACTCTCAGGGTGCCTTTTCTCATCCCTCCAGTGCACTTTTGTTAAACTCTGTAGCAAGCAAACGAACAAATAAAAACAAAAAAACCTGTTCTTCCAGGTGCTTTCACAAATCTGTAAGGCATCAATGACTAGCATTAATTATAATGACACCAGTTTGCTGCATGTGTGATCTCCGAAGGCCTGTCACTGTCAGCTCTGAGAAAGTGCCTGTTGGTCTTGGGATTCACCAGTTAGTGTGACGTTTTAAAGAAGGAATTAAAGCCAGGCACAATGGCACATGCCTTTCATCGCAGCCCTTGGGAGGCAGAGGCAGGTATCTCTGTTGAGTTCAAGGCCAGCCTGGTCTACATAGTGATTTCCAGGACAGCCAAGGCTACATAGTAACATGCAATTTCAAAATAATAATAATAATAATAATAAATGAAGAAAAACCTTTTCCCTAGCCTAAGTAGTTCGGAAGGCAAGCATGCCTAGTTTTGTGCTTCCTGCCTCGAGCCATTGGGAAACGTCTGCCTTTCTGGTGTCATGAACTTTGCGTTCCTCTGGATTAAAGGTAGGATGGGCTTGAGAGCTGTCTTCTGTCTCTTCTACCCTCTTCCTCCTCCCTGTCTGATTCTTCTCATGGGTTCTGAGTTTTGGGCTCCCAGAACAGTCTTAAACACCGATCTCATTTTGTCTTCCTTTCCTTACACCAGCTGTAAGAAATGACAGCCAACACTTCCATTTCCTCCTGCAGTATTTCCACATTCCCCACCAAGTCAGAGACTGGTGTGGAGGACATCTTCATGTCTTTCCTTCACACATGGCGGGCTCCCTCTAGGCAGGCAGCACAGCTTCAGTTGCATGTCGGGTCATCCACAGTGAAAGCTGTGAGACTCCATCCCACCTCCCTCTAATCTGCCCGTAAGTGCCACTTCCGGATACTTCCATTTACTCTCTAGTCCATCAGCTGTTGAAGGGAAGTCCACTGAGTTAAGGCAACTGGCCCAGAGGAGAGAGCTGGTGGTCACCACCACTGGGGGTCTGTGCCACTCAACATTGACTACCAGGCAGAGAGAGAGAGAGAGAGACAGACTGCAGACACTTGGCAATAGGGTGGGGATTGGGGACGGTAGGATTCTTTAGAGGATCTGGAATCCCAAGCCCCTGGCTCAAGTGTGTGGCTAGCTGCCAGCTTCAGGGATCAGATAACTGGCTGTCCTACCCTCCCACCATTCCAAAGCCCCTTCGTTCTTGACAGGCCTTGAAGACAGGCCTGCCCAAGAGGGACAGAAGAAAGAGTTGGGACACAAACCCTGCCCTCTTTGGCCCATTTTGGTAGCCTTCTTCCTAGCTACACACTGACCCCCAGATCTTTGAACAGAGATAAAACAACGGTCTCCTCTGGGCAGAACAGCACCAGGGTTGTCTAGTTACCTTACAACTTGATACAGGTTTTAGCCTCTTGTCATTAGCTACCAGGGTCCCTGAATTGAGTCACAACCCTGAGACCATGTGGGCACCATAGGGCAGTGGGAGGTAGGGGGACAGTTTGCTTAAACCAAGGACTGCAAAAGTCTTTCTCTCCAAGGATCACAAAAGTGTACTCAGGAGAATAACGGTGCTCATCAGCTTTGAAATTTATAACAAAATAATGGTTCAAATGCTGAGTCCCGCATTTGGGACCTTAAGTAAGTCACTCCCTCCTCATGTCTTACACAAAGCCAGGCACAAAGCCAGGGTGACCTGGTGAACTACTTCCTGGTCAGAGATGGTACAGAGAGACAGTCAGTGATGCTTGGAAACTGTTCACTCCGCCATCCATCTATCCTTAACTGCCTGTGTGTGACCTGATGCCAGACTTCTTTCTCTGGCATTCATAACCTTGGTGGGTCTTCACATTTCATGCCTTGGATGAGGGTTCTCATCTCATGATAAGCTAAGAGCCAAGGTCAAACCCAAAGATGAGCCTCAGCTGTAAGGATGCCGTCCAGGGACTCAGCCCGGCTCTACAGCCTTAGCTTGGCTCTTTCTGAGCCTCAGTTGCATATCAGAACCCCTGCAGGCTGTGTGGACTGTGTCCTGAGGACCCACCCTGTCCTGTGGGGTGCCATTTCTGACACTGTGAGCCTCAGGTTGATGGGCTTGTAGCTCTGGTCACCCCAGAAGCCACCAGGGGGAGTCATCTAGGAAGTCAAATGGAGAAGTCCTTTTGTTGCCAGTCTTTGTTTGCCCTTAATCTCTCACAGGAGCACCTTGGGGTCTTTCATTCACCCCACATACTTACCTCTCACCTCTAAGCTGTCACCTTTCAAAGAGAGCCTTCCTGATAGCCAGCACCCAGGAACAAGCAACCTCCCCCACTCCCATTCCCCTCAACCCCAGACACAAGTTCAGTGCTAACCGCGGTCACTCCACTGTGTGTGTGTGTGTGTGTGTGTGTGTGTGTGTGTGTGTGTTCTGTCTGGGAACTCCACAATGGCAGTGTCTGGGTCTAAGACATTTCTGTGTCTGGCCCGAGCCTGGCACACATTGGCAGATTAAAACAATCTGCTGGAAGCCCAGGGAGCTGGCTCAGCAGGTCAGGGGCTTGCTGGACAGGTGTGGGCGCTGCCCTTGTAAACGCCAGGTTCATTGTCCCCACCTGTAAATCCCAGCATGTGGGGTACAGAGACAAGGGATGCCCTGAGCAAACTAGCAAGACCAGCCATATCGGCAAGCCCTGAGTCCACGTGAGAGACTCTTCCACAATATACAATAAGGTGGTGAGCAATCAAGAACGACTCCATGATGTCATGGCTTTCATGTACCTGTGCACACATGTGCACCCCCACCCAAGCAATCATGCATCGATGCCATACACACATTCGCAAGCAAAGAATAAAAAGAAATCTCCCGAGACCCTGAATGAATCCTAAGCTGTCATCTAAGGCAAATGTCCGCTAACAGGCCTTGCTCTGTACTGCAGAGAGCTGGTCCCCAGTGGGGCAGCCACTGGATGACTAATGAGCATTGACTCAGAACACCCTATCCATCACCCCTGATGGAGCCCCTTTCCTTAAAGAACATTAGGGAGCAAATGTATCATCGGTGACTGGAGACCCAATAAAGCAGGCACCTCGAGAAATTTAGTATTCAACTCGTAAAGGCCTTAAAAGCAGTTTTCAATTATGAATGGCCTGGGGGGAGTCGTTCACTCCTCGCCGGGGGAGGAATAAAGATGGAAAATAATAGCATATCAATATCGCTGCGACTTAGCAGGATTAATCTGAGAGAGTTAAGGTCCTTGTTGGTCCCTGTTGCCTACCTGTTCAGGTACACTGGAGAATCCGCGCCAAGGTGACCTTCACCCTGCCACCTGTGGACACGGCCACCTCCCAGTGTGTCCGAACCTCCAGTACCTTCGCTCTCCCTTCACCTCCCCCGGGGCCTCACTCCTGGCTCTGAGCCATCTTCTCCACTGTGGGGTCTCCAAGGGCCAGTCTTCTCTTGTCACTCTGCTCGCTGAGATTAAGGTCTTTATCTTGTGATGGCCATTCGGTCTACATGTGTTTTGACTTAGGACTAGACCCACCCCTCAAAGTGCTTGCAAAAGCCGGGTGTCTACACTATATTATATGTTTCTGCAATTTCTTGTGAATATTAAACTATTCTGCAAGAAGATCTCGTAGTGGGAAATAGAACAGTGGGCGGATGCGTTGCTCTTGTGCTCCCTTTGTGACAGGGCCTAAGCCACCCGGGTGTGGGACAGACATTCGTGACAAAGAGTGGCCATGCTTCTTCCTCCAGCTGGGCCCTCACCTCTTCACCCCACCTGTTAATGGCGTTTGGGAGACAAGAGTGCAGTTACAGTTTAAAAAACCAGTGTAGCAAGTGGCTCACGCCTTTAATCTCAGCACTCTGGAGGCAGAGGCAGGTAGATCTCTGAGCTCAAAGCCAGCCTGGTCTACACAGACAGTTCCAGGACATCCAGGGCTACACAGAGAAACCCCATCTCGAAACCCCCAAACCTCTCAAGAAAAAGAAAATAAGGGGAATGAGTGTAAAACACTCACAGAGTCAGGGGTTTGTTGTTGTTGTTGTTGTTTGTTTTTGTTTTGAGCAATGGGAATGGGTAGGCCTCGGTGGCTTTGATGTCCTAGTGTGATAGACAGAAGGAAGCCATTGTCACCTCCAAAGAGGCACATGACCTAATCCCCAGAACCTAGGAGCAGGGAAAGGGTGATGGCTGTGGGGGAGGAGCAGGGAGAGGGACTAAGGCCAGCCATCAGGTGACCCTGAGATGTGGGGGCACCCTGGATCACCTGGCTAGGTCCAGAGTAGTTGCAGGTCTTCTTGGTAGAAAAGGAAGATATGACAGACAGACAGACAGACAGACAGACAGCTTAAGATACTACACAGCTGGCTTTAAAAAAGGAAGATGGGTCACGAGCCAATGGTTATAAGAAGCTTCTAGAAGTTCAACAACACAAGGAAACATTCTTCCCTATAGCTTCCAAGAGGAGTATAGCCCTACACACATTATGATTGTTTTAGCCCAGGGAAGTCCAAAGAGATATGTCTCTATAATATGCATAGACAGACAAACAGACAGACAGACAGAGTACAGCTGTCAGGTAGGTGCTGTGTGCCAAGGCATTCCAAACAGTGGGATGTCTACATTCCAAGGCAGCTGCCTCACCAAGGACCAAGTATGTAGACACATGGGTCTGTAGGGGACATTTCACACTCAAATAGTAACAATCACTATACTTAAGAGAGCAACAAGCTACCTACTGCGCTAACGAGGCATCGAAATAATTACCATGATTACTTCAGATTAAATCATGCATGTGGGAGGAGGTATGGGATGTGGAACAGTCAGAGGGTGTACGGAGACAGGGATAAAATCTGGAGTGTAAAAAAAAAAAAAAAGATTAAATAAAATTGAAAAATAAAAAGAATCATTTAAAAAAACATACATGTACGTCTATCAATTCCTGAGTGGGTAGTAAACAAACGCTCTTCCAAGGTCTGAGTTTGCTTTCTGGTGTTGTGATAAAGAGCATGCTCAGAAGCAACTTGGAGAGGAAAGGATTTATCAGCCTACAGCTTACGTCATGGAGGGAGCTTGGGGCAAGAACCCGGAGGCAAGAACTGAAGCAGAAGCCGTGGAGGACGCTTCACGCTGCTCACTGGCTTGCTCCCCTTGCATTTTCAGTCTGCTTTCTTATACACGGCAAGGCCAGCAGCCTGAGGGTGGCAGTGCCACGGAGGGATGGGCTGTCCCTCCCGGGTCAACCTTTAGTCAAGACAATGCCCCGCCCCCAGACTTGCCTATGGGAAGTCTCACTGAAACATGTTCTCAGTTGATTTTCCCTCTTCTCTGATAACTTTGGCCTTTTTGTCAAGTTAACAAAATATTAACCAAGACATTCCCGGGCCTTGCTTTGACGTGCCTGTTTGACACTTCAGCATTGCCTCCCCTCCTGTTATAAATGGGAAACAGGAGCTCCTAGGGATTAAGAGGCCTTGCCGAGTCCAGGGCCAGAAGAGTGTCAGATCCACTGAAGCTGAACTTACAGGCAGTAAGTTACAGAAATGGATGCTGGGAACCAAGCTGAGGTCCTCTGTGGAGCAGCAAGGACTCCTCACCCCTGAGCCCTCTCTCCAGGCCCCGTGGAAAGCTTTCTAAAAGTTCCCACTGTATCCCACCCCCACCCCGAGCATCTGTAAAGCTTCCTGGATGGTCTGAGTGCTGGCGTGTGGCATGGGTGACAGATGCAGCAGCTGAGAAGAGTCAGAAGCAGTGAGGAGACACAGTGGTTCCCAGGGAATGGAGACACTGTGCAGGGTGTTCTGCAGTCCAGGTGTTAGTGGAAAAAAAATCAGAGCACCATGATCTTCCCAGGATCTTGGGGGGGGGGGGTCTGCTATTCCAACTCCCAGATAGCACCCAAGGAGGCAGGTATAAAGGCTGGCTAGTGTATGGCATGCGGGACAGCTTCACTGAGCTTCCTGAGGGTGAGTGAGAGGTCAAGGGAGAGGGAGCCATCACTACAGATACCATAGCCGTTAAAATACTTTTAAATGGATAATCTGACAATGCCTAAAGTTGTACCTTAATGAAATTTGATCTTTTAGATGAATTGAAAAGAATTTGAGCTCATCCAGTATAATAAAGAACATAGATAGTTCTGTATATATTGAGGAAACATATCTGTCCTGGTGAGGTTTTACAGTCAACTTGACACAGCCTAGAGTCATCTGGGAAGAAGAAACTTCAACTGAAGAATTGCTTTGATCAGACTGGCCTGTGGCCTCTCTGTGAGAGAGTAATTACATTGACTGGTGACTGATGTGGGAGGGGCCACGCCACTCTGGGTGGCACCACCCCTAAGCGGATCAGTCTGTGTTGTTGAAGAAAGCTGAGTGCCAGACAGAGGACCAGCCAGTAACCATTCTTATTCTTCAGTGGCTAAAACCATTTATCAGGCACTGATTATCACTTTCATGTAAGTCACTCTACTTTTTTTTATTTGTTTAACATTTTATTGATTCTTTATGAATTTTACATCATGCACCGCAATCCCACTCATCTCCCCCCATGTCTGCCTTCTGCTTTGCAACCTCCCTCCCCAAAAGAAAACAAAAAAAATTTTAAAGATTAAAGGAAAAAAAAACCACTCACCATGGAATCTGCAGGTGTCACACAGTATACCCTTTTTCTGTGTGACCTTATGTCCCACAGTGTAACTTTTTTCCCAAACAGCTTTACTTGCAAATGCTCATTGCCGTGAGTCTTTGGTCTGGTTAGAGGACTGACCTGTGTCTTTTAGCCAGGCAGAGAAAGGCCAGAAAGTCAGAAGATCGAGGTCATGCCCCTTTAAGGACAAGCCCTATAGTCCCTTGAGAACTGACACAGAGATAATCTAGGCCAAGGTGATCCAGACCCAGAGTCCTTACAAAGACGCCATAGGAGAAAGGCGTCTGCACCTGGCACCACCAGCCCCCACAGCCAGGGGGCGCTGTGCTAGATTCGTCAGGCCAGGCTAGTAACAGAGGCTCTGATGCTGATGCTGATGCTGCAGTCCACATCCTGCTCACGGGAACCTGAATGCTCATAGCAAGCTGTATGGAACCATGATCTCTGATGTACCAAGGAGGAAAGGCTGGAAGAGCCCGGAGGAGCAGCAGATTCTCCTACTGTGGCAAGCGGCTCATAGCTGGAAGACCTGCGGTCTTTGAACCTGTCTCTGAATGAGGCTTAGGCAGGTCTTCTGTGTCCCGGATGGTTTCAGAACAGACTGACCAACACCTCGCTACACAGAATAACAATCTCCAAGGTGGCCCGTCTTTTAACTTTGGAAAAGATGTGCGCAAGTGATTTGCATATTCTGGTACATTCAATTTTCATATATTTGCATATTTATTTGTACCACTATTATGAAATGCTTAATTGGTTGGTACCTCTCAGTTAACTCTACCGAAATGAGGCAGGAATGACCCGTTATCCCCTGGGACACACTGAGCTCCTGAGGAAAAGGAAGGTAGGAAGTCAGATGCAGGCATCAGGAAGTAAGATGCTCGAGGCGCGGAGGGCTCAGGTCATGAGTCTAGGAGAACAATGACTTAGAGAAGCTGGGAAAGGAATGAACACAGATAGACAGACACACAGACACACAGACACACAGACACACAGACACACAGACACACAGACACACCTCTAGGAAGAACACCACTCAACCCACATTTTGATTTTAGCCCAGGAAAACCTGTGACTCTCAGAACGTTGAGACAACAAATGTCTGTGGGGTGAAGCCAGTAGTGGATAGTAATGGGCGCGGCAGAGGACAGGGCAAGAGTCCCCATCACACGGGGCTGAGTCCGCTGCAGCAGCCCAGTGGGCAATGAGTGAGGGAATGAACCCTGGGGGCCGTGAGCAGACCTGGCATGGAGCCCAGGGGCTCTCAGTCTGGGGGACCTAACCGGTCTCAGCTCCACTGGCGTGAGATTCTCTGGGCCTCAGCAGCCCCATCAAAGGCTTGGACTCTGCCTGCGAGGGCTTTCGCAGTCCTGGGTGCTTGATCTGCCCTCAGGCCTGCCTTGACCTTGACCCTGACCCTTGTTTACTTCAGCAGAGACTGACCTTGGCTTCTAGCAAACCTCCAAGGCAGGCTCTGGGCTGGGACAGGTGACAGAGCCGTGCCCAGATGACTACCGCACGCCCTGCCACAGGTGACTGCTAGTGTCCCTGACCTTTCTGTCTCCCCTCAACCCCTCTGCCCACCTACTCACACAGCAGAGCCTACTTTCCCAGGGGGTCTAACCGCAGAAATGAAGGGGTCTCAGACAGATCAGAGGCGGATCCTTGATCTCACTCAAGGAAACCTGACTTTCTCCTCCCTCCCACTCCCTGCCTATCCATAAGCCCAGGTTTAGCAGGCTGCTATGCCCCCCTTTGTTATCTGCTCCTCAATTCCACCTCTTACACCCTGTAGATTGACCTACATTCTCTCCTAAGGCCACAGAAACCATCACATACCTCCAAAAAGACACATCAGGGTTTCCTTTATTATAGAGACGGACCAGCTCCCTAAAGCACTCCAATTCCACACAAGGAAGTGACTTTAGAAAAGGAGGAGCAAAAAGAGGAAGAAGGAAGGAAGGAAGGAAGGAAGGAAGGAAGGAAGGAAGGAGGGAGGGAGGGAGGGAGGGAGGGAGGGAGGGAGGGAGGGAGGGAGGGAGGGAAGGAAGGAAGGAAGGAAAGAAAGAAAGATTGATTGATTCAATGCACAGAGAGGATGCACATTTTCCTAAAGGTCACAAGACAAAGGCACACCTCGTGTTTCCCATCTTTACCAGAACCCCTCCCCAGCATCCCTACTGCTGCCTGGCAACTTCCTCCAGCGACCTGAAGGACAGGGAGAGCAGCCAGGCTTCTATAGTCACGTCCAAGACCACAGTGATGCTATTCTTTCCTCGAGTGAGCCCCGCCCATCCAGCGCTAGATTTAGCCATTTAATGCAGCCGAACCTGCCCCCAGCCCTGCCTCTGAGATTAGCTCCGCAGCTTTGAACACCTGCCCAGAGACACTCAGCTTAAAACACCGGGAAACAGAACAGAAAAGAGAAAGAAAAAAAAATAGAAAGAGAGAGAGAGAAAAAAAAACCATCGACCACATTTAATGGAGCCGTCAGCGAGTGGGTCTGACCCGTCCATTATGCGGCCCTGCCCGCCTGGGGAGCCCAGCCACGCGGCCTGACCACAGCATTAGACGACATCAGCCCACAGGCCAGGCTGGGAAAGAGCCGCCCTCAGCCTGAGCCTGGGGGCTGGCCACGACTCCTCAAGGCTCAGGTCCTTGGGGATTCTCTGTGCCACAGGCCACAGGGCCGCAGGCCACACCGGATATGACTCCCTCTTCCTCACTCAGGACCCCAACTCAAGGATGGGATCTCCTAGGTCTGGTCCTGGAGCATGGCATCTGAGGGGCACCCTGAGACCCTGCCCACACAGGGCGTTCACTGCTAATGTCTGGGAGCCGTCCTTTTAGCTTCTTTCAGCTGTTTAGAAATGTGTCCCTCTCCGAGGTGGATTAGTTAATTGTGCTTTGAGACAGATACCTACCTGTGAGACTTCTATCTCAGTTTCAAAAACAAAACAAAACAAAACACCTAGGGCTAGAGGGAAAAAGAAAAAGAAAGAACAACAACAACACTATTATTATTATTAATTATTTGAGTCTCACTATGTACCTCTGGCTGGGCTGGAACTCACTATGTAAACCAAGCTGACCTTGAAATCACAGAGATCCCCACCTGCCTCTGCCTCCTGACTGCTGGGGCTAAAGGCATGTGCCGTCATACCTGCCTGGGAAGAAAAAATATTTTTATACATAGCTGATGTAGGAAGCCCTTTTCTAGACATAAGATGAAACCTAATATATAGTGAGAGAAAGTTAAAAAAAAATAGGTTTTGCCATACACATACACACACACACACACTCACACACACAGAGCTTGAAAGCATGCTATAGGAAACAGGTTAAATCAATAGAGTTGTGCGGGTGGGAACATGTCTGCAGCGAGTTCTGTCACTACAGGAGAAGAGTGTTTTGACTTCTCAGGGAAAGTCACTGGGGTCTGTCCAGCCGTCAGCCAAAAATTCAGTAGTGACAGGGCTGAGTTCTTGCAGGTTCTCCAGAGTTTATGCTGTCAGGCTCAGGCCACACCACTTCCTATTCTTGTCTTGGTGACAGGAATAAGATGAAGAGTGGGGAGTGCTTAGCATAGAGCAGGGGCTGTGGCCAGGCTCCTCAGTGGGAGCCTCCACAGGGTAGAAAGCATGCCTCCAGCAAGTGTTATTTGCTAGTACATGGTTTGTAACCAAATGAACCCCTAGGAACTTCGCAGAATAAAGGATATTCTTTGAAGGTTAAAAAAAAAAGAAATCCCTAACATCCAAGGTAGGAGACAGCATTGTCTTGCAAAATGTGTACCCAGGACAGTCATTGCAAACAAATAAGGAGAGAGGGAGCTGGTGTGTGAGGAAAGGGGATGTTGGTCTGGTCTCCCACCTCTTGAGAGTTGAGGGCTAGCCAATCCTCTGAGAAGTCCTGCTTGCCCAGCTGGGGTTTCTTCAGTCCACTCACAGATGTATCTGCTGGCACAGTTTCCCCATGTCTGCCCGGCACCCATGATGATCCGAAAGGACGTGCCTAGGACGTGTTCTTTGGGAAGTGCTGCTTCTAAATTAACCAGTCCCTCCCTCCCCATCTGAAATCCTAGGCTCAGTTATGAGGGTGGCAGATGCCTGTGAAGAGCATATGTGACTCTAGCCTTAATGACGACTTAATGTCTAAGAATGACTTACCCATTGCTGGGAACGGTAAGACCCTGTGTTTCCACCTTACTCAGAGGAGGGAGGATTCAGCCATGGATGTTGGGACTCCCTGGTCCAGGGTCTTATCTGAAAGCAGAGATGGGGACTCCTTACCCATTGGGATTGCTTTGTGAGCTCAGGGGCTGCCGCAGTCCCGGTTGGAGACTCTGAGCCAGATGCCTGGGAGTCTGGCTTAGGTTTCTGCTCTTCCCTGTGGCCACTCATGGCCCTGGAAAGACTTCAGCCTCCTTATGCTGGTGGCCATAAGGGTGACCTCCCCCAAGAGAAACCTCTGCAGGGGTTCTGAGCTCACAGTGACAAGAGTTCTGAGATCTACCAGCTAGGATCTGCTGAGCACATTCTTGAGCTGGACTGTGCAGGTGCCTCAGTTTACCCCATCCTGTATGGCCACGCCTGCCCTGAAGATGGTGGTCAGCTCTACAGCAACAATCTCTCAGGCATAGAGGCCTCAGCTCCTGGCGGACTTTCCCAGCTACTGGCTGCCACTGTGGGTCCCGACGTTGATCCTGCATGGGTCTGAGAGCATGGCTGCTTGGTGTGTTGGAAGCTACAACTTCCATGTGACTCATTGGAGGGTCCATCACAGACCCAGACAGTTGACCCATAATGCCTAGTACAACATCCACTTGACCCTCTGGGGACATCCCCCATGGACTCAGACACCATGCACTGAGAAAGTCCAGGTCACAGAGAGACACCGAGGTCACACAGACACAGCTGAGGTCCCTGCAGACACTAGCCTTGGTCAACATAAAATTGAGGAAGCCTTCAAGATACTCCCAGCCACAATCTGACCACAGCCATGTGAGAAAGCTGGACCAGGACTGCTGGTTGCTCTGAACCCACAGCAGGAAAATGACTGCTGAGTCCCAAGTCTCTGAGTGTGGACAGCACTTCATGTGGATGGCCGGTGTCTTTTTTTTTTTTCTCTGTGTAGCCCTGGCTGTCCTGGAACTCACTCTGTAGACCAGGCTGACCTCAAACTCAGAAATCCGCCTGCCTCTCCCTCCCATGTGCTGGGATTAAAGGCGTGCGCCACCACCGGCAGATGACAGGTGTCTTAGGGTGACTATTGCTGTGACGAAACACCATGACCAAAAAATGGTTTCTTGAAGGAAGAATTTATTTGGCCCACACTTCTGCATCTCCTGAAGGAGGTCAGGACAGGAACTCAAGTAGACAGAAGCCATGCACAGGCCATGGAGGGATGCTGCTTAGTGGTTTGCCATGCCTGTTTTCTTATAGAATCCAGGACTCATCTCAGGAGTGGCTCCACCCACAATGGGCTGGACCTTCCCCCATCAATCACTAACTAAGAAAATATTCTATAGGTTTGCCTACAGACTGATCTCATGGAAACAACCAAGGCTCCCTCCTCTCAGATGACAATAGCTGATATCAAAGTAACCAGCAACCAGGTCATGTGACAAGTGGCTTCCACAAACAGCCTTGGCTTGGGTGGGTAACCTGCCCTACGCTGGAGCAGAGGATGTACCCAGTTCTCTGTCCTGGGACTGAATCTGGGTCACATGACAGTGCTCTGGTCCCACAGTGGTGTCTGTATCACACTGTCCTATGGGTCATCTCCTACCTGCTCCTATGACCGCATCCTCTCTTCCTATGATGTTATCTGAGTCCCTTGGCAGCATCTCTGTCCCTCTAGGGTCTGGGTAGGTATGGGCACATGTAACTCTGACTAGGCCTCATCTCCTGAAGAGCCAGGGGGGGCTTTAGCTCCCAAAGCCGGCCATACTGTCTGCTGGGTTATAACAATATCACGTATGAATCATAATGGAAACCTGGGTCTGTGGTGTATGTGAATTCTCTTGAATAATCTCTCAAATGGCTCTTTAACAAAAAAACTGTCCCAAATGAGCACCCAGACTGCACAGCTATAGTGGGGAGTCCACGTGTGCCCTCCACAGCCTACTGCCTCTCTCTAAGGGAGTCCATGGTGAGTGTTCAGACCTCAGCCCCAGCCCACCCACACCCTGCCACCGCTCTGTCCCCAGAGGCAGTTTTCTTCTCCATAAGCCTCATCTTAGGTTGGCTAGGTTAGACGCAGGGTCCTTCTGGGGCTCCAGACACTGTGGCCACTGGCTGCTTTCATCACAGAGCTGACACCAAACATGATGGCAGCCCACCTTCTGCCTTCTCAACTTCCTCAGACTACACGGTTTCCAGGGGAAGAACAGGCCAGGGATGATGAAGAAGACAAACCTAATTTTTGGGTCCCTAGAGCTGACCACCCTGATTCTCAGAGGAAGCCCTGTCCATGGGCCCTGAAGACTCCACCAGAAGTCCCCAGGGCCACCTGGGGCGCTGTGAAGACAGCTTCAGAGGATCCAGGGAGAACCCTTCTCCACCCCTACAGACCTTTCACCATTCCTTCTGCCGGGCCCCAGGCACTTCACCTATGTCCACCCCACTAGCCTCCATGGCTGAGCTGCAAAGGTGGGTGAGACACCCCTGCACCCCAGGCTTCTACTGACTCCAACAAGGAAGCCAATGGGGCTGGAGGGGGAGGGGCCACTCAAGTGAGAGGCCCAGAGTGTGAAGGCTCTGGGAAGCTGTTATCTTCCTCCTGGATTGAAGCTTTCTTGGCGCACACCCTCACAGTGGGCATGGGCTACTTCTCAGGCTGGGTAGCATTTCCTGATGAGGGTGGATGAACCACTCAGAGCCTCAAGGACCCCCGAGCTCAGGACACAGCAGCGAGGGCATTGCGGTGTGAAGCCACATGTGCCCCTGTTCTGGGTCTCTTGCCTCTCCAAGAGTTCAAAACGCAGGTACTCCCCCCAACTCTAGACTCACATCTGGAGCTGCACCGTGGTTGCTGGGTAGGATAACCACTGGCCTAGGGCCAGCAGTCTTGGCTAATCCTGTTTCTTTTAGACACAGCCGTTTGGAAGCTTGGGCAAGTGACCATCCTTTTATGCCACAGTGTCCTCACCTCTGAAAGGGGACAGCGAGGCAGCAACTGCCTCCTGAGCTGGAGGCAGCAACTGCCTCCTGAGCTGTGTGAGGTTCAGCGTCCAAACTCGGGAAGCTCAACATTGTGCCTGCCCTCAGTCACTCTGGCTATCCTCACCCTCATCCCTGCCCTGTGCCGAGCCAGGGTTAGCAGGAAGGACACCTATCCACTCGGACCGCTCCACCAGGCCCAGGAGAAGAAGGGGGAGAAGCAGAGGGAAGCGAGGATGGAAAGGGGTGGGGTCTGTGTCCTGCTCCTGCCTCTTCACCAGAAGCAGCTTAGAGTTCAGGGTCTGGGCGGTGCTTTCTCCGCCCCTGTCTGCTTCCCAGCCAAGGACACCACCGGCGTTGTCCCTTGTGTTTGCAGCCCAGAACATTCATTTCTGCCTCCAGCACCCATTTATTGAGCACCTATTGTATTCAAGGCCCACACCAGACACTGAGGACACAGAGAGAACAGGTGGGAGGTTGGGAGACTGCCAGGAAAATGGATGTATCACATGATCCTGGGAAGCTGAGGGAGCGCCTAACTGCGGCCACAGGGCTGGTCTAGTCAACTCAGCCTCCCTGAGCTTTTGATGGCTCCCTTGGAGGTAATCGGGTTCCTGTGGTCCTTTAGGCGTAGGCTAAGAGCTACGCCTTGACCGGAGTAGATGAGGTTCCTAGAAGGGTGTGGGTACCAGCATCCTACTAAGGGGAGGCAGGGAGTTATGCAAGAGTTAAGGGAGCAACAATAACGGGATTCCTTGTAGTACATGGAGGGATGTCCTTGCCGCCACCACACACACACACACACACACACACACACACACACACACACACACACACACAACCAGCCTACTTGCTCCACCCTAACCCACAATGGCCAAAATGCTCTGAGTGTTCTGAGGGATAGAGCCAAGCTCCAGCTCTCTGGAGCTGGCCAGGCTGTCTCAAAAGACACAGAGCAAGAGACTCTATGTGCCTGGGTATGGAAGGGTCTGTCGTACCAACCCTCTGCTCTGACAGCTCCACAGCGTGGAGCTGGCCTGTTAGGGCTCAAGAGAGCCACAGAGTTCCTGCATCAGCTTCGTGAGCCCTGCCCCCTCTCAGGGCCCCCCCGAGTTCCTTGTCCAGACTCCCATCAGCTCGCAGGCACAGCCTCCACTTTCCCTTCTGTCTCCAGGAAGAACTTGACCTCCCCAACACACCCCGGCCTTACTGCCCTCTGAGAGCCCCTAGAAGCATCACCCACTTTGGGCAGTTTACCCCAAAGGAGGCCAGGAACCTCCTCAAAAGATCCGCACTCCGGGGACCAGCACTGTCCCTGAGGCTCCCAAGTCGAATATCCCTCCCATCCCTCCATAGGCCACAGCTGTCACCAGGGGGGCATATGCTCAACACACTGCGACCCCACACTCCCTCATTCAGACGTGACCTTTGATATCTCGGGTAGAGTGTAAATTACATGTCGCCAGCATAAAATATTAAACCCGATTTATACTTAATTATTGATGCTATTATGTATTCCATAGTAATGGCAGCAGAAATCGCAGCCCTGTCCGTGCCCAGTAAATAGCTTTTCTACATTAGTCCTTGAGGTAAGAAGCCAAGCTGCGTGCCTTCTTCCCCGGGTGATTGATGACGATGGGGAAGTTCGTAAATAGTCTTCCAGAAATATTTCTCTGGCCGTGTACAGCTCCGAAGGAAGGAGGGGGGGTTGCTAATTATCGGGGTGGCTGGGCGGATGCAGCTCCCCACCCGGGAGGAGCAGCAGGCTGAGGCTTGAGAGATGCGGACGGTTTAAGCAAAACCGCGCTGAGTGGCTTTGGGGAGGGCAGCGGAGGACCGCAGTGGTTTGCCGGAGGCTTGAAGTCACATGTAACCTTCCCATGGACATGGGGGTTTGGGTTTTTATTGAAACATTAATAATTCCGGTTTCTTGTAAAATATTCATGGTTCCTGCAGCTGCTTGCAAACACACACTCAGCCACTGCTTTTAATTTCCACCTTGCCCTGTGCAGGCTCGACCGTCGACCACCCCGTGGTTCTCGGGCCATTTATTAAGTGGAGGGAGCAGTGGCCATCGGGTGGTCAGGAGCATCGAGCTCCGGGTTTCTCTGCAGCAAGCTGGTCCTGAGCCAGGGAGGCTCAGAGTGGGCAGGGCTGGCTGCCACTGGGCGGGCCAAGTGAATGCTTTGAGGACCAGCAACTTCCCACTACGTGGACACTGGAGACAATCAGGCAGCCGGACACTGGAAGGCAGAGGCTGGTTGAAATAGAGAAGGAAGAGCCATTCAGATGTTGGGAGAGTAGTGTGACAGCCCAAGGTGGGTCAGGAGAGCCAAGGGGCTAAAGGATCAGGCTTTAGAGAGGAGACCTGGTCCCTGCTCCACCCTGTCCCCCTGTAGCTGTGTGACCTTGGCAAGTGTCTTTCCCACTCTGAGACTCCTTGAGAAAATGGGTGTTGCAGGAGCCTGTGAAAGTTTGACAGTTGGAGCCTGTGAAAATCTAACAGCTGGGGCAGAGCCTGTGGCTATCAAAACACAGAGAGGTTTTGTCACCTAAAGTCCTACCCTTCTGTAGAGCCGATGTAGGATGAAGCCAGAGGGAAAGAATGACAGTTCCAGGTGCCACCTGCTCCCGGGAGTAGAACTTATTCTTCTAGCCCGGAAATCCAGATTCTTTAAAACCAGAATCCACACATCCTAAGAACAGGACTAAAGGGGGTCCCTTCACAGGTCCCTGTCCCAGTGCCACCCACACCATCCCAAAAAGCCACGATGGAAAGGACCTGTTCTCATCTCCTGCCAGACTTCGTCCCTGAGCCAATACAGATACCTACTACTCGGGGCAATTCTGGCTCTCCCCAGACCTCCAACTACAGTGTGGCCCTCCAGAGGCCAAATAGGCTCCTAGAACGAGCGCATGCCTGAGCCCCTAGTAGACTTCCTCTGCTCCACAGTTTTTTGGGGTTTTTGTTTTTTGTTTGTTTGGGGTTTTTTTGTTTTTGTTTTTTTGGTTTTTTCGAAACTGTCCTGGAACTCACTTTGTAAACCAGGCTGGCCTCAAACTCAGAAATCCACCTGCCTCTGCCTCCCAAGTGCTGGGATTAAAGGCGTGCGCCACCACACCCGGCTTCCATAGTTTTATAAAGGAGACAGACCCAGATTTTGTCCAAAGTTGTACAAACAGAAACAGAACCACAGCACCCAGGGATTAGCCCGAGCCTTCCAGCTGTGGCCACGAGGCCACCGTGTTTGTTTCTCAGGCTCTTCCTTTATCTGTGCCTCTGTGTTGGCGCACAGCTGGACACGCAGGACCCACACCCAAATCCAACAGGCAAAACCCCGGACCCTCATCTCATCCCAACCTCAGCTCTGGGTACCCGGTAGTGTCAGCCTCTAGTGCTAGAGGGGCTTCCCAGAGCTCCAGCACACTGGAGAGACCTGATTGGCCCACCAGCCCCAAAAGCTAAAGGGTGGCTCGCGGTGCAGCTGGAAATGGCTGCCCAGCCTCAGAAGGTCGCACCACAAGCACTCTCGTGGGCCCTAGGATGGCTTTCTTTCTCCCCTTGACCCTAAAACCACATGTAATTTGTTATTAGTCACACAGAAGCCTCCGAGCATAAAAAGCAGAAACTGGGTCAGAGATGGGACTCAGTCTGCGCTTGCTGCAAGAACGTGAGGACAGTTTGACCCTTCTCGGCCCCCATAGAAAGCTGGGTATAATAGTGAACCCTGTGAACCCAGCACTCTAAGCCAGGAAGGGGGAGACAACAAGGTCTCCAGGACTCAGGGGCCAGCCTGCCAATGCTTCCCAGGCCTGGGAGATACCTTGACATTGACCTCTGCCCTCCTCTTATGCATGTGCCCACACACATCCAAGCTCACACATGCACACGTGAACACGTGCGTTCACAAAGATGCACACTCAGACAGAGGGAAAGCAGAGAATTCGGTAACTCCACTGACGGATAAAAGTCCTCCCAGGGTGGAGATGGCCATGTTCCCTTCGCCTAAGTAACTGTCCCATGGGTTGACTTTGTTTCCTTTTTTAAAAAAAATTATTTTGTTTTTTAATATTTGTTTAGGTTTATTTGTGTTATGTGCACATGTGTTTTGCCTGCATGTATGTATATGCACCTCCTGTGTTCCTGGAACCTATGGAGGTCAGAAGAGGACTTCCCTGGAGCTGGAGTGGCAGATGGCTGCAAGCCAGGCGGGCACAGGGAACCTTTTCAAGAGCAACAAGTGCTCTTAACCATGGCACCAGCTCTCCAGCCTGAATATTTTATTTTTAATTAAATGTATGTGTGTTTGGGTGAGTGCACCGTGTGTGCGCAGTACCTGTGTTGGCCAGAAGAGGGCATCAGATTTCCCTGGAGCTAAAGTTACAGGCAGTTGTGAGCCTCCCAGCATGGGTAACTGGGAACTGAATTCGGGTCCTCTGGAAGACAGCAAGCACTCTTAGCTGCTGGGCTGTGTCCCTGTCACTCCCTGTGGGTTGGTTTTAATGGTGTGAACCGAAAACCAACAACAGAATGTACCCTCCCTCTGTGAGCTTGCTGGATCCTTGGCACTGACATACAAAATGAAATATAACTCCTCCTCTCTCCAAACCTCAGTTTCCCCTCTGACCTCTGCCTCCCTTCCCCCACTCCCCAACTCCTGTCCCCCCACCAGATTCCAGCAGTGACTGGAGGGGCCTCTGCATTTTTGTTTGAACACCATGGCCTCCAATTCAAAGGGATAGGTGCCCAGCAGGCCTAGACTTTGCAGACACAGCAGAGGGGCCCAAAGTCTGGGTGCTGGGCAGTCCTGCTGGGGCTTTGGGGGAGGACCTGGAGTCCAGACTACAGCTCAGAGTAGTTTCAGGGTCCTTGAAGAGGTAAGAATAGGCCTGAGGACTGAGACCTGTGACAAGACCTGCTGTTATGCCACTGTGTAACCCTGTGCTAGATACCTCTCATCTCTGGGCCCCTCTTAGAAGATTCTGACTGTAGGTCTGAAAAAGAAACAGTTTTTACAACCTGCTAGGTCTGGGATTTGCTTTGATCAAGACACATCTTAAAAAAAAAAAAGATATATTTTTATGTGAAGTATTCAGCAGGAGCCTCATATAGACCAGGAGCAAGTGGCTGGGTGTGGCAGATACCCAGATGCTCTGCTGGGAAGGGACCTGGGGTTTCAAGGTGATTTGGCTAATGTCTGGAGATGCAAAGAAGACAGGAGAGATATAGTCGCTCTGAGAGTCAGAGTGGGAACAGGGACAACGAAAGTCCCTGCTTATGGGCACGGATGAAACGTTTCGCATGGCATCTGGCATTGACTCTGAAAGTGAGCTCTACTCTGAGCTGCGAGCAGCCCTCAGCCCTCAAGAAGTGACTGCTGTATGCAAGGTGGGTAGAGGGATCTGGGAGAGTGAGCGCAATGGGGGGCCTGCAAAGGAAAGCAGGGATGGGTTGGGGCAAGTGACACGCCTAAGGCTGCAGGACAGATGCTGTAGAGTGAGAGGCAGCAAGTGACCTCCCCAGAGCACGGGTCCCCTGCGGGTCCAGAAGGGGAGGAGCAAAACTGAGTCAGTGCATCAGACTGGGTTTGACTGCTCCTGCAAACCTCAGAGACCGTGGGCCGAACAAGAGGAAGGTGTGCTGAGTAGCTTTATGTCAACTTGACACGAGCTGTAGACATCTGAGAGGAGGGAGTCTAAGTTGGGAAAATGCCTTCGTAAGATCAGGCTGTGGGCTAACCTGTAGCACATTTTCTTAATTAGTCATTGATGTGGGCGGGTCCAGTCCGTTGTGGGCGGATCCATCCCTGGGATGCTGGTCCTTGGTTCTATAACAAGCAGGCTGAGCAAACCAGTGAGCAGCAACCTTCCATGGCTCCTGCCTTCAGGTCCTTGCCATGTCTAAGTTCCTGTCCTGACTTCCTCTGATGATGAACAGCAATGTGGAAGTGTGAAACAAATAAACCCATTCCTCCCTAAGTTTGGTCATGGTTTTTCTTTACAGCAACGGTAACCCTGACTACAACAGAAGGTTTGTGTCCCATTGGTCAGGAAGCAAGGGCTCAAGTGTAGAAGCTGATGGTGCCGCATCTCTGTTTCTTATTTCTTTCTCCTTTGCCAGCCTCAGTACATGGCTTCATCTTTGCTATAGGTAACTTCGTGTTCCAAAATGGCGGCTGATGCTTCAGTTATCAGGTCTGAATTCCAGATGTGAAGACAGGGCCACGGATATACTCAACTAGCCAACACTGAGCTGACAGACAGATGGACTTGGAAATGTGACTTTTAGGGCTGAAGATGTTGGTAGAGTGTGCTTAGCATGTGTGGGGCCCTGGTGGCTCCCAAGTGCTGCATACACACATACATATAGGGGGTGAGGGAAATGCATACATGCATATGGGATGAGGGGCATGCCTATAATGTCAGCACTGGGGAGATGGATGCAGGGGGATCAGAAGTTAGGGTCATCTTGAGCTACAAAGCGACCCAATGAGGCCACCATGAACTACACAAAACCCTGCCGCAAAAATACACCAAACAAACAAAAAGCCAGAAAAGCAAAGAAGCTAGAGTAAGCAGAAAAATGGGCATGCTAGCTTCTGCTGGGGGTCCTGTGTCTGCCCTTCAGAACAAAACCTGCCCAGTGTCATGCCTTCCATATGACCACCCTTCTCCTCCAGGTCAGCTGTCCCGAGTCCTCACCCACCCCTTAGAGCACAGGCCGATAGGACATGGGCTGACAGAATCACTCACAGTGTGCCTGCTCCCTGGGGTCTCAGCTGGGGCTGGAGGAGTGAGGACCCCCAGCTCAGCCACCAGCAAGAGAACAACTCCAGGAAGGAGCAGGAGCCATGGGGCCCAGAGAGGAGAGGAAGGAGAGGTAGCTGGAGGGACTGGAACAAACGAGCTCACTAAGGCTTTCTGGTTTGGGAAGGAGGGAGAGGCGCTGGGCAGAAGGCTGGGGAGGTTTAGCTAATTTGACCCACCTGTTCTGGCTACACAGCCTGCTGACCTATCCAAAGGGAAACTGTTGCCTTTCCAGTTGCTTTGGTCTGATCTGGAATGCTCTAAGACTCCTCATAGCTAGTCAGTGGTTTCCCAGAATTCCACTGTTCCTCTTTCTAAACAATTTTTTAAATTCTGTGTGTGGGCACGTAGAGTCCAGAGGATGGCATAAGATCCTGGAGTTAGCGTTGTGAGCCACCGGGCATGGGTGCTGGGAATCAGACTTGTCCTCTGGGACGGCAGCAAGCATCCCTAGTTGCTGAGTCACTTAAGCAGCTCCTACTCCTCTTTTTGAAATGCTATAGAGCCCCACCCCACCCTACCCCATTTCACCAGCTGTGACTATGGCTGCTGTGAGCACTGCCCTGCCCCACCCCACACCCCGCCCCACCCACCCCACCAGCTCTCTACTACAATGGCTGCTGTAAGGCCTCTTTGGAAGTTCATAAAGCATGAAGATGGGGGTCCAGCGGGGAGTCCTGATTCTCTCCAACCCAACTCTTCACCTTCTTGGACCTGCCATTTCTTCTAAACCATATTTGGTCTCTGTGTTGCCAAGAAAGGTTTGTAGAGAAAACCAGTGTGGGCTGAGTGAATGCCCAACATGGTGTGGACAGCAGCTCAGGGGCCTCCATCCTCTCAGGTCCCCAAGAGGCCTGAGGACAGCTGTCATGCAGCCTGAGTGTGCCCTTTCCAGGAACTCACCAGAGACGCCTCACCAGGAAGGAAGGAAGAAGAGGAGGAGGAGGAATAGAAGGAGGGGGAGGACAAAGAGGAAGAGGCAGAGGAAGAGGAGAAGGAAGAGGGAAGGAAGAGAGGGAGGAGGAGGAGAGGGAGGAAGAGGCGCTACTCGTTGCCTACTGGTCCAGAGCTCCTCTACCAAGTGGGAGACAAAGAGAACTGTGGCCCCTTTTGTCAGCAACCCCAAGTTGGTGACAAACTCAGAGAGCATTCTTTTGTCTCCTCCCTGTCCAAACCCCTCTGATCTCTGGCCCAGCTCAGGTGGGGGCGGGGGGGGGGGGTGGTCCTGAGGCTCAGTCAGTGGAGGTAGAGGCAAGATCTGCATTTTAACAAATGCTAGCAAGCACCTGTCATGAAGCGGTCACCTGCCATTTCTTGAACGCCACTGGAGGAAGGAAAATTCAAAACTATAAGGCTAACCAGGGATTCAGGACTGTTGTTCCAGCTACTTAGGAAGCTGAGGCAGGGGGATTGGAAAGTCAAGGGCTGCAGAGCAAATCCAAGGCCAGTCTGGGCAAATCAATGAGACCGTGTGTGGAAATAGGGGCCTGCCTAGCATGGGTAAAGCCCCGAGTTTCATGGCCAACACTGTAGCACAATGTCACTTTGTGTCTGACTTGAGATGTGACTCATGCTGAGAGACACTGTCTGTATAATGAGGTGTCTGTGGGCTGTTTGCAGCTTTAGCTTTTATCTTTCATTGCATCTCCTAGATCATCTGCAATAAGCACCAGTTATTTTTAGTCAGAGCAGAACATGTGAGCCCTTTGTTGGGGACTCTGCCCACAAGAGCTAGCTGACCCTGCTCCCTAACTCTGGCCTCATGGAGGCTTGGCTCTTTGCTGTTGCCACACTTGTCCCCCAGCTCCCCACAAAAAGGCCTGACCTGGGACTTCTGGTTCAGATCCTTCCAGGTGCCCTCACAGGTAGCGTACTCTCTTCCACGAGCAGACCTGCAGCCAACAGGACCTTGTCAAGTGTGCAACACCATGGACGCCACCAGTGTTCTTCAGCTCAGAAGCCTTGGTCACGCCTGAGCTCTGCCCAAGCCTGCTGCTCTGCCCCTATGCCAGGTTCTGGGGTGATCCAGCCTGCCCTCAATACCCACCAGCCTGTCCAGTATCACAGAACAACCCTGGGTGGTTCTATACTGAATGTCCTTCTTTCATTGTGAGCTATGCTGGCTGTAAATGTGAACACAGGTTTGCAGGGTCTAGAGAGGCAACTTCTTCATGCTCACAGCCATGACGAATCAACAAGTAGGCTCCTTGTTCTGACATGGTCTTGCAGGGAGACCGTACCCAAATCAACCCAGCATCTCTGCATCGATAGACAATTCTGTCCAGTAATGAAACTGCTTTAAAGAGAGGTGGCAGATACCGGACACGCCTGCTGTGCCCTCCATGGCTTCACCCTGACAGACATTACTAATGAATCTTAGGATCCTTTGCTGTGGAGTCAAATCCATACCTCAGAATTTGTCTTAACACTGTGTACCAAGCAAAACAAACATTCAAGGCAAAAGCAGTTTACTTTTGTAACAAACTAGCTGATTAAAATGTAAAAAACCGTCAATCCTCAGTTCTCCAAGCTGAAGAACAGTGGTCAACACAGTGAACTGAGATGAGTTTTGGGTAAGAGTCCGCATTAAAGCCTGTTCGGAAGTCAGACTTCCTGCAGCCACCAACCATCATAAGCCAACTCCAGACCAACTACTTCCACCTTCCTGGAACCGACCGCTGGTCATTCGGCTGGCGCCCCCTACTGTCCAACAGTCTTTACTGCAAGTTTTCCATTTCCCCTCCTAGAGGAAGCACACACTGGCATGATCCCCGCACTGGGCCACACTGTCTCCTACTAACTGGGGAGGGCGGGGAGGAGGGGGTGGTTCTGTGTGACCCTGCTCTGTGTCTTCCCTTCCTCACCACATGTCATTCACACAGAGTTCTGTGGTCCATCCTCAGTTGGTAAACTCAGACCACCTGAGGAGAGGAGCCTGGTTCTTGGTCACACAAGTCCAGGACAAAACCAGGACTCGGAACTCTATAGTCCCAAATTTATGCTTTCTTTAGCGCCTTACCCTGTTCCTCCTCTCAAAAAAAGGCAGAAAAGCAGCCACCTTGGGCTCTGGAGCCCCTGGGATCCCCCAGGGCCTTCATCTATTTCCAGGTTGGCCTGGAACTGTGGAGAGATCTCTCTGGGGCAGTCCTCAGTCCCATGCCAGGGGCATCCCTTCCCCCACTTCTCTGAGCTCATCTCTTCACATGCTGGTGTGGGGGTGGGGAAAGGTGTGGTGGGGTCCCTCAAATGTCACTTCTGCTAGGAGCCCATCTTCCACCACCTGCAGGTCACACCACACTCCTCACTCTCTGTCTGTGTGGCCCTGAACATAGGGCAGGCACCCGATAATTACTTGTTGACTGGATAAATTAAGACCTCAAAACGGGAATAACAAAGGAGTCATGGACTGGGAACCAATGGGTTCGGGAATCGAGACTTGAGCTGGGTGTGGAGGCAAACACCTTTAATCCCAGCACTTGAGCAGGAGAGGAAGGCAGATTTCTGAGTTCGAGACCAGCCTGGTCTACATAGCCAGTTGCAGGACAGTCAGGACTACACAGAGAAACACCTCCTCTCCCTCTAGAAATAAATCTAGGTTTGGGGATACCCCCACTGTTGGGTAACCTTGGCAAATGTGTTAGTTACTCTACTCAGGGCTTAGACAAAAGTGACTTAAGAAAAGATCCAGTTTATTTGGGCTTAGAGTTCTAAGAGGCACAGTTTATCCTAGTGAGGAAGGTGTGGATGTGGGAACAAGAGTCACAGGACAGGTAGGAAGCCAAAAGTGACAAAGCTAGTGCTCGGCCCACTTCCTCCTTAGTGTGACGTCCTGGACCCCAATTCATGGGACGGTCCTACCCACATGTAGAGTGCATCTTCCCACCTGAATTGACCTAATCTAGAGGACTTCTCTCAGGCATAACCAGAGATTGGTTTCCATGGTGATTTTAAATTCTCATGAAGTTGACAATCGAGATCAGCATCATGAGTGGCAGCCTCTGAGCCTGGAAGTTTCTGGCAGGGAGACCCCTTTTGCAGAGTGCAGCCGAATCCTGAGCTCGATGAGGAGGGGAAGGAGCCAAGTCCCCTCGGGAAGGGAGAGAGTCCTGGTGAGCAACCCCACAGACCAAGCCAGCCTCTGGGATAAGTGCAGATGGCCTGCAGCTCCGAGTAGGAGGCCCAGAGACTGGGAGATAGGCCGCCCAGCCGCTGCCCAGGTGTGCCTGTTTGATCCCGGGGTGGGAAAGGGAGCCAGCAGCTTGACTGTGGGGCCCTCATCCCAGCTGGTGCCAGCGCTGGAGCCAGCCATGCCTGTGTCCAGATGACCTGGCAACACTAGGCATATGGAAAACTTGGGTGCTGCCAGCCTCAGGGGTAGAGGTCATAGGCCCTGCCCAGGGTCACAGGGGACTCATGGTTTCCATGCGCAAAGAGGTTTGGGGAGGAATGTGCAGTTCAGGTAGAGATGAGATAGGAGCTACCCACAGCTGCTAAGCAAAGGCTCGAAGGCTGCTAGGTAGGAATTGGATCAGGACCATGGCCAGGAAGGGCCACCAAGGACCCAAGCGTTACTTGGCCCATACGTTCAGGAACTGGAGCAATGGCTAGCTGCTCTCCATCCAGGCAGAAGTGGATGTAGACAGAAAGCAGGCTGGCCCTCTGACCCCTTCAATGACAGAAACATGTAAGGCACCATGTTCTAGATGGCCCCACAGTGACACTTCACCCATCAGTGTCTTAGTTAGGGTTTTACTGCTGTGAACAGACACCATGACCAAGGCAACTCTTATAAGGACAACATTTAATTGGGGCTGGTTTACAGGTTCAGAGGTTCAGTCCATTATCATCAAGGTGAGAACATGGCAGCATCCAGACAGGCATGGTGCAGGACTTGCTGAGGGTTCTACATCTCCATCTGAAGGCAGCTAGCAGAATCCTGGCTTCCAGGCAGCTAGGGTGAGGGTCTTAAAGCCCAAACTCACAGTGACACACCTACTCCAACAGGGCCACACCTCTAAATAGTGCCACTCCCTGGGCTAAACGTATACAAACCATCACAATCAGGAAATACTTTAGTCCCTAATTCTTACTAGGGTGGCAGTGACTAAGGGGAGATTAACCTAGGTTCAGATAAAGATCCCCTAAATACATTATCTCAGAATAACTAGGCAGAAAGTGGAAGGGGTGCAGGGAGTTCTAGCTGACATTTTATAAATGTCCCAAGAAGCCCTCAACACATGCACCTCCAACTGTGACTCTGCCTTCTGGCCATTCCGGATCCTGGTGCAGCAGAAACTGACGTCCTAGCCCTTGTTCCATCTCCTTCTACCTCTGATAGGGTCACCTCCTGACATCACCTCAGAGCCTGGCCACACCCCTCTGCGTGATAGCAATTCTAGGTTTCTTTGCTGGGCTGGAGGAGGTGGTCTCTGCCCTTTGGTTCCTCTGGCTATCCCTGTTCCAACTTAGCCCAAGAGGTAGGTGCTAGCTCCAGCTTAGACTTTGCAAATGGCAGCTTCCTAAGGTAAGTAGGTAACTTACCCTAAGATCCAGGGTTTGGGAGGCCCCTGCTCTAGAGGGGCTGGAAGAAGGGAGAAGGTGGTGGGCAGAAGCCCTCAGGGTGGGGACCCCATTCTGGACAAGGGATGGCCAGAGCACCTGAAGAATAAGCCCCATGACAGGGTGACAGTTCCTCCCTGTTCTGCCCCCTGCACCTGTCTTCCTTGTGACAGGTATCCAAAGGGAACTTCGCAAACTGTCGTCGGTCTACCTCAGCCCAGAAGCCCTCCAGATCTCCACCATGTGCAGCCTCCCACACCATCCCAGCTCTCTGGCTCCACATCCATCTCTCCACAGGACAGTGTGGGTGGAAAATGACACATGCTTGTGGAAAGATGTGGTTGAGTGTCCCCTGACGGTCGCAGAGCTCTCTGCAGCCAGACACCTGGCAGGTGAGCCTCACAGCTTGGCAGGAGCATCCACAGATGACAGCTGATGGCTGTCCGTCACAGTGCAGGCATGGGGCTGTTTCCTGCCTACAGCCTCCGACTCCTCACCACACTCCTGTGAAGCAGCAATTGCCACCATCTTCCTTCAGAGGTACACGGAGTTCAGAAGCTTGCAGGGTTGTATCAAGGAGCGACAGGGTCAGCCTTGAACCAGGGCAGTGAGGGCAGCCTGAAGCATCAGACTTGGACACACATGATCTTACACACACAAACATACACACACACACTCCCATATAAAAGAACTCACACCAATATGGGGGCTGATGCAGCTCCTCTCCTGTTTGTAGAATTCACCTTACACCTACTTTATATTCTAGTTTGTCTCTGCTAAGCAATTATTATTTCTCTGTGTATATGTACATACTGTGTCTATGCACATGTGTATTTTACACATGTGTGTGCTTCTGCAAGGGTGCACTCCTATGTGCACACATGTTGGGTATACAGACCTCTCACTGACCTGGAGCTTGCTATTGCAGCCAGGCTGGCTGGCCAGGGAGCACCAGGGATCCTCACCTCTGCCTTCCAGCCCTGGGCTTACAACCACGCACCACCCATGTCGAGCTTTCTTTACATGGGTTCTGAGGCTCAAACTCTGGTCTGCGGACCAGAGGCAAGAGTGTAACTGACTAAGCTATCTCTCCAGTCCTGTAAAATAGTCTCTAATTTTTAAAAAATAAAGAATAGAGGCTGGAAAAATGGCTCCACAGTTCAAAGCACTGGCTGCTCTTGCAGAAGACCCAGGTTGAACTCTCAGCTCCCACACTGCAGCTCACAAGCCTCTCTAACTCCAGTTCCTGGGGTTCGGCGCCCTCTTCTGGCCTCTCCAGGAACTGCAGACACATGGTGTACAGACACTGCATACCTACAAGCAAAACATTCACAGGCATATTTTTTTTTTAATGAAAATAATAGATCAAAGCTAAGTGCCTCAATAAATGGTATGTTACTCCATCCACCCTCAGGAGGCTGAAGCTCTTTCTACTAAGAAAGCCCTAAGGATCCCAGAGACGGCTTCACATAGACCAGGGTCCCACTCTGGGCTCTTATGTAGCCTTAAGTCAGTAGTTTAACTTCTCTACCATGCCTGCCCTGTAAAACAGGGCACCACTTCCAGCTGCAGTGGTGCATGCTTTTAATCTCAGCACCTAAGAGGCAGAGAGAGGCAAATCTCTGTGAGCTCAAGGCCGGCCTTATTTATACAGGGAGTTCCAGGCCAGCCAGGGCTACATAGAGAGACCCTGTCTCAAAAAAACAAGTTAAAATAGGACATTACTGTCCATCATGCAGGATTGCCATGGAGACTGAAGAGAAGGGGCAGAAGCGGCCTAGGGTTGTACTTGGCACATGCAAACTTCTTAAGTGGACTGGACACAGTGGACACACCTTACAGAGCCCGAGTTCCACACACAGAGACAACCATGTGACCCCTCGAACTGAGGCTCTCACAAGTCACATTCCCACCTGCCAGCCCCCAACTGTGTTTTTTCTCTGGGTCTCAGTGCTCAGCTGGTTAGCCACGGATGCTGGGCTGGCTGGCATGACCCCAGCCACAGGTTACGGTAACTCCAGAGCACAGGCCACCCCAGTGACTCTTGGTGCCTGTTGGGAAACAGAAGGGTGGCTCCCCCTGCCACAGCCTCGCCTTCCCCCAGGATGATGGAGGAGCGCTTTGTTGCCCAGATAGAAAGCAAGCAGCTTTCCTCCTGGGCTTTCCCTGGTGACTCAGTGCTGCCCCCAGAAGGAAGTTACACAGAAGGATGGAGAAACCGCTGAGACCCAGACTCAGCCAGGGCTTGCCTTCTGCTACAGCCTTGAACACCACCAGGCCTCAGAAGGAAGAGCCAAGATGATGGCGATTTGAGGAAACCCCAGTGTAATTCACTACAGATGCAGTAATGCATTCCAGGTGACAGTCAGGATGGTGGGGCTCTACTCCAGAAGAGGCCCCCTGAGCCTCTTCACCCTCAACAGGAGCAAGCAAACAGAAGGGTGTCCGTGGTGGGAACTGGTCCAGGTTGGCTGAGCCAAAAGAGAGTATGCACAGGTCCATACGCTGCTTCAAGCCACCCGGACAGCCTGGGAGGGAAAACAGAGGAGAAAGACATGCCCACAGAAGGAGAAAGACCTTCTGGCTGTCTCTGTCCTCCTTCCCTGCCCCACACAGCTCCAGTGTGACATCAATGCCTGCACCAGGGGAGGCCACATGAACAGACCTTACACAAGTCATTTCACTGGTAGACTCCGAAACCCCCCAGGCACCAGAGGACCCATACTGAGGAGCCCCTGGCCCTCCACTTGGAGATCTTGGGAAAGCCGCTAAACTTTGCTGAGCCACAGGGGCACTGTGGAGCAGTCACACAGGTTCAGCGAAGTCACTTCTGGGAAGGATGTTGCCCCAGATAGAGATGCCACAAGGGTTCGTGGGAAGCCACAGTGGGTCTCCTGTCTACACAGCTAAGCTACGTGAACTTCCAGTGTCACAAGAGGTGACGGGAACCCCAGTGTGATAGGATTCACTCCATAGACCAGCGTTCCAAGAGGAGGGGGTCAGCTGGCCACAAGCTAGGGCACGAACAAATGAGGTTTGCATTTCACCCCATTTCCAACCCTGCTGAGCCCTAGGTCTGCCCTGCATCTGGAGCAAGAGTGTCCTCTGACATCAAAAAGATTGTCCCCAAGCACACAGAAAGCACTGTGCCAGCTGGCTGCCAGCTGGGAAGACATCACAGGACACCATGGGCTCACGGAGGTGGCCATCTATACTGAGCTCTGTGTCACACGAAGACTGTCCTCCAGGGAGTGAGGCCGCTGAGAAGATCTGACTCCTATTGTGCCCCGAGTCTCTCCAGGGCCACTCCCTGTCCCCTCTCCCTCAACCTGTCTCCCTGTTTCTCTCTGTGCCCATGCCCAGGAATCATGAAGCTCAAAGCCAAGCTTCCGCATCGCTGCTGTGTCACGTCTTCCCTGAGACCTCGCAGACAGTGAGCGCAGATGAAGGGACAGTGGCACATGAACTGATTATGGAGACTGCAGAACACAGGACTTCTCAGTTAACAGTTCAAATCTCACATCCTGCTATATGGGAGAGCTAGCCCGCAGTGTATGCACACATACACACATGCATGCACGAATGCACAAATCATAAAAAGCCTGGTTTTGTAAAATTTGATTATTTTTAAATTTTAATTATAAGTGCCATGAGGAACAACTGAATATATTTATTTCCTGCCCATAGAACTATGTCTAGGGGGTTGGAGACATGCCTTAGCTGTTTAGAGAGCACTTGTTACCCTTGCGGAGGTCACAGGTTCCACTCCCAGCGTCTACAAGGTGGCTCACTGCCGTCCTCACTCCAGTTTCAGGGGGTCCAGCGCCCTCTTCTGGCCTCCACGGGCACTGCATGCACATGGTGCATATACAAGCATGCAGGCAAAACACCTATATGCATAAAATTAAATACATCTAAAAATTTTTTAATTATATTTCTGAAAAGTAAGCTTAGAAGGAGAGAGCCAGCGCATGTTTTTGTTGCAGAAAGGATTTGTTTTTAAACAGAATCAGTAATTACCTGTGTGCATGCATGTGTGTGCGTGTGCATACACTGCAGGCTAGCTCTCCCATATAGCAGGATGTGAGATTTGAACTGTTAACTGAGAAGTCCTGTGTTCTGCAGTCTCCATAATCAGTTCATGTGCCACTGTCCCTTGGGGAATCAGTAATAACCTGTGAATGCTGTCTGAGAGCTCCCTGACCCCACCCCACCCCGTATGCTAATCTGGTTTTGTTTGCTGATGCTGGCCCTAACTCTGGTCCTCAGGCACACCAGGCAACTGCTCTACCACTGAGGCGTACCCCATGCTTTTCCTTCTGGACCACTCACTGGGGGTGCACAGCATACATCTAGAGGCAACCTCCCATCATGAAGGATGGCTGTCTAGGTGATGAGCTCTGCCCAGTGTCTGGGGGAGGAAGCTGGCAGATGTGAGCTCGCTGCCCACTGGGACCCCATCGTTTCAGACCCTTCTCTCTAGAGAACCCCTGCTTCACTTCCTTCTAGGGTTCCACAGATGCCCGGGAGGGAGAGCGGTCAGCGCCCTGGGGGCAGCGTGAACCAATTCACACATCTCCAGTGTAGTCAAAACAATTTGAGGATGTTATTTTACATCTATTTTGGAATTGACATTTTTCTTATTCTGTGTGAGTGTACGTGTAGGTGTGGATGTCAGAGGACAGTGGGTCTCCAGCTATCGGGCTTTGAGCTTGGTCAAAGGCATGGTTACTTGCTGAGCCATCTTACTGGCCCTGAAAACTAATATTCTTAATGGAATAGTGACATTTAAGGGAACATAGAAGAGAGGAGGGGGTTAGTCAGGAGCCAGTGCTCAAAGCCTGTTGGAAATCTCTGCCTTCACAGGCTTCTTCAGTGTGGCAGGAAGAGTCACACATGGTATGAGTCTCAAGGACAGGGCCTATGTCTTATGGGTCACTAAGTCTCTACCCGAAGTATCTATGCGATAGCACACAGTAGGTGCTAACCAGGGTCCCCTCGACCCACAGATGATGAAGATGACGGGAAAGGGACTGGAGGGGATGGCTTGGAGGGTAAAGCACTTGCCACGTAATCATGGGGACCTGAGCTCCAATCCCCAGAACTGTGGGAAAGCTGGCTGTGGAAGAACGGTACCTGTAACCCCAAAGCTCCAAGGTGAGATGAGAGGCTGAGACAGGAGGACCCCTGGGGTCTTGCAGACCAGCTAGCCTGCCACAGCACAGGCGTGCAGTGGAAAACAAGAGCCTGTCTCAAACAAGGAGTAACAGGAGCCATATCTGAGTTTGTATTCCCACCTCCGCATAGGCACTGTGACATATATATGCCTGTATTCACACACGCAGGCACATGTGCACACGCACACATACAAACACAGGCACACACCATACATACACGTATTAAGATATAAGAAATAAATAAAGCATCATTTAAAAAAAAAAAAGGAAGGTTTTTCTGACTTTTATTCTGACCACAAACACCCAGAGATGTGGTTCTCCGGCCTCCCTGCTGCGGTGGGAATAGGGACCTGTGGGTATACGCTCCGGGATGCCTTGGCCCTGCCTGGAGTGCTACCCCAAAGCCATTCTCAGCCCAGACAAAGCACTTCTCAGAACCCGCTGCCCACGGGGAGGCTCTAAGCCTGACTCCAGGCCCTAAGGAGAAAGCACATTTGTTTACTTGACCTGAGTGACATGTTCATTGATTTCTCTGGAACAGTTCATTCATAAAGGTAAATTGGGCCCCTCCTGGGGATGCCAATGGCCTTTTAACAAGCTCCCCGGGGGTGGGGGAGGTGCCTTCTGAAAACGCACTGCAGATGAGTCAGAAACGGGATCTGCCATCCTAGCCGGGGAAGAGGTGCCACCTTGTGACTTGGTAGGTCAGGAACCTTGGTCTAGCCCAGCAGGCTGGGCACGGCCAGAGGAAGGGCCCGGCATGGATGTACCAGGAGAGTTCATACTCCAGAGTGTCTGCTGGTCAGGTTCGAGAGGGGCTTGGTGCTCAGGCTTTCTGATCAAGTCTCCCACTGTGCCCAGTGAGCGTTATTGAGGGAAGACAGAGTCTCTAGAATCAAAACGGTTTTCTTTGTACATGGTTCCACATAGAAAGTCTCAGTTTGTGTATAAGTTTTACATGTATGTACGTGTGTATGTGTGTGTGTACATGTGTGCATGCATATGGGTGTGCACATATGTGTACATGTGGACGTGCATGTGTGTGTTAGTGTGTGTGTGTGTGTGTGTGTGTGTGTGTGTGCATGTGTGCTTGCATGCATGTGGCAGAGTCATGTGGTGGAGTGCATGGGCAAATCTATGTATGGCAGTGTGCATGTGAGTGGGTGCATTCACGTGTGTATGCATGCAATATGTGTGTGCATGTTTATACATGTGTGCATGTGGGTATGGAAGCTAGAAGGCAACTTTAGTGGTGTTCATTGGGAGCCATTCATGTCGTTTTGTGAGACAGGGTCTCTCACTGGCTGGCCTAGAGGTGAGGCTGGCTGGCCAGCAGGTCCCAGGGATCCTCCTGCCTCTGCCTCCTCAGCGCTAGGATTGAGTGTGCACTACCACACACACACAGGTCTTGCCCAACATCAGTGGTTCATGGAATGTTCTCGCTTGTTGGTTCGACTCTCCCTCCTCACAGATGAGGAAAGAGCCCCACAGGGACACCTGTGGTCACAGCCAGGAGCCTTCCATGGCTGCTTCCAGTTCTAGAGCAAATAGGTCTCCGTCATTATGAGTGTTCGGCCCTTCCAACAACCGTGAGGTAGTATTGGCACCCTGCCATTTATTTTCTTTTGCTATAAAATCGCTCTCCGCTATTCCGTCCCTGCCCGTGCTGTCTCCCAGTGTTCTGCTTTAGGAAATATCTTCCAGCCTTTGATGTCTCCAGATGCCACGCTGTGGCTGCTTCTCAGAGGCAGCGGCCCACAGAGCCCTTCCTTCCTCGGTCCTCCTCAGCTTCTTCCTCCCCCCGCCCCTCCACTTTTTTCCTCAAAGGCAGCTGGGGAATGTCCCTGGAGCAGAGGTGGGCCCTGGATCCCACCAGCCACTGACTTGGGGTGATCTCAGGCAGGCAGGCTGCCCGACCTGGGGTTCAGCTTCCCCATCTGTCCACAGGGTTGGTTGGAGCTCTGCACTTTGAAATGGCTTCCAGCTGCACACACACACACACACACACACACACACAGAGAGAGAGAGAGAGAGAGACAGAGACAGAGAGACAGAGAGACAGAGAGCTGATATGCTCTGACTCTCTGGTATTCTATAGATTCAAGACTGAAGCCAGCGCATTTTTGCTCTCTCATCTGCCGGCTGTAGGTTTAAGCCAGAGAAAGTGGGGTGCATCTGTGAGGAGACAGATGAGGGGGACAGCCTCACCACTCACCCCTGCTGCAGAGGCCACCGCCGAGCCTCTCTAGAGACACTCCTATGATGAATTACCAGAATGCTCCCACTGGTGAGGGGGCACTTCCACAGGCTGTCACTCGGGATCATGGGCCATCTCACTCCACCCTGATTATTATGAGTGACATGGCTGTCAGTATTGATTCAGCGTTATTGAGAGAGAAGCGACTTATCCTCTCCAAGGGACTGTGCCGGCACTTAAGACACACTGACAGCAGGTGAGGCACGGGCACTCAGTGACGGCCCAGGCCTCTTCTGTTCCAGTATTCAAAGTTGTTATTAAATTATAAAAAAATAAAATAAACTAAATGGTCCTGGAAGACCAAGATTCTTAGAGAGAGTGCAGCTCCTGAACACAGCCACCGTACACCTCTCAACTCTGCTCAAACCAATCTTGTTGGGGCTGGGATTGGTGTGTTGGATTTGGTTTTGAGATAAGATCTCGTTGTGTAGCCCAGGCTAGCCTCAGAGTCAAGCTCCTCCTGCTTCAGCCTCCCGAGCGCTGGGATGGCGGACTTGTGCAGCTCCGATAACAGATGTGCTGCGGCCCAGCCAGGCCTGCTTTATATCAGGTACAGCTCTGTCAGAGCAAATCTTCTAATTTCTCCTGGAGTGGCTTTAAGGAACAAGGACCCACCACGAGAATGGATGTCTCAGATCTAAGAACCTTCAGGGATGGGTATTTAAGTTGCCTCTGTCTTTGCTTTTTCTAATTAAGGAAATGATTGCCTATAACTAATTCCAAAAGCAGATAGTATTGAAGTTGAGGAAAAGGTCAGGTGGTTGTAAAAATATCCCTTTCTTGTTGAAACTATAACAAACTACCACAGACCGAGTAGGGTAAAGAGTAAAAAAGGTTGCTCTTACAGTTTTGGAGGTCAGGGATTTCAGGGTGTCCGCAGAGCTGGGGCTCTGATCACAGTCTCTTCTTTTCCAGCCCTTTCAGGCTGCCTGCTCTCCTTGGCTCAAGGCCCACTTGTCGTCTTCAAAGCCAGCATCCACATCTTTGTTCCATACACACGTCTTTGTCTACTTGTGACAATCAGCCCTACAACAGCATTGGGTCACTGGGATAATTCAGGAAACTGTCCCCATCTAAAGATCTCTGACTTGACCTGCCAGTCTCTTTCACGTTTGTGTGAGTAACATATCTATGGATTATTAAGAGTAGAATGTAGTCCTGGAGAAATGGCAAACACGTGAAGGAGTGTTCCTGAAGTGGACGCAGGTGTGCAAGGCTAAGGCAGAATTGTGAAAGAAGGTTTCACTGACGCAGACACAGGAGAGAGGGTGTTCTGCTAAAGCAAGCACGTGAAAGGACACGTGATGAAGGGTTCGTTGTTAACAACACACATGTATTGGTCCACCTTACATTGTTGTGTAGTTGAGCTGCATTTTGGGACTCCATAGAGAGAAACGCACCAAAAACCTTCTGGTGGTGTGCTGCAGTTTCTTGCCACTTCCAAGACTTGGACTGATTGGCAGAGTGATGTCAGCTGAGACAGACGTATGTGCTGAGGCGAGACACATGGAGGACATGTGGTGTTTGGAGGGTATAAATAGGACTCCACAGAGTGGCGGACACTGAACTTGGCTTGCTTATAGAGCTATCTGTGCAACACTGTGGATCTCCTATCTTCCCTGGTCTTTGCTTTGCTGAGAGAGGCACAGCCAGGAACTTCTCCTGACATTCCTCCTGGTCCCTCCTGCTGACTCGTGCCAAGGCTGAGGCCTGGCTGTCTCTGCTACGTTGTGTCACCGCTGTTGCTATCCTGACTACCGAACTGGGGTGCTGGTGAATCCGTGACGTGTTTGCAAATGGTTCGAGCTGCGGCTGCTGACATGTGACCTGAACCACAGATTTCCAGACACCACAGACAGGAGTTGCTCCAAAGAACCATTTCTAAGCAGGTCCACTTCCTCCATATCCTTTCTTTTCCACTACCTCTGGTAGGCTACAAGGGAGGTTAGAGTGTTTAGGAACCATCATTAAAAATAAGGTTGGAAAAAGTTAAAGTTGCATATTTGTGTATCAGCTTGCCTATTCTTGCTCCTCTGGGAACCTTGTAACCAGACCCATGTGCACCTGCCTTTGGTAGACTTCAGGCAACGAGATCTAGCTCTGCTCTCTCAATCACGCCAACCCTCGGCCACCCTATACTTCACCTCCACATACCTGCCTCAGCCTTCCCCCCCTGATAATACCCTGATCCACAGCCCTGCCACAGTGACAGAAACAATTGCTACATCCATGATGCAGCCCCACCCCCACAGAAAACCTCTCTACGAATGCCTGCGCTCCAAAACAATGACCCATACTTCCCAGTGTGCCAAGCAGCACCACAGCACGTCACTTCTAGATTGTCACAGATAGGACCTTAGAAACACTTGCCCTCAGTGAAACTGGACACCATGTTAGAAGTCCAACTAGTTTGAGCCCACCAGGCGGTGAGGAAACTCAACTAGCCATGGACATGTGACAGGAGAGGTATCCAGAGATATCTCCCATTTCCCAGCCACCCACCAAAGGGACAGACTCATGAGCCACGAGGGTAATCTCACATCCAGCCCAGAAAGGCCGTTGGATGACATCAGCACCATTTCTATGAATGCAACTCCAGGAGAACTGCCTCCACAGAACCCTGTCAACCTACAGAGCCCACCTCAGTGTGGGACGTTACTAATTAACCATTCTTTCCACCCATTGAGTGAGCATGTTATAAAAGAGTACATCCCCAGAAAAGCTCCCAGAATTCACCAGGAGTCCATCAGCCTGTTCTCCTTGGTTCAGTCAACAAACTCGGAAAGCAAGGAGAACCAAGTCCAGACTGGTGAGGAGTTATATTCAAGCAACACCCAAACCTGTGGCATTAGATCCAGTACTCTACCAGTCACGTCACGGAAGTCACGGAATGTGGGTGATCTGCTAGAGTCAAGGCTCTGGCACCACACTGACTGGGTCCTAGTTTGGGATTAACACTCTCCCAACAGTGACTTGGGAAATTTGACCTCTGTTTATGGTTTCACCTCTGCAGCAAGTTAAGGGGAAGGCCCCAAGTTAAGGTCCCCATCTACATTCTCCAGTATCTAGGAGGTGACCCAAGGGTCCGATGCCAGTAGGGAAGGATTGAGTACAGAGGGCTGGGAGGAGTGCCAGGAATCTCAGATGAGGGTACAGTGACCCCTTCTCTGAGGGAATATCAAGACTCCACTGCTCCCGGTGGCCTCTTGCAAACAGTCACAGCTAAATTGAGGACGATGATGGCCGTCTGCCTTAGGGGACTGCATCCCTCAAGTGCACAATGCTCCGGTCATTGAGAGGAATTGTTGATGTTGCCATGACCTTGAGCACCTTATGCTTTGAGGACGGAGACAGTAAAACAGGTCAGAAGTGAAGCAAGCAACCCTTAGGGTTCTCAGTGAAGATGTGACCCACAGGCAAGAAACCCCTCAGGACCAAGAGTTCTCGTTAGAACTCTTTGAGGTCGGAGAATGACTTCTAGCTAGATGTGGAAGGCAGGCTCCTGGAGGCAGTGGCTTTTCAGCCAGCCAGAAGAGACGGACAGGGTAGCAAAATAGGAAGGCCGGATTCTGGCAGGCCAGACCTGTCTTGCTCATGTGTCCCCAGGCTGTAGGAAAAGCACAAGGCACAAAGGTGAGGGTTAAGGTAGACCAGATGGTGATTTCGACAGTTTTTTGGTTTGGTTTGGTTTTTCATTTGGTTGGTTTTCTTGTTTTGTTTTTTCTGTTTTGTTTTTGGTTTTGGTTTTGGTTTTTACACCAGAGCCTCCAATGAGAGCCAAGCACAGGGACCAGATAGATGTCCAAAACACCTCTTGTTGGACAGTGAATATCAGGACCTAGAGCTGCCTCCCAGCCCATTCTAGCACCCAGAGGACCCCTAAATTCCCACCAACCAAGGGGTTTTTTTTCTGCTCCGCTTCATGGTGTTTTGTGGACATTTCTAAGCGTGTCCCAAGCTCAGCCCCTGACAAGGCCTGAGACAGGGTAGGAGCAAGCTCGGCTTGCCAACCATGCTCTCTCCTTCACCTTCCTCAGCAGCTGCCACCTGCCTCACTCAGGTGAGCCCACTTTTCTAAGCTGCACCCTGCCCCTCCTCCCTCCAGCCCTCCTCCCTTCAACCCTCCTCCCTCCAGCCCTCCTCCCTTACTTCCAACAGCAAAAACAGGAGAAGTTCAAACTTGCATGAAAGCGGCCCCTGTCCAGTCCAGCCCAGGCTTGGGAGAAAGGAGAGATTTTGTATAGATTCTGCTCTTTCCACAGACCCCAAACGTTCCACGTGTCTCTCTCTCTCTCTCTCTCTCTCTCTCTCTCTCTCTCTCTCTCTCTCTCTCTCTCTGTGTGTGTGTGTGTGTGTGTGTGTGTGTGTGTGTGTGTGTGTGTGTGCCCACATGAAAGTGCATGTGTGTGGAAGCCAGAGTACAATTGTGTTACTCCCCTCTGTCTCCATCCTCCTCGCTATTGGAGACACAGTATCTCCTTGAACCCTGGAGCTCATCAACTCAACTAGACAGGCTGAGCATGGAGCCCATGGAGCCCACAGCTCCCCTTCCCCAGTGCTGGGATGGCAGGTGCGTACTATCATGCCCAGCTATTTACATGGGTGCTGGAGATGGAACTTGGGTTCTCACTCTTGCGCTTTACTGATAAAGCCATCTTTCTCCCCTTCTGTCTCTTGATATGAGACCTGCCACCCCATGAAGTTCAGACCCCCAACTTCATGCCTCATGCCAGAGTTTGGAATGCTATTTGCCTCACTTCTCTGGGCCTCAGTTTCCTGATCTGGAAAGTGGGACTGAATTGGGAAATATAAATAAGATCCCAGGACATAATAAAAGCACAATAAACAGCAGGGGTTCTGACCACCACCCTGCCTCAGGTTCTATTTTCCACTTCTGAAACCCCCACCATCTTCTACTGTCCTATAGGGTACCCCAAGCACCCACAGCTTTCCTGCTCCTGCCTGGACAGCCCATTGCTTTGGGGGCGCCTAGCCAGGGGCGCACTTCTCTCCCGCCTGCCAGAGGGGCCTTGGATGTTGAAATCCCTCCATTCCACAAGGCCAGACACTTGATTATGTTATTAATTGAAGCAAGATGCTGAGCTGGGAGATTTATTTTCTTTCCCATATCTGTGGCTATAAACGCCACTCACAGAGCTCAGAGGCCCGTGTCAGCCAGCACCAAGCTCCTGAACAGACGTCTTGTTCCCAACCTGGCCTCCTCCACCCTCCTTCTCTGCATCAGGAAGGAAGTGTGTCGTGACACACACCCCTCACCCCGACTTCCCTCGCTTCATTTGCACAGGCAGAGAAGGGGGTGGGAAGGGAGCTGTGGAAATGGGAGGGAATTTTCCAAGAGATTCGTTTTAAGTTTCTTCCTCATCATTAAAGGACTTGCACGTTGCTATTTTTAGCTGCGTGAAGGAGCCAGGCTCACAGCCCCCGCCTCTCCCCCTGCCCCAACCTTTGTTTATACAAAGCACATGCTGAAACCATTATTTTAAATCCTCCAAACCCATAATTGTTCAGGTAGATGAAGAATTCGGCCTTTATAGATGGTGTTCACAGAAGGAACTATGGTTCATTCATATGTGGGTGCCCTGCAGGAGGCCCAGCAGAGTCGGGAGGCATCCATGGTCGCATGGTTCAAGCTCCCCAGTCTAGAAGAGGAGTCAGCTCTATAGGTTCTCCACTTCTGAACCCCCTAGCACTGTCTACGGCCCTAGTGGGTGCTAGCACAGGACACCATGGCCGAGATTCGAACCCAGAGCTCCCAACCATCTGTGTGGTCCTATTTAGCCTCAAAGCTGGACAGTCTGAGCTATGATCCTAGGTGCCAGTTATAACAAGTTACTAACCCCTTCTAGACCTCAGTTTTCCTCGCTATAAAGTAAGGACATTAGCAAAATACCCAGTGTCCACCACCTTCAGCTGGAGAGAGCGATAGCTCAGCCGTCAAAGTGCTGACCTAGCAAGCATGAGGCCCTGAGTTTGATCCTGGGAATCTACCTGGTAGAAGACCAGCTCCTGCATGTCGGTTTCTGACCTCCACACACTTGCCGTGTGTCCTGGCTGGTCGTGTGGCAACTGGACACAAGCTACACCCATGGTTCTCTACCTTTCTAATGCTGTGACCTTTTAATGAAGCTCATGTTGTGGTGCCCCCCACCATAAAATTATTCTTGTTGCTACTTTATAACTGTGACTGTGCTACTGTTGTGAATCATAATGTAAATATATGTGGGGTGTTTTTGTTGTTGTTGTTTTAGGTTTTTCGAGACAGGGTTTCTCTGTATAGCCCTGGCTGTCCTGGAACTCACTCTGTAGACCAGGCTGGCCTCGAACTCAGAAATCCACCTGCCTCTGCCTCCCAAGGCCACCACACCCGGCTGTGTGTGTGTGTGTGTGTGTGTGTGTGTGTGTGTGTGTGTGTGTGTGTTTTAATGGTCATAGGCAACCCCTGTGGAAGGGTTGTTTGACACCCCCCCCAAAGTGTTCCTGGCCCCCACAATGAGAACCGCTGAGCTAAAATCATCAGAGGAGGGAGGCTCAATTGAGAAACTGTCTCCATAAGATCGGGCTGTGGGCCATCCTGTAGAGCACTTCTTAGTGAGTGATGGGGGAGGGCCCAGCCCATGGTGTGTGGTGCCACCTCTGGGCTGATGGTCCTGGGTTCTATAAGAAAGCAGACAGAGCAAGCCAGTAAGCAGCACCCCTCCATGGCCTCTGCCTCAGCCTCCAGGTCCCTGCCCTGAATGAGCTCCTGTCCTGACTTCCTTCAGTGATAGACTATGCTGTGGAAGTGTGAGCCAAATAAGCCCTTTCCTCCCCAAGTGGCTTTTGTCCTGTTTTTTTCATCACACCCTAATTAAGAGACCATGACACAACACCCCTACCCCCCTGTCCCCGACACACATGATAATAAAGCTGTCTCTGTGTGAGACCTTTCTCCTGTTCCTAAAACAAGATGGTGCAATGATTATTTACACAGCATGTGTGTCCTTGGATCTCCTAAGAAATCACAGACCATCTAAGGAACATCCAAGGGTTCTGTGCAACTGCTGAATCTCATTACAGAAAAGATACAAGCATCCTCAGATTCTGATACCTGCTGGAGTCCTTGCCCCATGGGTACCAAAGAACAACGACAGATTGCTTCAACAGATCTGGACACCAGGCCAAGTTCCTTCTATTGACACTGAAGAACCTTCACCACACACCAGCTGCCATGCCTGTGACCAGGATAAAAGGTGTCAGCTGCAGAAAGAGAAGGCCTTGGGGGCTCTGCTTCTTTACACAGCTACCTGCGTATTCTGGAGCTGTGTGGGTTTAATCCAAAGCACTGCAACCAGTAGGTGGACGCTGAGCTTCTGTCAGGGCACTGGTGACACGCAGCCCTAAATACAGGGTCCCTGCTCTGGGGGTCACCAAAGCTCTGCCAGGTTTTGTGCTGCACCAGGAGCTGTTTTGCAAATGAACAGCACCTCTCTTTGAAGAGTGCACAGCCTTGAAGCAGAACCCTGGGGACCAACCAGCTACCTGCCTCTCCCATATAGTACCTGGTAGAGTCTCTCCATAGGGTAAGTAATGAGCTCTTAGGGTACGCAAGGACACCCTCATCCCCTCCCCTCTTCAGTTGATTCTTCTTCATAATCTATTAGTTACCATAATATCTATCACCTTACCCATTTTCCCATTAATATGTCCAATTCTATTGCTTGAGACAGTCAGCCAGCTCAGGGTTCGGTGAGAGACTGTATCTCAAACAGGGTGAAGAGCAGCTTCCGGGGGCACTCAACATCAGCCTGCGCCGAGACACGAAACAGCTTAGTGAGGTCACTCAGCATCTGTCCCTGATGTACGCACACAGGGACATAAATCCACACAAAGAATAAAGGGAGTGAGGGCCAACTTCATCAGCTCTTCTTACACAACCTTAAACAGAATCATTGTAAACATTTTAACCCAGATTTCCAGTTTTAAAGGTATGCATGCTTGAAATGGGTACCACTGTCTATATACGACTAAATTTTCAACAGTTTCCACACAGAACCACGGACATAGGCTCGCGAATCTGGATTCGGATCCAAAGCGCATCTCCCAGAGTTGACCTTCTCGTTTCTCATTTTCTTCACACACTCACAAAGCCAAGTTCTAACACTGAAGAGGTTTGGTTTTTTTGTTTTGTTTTGTTTTTAATTTATTTTTATGTTAGCTCTATAGGTGATTTGTCTGTATGTATGTTTGTGTACCGCGTGTGTGCAGTGCCCATGGACGTCAGAAGAGGATCCCCTGGAACTGGAGTCATGGATGGTTGGGAGCCCTCAATGTCTACCTGTGATACACAGAACTAGGAATGGACCCCTATCTTCTAGGAGCAGCACTTGCTCCTGAACCCTGAGCCATCTCCCCAGCTCCATTTTCTGAAATCTCTAATGATTCGTAATTTGGTTTGGGGAAGAAAGGCAGTCATCTCTGCTCCAAGATTGCAAAAGAGTTCTATTTTTAGACTTGCAAACACCAATTACAAGCAGCAACCCAGACAACATTCCCTGATTTCTGTTTCAGCTCCCTGTCCCCCCCCCCCCCCCCGTCCCCAGCCACTAGCAAGAACACCCATCTTTGTCTGTGTCCACTTAGGAGCTGAGGGTAATTGAATTACAAACTCAATTAAGTACAAGTTGGCACTCAAACTTAAAGACTGCTGCTTACCCATGAGCCAGAATAACGGAACACCTAGGCTCTTGGCCCAGAACGGCGCAGGGTGACTAAGCAGGCGAGAATAACACATTTCCCCTGAAATTTTGTTTACTCGTTCAATCTCGAGTCTGAGAACAATTCATCTGGGACGTTGTACTGTGAACACTCACCGGCTGAGACTCCACTCCTGTGGCTGGTTTCGACATCTTCATTAATTCAAGTCTGTGGTGCTGTCGTTTGCCTGCAAGTGCTTTCTGAATCATCTGACAGTCCTGGGACATCTGTCTCCATCATTTTTCTCCTTGTTGTCACTATAGAGGGAAAGGGAGGGCGGCTCTGACTCCTTAACTGCATTTGATGGAAGCAAGACTCACACTGCAGGATGATATAAAATGACACCTGCAGCCGCCCCTCACTCACTCAACAGGGTCCAGTGTATCCCAGACGGACCTCAAACTCATGGTGTACTTGAACTTCTCATCCTCCTGCCTCCACCTCTGAGTACTACTGGGATCACAGGAGAGAACCACCAGGCCTGGTTCACACCATGCTGAGGATTGAACCCGCCCTGGCTTTGCACCATGGGAGGCAAGAACTCTACTGACTGAGCTAATCCCAGCCTCAACCTTCTTTTTATATCTTCTAACAATGCAGTGTTTTAGGCCACTGGATTAGCTCCATCTTGCTACTGTCTCTCTCTCTCTCTCTCTCTCTCTCTCTCTCACACACACACACACACACACACACACACACACACACACACACACACGGAAGGGGCGGGGGAGGGGAGAGGCAGGCGGGAAGGGGGAGGGGGAGGGGGAGGGGGAGGGGGGAGCGTGTGTTCTGGAGGTCCAAATCTGAAGTGAGTCTGTTACGATTTGAATGGGAAATATCCATAGACTCGTGTTTGAACATTTTGTCCACCGGCACTGCTTTAAGAGGTTGTGAAGCCTTCAGGAAGTGGAGTTTAGCTGGAGGAAGTGGATCACTGAGGGGCGGGTCTTGAGCTTTATAACCCAAGCCACTTCCTAGTCCCTCTCTACTTCCTGACCTACCTTGATGCAGCTAGATGTGAGCAAGCTCGCTGAACCACAGCTGAGGGCTGTTTCTGCCGTGATGCCTTCCTTCCCCGACACGATGGTCTGTGCCCCAGGAAATCACAAGCCGAAATAAAGCCTCCTCCCTTGACTTGGAGTCACACAGACAAACACAATAACTAACACGGCCTCGCAGGGCTAAGATCACGCTGCCAGGAGGACCGTGACCTTTACTGGAGGACGCTTTCCAGCGTCTTCCCTGGCTTTGGAGGCCACTCACACTCACGGCTTCACCTCTCCAAACTCAAACCCAGCAAACACCAACAAGTCTTCCTTCCACTGGTTGCCCCCAGTTCCCCTTATTCATATCCGCTCCTTCTACGAATTACCCCATGTGATTACCCCAAGTCGCCCAGATAATCTAGAATGATCTATCACAGGGTATTAATCACCTCTTCAAATTCTCTTGTGTAAGGAAACATCCAGGTTCCAAGGGGTGGGGTGTGGACGGCTTCGGGGTCCAACTTTTCACTCAGCCTAGTGACACGCTCAGAAACTGCAGAATCACCCAGCCAAGAGGGCCCACGTCACCATGACTTCACCCTTCTGGATGCTTCCATCTTACCACTCCCTCTTCTTCTTATTTTAGTCTTTTCTGCATAACTGAAAGTAATGATGAAATTGTTCTCAAGAAAAAATCGCCAGTTTTCGAGGGATTGAAAAAATTAGATTAATAAAATCCAATTAATATATCTGAGACTTACGAAAGTGTCTAGTGGTCTCATGCACAAGATAAAATACCACTTTGATGTTTGTTCTGTGCTGTGGTGGCCGGGGTGGTTGAAACCACTGCGTAGCCTGGCTGCCCGTAATGGGTAGGACATCCTTGCCTCAGCCTCCTGAGGGATGCAATTCTAGGTGCACGCCACCACACCAGCTCCAAGAAATCTTCTGCTGTCTAGAAATGAGAAGTAAGCCAAACATAGCAAACACCTTTAATCCCAGCACTCAGGAGGCAGAGGCAGGCGGCTCTCTGTGAGTTTAAGGCTAGCCTGGTCTATATAGTGAGTTTAGGACAGCCAGGGCTATGTAGAGAGACATTGTCTCAAAAAAAGAAAAGGAAGGAAGAAAAGAATGAATGATGGACAAGTACAAATTTGCCTTGTTCTTTAGAAGACCTCAAATGAAGAATAGAAGCTGTGAAATCCCAGCCCTGGCAAGCAGAGTGATTCAATCAAGAGACTGAGCCCAGAGAATCCCCAGTGTATCTGAGGGTCAGGCTGGGTTCATTCCCAGCCCTGCCCACTCCCACGTGGCAGCCTGAGTCTCAAACTCTGATTCTCAAGGTAAATGGGTTACAGCAAGGGGGTCAGGTAGAAGATGCCGTGTTCATTAGAGAAAGGTAAAGTCAAATAAGAAATCCCACCTCTGCCCTCCCCCACCCTCCCCCCACCCTCCTCCACCTTTTCCCCCACCCCCACCCCATATGAGGTTTATCAGCTTTTAAATGCCCAAAAATGACTGGTAATTCTTAGTGGGCTAAAATGAAAACCCAGAATTACCAAAGGCACATCTCATGACTCTACCCTACTGAATCAGGCCCTCCTTCCTGAGCTACCTAGACAGTCGCATCTCAAAAACGTTTCCCTGGGGTGACTCTGCCACAGTTAAGATTTGCTGGTGATGGATCTATATGAGTGTCTTGAGACGCTCCTCACCAGGGTCCACCAGGCCATAGTGCGGGCCCCATAAGCTGCTTTAGAAGGCCTCAGGCCAGAGCCTGGATCCTTGTCCCCATGTCCTGAGTCTGGCCCTCAGCAGATCCTGAATAAATAAATAAATATTTGCTGAATTGATTATTTCTCTTTGTGTGTGTGTGTGTGTGTGTGTGTGTGTGTGTGCATATTTATGTGTGCGGGCACACACCCATGTTTGTGTCGTATGCTATTCCCATGCAGTGTGCAGATGCCACAGGACAAACTTGGCTGTTGTTCCTCAGTCACTGTGCACCTTGGTTTTTGAGACAGCATCTCCTACTGGCCTAGATCTCACCAAGTCAACTCAGCCACGTTGCCAGGAAGCGCCAGAGATTCACCTGTCTATGCCTCCCCAGCACCCCCAGCACTGGGGTGACAAGCACACGTCTACTCGTGAATTTTTTAAATGTGTTTCTGAGGATCAAACTCAAGACCTCAGGCTATCAAGACAAACACTTCATCAGCCGAGTGAACCATCTCCCCAGCTCCTGAACTTACCATTTCTATCCTTATACAGAGACAGCAGAATGGGGCACATCCTTAAAACACCATCAAACCAACAGACGAAAATGCTACACATCTCAAAGTGATAGAAAAAGCAGGTGTCTGATATGGTCCCTCTGACAGAGGCATCTCACCGGCCCTCTTCCACAGGGTGAGTCTATTTCCCAGTCAAGTATAACGCCAAGATTCAGGAGGGTAGAAAATTGTTCCAGGTTCCTGCAGACAGTGCTTTATTTGTATGCAAAACACAAACACACACACACACACTCGCGCGCGCACACACACACACACACGGATACACAAGCACACACAGACATACAAGTTCACACCAAAGCTGGGCCCCAAGGACACATTTCCTGGGCCCTGCTCACGTGTGGCTTGGAATATCCTTTATGTCTGGATCCTGCACATCCTAAGTTCACAATGAAGCCATCAGGAAGGACTTTGCTATCCCTGTCCAAGGCTCTATTTTCCCAATTGAGGTAGACAAGCAAAAAAAAAAAAAAAAAAAAAAAAAAAACCCTACACAAGGCCAAGGCCACAGACTTAATACTCTTTCCATGTTTCTGGGCTTGCAGCCTAAGTTGGAGGCTCCTGGAGAAGTCACACAGTCTCTCAAGCTTGTGGAGATCCCAGACCATCTGCTCCCTGAGCATCCGCGGACTGTTGGCCATGTGCCGCTCCGGGTCACCTGACTTGCCTCCCCACCAAGCTGCTTGCTTTGCAGAACGTCCTGTTTAATGTTTTATCTCTCCCATTATTGATTCAGCCCCGCACTCCCTGCCCGGTCTGACCAAGTAAGCCAGGAGCGTTTGTGTAATGTCAACTTCATCAAAAATGTAGGAGCTGGTGTTTATTCGTCTGCATAAACCTAGACGGTTTAAGTCGGCGGTTTCAGCGAGCCAGGGAGGACACTGGCAGCCATGGGCTGGTTGCTCTGAAGTGAAGCTGGGTTTCCAAAGATCTGAGAGCGGGGAGCAGCACACCCCAGCCCCTCCGGGTGGGATGAGTTGTTTCGGTGGTGGTGGTGGTGGTGGTGGTGGTGGTAGTTTGTGTGGCTGGGTTTTTGTTCTGTTCTTTTTCTGAGGTGAGGCAGGTTTCACTCTGGGATCTTCCTGCCTCCACTCCCCACAGCCAAGACTGGGGACACCTGTCGCAGATCTAGCTGTATGCTGTGTGCTTCTATTTCCAAGGATTTGGATTTGGGGCTTTTGTTTTGTTTGTTTTGTTTTTTAAGGCCTGTATGTCTATCTATTCAAAGGGGGAAAAAAAAACACAGGCAGGAAGGATCAGCGTTGACGATGCCATCCCAGCCTGCGGTTTCTCCTTTTCTATTTTCTGCGCACCTGAATTAGCTACGTTCTGTTTCTGGTGCAATGCAGAATGGGCATGTCCTTGTGTCCCACTCTCCAAAGAATTAGGCAGAGAACCTCAAAATATTTCCCACTGGACCTCTTCCATCATCCCAGCTGGGAAATTCAGCACCTCTTAGTCCCTGAGTCACCAGAGAACCATGAGACTGTATAGCACTATCTGGCTTGTGGTAAGAGCCAAGAAATCTCATGCAGTGTCCCCAGATGGCCACCAGTGTCCACGCTCCCTCCTGCTGGGAGTATGTGTACCCAGCCCTTTAGGGAAACCAAGCTATGCCAGCCTGGATGTTCTCATACCCATAGAGGTCACACTAGTGTGCACTCTGGCTGTGAAGGCCCAGGAGGCAGGGTGCTAATGGTAACCATGGCAACAAACTCCCCCTCCACCTAAGGAGTTTCCCATCTGATTGGGGGCTTTCTGACAGCCAGGGCACCCCGGTAAGGAGATACATGGGACACAAACAACAACAAAAAAACAGTTGGGCAAAAGCCCCCAAAGTCCCAGCTTTTGACAGCCAGAATCCCAAAGGCCACCAAGCCAGGGAAGGGAAAAGCAGCGGGCAGTGGCCTAGGAAGACCAGTGTACCAACCAGAACAGGCAGACTTCTGGACTGCGCTTCCCTGATTGGTCCTGTTTATAATCTTATTTACATACCAGAAGTCAGCTGATCATGGCCCAGCTGACATGCCATGAACTTGGATGGTCCACGGATGAGCAAGAGGTGAATAGAGCCTGACAGGGGAGGACGAGGAGAATGCCAGAGGCATTGGAAGCTCCTGGAGCCCCAGGCTCCTGTGCCAAGCAGGGAGGGCACTGGGGCTCCAGCCAGCATCCTGGATGCAAACATTGGTACAAATAGGTGAGAGTCGTTCATTCCTGCCTCTCAGACCCCACACTTCAGCTGCAGATGCCAAAGCTGCTCTCACCTTCAAGACCTGCCAGAGACAGGATGCCTGCTGCTCCTGCTGCTCCTCCTCCTCCTCCCGCTGCTCCTCCTGCTGCTGCTCCTCCTCCTCCCGCTGCTCCTCCTGCTGCTGCTCCCCCTGCTCCCGCTGCTCCTCCTGCTGCTTGCTGCTCCCCTTGCTCCTGCTGCTCCTCCTGCTGCTGCTCCCCCTGCTCCCACTGCTCCTCCTGCTGCTTGCTGCTCCCCCTGCTCCCGCTGCTCCTCCTGCTGCTGCTCCCCCTGCTCCCGCTGCTCCCACTGCTCCTCCCGCTGCTCCTCCTGCTGCTGCTCCCCCTGCTCTCGCTGCTCCTGGTTTTCCTCCTGCTCCCGCTGCTCCTGTTGCTCCCTCTGGTGACCCACTTTCTGCAGAGTTGCTCTCAGTTGACACCCCGAATCTCTCTGAGAGCTTCTAAGGGCTGTAACTGTTCTCAGAGGTGTAACGGGCTTTGGGCTAGCATTTCTGGCTACCAAGAGTTCAAACTTGTTCTGTTTAAGTTGGCAGTTCCCACAAGGCTTAAAATTATCTAGTTTAGTGAAGGTTGTTAACCCTGAATCAAGAATAAACACTCCTGAACATTCCGTGTTGTCTAACCACTTCATTTTTGGAAGGAAGGTGGACAAGAACCCCCAATAGAGATAGGAAGGAGATGAACTCTGCCAACCTCTTCAATTCCATCCATGTAGCACCAACTCTGAGCCTTTGACAGGGAGGCTGGCAACCAAGCACATTAAACACTGTCAACACCATTTTTCCAATAAGGAATCTGAGGCTCAGAGAGGTCAAGCCACTCACTAAACATCACACAGCCAGGACACTTGGGGAGCAGCAAGCTGACTCCAGCTCCTACATTCTGACACTGCCTCCCTCTCTCTAGCTGGGTTTTCAGGGGCAGGGCATCACTGTAGAAGGCCCACTTAGTGGCCTAAGGATGACAGCCTGCTCTGGACACCCAGAAGGTGTTGTGTGAGACTTCTGGGGAAATGTGAACATCTACTCACCCCAGAGAGAGTATGGCAGACAGAGGATTTCCCCTAAAGTCCAGCTTGGTGACTATGAGTTCTTACTCGGGTGACTTACAGGAGTAAAGACAAGGGGATACTCATAGAAACAGAGATGACTCAGAAATGACCACAACACCAAAGATCTCTCCCCTGCATGGGTGACATCTCACTAAAGCTACCACCTTGCACCCAGCGCAGCAGAAGGCAAGGCTCCTTCTGGAAGCTGGGCTGGTTGAACAGTCTCCTCTGCCAATGCTTGCTGACTATTCCCACACCCCCTGGAAGGACCCTGTGGGTCTAATTGGGTTCCAGAACTTCCTAAGACTTGTGTTATTTTCCATCTGGCTGTCATGAGCCTCTTCCCTTCTTCCTTCCTGGATGGAATGTTTCCATTGGAAAGAAATCACGGGGCAGGGGGCAGGGGGACACTGATTCCAGGGGCATTAGGTAACCCTGCTTTAAATGCTACTCGCCGCTCACATGCCACCTTAGGCTTGTCCTTCCACCTCCTTGGGGCTCTGCTTCCTCATCCTGGGGTGATGAGTTGTATCACACTGTTCTTGGAGATGCATGAACAAACACGTACTCATCTCAGATAGGGAGCTGAAAAATGGGACAAATTAAGGATGCCGCTAAAGTCTTAACTCGGTAAACCAGTGAGCTTTGCTAGGGTGACCTACAGAAATGTGGGTGATGGGCAACCACAGGAGCAGCAATGACGCAAAGACAGCTGGATCACTAAAACCCACATCAGCGGAGTGAGGCTCATAAAAGCTGCGAGCCCAGAACAGGGCATTCAGACTGCAGGCAGCAGGACAAGCTACACAGTGTCCTTTTTGAGCATCTAGTTGGTCACTTCTTCCTTCTGGCAGCTGCTGAGCCACCTGGAGGATCTCACAGCAGATTTTACTGCATACACACACACACACACACACACACACACACACACACACACACACGTATGTACGTGCTGGGGAAGGAGGGACCTAGTGAATCCTGTCAGTTTCAGGAACTTCTTGGAGGTATTGAGTTGTCTCTTCCTGAACTTAAGGAGCTTCCCTCCAAGATGGAAGGTCTCAATCTTAGAGGAAACTGCTGCATAGCATTTTTAAAAGAGAGCCAACCAGGTGACATATAACACAGATGGCCACACGAGCTGAAGGAACACTTGCTAGCAAGCCAGATGAGGTGCACAGCGCTTTACACACACTGCCGAATCTCTGCAACATCCTCATCCCAGCAGGACAGACTGAAGCTTACTGAGCTAAGGGATGTCCTGTGGTGTATCGGATCCTTTTCTTGTCCTCGGGACAGAACACTGACAGAAGCCACCTGACAGAGAAAGGGCTTGTCTGGGCTCACAGTTGCAGAACCAAATGGCTCCATCCACTGTAGCAGGTGAGGCAAGATGGGTCAGTTCTCTGAAGGAAAGAGCACCACGTAATAGTGGCTTGTTCGTATTTCAGCAGACACAGGCCTGAAACCAGAGCCGGTCCAATCTTTAAATGTATGCCCCTTGTGACCCGCTACCCCTAGTCAAGCCCTGCCTCCTAAAGCCTTCAGAGTCACAAGCTGGGACCAGAGTACTCAAGACATGGGCCTGTGGGGAATAATTCAGCTATGGGGGAAAAAACGGGAAGAACAGGAACCCTGTCATCTAGGGAGTCACACCTTGGTTTCAACCAGCGGTCAAATGTGCTTCACCTGTGTCAAGGCTTGCTTCGGAGCCTGCAGATCACAGCACCGTCCCAGGAACCCACGTGGTATAAAGAGGGCCGCCCTTCCCAAGCGGTCCTCCCACCTGCACATGCGCACCATCCCACTTGCACATGCGCGGTGTGGACATGTTCACACTCCTAGACAATAAATAAATAAGTGGGTGTAATTATTAAAAACAGAGGAAAAGGAAAAGGTAAAAGCTGAATGATGAATAAGGAAACATCAAGAAGGGCAGGGCAGGGCACCCCATGCAGGGACGACCCACCATTGGGATTATGAAGAGCGCTGCTGGGGGCGCTCTGGGCTGAGTCTGGTTCACCATTCAGAACTTTTATTTCCTGCTTAGAGAAAGAACTTTTCACCTTGGGAATTTAACTATCTATTGCTCAAGTGCACCTAAAGTAAACAGTGATAGACATCAGCTGCTTAAGATATTCAAAGATACCTTCCCGGTGAGCAACCTCTCTCTTCTCAGCCACTTAAACTGGAATCCCCAAAGTGAGGCTTGCCTATAGCAGCATCCTCTTGTCAAGAGAATTTCTTAGGAGGATGAAGCTCTGGTGCTGGGCTCTCACGCTGCCTAGGACCTCTAAGTTAGGTGCTAGGTGCTGCATCTTTAGCGCCTCGGTTTTATGGGTATGATCGTGTCATGCGCATTTCGGAGCTGCAGAGAGGAACGTTCCCGTCCTCTGGATCACACCACTGGGGAAAGAAGAGAGCCAAAGGCAGGCAGCGCTGCTCCAGACCCACCCCACCCATCCCACTCGCTGGCCCAGGGAGCCCTCTGTCCTCCCAAGACCCCTCCCCATGTGGTCCCAAACCCTGTTGACTCTAGAGGTGGTGGCACAGTCCTGCTGGGAGCGGATCTTAGTTGTCAGGCTCAGGGAGACTGATGGCCCTTCTCTAGCCAAGCCTGGCTCTTAGCTCTCTGCACGCTGGACCCTCACAGATCTCCCGGGCCTGACCACTCTTCAGAAAACAAATGCAGAATGAGTGTGGAAAGAAAATCTAATTAGGCCCCATTGGAGCCCCGTCTCCTCCTCTTATTACATTAACCCCTTTGAAGTGAGGCCAGGCTCATTAGAATAATTCCAACATAGGAATTGTTTTCTAAGCTCCTGAGCTAAGAAAAATGACTTTCAAAATTGCATTTAATCGAGTCCCGTGTCCCAGTCTCTCCCAATGGGACGAAGGATGTTTCAATGGCCAGAGAACCGATCCTGCGTTAGAAAAAAAGCCTGTGGGGTCTGGGGAGCCAGCTTCCCACTGGGTCAGAATCACTGAGGCCGGGGATGAGAGGCCTGTACAGGTAGGTATATGGAAGGGGCTATTCAGGTTCCCTACCACACACTCTAGCCATGGCCCCAAGTCAGAAAGCATGCCAGGAATAGGTAGCCCCAAAATGTCTTCCTTGAACGCAAAGCCCAGGTCCAGCCCACATCTTCTGACCCACGTGGTCAACAGAGTACACCAGAGGCCACACTGTTTTAAATTCCCAGGTTCTTTGGAGACCCAGCTGGGATTAGGACCTTACCAGTCTCTATCAATTGGGACTCTGTTTGGGGACTTGAGTCCTATGCCTGTCCTATACCCTGAATCTCTAATGGGGACCTCAACAAAACAGTAGGTTACAGAAGGCAAATGTCCCTCCCAAGCTGGCTAAAGGCCACACCTCAGCTCTGGGATCCAGCTGCCTCCTTGTCCCAGGGCCCTGGCTGCCCATCTTGTGCCTTCCAGGATTTCCAAATTGACTTCAGTTCAGGAGAACAACCCCGGGCCTTCACCAAGGGCACAAGTTGTGACCTCTGTGGTGTATAGGGGTGGGGATGTGGGATGCAGGGCACCTCGCATCTGGATCTAGCTCAAGCATAACCCCCTCCAGAAAGGCCTGCCCCGGACACCCAGACCTACTCCCACCCAGGACCCACAGACCCCCAGTCCTTCCCTACCCCCGGTTCTTTTTTTTTCGATATTATTTGTTTTATATATATGAGTACACTGCAGCTGTCTTCAGATACACCAGAAGAGGTCATCGGATACCATTACAGGTTGCTGTGAGCCACCATGTGATTGGTTGCTGGGAATTGGACTCAGGACGTCTAGAAGAACAGTAAGTGCTCTTAACCACCGAGCCATCTCTCCAGTCCCTCCAGGTGCTTTTTATTAGTCGCTCCACATCCCTGGCCATGAGGAGCCAGTGTTAACAGCTTCGTGTAACTTTGTACACTGGGTCCCGTGAGTGGTACCCCAAAACGGAGCTTCCTCAAAGCCAATCAGAGTCCCCATCCAAGTCTGAGCCACCCATCCTTCTCTCAGGAAGGGCAAGGTGACCTGAGACATGGCATGGGCACACAGCTCAGAGTCCCTGTCCCTGTCTCCCATCCTCCTCCTGGCCAAGGAATTAAGAGACACCGGGATGTCCACCCTCCCTACAGACTCTTCAGAACTTCTTACCCGAGGATGGAGCTGGGGGGTGGTCAGGTGCTCCACAAGTGATTCCTCCAAGAACAGAGCCTGGATGAGTCTCTGCACATTGATGAGTCTCAAGAAGGAACTGCGGTGTCTCCATTTAGGAAAAAAATGCCCTTTCTGCTCCTTAGAGTTCAGGTGACGTTGGCTCACCTTCCTAACCAAGGGCAAGGTCTCCATGCTCAGGGGTGACAAGCCGTGGTATGGATGGTCACTCTTCACCTCCCCTTTCCCAAGCTCTCAAGAACTAAGCTAAATGTTTGGTTTCCAGGAAAAGATTCTACCAGCAACCATTAGCCAGACCCTGAGCAAAGAATTCTCCTGCTGTGACATTCCAGTGATGTCAAAGGCACGCAGAAGAGGGGCAGCCTGCAGCAGGACAGATACAGGGTGCAGCCTGTCAGATCGCAGTTTCTTCCTTCTAGTCCTTCATTCATACTCGGTAAGCCTCTGTCCACAGTGTGCCCACAGAACCCACCTTCCCAGGAGCTCACAGACTCCCTCCCGTAGAGCTCTTGCTGTAGGCTTGTCCAAGTACAGTCTGTCTTCTGGGACGCCCTTGCCCTTCAGCGACTCCAGAAGGGAGTAACTTTAGCATCACAGAAATCTACAGTCCAGAGTGTCTCTGCCATTCTGTGACTTTGGGAGGATCATATAATCTCTGGAACTCAGTTTCTAGGTCTGTAGAATGGGCGTGGGCATGGCTGTACATGTATGTATCATGATCGGTGTATCGATGGTGATGGCGTATCACAGTGTGTGGCCAAGGAAGAGGTTAAGGAGCGTTTGGAAGCTGGGAACATGGCACACTGGTTAAAGTCCTCGCTGTGTGAGTGTGAGGACTGCAGCTGGGAAGGATTCTTAAAATCAGTGTCAGGCCTTGCATGCATGTGTATACACACACACACACACACACACACACACGTGTATGCCCACACATATGCCCAACACATACACATGCAAATGAAAAGGAGAGGAAGAAGGAAAAATTAGCATCTATTAAATTACTTATTATTTCCTATTACAAGATGGGGAAACTGAGGCTCCGAGGGAAAATGTTTCCCATGAGACACCCGAGGAGTCCCTGAGATGAATGTCTCTCTCAGATTCTACATTCTGGAACTTTCTGACCATAGGGTCAGAGTTCAGCCTTCACGGTGATCTTGTCAGCACGGGTGCAGAATGAACAGGAGAAAATAAAGTTAGATTTGTCACAGCCAGGGATCCACTGAGGGGCCAGGAGACAAAGAGGCTCACCTGCCTCCTGAAGCCATCAAGGACACAAAAGCACAAAGGAGCTGGGCGTGGCAGCACACACCTGGAATCTCAACATTCAGGAGGCTGCAACAGGAGGGCCACAAGTTCAAGGCCAGTCTGAGAACAGAGTGAGACCCTGATTCAAAAATCAATTATATTAATAATAAGTAAGCTAAAGAGATAACTGGATTGGATCCTTAAAACCCATATAAAAACTGGTGAAGTCCAGGCCAGAAAAAAAAAAAAATTCTCGCCGGGCAGTGGTGGCACACGTCTTTAATCCCAGCACTCAGGAGACAGAGGCAGGTGGATTTCTGAGTTCGAGGTCAGCCTGGTCTACAGACTGAGTTCCAGGACAGCCAGGACTACACAGAGAAACCCTGTCTCGAAAAACCAAAACCAAACCAAACAAAAACAAAACAAACAACAACAACAAAAAACCCATCTCAATAACCAAAGTGGACAACACCTGGGGACAACACCAGGAGTTAACCTCTGGCTTCCACATGCAGAGATACACACAAAAACTTATGCTCACACACATATACATATATTAAATAAATAAATAGGCATTAGCAAAGCAAGAGGCAGGGACAAAAGGGAGGCTCTGTGACACTCAGACCCACCATGCCAGGCAGCCCCAGGCTGTCCCCAGTCCCCACAGAGGGCAGGCTGGCACCGCAGAGGACTCAGCCCACTGCCAGCAACCCTTGGCCTCAGAGGCAGCAGCAGCTCCCAAATTCCTGGTCTCTGAGTCCGGCTTGGGAGCATTACTCAGAAAGTCCCGGAGCCAAAGTAAACGTGGGAACCCCACAGTGGAGGAGGCTTTGCCACTGGAAGGAGATCCAGTCTGTCACCCAATGTGGCTCAGCCCTTCCAGCAAAACCACAGCAGCCCTGTCCTCGGCCGATGCTAATTAGATGAAGAGCTCTAAATGAAATAATAAGGAAATAATAAGTCTGGGCTGGGCAGCTATGCCAGGGATCATTAGAGCTGAGTCGCTGTCCAGAGAAGACAGCAGGCAGGGCCAGAGTCAGGCCTGGACAGCACCCAGAGGAAGCCCAGGGGTCGGCCATGCTTAAACCTGAGCTGACGGTGAAGCAGCTGGTATATATATAGGTCATCAGGGCAGTGGCCCAGGAAAGTCTCCAGTGTGCCTGCTGTCCGTAAGCCAAAGGGGAAATGGCCTCAGCCTGTCTCAGTGTTCCATGCCTCTTGGATCCCCTTGCCCTCTGGTCCCTCTGAGTCAGAGCTGGGGATAACTGTGATCAGACCCTCCATTCTGTGGACACCAGGATCCGTCCAGATACACCAACCGTCCCTCAATACACCATCCTCGATTCATTCACTGCAGAGGAAGCAGGTGAGCGGACAGAAGGCCCAGTCCCCGCCAGGCAGCTCTTTGGCTTACACTGAAAATGTCCAGAAGGAAAAAAAAAAAACCCTGGATGAGGAAGGGTTCAGGCAGAGACCTCAGGGCTTGACCTGCATCTCCCACCAAAACCACCTGGGTTTTACTAAAAGGACAAACATGATACAGCACATGTGGAAAAAGAGCCAAGGGCCTCAGTTAAAACCATAGTGAGCCAGGCATGGGAGCTCAGACCTGGCATCCCTGCAGGGTAGAGGCAGGAGAATCAGAGACTCAAGGTCATAAGGCCATTAAGATGGCTCAGCCAGTAAAGGCCCCTGTCCCCAAGCTTGCTAATGGCTGTCAGGCTGAGTTCTTGCTGACACAGACTTGTGCATCTTAACTGGGTTTTTGTTGTTGTTTTGTTGTTGTAGTTTTGTTTTCTTTTATAATTTTGCATAATGTTACCTCGGGGGAGACTGAGTAAGATACACCCAGTCTCTTCATTGTGTCTTACAACTGCATCAGAATGGCCAGTCATTCCCAAATTAGATATTTGTGCGGCACTGGGGACAGAGTGGAGATCCTTGTGTTGTTAGGCAAGCCCGTGGCTAAGGTATATCCCCAGCCCCCAAGTCGTTTTTTTTAAGTTTTTTTGTTTTTTGTTTTTATTTTATGTACATGAGTGTTTTGTCTGCACGTATGTAAGTATGCCACACACATGCCCGGTGTGTGAGGTCAGAAGAGGGAATCAGGTCCCCTGAAGCTGGCAGTATAGATGAGCCACCATGTGGGTGCTGTGAACTCAAACCTAGATCCTCACTAGAGTAACTAGCTCTCCTAACTGCTGAGCAATCTCCTCAGATACTCCCGCCCCCCTCCCCACACACACTTTAAAAAAATAAAAAGAAGGAGGAGGAAGAAGAAAAGGAGGAGGAGGAAGAGGAGGAGGAAGAGGCTGGGACTCAGTGTTTAAGAGCCCTGGCTGCTCTTCCAGAGAACCTGGATTCAATTCCCAGCACCCACGAGGCAGCTCACCACCATCTGTGACTCCAGGTCCAGAAGATATGATGCCCCCTTCTGGCCTTTCCCGGTACTGCATGCATGTGGTATGCCTGTGTACATACAATAAACCAGTTTTCAAAGCCGGGAAGGCTGATAGGCTGACTCAGTTAATACAGTGAGTGCTTTTTGTGCAAGCATGAGAGCCTGAATTTCCTCCCCATCATTCATGTAAAAAAAAAACCAGAATGTGGGGGTGCACACATGTAATCCCAGACAGGACATCGCTGGGACTCACTGGCCCAGCCTGTTTGTGAAGCTCAGGCCAGGGAAATACTTTATCTCAAGAAATAAAGTGGACAAGGCCAAAGAAAGACACCTAAGTTTGACCTCTGATCTCCATACACACATGCACAAATGTAAACACACACCTGCCAGCACACATGTGCATCTATGTACACATACCTAAATACACACACGCACACACACATGAACCACCTGAGAACCCACCAAAGTGCAAGGTTAATTTACAAGGTCTGAAACGAGGCTTGTGTTTGTTTGTTTATTTGTTGTTTGTTTGTGAAGTCTCCACGAGAGTTGAAAAAAAAATCACACAATGAAATTATTTCCAAATTTAATTTGCCTAAAGATTTAACTTCTTAATGTGAAAAAAATGTATCAAAAAATTCCGATGTCAGGCTAGAGCGTACAGCAGCCCCAGCAGACTAGGCGAGAAAGGCCTAGAAGATTGAATTAGGACCCTGGGAGTGCTGAGCTGGTCGCCGGGAGCCTCCTGATTCTTCCAGCTCATGGTCTCAGTGGCCTGAATGGTTCTATTATAACCAGGAAGTGTTCAAGCATGTAGGAAGGAAGGAATGCTGGACCACAGAAGTGCCTAGCCCTTCTGCCCCACAGCGAAATCCCCCACCGAGCCTTCTTAGCCGAGCTTTTGAAGGTGACAAATGGTGTGTCGCCAACGGGGACAGGACTCTTCTCTACCATCTATCCATCTATGTAAGTGGGGGGAGAGACAGCTGCTGAGTGTCCGTGGGGTGGGGCGGGGCAACTGCTGAGTGTCCGTGGGGTGGGGCGGGGCAGCTGCTGAGTGTCCATGGCCCTTTAAGGTCTTCATGAATGACAACGGGAACTTGAATTGTTTTTTTTTTATTATTATTTTTCTCCTTCTCTCTCCATAATTAACCAACTAATTATCCTCTTCTGCCCGCTAATGAGTCACTGGAGACACAGAAGGGAGAGGAAGTATGTGCGATGCTCAGCTGGGAGGTCTCCAGTCTCCCTTCCGTGCTGTCCACAGGCTCTGGCCACCAGGCACGCACGGTTCCTTCACCATTCCAAGCAGAGAACTGAAAACTTGTGATCTGAGGCCAGTTTCCTTCACAGCTATGAGCTGAGCAGTGTCCCAGGCAACTTCTGGAGCCAGAGAAGTGAGGCAGAAGGCGCCCAGGGGTTCAAGGTCAGAGAAGCTGAAAAACCACAGAAGGGAGGAAAGTTCCAAACCCATTCAGAAGAGCCAGCCACTCACAGCAGTGGCCCCAGCCGCAGGGTGCCTGCCTCCCTCCCATCTCCCTACTTCTTTTGTCCTGGTATATCTAGCAGCAACACCTGGGTTGCTGGGTGGCTGGCTGCTTCCAGAGAGCTGTTCACCTGAGCCTGCCAGAGGCTCTGTGTCTCTAGAACCTTCCACACAGAGTTCTTACTGTCACACAGACCCTGGAGACATCATGGCTACTCCGTGAAGAGCAGCGAAGGAGGGGCTCGCTCCTAACCTCCAGAACTCCTCAAGCCCGTTGTGAGAAACATGGAGCTGAGAGAGCTCTGAGCCACTCAGCTCTGCACAGTTCAGACCCTTGTGTGAAACACCCACAGCTGCAATATTATATTCTCAAAGACACATGCATGCATACACATGCATGTATGTGTACATGCGTGTATACAACCTTATGTGTTTGCATGTGTGAGCATGTATGTAGAGGACCAAGGGTCATGCCCCACTTTTGACGGGGTGGAGGGCAGGATCTCTCACTGAACCTGGAACACAAATTGTCTAGACTGGTTGACCAGTTAGCACCAGCAATCCGCCTGTGTCAGCCTGCCCTGTGCTGGGGTTACAGGTAAGTCCAGCTACACCTGGTTTTTACATAGACGCTGGGTGTCTTAGTTAGGGTTTTACTGCTGTGACCAGACATCATGACCAAGGCAACTCTTAAAAGGACAACATTTAATTGAGGCTGGCTTAGAGGTTCAGAGGTTCAGTCCATTATCATCAAGGCGGGAACATGGCAGCATCCAGGCAGGTATGGTGTAAGATGAGCTGAGAGTTCATCTGAAGGCTGAAAGCAGGAGACTGACTTCCAGGAAGCTAGGATAAGGGTCTTAAAGTCCACCCCCACAGTGACACACCTACTCCAACAGGGCCACGCCTACTCCAACAAGGCCACACCTACTCAAACGGGACCACACCTACTCCAACAGGGGCACACCTACTCCAACAAGGCCACACCCACTCCAACAGGGCTATTCATACTCCAACAGGGCCACACCTCCTAACCGTGCCACTCCCTGGGGTGAGCATATACAAACCATCACCCTGAGGATCCAAACTCAGAGCCTCATGCTTGTATGGCAAGACATCTTCCCGTTCCTTTTTGGGACTATTTAAGGACATGGGCAGCATCTCCCAAAGGCCTGTGGGTGGTTAGTGTAGACAGATAAACTGCCAGGAGGCTTGGCCTGCCCGCTGCAGAGAGGAGATAAGAGTGAACTGCAGCACTGTTTGCAGCAGCTTCGGCTTCCCTGAGCAGTCAGATGACAGAGGAGGGGCTGGGGTGGCCATCAAGATGTTTTGTTAACGTGTGAGCGTTCCCCCCATGGACATTTAAAGCCCACAGAAATGCTCTTCCGGTGTCCACGGCTCTATTTTACAAGCCATTTTCAATTAAGTGAAATATTACAAAGCCGCCTACTCTGTAATCCAGGTTTCTCAGTAGAAGTGTTTGGGACACACATCTGGATAGTCTCTCACTATGCACATAGAGCCTTGCTAGGCTCACTGTAAGGGGGACCAGCCTCGAGAGACCCAGCCCTGACTTCAAGAGGCTTGGTTACCTGGCAAGAATGGAAAGGCTCAAACTATGCCCTAGGCCAGGCATCTCCATAAAGGAACCTGTGGCTCCATCCAGAGGCCCAAGGGGTGGGGGGTTGGGGGGGAACGGATCTGATGTGCCCCAGGCTGGTTTGAAACGGTCTGTAATAGCTCTGGAGACCTTCAGGCTTTGGCCAGGTGGCACCATTGCACACTCTTAGAGCTAAAATGAGGATGTGAGCTGTGGACTGGAAAGCCTGGTAGTCATTGTCTGGCTTTTCTATTCCACGATACTTCCCTGGAATCAAGAGTGAGTTTGTTCCACTCTGGCTACCTCCCAGAGTCACAGGACCTTAGTGTGTATTGGAAGTGAAAAGGTCCCATGGGTATCAGGGAATGGGCCACCCTCATTAGAGAAGAGGATGGGGCTCCGTTTGGTTTCCAGTACTGAGCCCCGTAGTGACTCATTCCCGTCGTCTCAGTAATTGGGAGGTGGAGGCAGGAGGATCAGAAGTTCAACATCATCAAGGATAGCCTGGAGTACGTGAAACCTCATAAATAAATAAATAAATAAATAAATAAATAAATAAATAAACAAACAAACAGGACCAATGGATGGTCAGTAGGTAAAGGCGCATGCTGCCTAGCTTGCTGACAGGAGTTCAGATCCCCAGAGCCCATGTGCTGCCTGCACACATTAACCTGAGCATCTGCAACCAATGCAGTGTCCCTGTGAAAAGATGAAGGCAAAGCACTCTCTAGAAACTGCAAAGGGAGACTGTGACGGCACCAAAAGCCACTCTCTGACCTCTGGACGAGTGCTGTGGCATGCAAATCATGTCCACAATCTCTCTCTCTCTCTCACACACACACACACACACAGAGAGAGAGAGAGAGAGAGAGAGAGAGAGAGAGAGAGAGAGAGAGAGAGAGAAGATACATTAAAATATAAGTGCATAAGTAAATAGAAGAGAAGGTGCAGGTCCAGGAAAGAGGAGATCTTGCTCCCAAAGCCTCCTGGATTTCCTCCCAGGGAACTGCAGCCTCCTGTTCCAGAACAGGCCTAGTGTCTGGCACTACTGCTTTGCAGGGGCCCCTGCCAGAGCAGTGAGCACAGCAGGCTGCTGGGAGCCATTGCCTCCCTCCTGCCATTCTCTCCTACCCTCCACCCCACCCCGAACAAGCTAGAGACTGCAACAGTACTACAGGGCCTGCCACACACCAAGGTTGGCCCTTAGAACCCGAGACTGATCACAGAGTGGTTTGAATGCATCGGAAAACTGGCGATGGCACCCGCCTGCATCCTCCACACAAGGAAAGAAGGGTTCTCTCCTAGCAAGCGGTGGTAGCTCAAACCTGTCACAACAACACTCAGGAGGTCACAAGTTCAAGACCAACCAACCTGGGTGGCATAGTAAGACTGTGTATACGTGAGAGTGTATGTGTGTGTGTGTGTGAGAGAGAGAGAGAGACAGAAACAGAGACAGAGACAGAAACAGACAGAGAGACAGAGTCAGAGAGGAGCAAAGACTTGTGGTAGCCAGGCAGATTAGGTTTAAAGTCCCGGCCCAGCCTCTTCCAAGGTATCTTAGCCTCAGGTACTTACATAACCATTCGGTACCTTCCTTTCCTAATGTATCAATCAGCCAGACAGAACCTGCTATGGTCATTATAAGGATTAAATTAAATAACTTCTAAAAAGTGCTTAGCCTCTCGTTAGCCTGAGGGCATCAGGAGGGCAGCGGGAGGTGAGACCACTGAGTCCATTCTAAACTGTAGGATCTGGCCTTCAGACAGGAAGCTCAATAAAATAAAAGTGAATGGACGGATAGATGGATGGATGGATGGATGGATGAATGGATGGACCAATGAACAAACGAATGAGTAAATAAGCATGCTAGCCCAAAGTGAAAATCCAGAGCTGTGATTGCCATATTCACTATTAGCACGTCCCGAAACAAGTTAAGAGGGAAACACCCGGAAGCCAACTCCACCAGTTTTCCTGAGGAATGGCTAGGAGGCAGAACTGCAGGGCCCGCGCTTGCCAGAGACATGGCACTGACACTCTCTAGGCCTTTTGACCTCCACCAAACAAAGGGATCAGCTAGACACATACTCGTTCAACTGCTTGGCTACACTCTCAGAGACAGAAGGCACATTCAGGACCAAGAGCCAATGGAAGGCTGGGGTTGGAGGAGGCTTCATGTACTCAGAAACCACAGAGGAGAGACCAGACACAAAGCACGGAGCCCACCCAGGGCGAGGGTTTTGGTAGAAACCCTCTCTGCAAAAAGCTAAGTTCCCAGAGTGGCTCACCGGATGCTAGGTGGCAGGGGGTGGGGGGGGGAACAAAGCTCCCTGGTCTGCTCTCTGCTCCCTGGAGAGGGCGACCCAGAAAATTGCACCTATGGAACCTTGGCAAGAACAGAGCGAAACTCCCTCCTTAGAGTTTGTAGGGGAAGCCAACCCTAATAAGAGAGCTTGAAGCCTCAATTCATTCTAGGTGGGTGGTCTCAAAAATACCTAGCCAAGAATTCAGTCTAAAGTGGTCCCAAGTCGGTAATGACCACAGGCTCCTGGCACGAGTCTCTGCTAATCCTTCTGTGGGAATCCACCTTCCACCTAGACTCAGAGATTGCCCCACAGTGAACGTTTAGCTATAGGAGCTCGGCTGGGCACGGCGATCAAGCATCAGCAGGAACAGCAGGCAGTAGAGACAGACGTCAAACTCTGGGCTCACCCAGCACAGGATTTGAAAACACATTCAGGATGGGCCTTCCCACCTTGATCCAATCAAGAAACCTCCTCACAGGCATGGCCAGAGCTTTGCCTCTTAGGCCATTCTAGACCCTGTCAAATTGACAACATCAACATTGTAGCAAGTATCTGCTATCAATACACCCCAGGGTGATACTGTAAATGCATTCGCAGACCAGGAGGATGGCTCAGTGGGCAAAGGCACATGCTGCCAAGCCTGAGGACCTAAGTTCAATCCCAGGACCCACAAGATGGAAGGAGAGAGCCAACTCCTAAACCTGTCCTCTGATCTCCACACACGGGCTGACCTACACACACTAATTATAATGAAAAGTTAAAATGTGTTTGCTCCTTATCATCTAAATTTCACTAGGTTCCTTTATTTTTCTTTTGGCGACGAACGGGAGGGAAACTTACTTTCACCACACAGAACGGTAGAAGTTTCCAGAAGCCCGAGAAAGTTTCCAGAAGCGGCGAAAAGACCAACAGCATCTGAATCAGTTACAACTAACGGGTTTCCTCCTTTTTAAAAAAAATTTGTGTGTGCATTTTTTGCTTGCATGTATGTTTGTGTGAAGGTGTCAGATCCCCTAGAACTGGGATTACCAGACAGTTGTGAGCTGCCACATAGGTGCTGGAAATCAAACCAGGGTCCTCTGGAAGAGCACCCAGGGCTCTTAACTCCAGCCCCACATCTGACTCTTCAAGAGCAGCCAGAGTCAGCAAAGCTCCATGGAATGGTAGCTTTAACCTGTGGGGGAAATGTACCTTTAGAGAAGGTGTGCATGTGTGTGTGTGTGTGTATGTGTGTGTGTGTGTGTGTTTGTGTCTGTGTGTGTGTGCGCGCGCATGCATGAGTGTGTCTCTGTGTGTGAGTATATCTGTATTTCTGTGTGTGTATCTTGTTTGCATATGTGTATGGATAGATGGATGTGTCTGTGCGTGAGTGTATATGTCTATATCTCTGTGTGTGTATGTCTGTCTGTATACATGTAATATGTGTGAATGTGTGAGCATGTTCGTGTGTGTGTGTGTGTGTGTGTGTGTGTGTGTTTTACTGGAATTTGAACCCAGACTCTCACACAAGCTGCATACACCCTCTACCACAGAGTTACACCCCTAGGCTTCTTTTTACTTTCTTTTAAAATTTTATTAATTTTTATTTTATGTGTATGAGTGTTTGTCCAAATGTATGTGCCCTTGGAGACCAGAGGAGGACACTGGATGCCCTGGAACTGCAGCTATAGGAGGTTGTAAGCAGCCATGTGTGTGCTAGGAACTGAACCTTGAGTCAATGCTCTTAACCACTGAGCCGTCTCTCCAGCCCTCTGTTTTTACTAGTTCATTTTGAGACTGGGTCTCACTGAGTTGCGTAGGCTGATCTGAACTCACTCTGTAGTCCAGTCTGGCTTTGAACTTGTGATCTTCCTGCCTCAGTCTCCCAAGTAGCTGGGCTTATGAGCCTGAGCTATGAGGTCAACAGAATTTTAGAAGATTTTTTTTTTTAATTTGGGAGAAAAGGACAATGACTACCTTTGTAATTTGAGTCCGTGGATACATTCCCATTTTTAGAATTAAATTTAAATTTGAGATAATAAAGAAAAAATACATTTTTAGAATTGTTATGTTCCAAAATATCACATGGGGATTATTTATACTAAAAACAATAAGGCACTAGGAACTCCCCCTTGAGATCTGGCGTAGGGCAGCCATGACACCCCCGTTCAGAGTCATACTAGAAACTCTAGCTAATGCAATAAGGCAGGAAAAGAAAAAGAATCGCAGTTCAAGGGGAAAAAAGAGAGAAGCGTTTCTTCTCAGATTAGTTTAGGTTTTTTATGTAGAAAATTCAAAACAATCAATCACCAAATAGGAGGCCAGGCGTCACCCTCCATTGCCTTCCTGCCTCCCTCTCCTGACGCTGGCATTCTGAATGTGCCACGTTTGCTCAGAGCATCTGCTCCTTAAAAAAATAAACAAATCGTGTGTGTGTGTGATTTTTTTTTTTTTTTGTTTTACAAGACCAGCACACAGAGTCCCTGCCACTGCCCTCACCCAGAGTTCCCAACCCTTGGCCTCTCAACATTAGTTCGTTACTACCCAGCTGGACCCGCGCTTCCACTTCCACCAGTCTGCTCCTCCTCATGTACACTCTCTGCTCCTAGATGCCATCCAGGTCGTCCCCCCATGCTCAACGGTCCATCCCCTCTCCTCTGCTCTGACAGTTCACCAGTGGTGAAGGACAGAATAGGAAGGATGTGGGGACAGGACATGAAGGATGCAGACACGGGAAAACCTCTCCTGCCCTGAGAACTTGAAGCCAGGGAGATGGCTCAGCAGATAAAGGTGACTCCTGCTGAGCCTGAATCCCAGGCATCCACATAAAAGCCAAGCATGGCTACATGTGCCTGTGACTCCAGAGTTGGAGAGATAGAGACAGATAGATCCTGGGGGCTCGATGGCCAGACGACCTGGCCAAAATGGTGAGTCTCAGCTTCAGAGAGAGACCTGATACAAGAATAAGGCAGAGGGTAACAGAACAGGATGCCTGATGTCTTCCTCTGGCCTCCGAAGGAAAAAGCACATTCAAGAAAGCAAGCATGCACACTCACACACACACACACACACACACACACACACACACACACACACACACATATTACACACACACATATTACACACCACACACATACACACACACCACACACACACACGTATACACACACACAAACACACACTCACACACACACCACACATAAACACACACACACTCACACACACACATACCACACCACATACATACATATACTACACACACCATACACATCATACATATATTACACACACACATATTACACACCACACACACACATACACACGCATACACACACACACCACACACACAAACACACTCGCACACACACGCACACACACACACATACACAAAAATAATGTTCTGCAGGAAGTAAAGACAAAATGTCATCTGTCCAGACATGGGAATCTAAGGGGCTAAAATAATTGTTCTTTGGCATTTTCTGCATAATCAAAAATTAAAATCTCAGGCAAAGGGTTCTGCGTATCCAAAGGCCCCGAGACAGGGTGAAACACAGCCTCTGTACTCTAAGAACAGTGAGCAATAAGCAAGGTGGTTTGGCAGAATTAAGTGAGACTTGCTCCCATAACCACAGCAGGCAACACCCTTAGCACACATTCTAGAGGCCCCGGCCCCTGCCTGCCCATGGCTTTCCCAGGAGCTCCCGGTCTGCCTTGTAATCACCCGGTGCCCACCCCAGTTCAGACCCTGCTCTCTCCTGGACATGACAAGCTCATTGTCCCTTTTTCCTGAAGGCTACTTTTTCACAAGAGGTGTTCGGAGCCACCAGGTTTCTGTGGGCAGATGCCCCAGGGCACACGCACAAAGGCTCAATTGTCTGGTACCCGGCGCTGGACTAGCCGAGCAGGATTCTGCCCGATTCAACAACCCCACATCAAAGAGATGACGTCAAAGCTCCAGCAACCACTGAGACACAGCCCAGCCCTGGTGCCAAGGGCTCCCAGGAGGCTAATCCCACCCTGGAAGGTAAGAAGAGGGTAGAAGCAGCAAATTAGCAGGAGCTAGGGGGCGCTACTGTGCTGGGAGCCTCGACAGCATAATTGCATTCACTGAGCTGCAATTGGGAATAATAGTTAGAGAAGCAATAATCACAGGTCACACAGCCATACAAGCAGCCAGCACATTGGTTTCCCAGGCCTGCATCCTATCTGCATAGGACCCAGCCACCCAACCGCCACAGAGTGGCCAATAGAAACACCTCAAAAAGCCCCCCCACACACACACACACATAAGCCCCACCACTTAGTAGCTAGAGTCTGAGCTGACAATGGCTTTCTTGACCTTGAACTTGTGGACTGCCAAGAGACATGTCTGACTTGTGTTACATAGTCAGTCAACAACCCCTTACTGTGTCACAGACTCCAGAGAGCAGCTTACCTGTCCCACCTGATGGGGAAAGAAACACAAGGGGACCCAGGGCTGTGGGGAACAGAGCATCTCTGGTCAGCTCTAGGTAAGAGAGGAGTCCCTCCAAAGGCCCAGTGACTCTGAAGAGCTTGCTATCTCAGTCTACTTTCTGTGACTGTAACAGCATGCTCAAGACTGAGCCCGTCACAGAAAACAGAGAATTCGGTTCAAGGTTCTGCAGGGCCCGCTTCCTGGAAGGGCCTTTTCCATATGACAGTGTGGCAGAAACACAGAGGCAGCAACCCAGGACCTGATTACAGTGTAATTCTGGAACCCAGTGGAACTTTGATTTTTTTTTTCTAAGTTTACTTTTGTGTGTGTGTGTGGTTTTTCGAGACAGGGTCTCTCTGTGTAGCCCTGGCTGTCCTGGAGCTCACTTTGTAGACCAGGCAGGCCTCGAACTCAGAAATCTGCCTGTCTCTGCCTCCTGCGTGCTGGGATTAAAGGCATGCGCCACCACGCCCACCCTGTTTACTTTTAATGATGGTTCTTAAACACTTTAACCTTCCTTGTAGCCCACCACCCACCAGGAGCAGAAAAGAAAGGATACAGGGGAAGTGGACCTGTTTAGAAAGGTTCTTTGGAGCAACTCCCATCTGTGTTGTCTGGAAATTGGCAGTTCAGTTCACAGGTCAACAGTGGCAGCTCGATCCACTCACCAACACCTCATGGATACACCAGCAGTCCAGCTCGGTAGAGTCAGGATAGCAACAGCGGTGGCACGACCTAGCAGAGACAGCCAGGACTCAGTCTCAGCTCAAGTCAACAGGAGGGACCTAGAGGGACAGCAGGAGAAGTTCTCGGCTGTGCCTCTCTCAGGGAGGCGAAGATCAGCAAAGACATGAGACCCACAAGTGTTACACAACTAGTTCTATAAACAAGCCTAGCTCTCTCTCTCTCTCTCTCTCTCTCTCTCTCTCTCTCTCTCTCTCTCTCTCTCTCTCTCTCTCTCTCTCCCCCTCACTCTATGGAGTCCTATTTCTACCCTCCAAACATCACTTGTCCTCCACGTGTCTTGCCTCAGCACATGCATCTAATCAGCCTGAGTCTAAGGAAGCAGCAAGAAACTGCAGCACAGCACCAGAAGTTTTTTGGTTTGTTTCCCTCTGTGGAGTCCTGACAAATGCAGCTCAACTATGAAAAGTAAGGTGGATCAATACATGCGTGTTGTTAGCAAAGAATCCTTCATCTCATGTCCTTTCACGTGCTTGCTTTAGCAGAACATCCTCTCTCCTGTGTCTGCTTCAGTGAAATGTTCCTTCTCGAGTCTGCCTTTGCCTTTCACACCCATGTTCTCTTTAATAAAACTTCTTTCATGTGTTTGCCCCAGGAAAACACCATCCAACATAACTGACTTTCCAAAGAATTCTTAAGTTTCCACTTCACCCAGGCTAAGTTCATCCTTTCCCTCCCCCCACAAAATCCTCTCCAAGAATAACAATTTGGGTCCATTAAGGGGGGCCTCAGCCCCTGGGCCCTAACCATCTCTTAAAGGCCCCAACCTGTTCTCTCTCCACCTGTTCTCTTCCCACCTGTTCTCTTCCCACCTGTTCTCTTCCCAGCTGTTCTCTTCTCACCTGTTCTCTCTCCACCTGTTCTCTTCCCAGATGTTCTCTTCCCACCTGTTCTCTCCCCACCTGTTCTCTTTCCACCTGTTCTCTTCCCAGCTGTTCTCTTTCCACCTGTTCTCTCCCCACCTGTTCTCTTCCCAGCTGTTCTCTTCCCACTTGTTCTCTTCCCACTTGTTCTCTCCCCAGCTGCTCTCCTTCCACCTGTTCTCTTCCCAGCTGTTTTCTTCCCACCTGTTCTTTTCCCAGCTGTTCTTTTTCCAGCTGTTCTCTTCCCAGCTGTTCTCTTTTCACCTGTTCTCTCTCCACCTGTTATCTTCCCAGATGTTCTCTTCCCACCTGTTCTCTCCCCACCTGTTCTCTTCCCAGCTGTTTTCTTCCCACTTGTTCTCTTCCCACTTGTTCTCTCCCCAGCTGCTCTCCTTCCACCTGTTCTCTTCCCAGCTGTTTTCTTCCCACCTGTTCTTTTCCCAGCTGTTCTCTTCCCACCTGTTCTCTTCCCACCTATTCTGCTTCTCTTCTATTTTATTTTTATTCTTTGAGAGTCTTGCTACACAGCCCAAGTTGGCCTTGAACTAACATCTTCCCGGCTTTTCCTCCTGGATGATGAGATTATAAAAGCACATACCCCTGATTGATGTTTCTGTCACTTGACACTATAACAATGATATTTAAATTTCAACATGAGCCAGGCACAGATGCACACACCTAAACTCCTAGCACTTGGGAAGTAGAGACAGGAGGATCAGACATTCAGGGTCATCACTGGCTATACAGCCAGTCTGGTGTCAACCTGGGCTACATGAGACCCTGTCTCAAAGAAAAAAATCAAAAATCCTAAGTTTTAGGGGGAAACACTTGACTCTAAACACTTTTAAACAATAAGTGGTTTAGAAAAGGAAGACCGAGGACTGTCCCCAGGTCTTGGTTCTCATGTCTGGAAGAACAAAGTAGCCACTTAATGAAGGAAAAGGTTGAGAGAGGGCACTGGGAAAATTAGAGATGTCCTAGTTACTGAAGAGAAAGGGGGCATGTCAGGAGGACAGACCTACAGCCTAGTGGGTCACCAAGGGAGACACTTGGTTATCATGGAGACATGACTTGGCTTCTTTGAGTGTGAAGACCCCAGGCCACTAGGGCTGTGTTTGATGTCACCAACCTGTAAGTGAGTGTCTCCAGCCAGCAAGAGAACATTACTCTCCCTCCATCTTACTGCTTCCTTCAGAAGGGCTCAGTCTTCCAGCAGGTTCCACCTAGGCCTGGCACCAGACTGCAGGGCCCAGGAATGCTGCACTGTGTGGGATCCCGCAAACAAACAAACAAAACCTGCTCCCTTCAGAGAGAGACTGAGAGGGTAAGGCCTTGGGAGAGGGAATGAGGCAGCCCTTCCTGCTGATATCACCTCTTTCTGGCCTGAATCTCTGAGCTCCAGTTCCCCTCCCACAGCCTCAGCCCCGGGGAAGCTGAGATGACCTTCCCAGCAGAGTTCTGGGTGCCCAGAGCGGGCATCAGCCTTTACAAGCCTCATTCCTTCTATCTTGTTTTTCCACCTGCCTGCCTGCCAGAGAGATGGTTCAGTTGGTCAGCAGTGTGTGGTGCAAGAATGAGGACCTGAGTCCAATCCTCAAAACTCATGTTTCTGGGGGCGGGGGAGGGAAGTGCCATGCATGGGAGCAGGGCCCAGGTCGGTTCTGCTCACTGTCATGTCTCCTGGGCTTCTGACAGTCCCTTGGGGACAAGAGCTCAAGGAAAGTGTGTTGAAGAGTCGAAGAAGCAGATGACTGGTCACCTCTGTTCCTCCAGGTACAGCGTGTGGGTTTAAAAATCACCTGGGATTTCCACTTCTTGGCTTGCCTTATGGTAGTGTCTCCAGAGAGGAGTAACTAAGGAAGAGACCCGCCCCGGACGTGGGCCCCACCATGCCGTGGGCTGGAGCCCAGTTGAAGTTAAAGAAGGAAAGGAGAGTGCTGGTGGAGTTCCGTGAAAGGGGACAGAGGAAAGGAGAGAGGGAGGGAGGGAAGAGGGCAAGCTGAGTAACAGCATTCATCTTTCTCCACTCTGATCATCAAGATGTGAGGAGTCCGGTTGCAAGCTCCCACTGCCATGATCGCGGCATGCTTTCCCAACCATGAAGGCTGCTGCTTTCCCACACCTGGAGCTGGAACTAGGTATTCAGACCCAGTGACTAGAAAGGGAGCTACAGTGCTGGCCAGGGCCAACCTCCACACAGCCTTTGGAACTGGGTCCCACTGCTGGAGCACAGAATCTGTCAGCAAAAGAGAAAGAGCTTCTGGGTGGGTAGCCGGCTATTTAGGACAGCTACAGAGATCCCCAGGGAGAAATGAAAGCCATTCTAGGTGGGTAGTGTGACAGTGGGACCAACAGTGCTCCCTGGAGACTTGTCACAGCCCAGGCATTGAGCAGAACACTTCCATGGATCTCTCCTGCCTCTTCAAGTGGTGGCAAATGAAGACGGTGATGTTGGGGACAGGTGACAGCTGTGCCCAGAAACCAGCTGTAAAACCAGGGTTTTACAGAATAGCAGAGCCCATAGTATGGACAGAGAGATGAATGGATGGGTAGATGGGTGGATGGATAGGTGGGTAGATGGGTGGATGGATGGATGGATGGGTGGATGGATGGATGGTTGGGTGGATAGATGGATGGGTGGATGGATGGATAGATGGATGGATGAGCTGGATGGTTGGGTGGATAGATGGATGGGTGGATGGATGGATAGATGGATGGATGGATGGATGGTTGGGTGGATAGATGGATGGGTGGATGGATGGATAGATGGATGGATGGATGGTTGGGTGGATAGATGGATGGGTGGATGGATGGATAGATGGATGGATGAGCTGGCAAATGGGTGGATAGATGAAAGGGTAGGTGATAGGTGGATGAATAAATTAATAGGTAGGTAAGTGGATAGGATTAATGAGTAGTTGGGATAAATGTGCAGATGGGAATGAATGGGTGGCTTTACAGAAAGGCAGATAAACCAGCATGCAGACAGTAAACAGGTCACTTTAAGGAATGGACTCACATGACTGTGAAGACTGATGTGGTAAAATCACAAGTGCCCATCAGCAAGCTAGAAATCCAGGCAGGAGCTGAGGCTGCAGCCTGAGCCAGAACCCCATCCTTTCTGGGAAACCTGAGTTTTGCTCTTGAAGTCTTCAACCTATCAAATGAGGCCCACCCGCCTTACAGAAGGGAACTCCCCTTTCTTAAAGTCAGCTGATAGCAGATCTGAAGGGCACTGGCAAAGTCATGGTGACACCTAGGCTGTGTCATCAAGCAATAGGCCCCCATAGCCTTGCACCCCGATTCCCCCTCATTTGGTTCCCTTGAGATCTCCCCCACTTCCCACCCTCCCACCCTCCCACCCTTAGCCAGAATTAGCCAGAAAGCGTGCCTGGTGGGCTCCACATGGGAGACAGAACAGAAGGAACCAGAAAGAGCTGAAGGTGGACCCCACGATCGGTGCCAAGCAAGCACTTTAGTGAGCTGTACCTCAGCTCTTTTTCACTTTCCATTTTGACATAAGGGCTCACTAAGTTTACCAGGCTGATCATGAACTTGTCATCCTCCTGCCTCAGCCTCCCAGGTAACTGGGACTACAGGCCTATACCACCTTTACAGGCTTCAGAAGGAGTGATTCTTGGGAACCAGAAAGGAGACACGGGTTTGCCCAATTCGACTCTCGAGACCCTGAACACAAAGCCCTGTACCCCAGCCAGGCTGACCTGTCTCTGGGCGCTTGTCTTTTTCAACTCCGTGAATTCCTTGGGAACCCGCTGTCTCTCTTCGACATATTTCTGCAATCTGTATTGTAAATCTGCTTCATTTGAAATTCACAGCTAATGACCTAGCCCTCGCACGCAGGAAACAGAGTGAGGTTCCGGCTTTTAGAGGCCAGGAGCCTACTAGCCAGAACATGACAAGCATTACGAAGTATAGGCCTGCTCTAAAAGCACTTAAGACACAGCCTCTGTCAGAAATTTCCAGAATATCTTCAAATAACATCATTTATCTGCCAAGAGGCCCGAGGGGGCGGGGCGGGGAGGACAGCGGTGGGCAAAGGATAAATGAGCATTTGATCAAATCCATACCTTCAGCTCCCCAGGGAGAGGAGTAGATATGTACTAACCCTTCTCCTCACCCTGCCCACCAGGTCTGTGTTGATGCCTGTGTGGACCTAGGAAGCCCAAGCCCAGCAGAGTTGTGAACTACGGCAGGCGGCCTGTCCCTGTCCACCAGCTCCTGTGGATGACACAGAGACTCCACCTTAATCAGACTCGATGACCCAAGAGGTAATTTGATAAAGCCAGCATCCCTGTTTTGGGGGTTGGCCCATTTAAGTGAAACCCAAAGCCGGCTCTGGGGTAAATTGGACCAAGGAGGAATCGATCAGTTCATCCGCACTTTCTCAGTTTCAATGGAGTCAGGCCTTAACCCGGTTAATTTTTGTTAAACGCATTACCCAGGTACTCTCCTCTTACCAGTCCAATGATTTTGTGTCGCGCCTGAAGGATTGTAATTGGGAACCAGGGCGAAGCCCTCAGCGCAGGGTGATTGAGTACAGACGCTGCAGCCCACGCGGCTGCCACCTGACACTGAGCAGTACCGCCCGTCGGTACACAGCACACCCCTCCTGGACTCTTATCAGGATCGATCGCTGACGATGCAGAACAAGAACACGAGGCAAAAGCATCCCTGACAGGAAGGGAACTCTGGGCTTTTGGACACTGGTTCTGGGATCCTCCCCAAGCCCAGAGACAGTGGGGAACTCTGGCATCCTAGCTCAGTCAGCCATGGGTATTGCTAGTCTGTCCACATCGTGATCATCTCAAGGGTGTGTCCTCCTAACTATTGCACAGAGAACATTGCCCAGCCTTCCCTTATGGTCTCCTCCTAACCTCAGGCCTCGGGACACGCCCAGTGACCTCTCTAGGCCCACTTCCTGCTCCTCTGTGCCCCTATACACTCAGCCCTCTGTGTTCACCAGGCATGTCTGTGTTCTGGTCTCCTCGCCTACTGAGGTGTGGTTGGTCCTCGCTCACAGAGAAGTGAGGACAAAGCCGAGAGACTAGAGGCTTACGGACAGGAAGTGCCTGTTTGGGGCATGTCCCTGAAGTTCGGGCAGTAGAAGCATTATTTCCTAAATATCTATTATTTAGAGGAAGGACCTTGGGAAGTGGTTGCGCGGTGAAGGTCTGTGGACTGCTGGGCTGTTGAGCGGGTTGGTTGTACAGTGGAGTCCTCCCTGGCCTGTCACGTGATGCCCTCTGCTGTACCTGGTGCGAAGGAAAGCCCCGCCCCCAGCTGCCAAGCAGGTGCCAGCGCCACGCTTCTGTGCTTCGCAGCCTCAGAACCTCGAGCTGCTCTTAAAAAACCCCAGTCTCAGGCTTGTGACAGCAACAGAAAACAAAGACAGCCCGCCTGTTTGTGTTAACCATGGTCGTGATAGGAGGCATACAGCCAGTGTTATGGGGCTGGGGAGGTACTGATGAGAGAAAATTGGCACAGATACCTTCAACACAGGTTGGCACCTTTCTTTCTTTCTTTCTTTCTTTCTTTATTTCTTTATTTCCTTTTGTTTTTTTGTTTTTTGTTTTTTTTTATCAGGACAAGGTTTCTCTGTGTAGCTCTAGTTGTCCTGGAACTGGCTCTTTAGACCAGGCTCAGAGATCTCTCAAACTCAGAGATTTGCCTGCCTCTTCTGAGTTCTGGGACTAAAGGTGTGTGCCACCACTGCCTAGAAGTTGGCGTTTTCTTCAAAAGTTAAGTATGTTTTTACTAAAAATCTGGAAATTTTACCCAAGAGAAAGGTAAGCATATGCCCACACAAAGACCTGTATGTGAATATTCATAGCAGTTTTATTCACAAAGTGTCAAAGACAGAAACAATACAGGTATTGATCAAAAGATAAATGGGCAACCAAATGTGGTAGGGTCACACCATGGAATACTATATAGCCATGAAGAAGAATGACACACGGATATAAAGGCAGAGGATGAACCCTTGCCTTATCAGGAGGGTGACTGTCATTGCTGGCATTCAGGTCTGTTAGTTTGCTTTGCCAGGCAGATTGAAAGTCTTCTTTGGAACTGAACAAGCTTGTCCCTGTGAACTGGAGAAGTCTTCAGTCAGTGCAGTGCTAGAGAGACATGTAGCCCAGGAGTGATGCCCAGCATCATCCAAACCCAGCGTGAAGGCTCGCTGCGCAGCTGCGATCCCAGCACTCAGAAGGCAGAGAGAGAAGGATTGGGCTTCAAGACCATCATCAGTTACATGTGAGTTTGAGGCTAGCCTGGACAACCTGAGACCCTGAGGTGGACATTTCTGGTTTCTTTAACAACTCAGATGTGTCATGTGATGTTTTCCTGGATGCTGTCTTGTGAGAGGGCATGTGATGTTTTGCTGAAAACAGACACTTGAAAGGGCGTGTGATGTTTAGAAAGAACATGAATGGGACCCACAGACAGTGAGAAGACGTTCTTGCATTGCTACACCGTGCAATGCTTTGCCGGTCTCACTTCTTCACTGGTCTTCCCTGGCCTTGCAATGCTTTACTGGTCTTCACTGGTCTTCATTTTGTAGAAGGAAATGCGCCAAAGAACTTCTCGTGATTTTCCGGCTGACTCTGGCTGCTTCCCTTGACGTGTGCCAATTCGGCGGAGCCTTGACGTTTCTGCTGGATCAAGCTGCTGCTACTGACTCCTGTTTGGTGTTTGCTATTGAACTGGACTGCTGGTATCCTGACAACGAAGACTTGGATCGCCCCCAAGGAACTAGTTCCAAACAAGTCCACCACACCCTTTTCCTCTTACCCTTCTTTCTCCCCTACCTTAAGAACCCTAAATAAAGTAGGATTAGAAAAAAGCCTGCAAACGCTGCTTCAAAAAAGTCTCCTGACTTAGTAAAGGAGGGCTCTCCTCAGAACCATCTGGGCTGCTTCTACCTTAGAAACTTGGCATCTCTTCTCTTCCTAAGCAGAACCCAAGGCAGGTGCGGCAGCAGGCCCATGCTGTCCTCTGCAGCACCCATGCTGTCCTTTGCAGCACCTACGCTGTCCTTTGCAGCACCCGCACTGTCCTCCGCAGCATCTGATGAGCTCAGTGTGATTCTTAGAACCCAGGCAAAGACGGGAAAGGAGAGATCCGATCTCATAAAATCATCTTCTTACTTCCGCGTCTGCGCGTCTGTCCTCCAAGGTAGGGACTGTCTTTACTCCCATTTTACAGGTGAAAAGACTGAGGCTCAGAGGGCTAAGGTGACCACTCGAGTACTAAATGACAGAGCCACACTTAAACTCAAGGTTTGACTCCAGAATCTGTGTCCTTATCCTACAAGAACGTTACAGAAGAGAGTGGGGTTCCTGATAAATCACTGAGCAATATTTATGTTCCCCCATGAAGGGACTTAAGAACTGACTTAAGAAAAAGGGCCATCCTTAACGATGGGTGCTGGTTCCCAGAGCACTCTGTCCCTGTGCCTCAGGCTCTTAATTTGTACAGAGGGAACAAAAGCCACACAGAGTGCCTCCTGAGACAGGGTTTCAGGAATAACCTGGAATGCAGCAGGAACCCCAAAAGTGTCTATTGGGGTCAATTTGAGACAGGTCTTGACTTGCTTAGGGATTCCTGGATTCCTCAAAGGAGCCAGAGGGTTCATAAGGAAAATAAACAAACTATCCACTCTGGGGATTCTTGTTTGTTTGTTTGTTTGATGGTTTGTTTTGAGAAAGGTTCTCATGTAGCCCAGGATGGCCTAGAGTCTGTGCAGAGCCCAGGGATATGGGACCAGAGAGGGACTGTGACCTGGTAGCTTGGAGAGAAACAGCCATTGTGGTAGTCGATATACCTCTCCTCTTTGTCAATCTAGACTACTGAGCAGAGATGAAAACCACTCACCCAGGTTGTGGTGGACAGGGAACGGGGGCTGAGACCCTGGAGGATCAGGACATTGCCCCTTAGGGAAACAACATAGATTCCCCAGGGGCAGCAGCGGGGAGGTGATGTTGTGAAGTAGCTTTGTTGCTGAGGAAAGCTGGCTTGTCACTGGGCTGGGTGGCTAAGTGTGAACTTTAGGAGGCACGATGACAGGCCAACTGTAGAGTGGTGTGAGTCGTGGAGAGGCAGAGGGTAACACAATACATGTTTAAGCTCCAGTGAGATCCACGCAGCCATCTTTGCGAAGTGGCAGTTGGCTGTTGCCTCTCTGCAAACCGCGCTCGCTGGCAGGAGGAACAGGCCCTTAAGCCTTCCACACATTTCCGGAAGGCAGAAAAATAGCTATCTCAGGAGCCGGTGACAGGAGGAAGATAAATGGACTCCTACAGGAGCCAGAACGCCAATCTCTGCTGATATTCTGAGCCTCACTTTCCTCGACACCACAGCCACTTCCAAGGAGCAAGAGCTGTCAATGTAGTTCTCTGGGCAGGCGATCAGGCCTGGCCTAGACAATCATTTACAGGTTATCTGTGCCTCAGTTTCCTCCTAAGCAAAACAGAGATGATGATAATCCCATCTTCCCCCATGGCTGGTGCAAGAATTCTATTCAAATACCCAAATTTGAAGACCTAGGGATGTAGGTAGCTCTCCTGGTCACCCCACAGTCCCATCCTTGTTCTGCCCAAGGTCTGTGGGTTTTAAGAGGCCAAGTCATCTAAGCTTTGTTATAGCTGGCCAACAGGCTGCACACACACACACACACACACACACACACACACACACCTGCACACACCGATGGGGAAAATGTAGAGGCCTATGTGCACATGTGACAAATGTACTCCATGGAGACTATCCAACAGGTGAGGAACCCTAAAAAGAAACTGAGACGACCGAGTAAGTCTGAATAGAGGCTCTAGCTCAGGGCCAGCAAAATGACTCACCAGATAAAGGAGCTTGCTGCCAAGCTCCCTGAATGAGTCCCGAAAACCAACATGGTGAATGAAGACGAGAGCCAGCTCCATAAACTACAACCTCCTTGTTATCACTGGGAAAGGAAGGAAGCCAGGGACTCCCTCACCCATTGGGATGGGTCTCCAGATGGTTTGCCTTTCTGGCTCCCAGTCATCTGAATAGACTCACCCAGTCCTCAAACTAAAATGCCCCTCCATCCCAGAATCGCAGGCTGTCCGGCTGGGTTCAACCCTCGCAAAGAGCTCTGCCAAACTCTCCCAGGCTCGCTCTCCTGACCATCATCCCATCCTCAACCCCCTTCCCAGGGTCTCTAGGCCTGCTTCTCCTTTGCCTCCATCCAGGCCCCAGGTCTCTCCCACATATATCATGTGGCAAAAAGAAGCTTCAAGCTGGATGAGGTGGCTCACACCTTTAAACCCAGCACTCAGGAGGCAGATCTCTGTGAGTTTGTGTGAGGCCATCCTGGTCTACACAAAGAGTTCTAGGTCAGTCTGGGCTACATAGAAAAACCCTGTTTCAAAAACTTTAATAATAATAATAATAATAATAATAATAAGAAGAAGAAGAAGAAGAAGAAGAAGAAGAAGGGGGAAGGGGGAGGAGGAGGAGGAGGAAGAGGAGGAGGGGGAGGAAGAGGAGGAGGAGGAAGAGGAGGAGGAAGAAGAAGAAAGGAGGAGGAGGAAGAGGAAGGGAAGGGGGAGGAGGAGGGGGAGGGGGAGGAGGAAGCTTCCAGCAATTCATTACCTACAACTGAGAACTTGACCTTGAATTTGGACCTGATGTGGGGGGGGGGGGAGAATTTTCACATAGCCCCGCCCCTCAGTCCACCTCTGGAGACATTTATTAGCTGGTTCCTGTTTGCTGACAGCGCCCATGTATGTCCTGTGCCAGGAAGATGCGCTACTGGGTTCTGAGTCCACACAGATGCTGAGCCAGCAGCGAACCTTGATTTACAGCTGGCAGGGTTGGGGCAAGATGAGCGTTCTCCCAAGTCCCCAAGAACACACGAAAAGCTGGGCTCTTTCATTTTGCAGATGTAAATCATTTCTGTTCCTCAGTCTGCACGCCATGGTGACTTCCTCGCCTACCCTCCACCTCAGTCGCCAAGCTCAGAACCGAGGAGCTACCCAGGAAGTTGAGGTGGGACACGCTGACTGGGAAGCCATGATCCTCTGAAGCAGCAGTGCCAAGGTCCCCAGAGACCTCTACCTCTGCTCCGCTGTTCTTAGCTGGGCGCTCAGCAGCGCCATCTGCAGGCTCCTGGCTCCAATTTGCAGGCTTCGTGGGACAGAAGCCTACTGATACAGCACACTGCCCGCCCACTGGATCCTCCCACCCTGTTGTGACTCTCCCTGGACCCCCTCACGGAGTGCACTCTAACTGCCCCCTCCCCGCACCCACAGAGGCTCTTCGAGAACAGTCCCACAGCTGCCCGTGGCCAGAAAGCTCCAAAGCACTGAGAGGAGGCCTCTGAATGCTCCTTGAGCAAGAAAGTACGCTGCTCTGCCCTAGGCACTCCACCACACTGTCAGGGATGGAGAGCTAGCTCACTGGAGGAACTGAGTTCTATTCCCAGCCGGGATCCCAAGCCAGGTTTGTCACAACCGCCTGTCACTCCAAATCTAGGGGATCTGTCGCCCCTTTTTGGCCTTCAACAGAACCTGCACCCACATGTACCTACCCAGGCACAAATATACATAATTGAAAAGAAAATCTTTAGGGCCAAGCACGATGGCACACACCCTTAATCCCAGCACTGGAGAGGCAGGGGCTGATAGACCTCTAGGCATTCAAGGCCAGCCCTGTCTCAAGATAAAGTTAAATAAAATCTTTATATGAAAAAGACTCGTGCCCAAATACGTGTAGCTGTTTTACTCCCAACAGCCAAATCCTCAAAGTCACTCAAATGAGTTTCAGCAGGTGAACGGAAAACAGTGTGTGTGGTTTTTCCCTCCAAGGAATATTATTCAGTAATAAAAAGAAATAGACCATGATCTGTTAACAGTACAGGGGAGCCTTAAAAACATCGTGTTAAGTGAAAGACAGTGACAGGAGATGACAAACTACAGACTCCGTTCACACGAAGTCCCAGAACACCCACCCTCATCTGGGATGCTAGAAAGAAAAAAAGCAGTGGCAGCCTGTGGTGGAAGAGAGGGAGTACAAATGGCACAGAAAGCCTTTTAGGAGTGAGAGTTATTTTTTTGCACACCATTTCAGACCACAGTGATGGTTCAGTAGGTGTATGCAGGAGCTGGTTATACACTTTAAATACACAGTTAGTTAGTTGGTTTTTTTTTTAAGAGATGCATTCTAAAGATGTATTTATTTATTTATTTATTTATTATATGTAAGTACACTGTAGCTGACTTCAGACACACCAGAAGAGGGCATCAGATCTACGGATGGTTGTGAGCTACCATGTGGTTGCTGGGATTTAAACTCAGGACCTTCGGAAGAGCAGTCGGCGCTCTTAACCACTGAGCCATCTCGCCAGCCCCACAGTTAGTTTTAATATTTTTGCATTTGTTTATTTGGAGGTCACCTAAATACCATGGTACACACGTGGGGGCCAAAGGACAACTTTCAGGAGTTGATTCCTCCCTTCTACCATGTGAGTTCTGGGCTGGCACCAAGCCTTTGCCCACTGAGCTGTCTCAACAGCCCTGTTTTGGCTTTTTATTTTGAGGCAAGGTCTGACTGCTCTTCATACAAATCTTCTAGGTCTAACTTGCCCTTCTCCTACCTTAACTGTCCAAGTAATGGGAGCACCGCCCCCCCAGACCAGTGTCTTCAGACTTGGGTATCCAGCTTGTTATATCCAGATTGCCTATAGCCAATCATATCTCAATAAAGCGGTACACGTTTTTAAACATAACATCCTGCTCTACATAGCAAGTCCCAGGCCAGCCAGGGCTACATAGTGAGACCCTACCTCTAAAAATATATAAATAAATCTAACAGGATTTGGTGTTCAGCCAGGCAACACCATGCAACCTAAGCTGGGCTGCACTGAGCCAGAAAGTAACAGCGCACACATCCACTGTCAGGAAGATTCCCAAACACAGGCACCGGCTGTGGTGTGAGTCCCAGCTTGTGGCCTTCGCTGATTTCTGTGGTGTCGCTGATTCCTGCCACAGCCAATTCCAAACCACTCACGTGAAGTCACTCAGCAACTTCCAACCCAAGACACAGCAACGCAAATGGTCTCAGAGCATCCGTCACGGCGGAGCACAGGAAAGTCACGAGGAAGTGGTGAGTGTAGGACGCTTGTGGTCTTTTTAAGTCTGATCTAATTGTAAGCTTGTGATTTGATCCTTAATGATGCCCAATCACAGAGCTGCTGAGGATTTAACTGTTGGGTCCAGCAACTCTGTCCTGATCAGATCCCATAAGACAGAATGCAGAGCCCACAGCTGCACCAAAGCCCTGCCCTATCCCTCCATCCCAGGGTCCCGCAGATGGAGCAGATGGAGCAGGATGACAGTGTCTGGTTTTAACAGCAACAAGGGGCTTGTGCACGGGTCCTGAAGAGCTGCACCACCAGACTCAGAAGCCAAAACCAGGTCGGCGAGACGGTTCAGTGGGTAGGGCACTTGCTGTGCAAGTCTGAAGACCTAAGCTCACTCTCTGGACCCACGTGAAGAAAGGAGAAATCTGATTCTCACAAGTTGTCCTCTGACCATCACACTGGCACCAAGATGCACGCGTGCACACACGCACATGCATGCACACACACGCACACACACACACACACACACACACACACACACACACACACACACACACACACACTATGGAAATAAATATCCAAAGCCAGGAGGGATGAGATAGAGACAGAATAGTCTCAGTAGGCCCTAATGTACAGATCATCCGGTGGTGGGTGGTGGTGGTAGTGATTATGATGATGATGGTGGTGTTGAGATACGGTTTCATGATTCACTGGTAGGCATAAAACTCACAGTGGAGAATCACCTCAAACTCCTGATCCTCCTGCCCCTTTTCTCTCTTTCTTTCTTTCTTTCTTTGTTTTGTTTTGTTTTGTTTTGTTCGAGACAGGGTTTCTCTGTATAGCCCTGGCTGTCCTGGAACTCACTTTATAGACCAGGCTGGCCTCGAACTCAGAAATCTGCCTGCCTCTGCCTCCCGAGTGCTGGGATTAAAGGTGTGCGCCACCATCGCCCGACTTTCCTGCCCCTTTTCTAAGGACTGGGATCACAAGTCTGTTCCACTATGCCTGATCCCCAGGGTGTTTGCCAAACCAGGCAGGCACAGTGTTAGGTGTTGGCCAGACACTGACCCACAGCACCATAAGACTATGAAGAGATCCTAGGTCTATCATGGACGTTTGCTGCGGGGCATGACAGTGCAGACCTTTGACATGACCCTCTTGTCCTCTGACTGTTGCTGTGGTCTACAATACCCACTGCAAGATTCACACTGAGATTTAACCATCACCATGGTGATATAAGAAACAGGACCCAAGCTGGAGAGATGGCTCAGCAGTTAAGAGCACTGGCTGCTCTTCTCGGGTTCAATTCCCAGCACCCACATGACAGCTCACAACTGCCTATAGCTCCAGTTCCAGGAGATCTGATAGTCACTTCTGGTCTCTGTGGTATACAGATATACATGCACAGACACCCATACACATTAAGAAATAAATACTTGGGCTGGTAAGATGGCTCAGTGGGTAAGAGCACCCGACTGCTCTTCCGAAGGTCTGGAGTTCAAATCCCAGCAACCACATGGTGGCTCACAACCATCTGTAACAAGATCTGACTCCCTCTTCTGGAGTGTCTGAAGACAGCTACAGTGTACTTACATATAAATAAATAAATCTTTAAAAAAAAAGAAAAAAGAAATAAATACTTAGAAAGGGAGAAAAAAAGGTATGGGCACATACATGCTGTTCTGAAGTAGAAGCAGGATAAGAAGTCCTAGATCATCTACCACTATGTAATGAGTTTTAGGCTAGCCTGGGCTACATGTGACCTCCCCTCAAGGAGGAGGAGGAGGAAGAGGAGGAGGAGAAAGAAGAGGAGGAGGAAGAAGAGGAGGAGGAGGAGGAAGAGGAGGAGGAAGAAAAAGAGGAGGAGAAGGAAGAGAAGGAGGAGAAAAAAGAGGAGGAGAAGGAAGAGGAGGAGGAGGAAGAGTGGAAGGAATGGAGGAAGGAGAAAGACAGACAGCTGATTTAGAAGTTTCCATCCCAGACTTCAGAGGCTCTACCCCATCCCCCAGGGGACCCTTCCCAACTTTCTGCCTGGTTCTGCTTCAACAGTAAATGAGAGTGGAATCTCACACTGCTAAACGCTGCCCCAGAAGCAGTGCAGGGAAGGGTTCATCGGATCTTTCAAAGCAGCTCTGCAGAAATATACAGTTGTTCTCCCGATGTGACATGAGAGGAAACTGAGGCCCAGAGGTTTTAAGGAACACAGCCTGAAAGAAGTTAGGCTGGGTTTTAGAGCCAAGCTGAGCATCTCTACCCTCCAGCCCATGCAGCCCTCCGCACCATCCCCTGGCACAGCCCCAGAGCTATTGATAGCTGGGCAGCTGCATGGTCAGGTAGTGTGATTTTGATCTTGACAAGTGGCCCTTTCACAGTTGCTATTTCCCCACCATACCACACTTGGAAATGAGAAGGGAAAAGAGAGAGAAAGGGGGACCTGGCAGGGCTTCACATCTTGTAGCCAAAACTCCATTGTCTTTTGTCTACCCAGAAGATGTGTGAGAATGGGGGTCAGAGTGAAGGCACAGCTGAGCCCACACACCTTGATAGAAGAAGGTCCTGCCACACCTCTGGATGCCTGTGCAGGGCCCTGTCAGACACCTCTTTCCCCAGGACAGTGGATACACACAGGCTCCATACATAAGATACATCACACACAGAGTAGCGGGACAACCTTCAGGATTATGTGTTCAAAGTGCCCTAAAGGGACAAGCCAGCTAGACCTGAGCCCCCTGCTTGTAGGTGACCCAGAGAGTCTTTGGGAAACTTTCTATTATTGTTACCTTTGTTGCAGGGTATGGTGGCACACACCTTAATCCTGCTACTTGGGAGGCAGAGGCAGATGGATCTCTGTGAGTGAGTTCCAGGTCAGCCGGGGTTACACAGTGAGACTCAGTCTCAAAACAGGAGCTGGAGAGCACTCGTTCAGAGGCTAAGGACACTTGTTGCTCTTGCAGAGGACCCAGGGTCGGTTTCCAGTACCTATATAGTGGCTCACAGCTGCCTGTAACTTCAGTCCCAGGGTAGTCGGAAAATCTCTTTTGACCTCCAAAGGCACAACACACGTGGTGCCCAGACACACATGGAGGCGTACACATGAACAAAAAAAAAAGGGCTTTTTAAAAACCAGTTATTTATTTAGCATGCGTTTTTCGGGAGGGGTGTGTCCAGGCACGGCTGTGTGCGTGCCGTGGCATACTTGTGGAGGTCAGGGGCCAACTTGAGGGAAGTTCTCTTCTGCCATGTGGGTTCCAGGAATTGAACTCAGGTCATCAAGCTTGACAGCAGGCATTTTCCCCTCTTGAGCCTTCTCACCCACCCGTGGAAAAACATCTCTTTTGTGGCCTCAAATCCCAAGAAGCCCAAAACGGCGTGCGTGAGACCGAGCCTGCCCCGCTGAGATTCATTACCTGGGAAGCCATCTGGGTTCCTGCATGCCATGCCCGTCTGGGGACCACGAGGGAGCCAGTGTCTTTATGGGCTCCCAGGAGTAAGCTGAATGCACACACAAAGTACTCCAGGCTGCTAACCATGGGGACTGGCTGGGGGTGTGGGACAGGTCAGCCAGACAGTAAAAGCTGAGTCAGGAGAAAGCTCACATTGGAGGGCGGGGCCCAGCTGATGGGATGCTCACCTCCGAGGGCGGGGCCCAGCTGGTGGGATGCGTACCTGAAGCCCTGGGTTTGATGCCCGGCACTGTATAACAAGTGTGGTGATGCTCACGCGTAACCCCGCAGTTGAGCTGTCGAGGTGGAAGGATCAGAAAGCTAAAGCCATCCTCAGCTGCACAGCAGGTTTAAGGCCAGCCTGAGTTGGAGAACTGGCTCAGTAGTTAAGAAAGAGCTCTGGCTGCTCCTACAGAGGACTAGGTTCAGTTCCCAGCTCCCACATACTAGCTTACAACCATCCACAACTCTAGTTTCAGGGGACCCAATACCCTCTTCTCGCCTCAGGCACCAGGAACACACACAATGCACATACATACACGCAGGTAAAACACTCATACATTTCAGATTAAAAAAAAAAAAGACGCTGGGTGGGGGCTGCAGAGATGGCTCAGCGGTTAAGAGCACTGACTACTCTTCCAGAAGTCCTGAGTTCAAGTCCCAGCAACCACATGGTGGCTCACAACCATCTGTAATGGGATCTCATAACCTCATCTGGTGTGTCTGAAGACAGCTACAGTGTACTCGTATACATAAAATAAATAAATCTTAAAAAAAAAAAAAACATGCTGGGCGCAGCGGCACACGTCCTTACTCCCAGCACTCTGGAGGCAGAGGCAGGAGGATCTCTATGAGTTTCAGGCCACCTAAAGTTACATAATGAGACTCTGCCTCAAAAAATCAAAATAAAAATAATAATAAATAATAATAATGTATTTTAAAAGAGTATATTCTGCTGGGCGTGGTGGCGCATGCCTTTAATTCCAGCACTCAGGAGGCCAGCCTGGTCTACAAAGTGAGTTCCAGGACAGCCAGGGCTATACAGAGAAGCCCTGTCTGGGAAAAAAAAAAAAAAAAGAGTATATTCATCAACTGTGTGTATAAAAACCTCAGTCACATAGCAGGATATCCCAAAATCCTCCTCTCTGTGACGTGTGATTCCCTAAGAATCTCTGTCTTCCAAATGCCCAGTGTGAGTAGCTGATATGCCCGGATCACAGCCAGGGACAGAGCAAGAATCTGGAAGTAGCCAGTAGATGGCGCCAGTGATGAATGGAGACTTAAAGGAGTAAAGACTGGGAGACCAGCAGAGACCTTGGGGCTCTTGGACAGATAAGGGGGGATATGGGTGGAAGACATGCCCTGCCCCTGATCTTCAGGAGCCCTGAGGATCCACCTCTGCTAATAAAAACCAGCCAGACATAGTTCTGAATGGGCAGAGCCACCTCAGCAGGGAAGGGACAACACCAGGGGTGTTGGTCAGGCAGGGAGACTTGAGGACACCGGACTTACCAAGCCTTGACTGGAAGCACAGAGGGTGGGTGCAGATGGGAAAGGAAGCTTGTCACCCAGGACCTAGATAGATGTCAGTGGCCAAACCCTCCTACTAGCTAGCAGGCACTCCCCTGCCTGGGCATTTTTAGCTGGATTTAGCAACTGAGCTTTTTGGGTGCTTGTGGCTCACCTAGAACTATGGTGAGTCATCAAGCCCCACCCAGCTCCTTCCAGACATCACTAGATGAATGCAGGCCCTCCAGATTTCCTCTCAACTGATGCGAGAGGGGCCCTGTGTGCCCCAGGGGATTTGGTACTCAGAAGCCATAAACCACACTGGTGGCAGCTCTGTGATGGGTCAGAGTCCTTGGTGAATCAACTGCGCTCTGGTTAATGGCTCTAACGATGAGGCCTTAGCTCCTGGCAGGCTGAAAGAAGAGAGATAAGAGATCTCTTCTTTGGGGTGCTTGATGTTAGCCCTTCTCTCTTGGGGTCTGGGGGAGTGTGTGTGTGTGTATGAGTGTATATGTGTATCTGTGTATGAGTGTGTATCTGTGTATGGGAGGGTGTGAGTGGGTGTGTCTGTATGTGTGCATAGTGTGTTTGTGTGCACGTGCATGTGTGTGTACATGATGGGCATGTTTATCTAGGCCAGAGGTGGACATAAAGTACCTTTAAACTCACAGAGATCCCCCTGCCTCTGCCTTCTGAGTGCTGGGATTAAAGGTGTGCGCCACCATGCTTGCCTGCCATCTTATTCTTTGAGTTAATGGTATTCTGTGACAATTCCATGCACGCATAGAGTGTATTCTAATTCCTCTCAGCCCCACCCCTTCTCCCATCTGCTCCTCATCCCTGCCTGCCTCATCTCCAATCCCTTTCTCAGAATCCCAGCTCCTGGCTTTGTGGTCACTGGTCCTCTGATGGAATCACCAGATGAACCACAACAATGATTCATTCTCTCTCTCTCTCTCTCTCTCTCTCTCTCTCTCTCTCTCTCTCTCTCTCTCTCTCTCTCTCTCCCCCTGAATCTATCAGCAGTGAGGAGCAGGCCCCCTCCCCAGAGTCCCTCCTCTGTCTATGCTTGGCTGTCGATGAGCCCATTCTTAGACACACCCAGCACAGGTCTGGCCGCTGTGAGTTCAAGGATGCAAGGGCTGTGTTCACCTTATTTTTCAGACCAGGTCTCGTCTTGAACCTGGGGCTCCGTGATTCAGCCAGACTGACGGTGCTCCTGAGACCCACCTGTCTCCACTCTCCCAGCACTGGGGTCACATAGAGAGCTACTCTGCCCTGCTTTTAAGCGGGTGCTGAGAATCTGAACTCTGGTCCTCTCGTTGGTACTGCAGATACTTTGCCAACGGAGCCTTCGAGACTCTCAGGGTCCTAACTGAAGATTAACAGCAAATTCTCCAAAGACCTGAGGACAGGGACAAAGGGAGGTGGAGACAAGCAATCTGCGCTCCCTTTGAATGGCTCACTGGCTCAGGAAGGAGTCCCGCGTGCCTTGGCAGGCATAAACGCCCTTTCCTTAGGTAATAAATGTGGAACCCAGGAAGCCGGGCATGCTCTGTTTAATCTCCTGTTCCTGGGCTCAGCTCTGCCAAGCAAAGCTGTGCCGCCTGCCATGGCCAAGACACGGCAGCATGTGGGCACGCGGGGTCGAGGCTGTCCAGACACACATTCCCTTCTGGTTCCAGCTCTCTCCATGTGGAGAGAGGCGGAGGGACAGCCGGCACAGCGCAGAAGCTGTAATTCCATCAAAGGCCCTGGTGCACACTGTAAACAACCCGACCCAGCCAGAGCGGTTTGTCACCAAAGCCCCAGTGGAATTGACTCGGAAGGCTCTGTAACAAACCCTTACAACATGAGGCTGAAACCATAAGGCTGACTCCGCTGTCTGCAGCTGAGTTCCAGTTAAGGAGCAAAGCAGGAGGTATTGATCCCAAGTTCAATGGCAAGCCATGTGCTGACCGAAGCAGCCAGAGGCATGCTGTCGGCCCTTCTAGCAAGGAATCAGAGACTCAAAATGCTGAGCAGCTTGGGGTAGGAGGAGAGACAGGCCTGAGATCAGGAGCCAAAGCCTGGTCCTGCATCATCCTGGAGATTAAAGAACAAAGCCACTGGGTCTCCTTTACAGAGATTGAAGTTCCCCGTAACCACAACACAAAGACCCTCGAACACTGCATGGCACAGGGGCAAGAAAACTGGGAAAAGCTGAGAGAAAGGGACACCCATGGTGAATGGCAACCCAGGCTGCCTGCCACTGCATCCCAGGTTTCAGGGGATCTGCAGCTTTGGAGCTAGAACATATGGAGAATTCCAGGGAAGAAGGAGAAGTCCCAGTGGGTAAGGATGCTTGCCTCCAGGTTTGACAACCTGAACTCAGCCCCTGCAGCCCACAGGGAGTCCTGAAAGTTGTCCTCTGACTTCCGTTCACATGTGAACTATGGCACTTGCATGCCCACCCAGTACACACACACACACACACACACACACACACACACACACACACACACACGAACACACATATGCACGCACACATGCACGAGCATACACATACACGCAAGCGCACTCACGCATGCACAAGTTAATTAATAATAAAATGCAATTATTTAGTGCAAGGTCTCAGTGTGTAGATTTTATTGACCCTGAACTGACAGAAATCCCCTTGCCTCTGCCTCCTGATCCCTGGAATTAAAGTCACTTGCCACCATTTCCACTTTAAAATGTTTTGTTTTGTTTTGTTAAGAAAATAAAATGTTCCAGCACTCGGGAGGCAGAAGCAGGCTGATTTCTGAGTTCGAGGCCAGCCTGGTCTCCAAAGTGAGTTCCAGGACAGCCAGGGCTATACAGAGAAACCCTGTCTCGAAAAAGAAAGAAAGGAAGGAAGGAAGGAAGGAAGGAAGGAAGGAAGAAAGAAAGAAAGAAAGAAAAGAAAAAAGAAAATGTTTTCTGGAGAGATGGCTCAACACCCACATAGCAGCTCACGACTACCTGTAACTCCAGTTCCTGGGAGTCTGACGCCCTCTCTGGTTTCTGTGGGCACTACATACATGTAGTGCTCACCCCTGCATATAAACCCTCCTCCACAAGACAGCCTGTGTTCAGCTCTCCAACTGCTACCTAAGCAACTGAGCGCAGCAGTGTGCGCCTGGTACCCCACTGCTGGGGAGGCAGAGGCATGTCTGGGTCTTGCTGTCCAGCCAGGCTAACTGAATCAGTGAACCCTGTCTCAAAGTAAAATCAAATGGAGAGCTGCAGAGACACCATCAGTTAAGGGCACTTACTGTCTTGCAGAGGACCCTAGTCTGGGATGCCCTCTGGCTTTGTCAGCACCCATGGTGAACATAACTCACATAGGCACACACATATACAAGTAAAATAAATTAATAATAAAAAAAGAGGGTGTGGTAAAAGAAGATACCTAACATCAACCTCTGACCTACACATGCACACATATCCATACATGCACATGCATATATGTACATGCATGCACATACATATCCACACATGCACAGTATGCACACATACATGCACACAAACACATGCAGGCACATATACACACATACATGCACATACACATGCATGGTATGCACACATACATACACACACTTACACAGTACAGACACATGCACACACATGCTTGTACAGATACATATGCACAGTATGCACACATGTATGCACAGTATGCACACACATGCAAGCACACATGCGCAGTATGCATACATACATGCACACACACATGCACATGACACACAGACACATGCCCACAAATGCACACACAGACACATATACACAGTATGCACACATGCATGCACACACACACACACACACACACACACATGTGCAGGCACATATACACACATGCACATGCACTCAAGCACACACAGGAGGCCAGTCCTTTGTGTCACTGTGGGTTGACAGAGGGACATTTCTCTGGAACTTTCTCCCTGTGGGAAGGACATCACCAGGAGCACATGCTCCACCTGCTCCCCTCACCAGGAGCACTGTGGCTGTGCTCCACCTGCTCTCATCACCAGGAGCACTGTGGCTGTGCTCCACCTGCTCCCCTCACCAGGAGCACTGTGGCTGTGCTCCACCTGCTCCCCTCACCAGGAGCACTGTGGCTGTGCTCCACCTGCTCCCCTCACCAGGAGCACTGTGGCTGTGCTCCACCTGCTCCCCTCACCAGGAGCACTGTGGCTGTGCTCCACCTGCTCCCCACACCAGGAGCACTGTGGCTGTGCTCCACCTGCTCCCCTCACCAGGAGCACTGTGGCTGTGCTCCACCTGCTCCCCACACCAGGAGCACTGTGGCTGTGCTCCACCTGCTCCCCTCACCAGGAGCACTGTGGCTGTGCTCCACCTGCTCCCCACACCAGGAGCACTGTGGCTGTGCTCCACCTGCTCCCCTCACCAGGAGCACTGTGGCTGTGCTCCACCTGCTCCCCTCACCAGGAGCACTGTGGCTGTGCTCCACCTGCTCCCCTCACCAGGAGCACTGTGGCTGTGCTCCACCTGCTCCCCACACCAGGAGCACTGTGGCTGTGTTCCACCTGCTCCCCTCACCAGGAGCACTGTGGCTGTGCTCCACCTGCCCTCATCACCAGGAACACTGTGGCTGTGCTCCACCTGCCCCCATCACCAGGAGCACTGTGGCTGTGCTCCACCTGCCCCCATCACCAGGAGCACTGTGGCTGTGCTCCACCTGCTCTCATCACCAGTTCTCACTCCCTCTCTAATACAAGACTCTGAGACAGCAAAGGAGGCCACCTTCAAAGTCCCCTGACTTTAAAGAGAAGGCAACAAGAAGCCAAAGAAATGGCCCAGTGGTTAAGGGCCCTGTTCTTGCGGAGGCCCTAGGTTGAGTTCCCTGTACCCCTATAGTGGTTCACCACCACCCATAATTTTAGTGTCAGGGGTCAGACACCCAACATCTTCTGACCTCCAAGGACACCACGTGCATACATGATACACATGCATACATTCATTTTAAAAACAGCACACATGAGTCACATAAAATAAAAATAAACAAATTTTTAAAAGAGTGAGGTTAAATGAGTCCTAATTATACAAAGGTACCAACCTGAAGGAAAATATATTTATGTAGGATCTAAAAATCAATCAATCAATAAATTTTTAAAATAAAAGGGTTCTTCTGGATTGGCCAAATCCGGAACAGTAGAAATCCGTCTGAAGTCTTTCGCCAGATTGGGAGCGATGCCAGCAGAGGCCAGGCAGGAGTCATTACCAGTTATTTCCGTGTTTCCTTCAGAAGCAATTTGCCTCCCTCCGTCTGTGGGCTGAACCTGCCTGGCCCAGCCTGCTTTCTGCAGCTGTTGGGCATGCTCCTGGACGGGGCCACCTGGCAGGCATTGGAAGACAGCTCTGACAGGCAGCATGAATGTGAGGGGCCAGCTCCAGTCTGAGCCTCCAAGGACCTGGCCTGCTCTCAATGTGTTCCCCCCCCCCCAAGTCCTACAGAGAGGCGCCAAAGGGGGGCAGCATACACACAGAACAAAAATAACTGTCAGCGGCCAGCCAGCCATCCAGGCCAGGGCATCTGCAGAAAAGCCTCTCAAATAAGCAAACACCATGTGGTAACCGAGCTCTGGCGGGCTCAGGGAGTTCAGAGTAGCAGATGGTGGCACTGAGACCTCTGTAAAGAGCCTCAGTTCAGGGACAATAAGATGTGTGCCCAGGGATTAGCCCTTGAGTCTCAGCTCCAAATCCCAGTCCCACTGTGCGCAGGGTCCCACAGACCTGCCCAGCCAGCAGACACTGTGGCTACTCCCCAGCCCTTTCCTCTGGAGGTCCCTCACTGGGGACAGGTTCTCAGGAGCCCATGAAGAGACCAGTTAATTCAGTAAGAAATTGCCCAAGTCAGGGCTGGAGAGATGGCTCAGCGGGTAAGAGCACTAACTGCTCTTCCAGAGGTCCTGAGTTCAAGTCCCAGCAACCACATGGTGACTCACAACCATCCATAATGAGATCTGACGCCCTCTTCTGGTGCATCTGAAGACAGCTACATTGTACTTAGATATAATAAATAAATAAATCTTTAATAAATAAATACACTGTGCAAAGCGTGCATCCTCTGAGTACGGGGGCTTCCTCCTCCCTGAAGATCACGTGACCAAGCACTTTCTGCCCCTTGAAGGGGTCTAATTGCCTACACTTTCCACCTGTGAGCAGCGGAGCGAGGGGCTGGGGGGAGTCTGCTTCCTGGTTGCCCACAGGTTCTTTCCTAAGGGGTCTTCTGTGGATTCACCCATCAACACTCCCCAAACACCAGGAATAAGATGTCTGTTGGTGGCACTGAGAGACTTTTCCCAGCCAAAGCCATCCTCAGGGTAGACTCAAGAGCCCAGACCTAAGGCAGCCAAGGCTAAAAACTAAAACCTGAACTTCGTCTCATTTTTTATCTAATTTCCTTCACATAGCCCCATCAGGACAAATTGCAGGTACCCCAATTCTAAAGACAGACCTCTCACCTTTGACCCCTATGCCCCATGTCTCAGAGATGGTTGGTCCATGCCCACAGCCGGCCACTGCCACACCTTATAGAAGCTTCTGGCTCCTCTCATATAACTTAATGGGCTAAATGGGGAACCGATTCTATATGATTAATTAATTAGGGTCCTACTAGGAAGGATAATAATATCAGAACTTAAATAAGACTGCAAAGCCCAGCGGCCAGCCTAGAAAAGAAAAACCAAGCTAGCACAATTAGACCTTCAAGGTGGAAGGAGCCTGCGGGTAGACAGGGCTCTGACTGCCTGGCTTGGCTCAGTCCAAGATCAGCCGGAGACCCACCCTCACAACTCACATGATGGAAGGAAAGTTCCCACAAGTTGTCCTCACACCTCTACAAGTATCCCATGACACACGTGCCTACATATACACGCAAAGTAAAAAAGGACAGATGGATTATTTATCATATTCAAAGCTAGCCTAGGTAACTTTTTTTCTTTTTTTTTTTTTTGAGACAGGGTTTCTCTGAGTAGCCCTGACTGTCCTGGAACTCACTCTGTAGACCAGGCTGGCGGCGAACTCTAAGATCCACCAGCCTCTGCCTCCTAAATGCTGGGAGTAAGGCATGCCACTACTACCCAGCCTAGGTAACTTTTTTAAACAGTGCATGTGTGTAATATGCACGCATGTATGAGTATCTGCATGTGTGTGAGCACACACATGTATGTGCCTGTGGAGCCAAAGTCTGATGTTAGGTGGCTTCTTCCATTGCTCTCCGCTTTATTTACTGAGGCGTGGCATGCTCTCTCAATAAACTCTCTCAGTAAGCTCTGCTCACTAGGCATCTTGTCTCCCCTCCCAGCTGCTGGGATTAAAGCAGATGCCACACCCACCCAACTTTTATGGGGACCTGAACCCCAGTCCTGATGTGTGGGCAGCAAGAGCTTGATCCATGGAGTCATCTCCTTAAGGGGCTGTGGACATAGCTCAATGGTGGAAACCTTGTCTAGTATTTTTGAGGCCTAGGACGCAGTTTAAAGTATCAGATGGGAGAGAGAGAGAGAGAGAGAGAGAGAGAGAGAGAGAGAGAGAGAGAGAGAGAGAGAGAGAGAGAGCGAAGAAAGGGAGGGAGAGAGGAAAGAAGGAAGGAAGGGAGAAAAAAGAAAAACCTAGCCCATGGTTGTACATCCCTAGGGGCTCACCGACCAGCCACTCTCATCTATTGGTCAAGTCCTAGACCAATAAGAAAACAAGTCAGGGCTGGAGAGATGGCTCAGTAGTTAAGAGCACTGACTGCTCTTTCAGAGGTCCTGAGTTCAATTCCCAGCAACCACATGGTGGCTCACAACCATCTGTCATGAGATCTAACACCCTCTTCTAGTGTGTGTGAAGACAGCTACAGTGTACTCACATACATAAAATAGATAATTCTTTTTTTTTTAAGTAAGAAAAAAAAGAAAACAAGTCATAGGACTAGAGAGATGGCTCAGTGGTTCAGGAGCTCTGGCTGCTCTTCCAGGGATCCTGGGTTCAATTCCCAGCACCCACGTGACAGCCCACAACTGTGTGTAACTCCAATTCCAGGGGATCCAACATCCTCACATAGACATACATGTGGGGAACACACAGAAAATAAACAAACAAATAAATCTTTAAGAAAACCAGCAGGGCGGTGGTGGCATGCACCTTTAATCCCAGCACTTGGAAGGCAGAGGCAGGTGGATTTCTGAGTTCAAGTGAGTTCCAGGACAGCCAGGGCTACACAGAGAAACCCTGTCTCGAAAAAGAAAGAAAGAAAGAAAGAAAGAAAGAAAGAAAGAAAGAAAGAAAGAAAGAAAGAAAGAAAGAAAGAAAGAAAACCAGGGGCTGGTAAGATGGCTCAGTGGTTAAGAGCACTGACTGCTCTTCCAAAGGTCCTGAGTTCAAATCCCAGCAACCACATGGTGGCTCACAACCATCTGTAATGAAATCTGACACCCTCTTCTGGAGTGTCTGAAGACAGCTAAAGTGTACTTACATATAAATAAATAAATAAATCTTTTTTTTTAAGAAAGAAAAGGAGAACCAACCACATATAAATATATAAATTAATTAATTAATATCATACTGAGTGGCACATGCATGTAACCACACACACACACATATTATGCACACACTAGAAACAATTGCAAAAAAAACCTTTGCCAAATGTGGCCTATCACATTTTATTGGCAAAATCTTTTTTCTCTGCACTTTGAATCTGTAGCCTTGCCTCAAGTCCTTTCACAGAAAACAGATGATTTTTTTTTTTTTGAGACCTGCTTTTATTGTGTAGCCCAGGCTGGCCTGCCTCAGCCTCTCTCCAAGTGCTAGAATTGTAGGCATGCACCACTATGCTCTCCTTCCGGTCCCCACAGCCCCCATGGACAGACTAGAATCCTCGGGGCTTGCAATTTTGTTTATTTTTTTAATTTGCTTTTTCGAGACAGGGTTTCTCTGTGCAGCCCTGGCTGTCCTGAAACTCACTCTGTAGACCAGGCTGGCCTCAAACTCTGAAATCTGATGCCTCTGCCTCCCAAGTGCTGGGATTAAAGGAGTGTGGTGCCACCACCACCTGGAATTTTTAAATAAATGTGAATTATAATTTTTAAATTTAAATATAATTTTATAATTATATAAAAATATAATTGTATATATAATATATAAAATATAAATATATATAATAAAATATAAATATACTTTATTTAAAATTAAAAATATATAAAATTTAAAATTTAAAATTTAAAAATATATAATTTTAAATATAAATTTAAATATAATTTTAAATAAATGTGAATTATAATTCCAATAAGCATTATCTTAGTTGGTCATGATTAAGAAAGCAGTTATGATGGGCAGGTGTAAACATCTTTTTTTTTCCCGAGACAGTGTTTCTCTGTGTAGCCCTAGCTGTCCTGGAACTCACTTTGTAGACCAGGCTGGCCTCGAACTCAGAAATCTGCCTGCCTCTGCCTCCCGAGTGCTGGGATTAAAGGCGTGCGCCACCACGCCTTTGAGGTGTAAACATCTTAATCTCTGTCTGTAGCTCCATCCCAATGCACCCCACCTCCAGCCAATACTATAGCCGTAGTCCTAAATCTGTACATGTTTGCTTTATAGAGAGCCAAACGTAACGGAACAGCCATTGCAGGCCACCATCCATCAAACCACTCATGAAAAGCAGCTGTAGATAACATGCAAATGAGCCTGATCCTGTCCCAATAAAACTCTATTTATAGAAACAAGCCATGTGCCGGATTTGGCCCAAGACTCTCTGCTTCCATGAATCTACTGGATTAGGAGTCACTTTCTTTAACAACTAGGGCTTTCTCTACATAAACTTCATGTCATGATTCACTGGGGTCATTTTAGACACGAGGAAAGATCTAGAACAGAAATACTTGAGACAGGGACATCTTTCAGTGTCTCCTAGTCACAGCACGTGACCCCTGATCACAGGAAGGCTTCAAACTCTCTCGAAATCTGTGGGAGCAGCAAATTGTCCAGATTTCAGGTCCCCGTGCGCAGAGCATCTGCCCCGCGGGGTCTGGATGGAGCGAGCCAGAGAACTCCTGCTTCTAACAAATCCCGAATGAAGCCTAACAGTCAGAGGTCCACACAGAAAACCGCAGGGATGTGTGCCCGCCGAAAACCTAAATATCTGCTGCCACCTAGTGGACATATGAGGGCAGCACCTCCTCCAACAATCCCTTGCTTTCTGAAGTGTATCCAAAACAACACAACCCACACATCTTTTTGTCCCGGAGAAGAATCCGTTCTTAAGGCCAATCTGTCGTCTGTATACTTGGGATTCCACCACAGAACTCCAAGCTCCTTGAAAGAAACGAGGTGTCACGTTATTTACAATAACATGGCAGTGATTTTAAATCAACTTAAACCAGAAACAGACTATTTTCCACCAGGGAGAAAAACATCTTAAATATCTAAATAGAAGCAAACTGCTGCTGGCATCGCTCTCTGGCCAGTCTCCCATCACCAGATGCTGGTACCTCTTCTAAAAAACAAATGTACACCCTGCCCCTTCAGCTCCTGCCAGCAACCCACCCCTGACCTGGTGTACCCTGCTGGCCCGTGACTGCAAATGTCTGCCTCAGAGGGCAGGAAAGCAAAAGGCTCTTTTTTAAAACCAAGGTCGTAGCCTGGGGATGCAGCTCAATTGGTAAGGTTAGCTTGCTTAGCATGAAGGAAGCCATGAGCAAGATCCACACATTGCCTAAACTGGGTGTGGTAGTGGTGGTGGTGGAATCTCAGCGTTCCAGAGGTGGAGGCAAGGAGACCAGGAATTCAAGGTCATCTTCACCTACAGAGGGAGTTCAAGACCAGCCTAGGGTACCTGAAAACCTATCTATGGATGAATGAAATTATCAGGATATCATTTTCAAGTTACAACCTGCATTGGCCTGAGTCTGTACCTGGTTTCCACTGTGCAACCAAAATTCCCTTCAGAGTACTTTGACGTTTCCCTCTGAACACTGCATTCTGATCTATGAGGCCTCGTGGGGCTTAGACAAGAAGATCACAGGCTACATAACAAGACAGTGCCTCAAAAAGGGCTGGGGAGAGGGCCTGGGGAGATAGCTCCGTCAGGGATGTGTTTGCCATACAAGCATGGGACCTGAGCCCTAGGATCCATATTTGAAAGCTGGGCACGGTGGCATGTGTTTGTGCTTAAACCCCCAGCAGTGCTGTGGAGGCAGAGGCAGGAGCTCCCCGGGGCTCGATGGCAGACCAACCCAGTGTAATTGGTGAGTTCCAGGCCAAATGAGAGACCCTGTCTCAAAAGACAAGATGGAGGGGTTGGGGAAGACACATCAGCAATAAAAGTCATTGTCACGGAAGTGGAGGACAGTAAGTTGGGCACCCCAGCATGAAGATAAAATGCTCAGTAAACCCAGCAGGCTGCCTGTAACTCCAGCCCCTGAAGCCAGGAGGTAGGGCATCTCTGGAGTAAGCTGGTACAGAGACTAGCCCTAACTGTGGGCTCTAGGCTTGACTGACTGAGAGACTCTGCCTCAATGAAAGAGATGGTGGAGGAATGGAGGGAAACACTCAACATCAACTTTGGGCCTCTACACACACACACACACACACACACTTCATGCACATACCAAATTTTTAAAAAAGGAAGGGAAACTATATTCTGCCAAAGTGCGATTACCCACTGCCTGTCTGTTCCCGCCAAGATCCAGGTCCCTAACACCAGCGCTCACCAAATAAAGGAACACACAGCCACCCACAGCAGATAACTTGGACTCCCAGCTTGGCCGCTGCTGGGGTTTTGTCAGGATGGAGACGCATAAGAGCCACGCTACAAAGCATGGCGCGGTACCAGGAAAACAGAGATGACAGGGACCAACCGGAACAGATTTTTGATGCCAGCACTTTATATTTGATCTCCAGATGCGACGCAGCTGACAGCTAATTAGCTCCGCTCAGATCTCCACCGGGCCTCCATCCTGCACACATGCTGTGGGCATGCCAGTGTGAACACGTGTCTGCCTGGGTTGTGCTTTGATGGATAATGCTCTGGAATGAACACACTTGGAAGCCCTGAGATCTGGAGCCCTGGCACGTGGGATCTGAGGCGTGGTGTGGTCTTTCTCCATTAGGCTTGATCCCAGGGCAGGTAATGAGGTGACATTCTGTACCCTCGCTCCCTCCCCCTCTGTCCTAGCGAGGGGAGGGGACGCCGCCCAGCTTTGAGTTTCGGTGGAAGAGAACTTGTTAACCGCCAGCCTCGGTGATCCAGAGCTACTGGGCATAATGCTGTGAAGCCCATGACGAAAACCCAGTTGCACTGTGTTCTCTCGGGAGCTGCGTGGGAGGGGTTGGGAAATTTCTCAGAGCAGGCGCTAGACTGCCCAGCAGATGTGACAGTCCCCACAGGACTGGCCACCACGCCTTCCTTCTGTCTCCCTGACTGCAGGCTCCCAAGTTCCAGTTTGGAGGGACTTCAGGAGCATAGAACCCCCTCCCCAGAGAGGTGACAACGATGCCGCCCTGCCAGCTAGATGGTGTTCACAGCAACCCTGACAGTCGATACTGCGGAGACTAGAATCTTCCAGCTATAGAATCAGAGTGGAATCATAAAATGACTCCCGAAAACTCTCCGCAGAACCCTGGTTCTCAACCCCACTTCATGTAAGTTCCTGGGCCATGCTTGGTCTCCAGCTGAGGCATTTGTGGCCACCCCAAATGTCATGATTGTCTGGAAAAGGTGGCTCATGCAGGGTTCCTTCCCCTGAAGTGGAATTCCACCTGTGAGCTTCAAGATGCTTTAGAAGGTTCAAGAAGAGGGTTTGAGAGCTCCAGAGATGGCTCAGCGGTTAAGAGCACTGACTGCTCTTCCAGAGGTCCTGAGTTCAAATCCCAGCAACCACACAGTGCCTCACAACCATCTGTAATGGGATCCGATGCCCTCTTCTGGTGTGTCTGAAGAGAGTGACATTGTACTCACATCCATAAAATAAGTAAATCTTAAGTCTACCATACCAGGAAGGAGCAGGGCCAGAGGGAGAAGAGAAAAAAGAAGAAGGGGGTTTGAGATGGGCCAGTAAGTTCATACTGTGACCTCAGATTGCAGTACATGGGCCCACTCAGTGGGTTTAGCAAGCCTAAAGCCATGCCCAACTGAGCCCGGCTTCCGTCAGTACACTCCGCCCACCCACAGCTCCCCATATAGTTGTTGCTCCTTGAAAGTCAGATACCAGAAAGCTATCCAGGCACCCCTTGGGGGACACCCCAACCCATCTCCCTCTTCTGCTGACTTTTGAGGATGATGTGCCTCGTCAGCACAAGTTAAAGAAAGAACGGCCAATATGACTCAGCTGGGGGGACGCCCAACCAGAGAGGCAGTGGCCCTAAGTCCTCGGGGACCTTGCCAAACCATTGAGCCAGTCAGTGAACTAGTCAGTAAGTCAGTCACTGACCAGCCTCCATGAACAGACCCTTTGTGGGCTCGGACAGAACCATTCCTAAAAGGTCTCTGCCAGTCACCAGGTAGCTCAGGTTGGCCTGGAACTCATGGCAATCCTCCTGCCTCTCAATTTTAAAATTATGAGAGTATACTCTCACGATTTATTAATTTTCTTTTTACAGTGTGTGTGTGTGTGTGTGTGTGTGTGTGTGTGTGTGTGTGTGTGATGTGCACCCTTGCATCACAACATACATGTGCATAGGTCAGAGGGTGTACTGGCTAGTTTGGTGTCAACTTGACACAGGGCTGGGGTTATCACAGAGAAAGGAGTTTCAGTTTGGGAAATCCCTCCATGAGATCCAACTGCAAGGCATTTTCTCAATTAGTGGTCAAGGGGGTAGGTCCCCTTGTGGGTGGTGCCATCTCTGGGCTGGTAGTCTTGGGTTCTATAAGAGAGCAGGCTGAGCAAGCCAGGGGAAGCAAGCCAGTAAAGAACATCCCTCCATGGCCTCTGCATCAGCTCCTGCTTCCTGACCTGCTTGAGTTCCAGTCCTGACTTCCTTTGGTGATGAACAGCAATGTGGAAATGTAAGCTGAATAAACCCTTTCCTCCCCAACTTGCTTCTTGGTCATGATGTTTGTGCAGGAATAGAAACCCTGACTAAGACAGAGGGCAACTTTCAAGTTCTGAACTCATTTGTTTCCTTCTTGCGCCACACACGGAGCCCAGGGATCAGGCTTGGTGGCAAACAGCTTTACCCAGTGAGACATCTTGCTGGCCTGTTGACTTTCAAGAGCAAATCTTTTACAAATGCGAAATCTGCCTACCCTTGTCCTTTTTTCTTTAAATTAACCAAGGCCCGAATGAAACAGGAGGATTACCATGAGTTCAAGGACAACCTGAGATACACAGTGAGTTCCAGGCCAGCTGAGTATATAGGAAAAGACTCTGTCACAGAAATTAAATGGACTGGGCAGGGTGGTGCACACCTTTATTCCCAACTCCCAGGAAGGAGAGGCAGGGGATCCCTGCGAGTTTAGGCTAGCCTGGTTTACATACCAAATTCAGACCAGCTAAAGCTAGATGATGAGGAGGAGGAGGAGGACGACGAAGAAGAAGAAGATGATGATGATGAGAATGGAGAGGATGATGATGATGATGGAGAAGGAGGAGAAGAAGGAGGAGGGGAAGGAGGAAGAGGAGGAGGAGGAGAACTAATGCCAGCCCCTTTCCCCAGTAACAGAAGCAATGCCTCCGAGCATGGCCAGTGCCTCTCCTCCCCATCCTGGAGGAGCAGATACAAGCTGCTGCTGTGAGAAGCACCTTCACTGAACTCATCCTGACCTCGGACCCGTGTGCCTCTGCCTGTAGCTGCAGGTGCTTTGTTCTCCTGGGAGATGAGAACTGTCCGTCTTTCCATCTTTCGCTGGGTTGATAGCATGCTTGCCTGGTGTGCATGAGTCCCTCAATTCAGTCCCCAGCACTGCATAAATCAGTCACGGGAATGCACGCCTGTAATCCCAGCCCTCAGGAGGACCAGAAGTTTAAGGTTATCCTTAGCTACATAGCATGTTTAGGGCTAGCCTAAGGAATATGAGATTCTGTCTCAAACATAGAATTTTAAAACACCATTTTAAGAAGTCTGTTTCTCTCTCTGTGTGTCTCCCTGTCTTTGTTTCTCTGTCTCTTTGTGTCTGACTCTCTGTCTCTTTCCCTTTCTCTGTCTCTCTCTCCCTGTCTCTGTCCTCCTATCTCTCTGTGTCTCTGTCTCTATGTCTCTGTCTCTCTCTCTCTCCCTTTCTATCTCTCTGTCTTTCTGTGTGTGTCTCTGTGTTTGTTTCTGTCTCTTTGTCTCTCTGTGTATCTTTGTCTGTGTATGCGTCTCTCTTCCTCTCCGTGTCTTTCTCTGTCTCTGTGTGTCTGTCTCTGTCTCTCTCCCATTTCCCTCTCTGACTCTGTGTCTCTCTCTCCCTTTCGCCATCTCTGTCTCTCTGTCTCTGTCTCTCTCCTTCTTTCCCTCTCTGTCTCTCTGTGTGTCTCTCTCCCCCCTCCAGTCTCTGTATGTCTTTGTCTCTGTTTCTGTCTGTGTGTCTCTCCCTCCCTCCCCCTGTCTAGAAGAGAGGCATCCTCACACAAACCCCACTCCTCTCCTCAAACCAGTGGGCCCCTCAGTCTTAGACTCAAAAATCTAAAACCATGACCTAGGATAAACCTTTCTTTACTTCATCATAATCATGTGTTAGGTTAGATAGATACGGCAGCAGACTCTAAACAGATACAGCTGAGCTGCTGCCCCAAAGCCTGCTCTCAGAGCTCCGGGTCTATTATATTCTCTTCCAACTTCCAGGGCCATGCCCCGCCCCGCACCTCTGGCTCCTGGCATCTCCCCCTTCCGGCTCCCTGCACCCCCTCCTGGCCTCCAGCCCCCCACCCTCCCGTTTCCTTCTCTGACTCGTTTTCTCAGTGTTTAGTTATCTGGTCCCCTAGCTGTCCAACGCTAACCCTCCTGGCACACGATGAGTGTTCATTCGCTTTGAAAGTGATGACGTTGTAGATCGCTTTTTTTCTCTGGAATCTTTTCGTGGCCGAGGCTGCGCAAGGAGCCCCTGGGCATCACACCTGAATGGATCTTGGGAAAGCCACACAACCTGACCTTCCAGACTAGCCAACGAGATCTTACAAACACAGTAGAAGCATCTCACTGTGCAGCCACAGACAAAAAAAAAAAAAAAAAAAAAAAAAAAAAAACCCGTTAACAACTTTAACAACTTTATTGACATGTAATCACTGACCATAAAGTTGACTCTTTTAAAGCACACGGTTCAGTGGCTTTTAATATTCAGGGTTGTGCAGCCATCACTACAATATAATCCTAGAGCAGTCTCATTGCCCCAAAAGGAACACCCAAGCCTGTTAGTTACGCCTCATCAACCCCTCACTTCACCCTCGCAACCCTAGCAGCCATTCATCTACCTTCTGTATGTATGGATTCGCCTGCTCTGCTCAGTTCACATAAACGCAGATCTACATTATGCGTAGTCTTTTGTGTGCGACTTCTTTTAGTCAGGAAAATATTTTCAAGATTTACCCATGCTACAGTGAATATCAGTACTCTGTTCCTTTTCATGACTGAATATTAGTCCCCGATCTAGATAGATCACATTTTATTTGCCCATTCATTGATGGGTGGATTATTTTATTATATATGCTTTTAGTATCATAATGTTACTGTGAACATTCGCTTACAAGTTTGTGTGCAGCGGTCTGATGCAACTTACTGAGTAATGTTCTAACTAGGAAGGGAATTGCTACCGTATATGATTATATAATTCTACATTTACCCATTTGAAGAACATTCCCACTATAGTGTTTAGAATTATTATTCTTGGGCTGGTGAGATGGCTCAGTGGGTTAGAGCACCCGACTGCTCTTCCGAAGGTCCAGAGTTCAAATCCCAGCAACCACATGGTGGCTCACAACCATCCGTAACAAGATCTGACTCCCTCTTCTGGAGTGTCTGAAGACAGCTACAGTGTACTTACATATAATAAATAAATAAATCTTTAAAAAAAAAAAAAAAAAAAAAAGAATTATTATTCTTTCAACAGTATCCCCGACACTCTTTTCTTTTGGCATTTTATTTTTAGTCTTAATCTTCTCTCTCTCTACCTCTTTTTTTTTTTTTTTTTTTTTTTTTTTTTGGTTTTGGTTTTGGTTTTGGTTTGGTTTTTTTGAGACAGGGTTTCTCGGTGTAGTCCTGGCTGTCCTGGAACTCACTCTGTAGACCAGGCTGGCCTTGAACTCAGAAATCCATCTGCCTCTGCCTCCCGAGTGCTGGGATTAAAGGCATGCGCCACCACTGCCCAGCCTGTACTTAATTTTTAATTATATTTATGTGTGTACATGTGTCAGTCTGTGAATATTTGAGCGCAGGTGACCTCAGAGTCCAGAAGAAAGCATCGGAGCCCCTGGAGCAGAAGTTACAGGTGACTGAGCTGCTGGACATGGGAACTGAACATGGGAAGGGGGGACATACTGGGGTGTCTAGGAGAGTAGGAAGGAGGAGTTGGGGTGCACATAACCAAAATGCATTGTTTCCATGTATGGAGCTGCCAGAGAATAAATACAAGAAATGTATTCTATTAAAACTGTTTAAACACAATAGAACATAAATATTTATTTATTTATATATTTATTTGTTGTGTATGTGCGTGTGTCTGAGAATGTGTGGAGATCGGAGAACAACTTTCTGGAGTTGGCTCTGTCCTACTAAACTGTCCTGGGACTCAAATTCAGGTTATCTCTTGGCACAAGTGCTTTTCCCCTTGAGCACACACTGACTCTCTCTCTCTCTCTCTCTCTCTCTCTCTCTCTCTCTCTCTCTCTCTCTCTTCTGTGTGTGTGTGTGTCTCATAGGGGAGGACTGGCACCTCCACTCACACTAAATAGACCTGGGCATGGTGAGACACACGTGTAATCCTAGCACTTGGAAAGAGGATCAGGAATTCAAGATCACCTTCAGCTCATAGGTCAGGGGCAGCTTCCACTACACGTCTAAAGGGAAGCGGGGTGGGAGGAACACACTACGAGTCATCAATGCCATCTTCGGAACATTAAAAGAACTCTGCAGCTAGCAAAATCATGCCTCTCCTAGAGCATGAGACAATCACAGTTAGCGGCTGTGGACAAACTGAAGCAGCCCACACCTGGCATTACAACAAAAACACATTCACATAACATAGTTTGGTTTGAAAGAAACCAAAATGCTCACTACACGCCTGCCTCTAGCTGGTGAGTGCTGGGATTAAGGATATAAGCAGCCTGTTTATTCTTGTTGAATATCAGAACATAGATGCAGATGGTGTCTGGGTAATGAGGTTTTAATTGGGGTACCTACAGCTTCTGTCTCGCATTCACTCTTTCCCAGACACAATCTGCAATGCGTGCCAGGCAACTGTTTTTAAATTGGTCTGTCCTGACAAAGTTGTGGGGAAAAGCTGCTCTGCTATATTTAGCATGTGCTGACTGGCATTTGCGTGCACTCTTCTGACCATGTCTCTCCGATCAGCAACAGCCTTCCCTGGATCACTGCTTTCTCTCGTTTGTGTATAGAGTACATTGAAGCAGAAGTAAGGCTGTCTACGCATGAGACTGTAGACCACCCGTTCTTTCAGGTTCTCAGACCCCAGGCTGAGCACAGATCTGCAAAGGTTGGCAAAAGTCAACACTCAGCCTTACACTGATGTGTCACATATGCTCCCACACTCGTGTAAGTACCCACAATGTTTAAGTTACAGACACTGTTCGAGACTCTATTCCAAAGCATTTTATTGTTCTTTAAAAAGGGAGTGTGCACGGCTGACGGCCATGACCTCTGACTCCAGTCCGGGCACAGTGCCAGAACTCCAGGAGCATCTGTCTCAACAGCCTCTGCTTCTCAGTCCCCTCCTGGCCAGTCCCAAAGCCCGGCTGGAGCTTCCGTCTTCCTCCTAACAACACTCAAAAGCAGCAGTGACTGCACCCGTGTACATCTAAGCCCCAATAATTCAAAGGTTATATGGTTATGCACATTTAAAATACATAGAAAAATAATAATTAGGATTTATACAAATTAGATTTTTACAAAACATCAATTACTACAAGAAATACATCGTCTATCCAAGCACAAAAATGTGAACATATGCATGTGGCAGAGGAGGTGAGAAAAGACATTTATTTCAGAAGCCCAGTGGGGAGGCAGGGGAAGTGGGACAGTAATCGACTGGTCCCACGAGGGAGGTTGAATTTGCCAGCAGAAGCCTCCGACCGACCGTTCCCAGCTTCTGCGCTGCTCCCGAGGTTTAAGCTCACACAGCTGTGCCTCTCTCCAGGTTCTGCTTGATCTCGGCCGTGTACTTCCCGTAGAACCTCTCTGCTTTCTTGTTGAACTTGGCGTTCCTCTCATTGATGTAGTCGATGTCGGCATCATCATTGTACGGGCGTCTTCGGCTGTATTTGTCTCGCTTTTCAATTCTAGGGGAAGGAAGGGAATTATGAGGTTCCGAACCCCCTTCCCCAGGCCTCTCTATTCTTGACCCCAAAGATCCACCTGGATCTAGGGTTGATCCCAAACCCTAGGCCTGAAGGCGGCGTTCAACCACCTTCTGGTCTGAACTGCCTTCTCTGATCTTAATAAAACATGGGCAAAAAGTTCAGGCGAAAAATCTGCATTCCTAATAAAACACCTTGGGGGGACAAAAAAAGTAGACATAAGCCAGGCATGGTGGCGCACACCTTTAATCCCAGCACTTGGGAGACAGAGGCAGGCGGATTTCTGAGTTCAAGACCAGCCTGGTCTACAAAGTGAGTTCCAGAACAGCCAGGGCTACAGAGAAACCCTGTCTCGAAAAAACAAAAAGAAAGGAAGGAAGGGAAAGGGAAAGGGAAAGGGAAAGGGAAAGGGAAAGGGAAAGGGAAAGGGAAAGGGAAAGGGAAAGGGAAAGGGAAAGGGAAAGGGAAAGAGAAAGAGAAAGAGAAAGGGAAGAGAAGAGAGAAGAGAAAGAAAGAAAACAGTTTGACCCCAAAGCACTTTGATTCCATCCATATTCTCATTTCACTCCAAACGCTATGGCTCAACCCGCCTGCACTGTCACCTCAGAACATCCAGATTACGGGTCACAAGTGAGCTGGGATCACTGCTGTGCCCTGGGAGAGCATCGGCCTCAGATCTACCTCCCATCCACTCCCTCACAGAGTACGGGGCGCCCCCGCGATCCCGGCTGAGTACTTACTGCTTTTCCAGGTCTAAAACCATTCTGTCAATTTCCTCTGAGGAAGGCACGTGCGTCCCATGGAGAAGACTGTTGGATGTTGGGAAAAAATCTTCTCCACTAAGAAGACAGCAAGAAGAATTTCCAGTCAGACAGGAAGGAGTACTCCAGTGTAATTTCAAACTACACTACCACTGGTAATGAGAGACAGCACAGAACTATACTCATTACACAGGAAAGGAAAAAGAAGAAAAGAAAATGCAGGCTCCCAAAGGATGAGCCAGGCTGGGTGAATAGCCTATAAGCCAGCCCCAGGCGGGATCTCTCCAAGGAAAGTCAGGGCCTAACGCCTGTTCAATGATGAGAACAGTAAATAATTTTACCAAGAGACAGCCACTGATAAGACTTGCTTCATCAATAAATTGAGTTTGGTCAGGCAAGTTGGCAAACATATATAATCCCAGCACTCAGGACAATGAGGCAGGAGGATTGCTGTAAATTTAAGGACAGCCCAAGCCACAGAGTAGAAATGTCTCAAATAAGTAAAAAACTCCTTTAACTAGTTTGTAAACAGGTGCCTTTAACAATCTGCTTCCACCTCCCTCCCAGATCGGTCTTGCACTCTGCCCAGGACTTACTGCTTCTCTCTCTGTCGCTCATAGCTTTCCATGTCAGGTTTGATCTGCTTGGTCAGCCGGTGATACTGGCGTAATTGGGCAGCAGCATAATCTAAACAAAATGAAAACCATTACCACTGTCCTACACGCACAGGGCACTATCCTAAGCACAGCCTCCACCCAACAGGCCGATGAGGTGGCACACTCCTGTAACACTCAGGAGGCTGAGGCAGGACCCGGAGTTTGCAGACTGCCTGGGGTATATAGACGCCTAAAGAACACAATGGCTACCACAACAAAGGCTAACTGTACACGAAGGACCAAAGCAGTCAACAGGACTTTCCTTGGCCTCCTAGAATTCTCCACGAACAAAGCTCAGCGGATATGCGCTCTCCTGAGCAGAAGTCTTGGTCCAAGAGGCCCAGGCCAGCTGTACCTGAAAACCCCAAGTCAGGGTTCTTCTTCTTCTTCCTCCTCTCCCACCTCTCAGCGTCCTCTGCGCTGATCTCCAGCAACTTCACCTTCTCGTAGTCTTCCCCTCGAGCTGCACACTCCTGCAAAGACAGGCAGCGCTACCCACTGTACTACCCACCGTGCCACCCTGCATTTTTTGTTTTTTGAGCGCAGGCTGACCTCAAACTCAAAGCAATCCTCCAGCCTCAGCTTCCCAAGTGCTGGAACTATATGTGTGACACACCATGGCTAACAATTTGACCTATTTTAAGTGAAAAAAAAAAATACTATCAAAATATCAAGTAACAGGTCATCGAGGTGGCTCAGGGGATACAGGTGTTCGCTGCCAAGCTCGACCACCTGAGCCCTGTTTCAGGAGGAGCACGGGGGTGGAGGAGTGACTCCTGTAACTCTCGGGCCCACACACATACAAAACACAATGTAGTTGAACCTTTTTCTTCTCCTCTTCCTGGAGCTCCCACTCCAGACGCGCTTTCTTGGCTTCCCAGTTTGCAGGCAACTTAAGTCTTTTGTCTTCTTCCACAACTTCCTGGTGATTCAGCTTACGAGCTTCATTCTAAAACCGTAAGAGTGAAGGCCATCAGGTAAAACAGGAGAGGGACCCACACAGACCCTGTCTTATGTGCAGTGACTAAGGGACCCCACTGCACGCAATAAAAACCCAGCAAGTGACTAAGCTCAGGAAAAGACTGAGAAGGTTTAACAGAGAGAACGAGACTGCTGTGCTCAGAGCTCTGTCGTTCCAGAGCCCGAGGGCGCCGTCACCTCTGCCTGTTCAGATGGGTGGTCCCTTGCATAAGGGGTTCAGAATAAAGGCTGACAAAGCATAACTGTACCCCGCCATAGTACAGTAGCAATCACAGACTTTTTAAATCCTCTTTATAACTGTACTTGTCTTTTCTGTGTGGACACACACATGGCGGGTGGTCTGTGTGCAGATCAGAGGTCAGCTCCCAGGCAGCAGCTATCTCCTGCCACCATGCAGGTTCTGGGGATCAAACTTAGGTCCTTAGTCTCCTCACAGCAAGAGCATCCACTGAGCATCTCGGGCCTAAGGGATGGGCTCCTTCTAACCTGGTTTGTTTTTGTTGTTTTGTTTCTTAAAGCCTCAGTTTGGACTGGAGGCTTTCATGCCTCTTTACCTCTAAACCATTCATAGTCGTTCATAGTCAGTACTCCAGGTCACTCCAAGAGAAGGGAAAGGAAGGAACGCCCAGAGCTCGCATTCAGAGGATCTTAGCACTGCGTAACACCAGCATTTCCTTTGTTTGGGTTTCTTTAGACCATGGTCTAATGCACTCTAGGCTAGCCTCAGCATCATGGTCTAATGCACTCTAGGCTAGCCTCAGCATCATGGTCTAATGCACTCTAGGCTAGCCTCAGCATCAATCTCCCTCTGTAGTCAAGGACTCCATAAACTGTCCAAGCACAGAAATGGCAGCTGCAAGCCACCAGAGTCCATTAGTCTAAGGAAAATGTAAGTTAGATATCACATAGGCCACACACTGGTGACATCTGGTCCAGGAAGGCAAGCTCCCAGCTCCAGGCGCATGGGCTGTGGACAGCCTCTCTGTAAGTCAACATTTAAGCACAATAATTTACTATTAACTCTTTCTGAACAGAAATATTTGTGGGACTGGAGTTTTTGCTTAGCATGTGAATACTGGCTGTGAATGTTGGACTATGTGTGTGTGCTGTGTATATTCACATGTGTATGGACACACGTGTGCAGGTGTGCATGCATGTGAAGGCTAAGGACTGATGTTGGGCGTATCCTCAATTGATCTCTACCTTAAATATTGAGGCAAGGATGGCCACTTGAACTCAGAACTCAGTGTTTGCTAGTCAGCCTCATTACTCTGCTTGCTCCAGAGATCCTGTCTCTGCCTCCACAGTGCTGGGATAAAAGGCAGGCCACCACACCCACCCAGTATTTATTTATGTGTTCTAGGTGTCCGGACTCTGGCCTTTAGGATTTCTGCAGCAGGTGCTTGGTCCATGATCCCCAGCACGCAGAACAGTGGTGCTCAACCTGTGGGTCGTGACAAGGGTCACATATACGATACCCTACATACCAGATATTTACAGCAGCAAAACTACAGTTATGAAGCAGCAACAAAATAAATTTATTGTTGTGTGTCACCAGAGCATAAAGAAAGCTGAGAACCACTGTTTACATTGTAAATGTTCAGAGATGCACTGTCTCATTTGTTTGTTTTGTTTTATATTCTTGGAGGCTCAAAGGCCATGTTTTAGAAAAGGAAAAAAAATAGTTCTTTTGAGCCAGCAAGATGGCTCAATGGGTAAGGGTGACTGCTACATAGCCAGATGACATCAATCCCTGGAAAGGCCACATTATGGAAAGAGAAAACTGACTTACTCCTGTTGTCCTGTCATCTACATACACTCCATGACACTTGAGCACACATACATACAAAGCCACAAATACATTTTCTTATTTCTGTGTGTGCATGCGCATGCCTTAGCCTTGTGTGGAGCTCTGTGGACAACCCTGTGAAGACGGAAGTCAGTTCTCTCCCTCCTTCCACTTCTCCCTGAGTTTCAGGGGTCAAACTCAGGTGGCCAGGCTTGTACAAGGGCCTCTAACACTGAGTCATCTTGCCAGCCCAAGAAACACTTTATTCAAGACAGGGGCTGGACTGGGCACTTTAATCCCAGCACTTGGTAGTAGGCAGAGGCAGGAGGATTTCTGAGTTTGAGGCCAGCCTGGTCTGGTCTACAGAGTGAGTTCCAGGACAGCCAGGACTATACAGAGAAAAACCCTGTCTCAAAAAAAAAAGACAGGAGCTGGAGAGATAGCTCAGCAGGTAAGAGCACTGACTGCTCTTCCAAAGGTCCCAAGTTCAAATCCCAGCAACCATATGGTGGCTCACAACCACCTGTAATGGGATCTCACACTGTCTTCTAGTATGTCTGAAGACAGCTACAGAGTAATTTTTGTAATAAATAAATCTTTGGGCCGGAGAGAGCAGGGGTGACCAGAGCAAGCAGAGGTCCTAAATTCAATCCCCAAATACCACATAAAGGCTCACAACCATCTGTACAGCTACAGTGTACTCACATACATAAAATAAATAAATCTTTAAAAAAAAAAGAGATCAAGACAAAAACAAGTCAAGCAGGCTGAAAATCTTGGCAGGTGCTAGAAGGGAGACAGTAAGAAGATATAGCATGCCTTTTGAATTATAGTCCAAGAAAACAAGCAGGTTCAGAAAAAGGGTCAGATGACCAAGCAGTCACATAAAGAAGTGAGAGGGAGCTAGCTTCTGGGAAAGAATGCTAATGTTGAGAGTGACTCGCCAGCCATGCTTACGATTTGAGTAGACATCCAAACAAGAGATGGGAAATAAGTTATACTTTTTTGAGTCTGAACTCGGAGAAAAGGGAAAGTGTGTGCTCGCTGTTTTTAAGGTGAGAAAGGTCTGATTACTATTTCTAACCAATTATTTCCCTAGATGAAAAACGAAGAATCATGGAACAAGAGGAAAAACCTAAGGTACACCCGGTAATGTGGGTGTGGCCGGGTGGAGCAGGCGGGTGGGGCTTTTGACGTGTGTCAAAGCGATCTCAACCCGAGTCCAGACCCACCGGCGGGCGGAGATCTGGTCCCGGGGACGCCGGGTCCGGAGATCTGGTGCGTGGTGCGCCTTCCTCCTCCTGCTCCTCCAGCCCTACTGCCAGCCTGGCCCGCAGCCCCGCCACTCACCCGCTTCAGATGCAGCTCACGGAACTTGCGTAGTCTCTGCTCCCGCTTCTGCGCCGCCAGCTCCTCGGCCGCCAAGGGCCTGGCTTCCGCGCCATCCGCGGGGACCTGCGATCATAACCGGCTTCAGGCTCGGCGTCTGCCAGGGGCCACGGCCCAGGCCTGGGCCCGGCACCCTGGTCTCCCCGGGAGCCGCACCCGGATCCCACCCATGTCCTCAGCCCCGGCGTCTCCCGGACTGACACCTACGCGAAGCCGGTGATACTCACCACAACTTCAGTCACAGCCGCCATTACAGCCTTCTCTCTACTTCCGTCAACAACGCTGAGCACTTCCGGCGGCCTCTGGCCCGCGGCCCAGACTCAAGCCTTCCCGATGGCGTCAGTTTCTTCCGGCCTCTCACGCTCCTTTTAGTGGGAGGGACTGACGCGTGGTATGGCTATGCGCAGGCGCAAACGGGGCGGGGCGGGGGCGGGGCCCGGGAGGGACGACAAGGATGAGGAAGTGCTCCGAACCTGTCACCACATAGAATGGGACGCCTGGTTGGGGACTGCGTATCCTGTCACCAGCTCTAAAGAACCTTGTCTCTCTTGAATTTAATCCGCATTAAGTCCCTTCCATAGAGTAGATAATTTGCTGATGTTACTAACTGTAGAAGAGCAGGGCGGGCCCCATATCGTTCACTCTCACATTCCAGCACCAGAGCAACTACTAAGGTCACTAAGATAATTCGGGAATAAGACAGGGATATATGAAACGTGTACCTTTCAAAATCGACGACTAATTAATTTTAGAAATGAAAAAGCCATCCCACGTGTAAAAATAGCTGGGTACAAATCGGCTGTGGTGGCATTCTCCTAGCGTCTCAGCCGGTGGAGGCAGGAGAATATCAAGTATGAGGCTTGCCAAGGCTACACAGTGACTTCTAGGCTAGCCAGTGCTATAAGACATGGGATATCTAAAAGCTTAAGCACTGGCAAGAAAAAAATGTAAACTGTGGGCAATTCTCTTTTGAGTCCCCCTCCCCTGTAGGAAGCTACTTCTCAAGCTTAATAAAACTTGGCTTGCGCCTGGCAGTGGTGGCACACACCTTTAATCCCAGCACTTGGGAGGCAGAGGCAGGCGGATTTCTGAGTTCGAGGCCAGCCTGGTCTACAAAGTGAGTTTCAGGGCAGCCAGCCAGGGCTACACAGAGAAACCCTGTCTCGAAAAACCAAAAAAAAGAAAGAAAAAGAAAGGAAGGAAGGAAGGAAGAAAGAAAGGAAGGAAAAGAAAAGAAAAATCCTGTCTCTGGATTAAAAGAAATGAGTGAGTTACTTGGCTGGAAGAAGTGAGGCAGGTGAGTTGAGTCTAACTAGCACACAAAATCCCCACAAATCAAATGGAAGGCAATACATACCTCTAAATGAGGAAGTTACAGCCGGCCTATTTCTTTTTTTATGTATGGGGTTTTAGCCTGCATCCATATATGCACCACCTGCATGCCTGGTGCCGACGGAGGTCAGACTAGAGTTATGGTGGTCCTGAGCCACCATGTGGGTTCTGGGATGGAAACATCTTTCCACTACAGCCAGTGCTCTTACCTACTGAGCCATCTCTCCAGTCTGTGCATTTCAGTGTAGCAGCCAGGCTTTGAATCTACTGGGACTAGTTTCAGGCAGTTGATAAAATGTGTGCCAGGAACCAAACTCGGTGCCTCTTACAAGAGCAGCCCACACTCAACCACTGAGCCATCTCCATCCTGTGATTATCTTCTCATGTCAGAGATGTTTCATTTCTATAATTGCAATTTTATATGTAAACTAGCATATACTCAATATGCCTTGACAAATCTGTCACCACCTTCAGTTGCTGTCACTGTCGTCCTCTGAATCACTTTTAATATGTCTTTGTTTCTTGAGTCTCCCTATACTGTCTGCCCGTCCTGGAACTCACTGAAGACCATCCTGGTCTTGAATTCAGAGATCCTACTGCCTCTCGTGGGATGAAATACCTGTGCCCTCATTAGCCTCAGCTAATCTTCATTTTCTGATCCTGACTGCTACCTCCAGAGTTCTGGGATAACAGACCTGCACTACCACATATGTTCTATACCTTGCTGGATATTTACCAACTAGGCTACATCTCCAGCTCCTCATTCCTCCTTTAAAAAACAAAATCTCACCAGGCATGGTGGCGCACACCTTTAATCCCAGCACTTGGGAGGCAGAGGCAGGCGGATTTCTGAGTTCAAGGCCAGCCTGGTCTACAGAGTGGGTTCCAGGACAGCCAGGGCTACACAGAGAAACCCTGACTCGAAAATCAAAAAAAAAAAAAAAAAAAATTCCAAGTATGGTGCCCCACACCCTTAATCCCAGAACCTGAGGGGTTAGAGGCAAGCCTGGACATCCAAGGCTATATGAAATAGACTGATTCACTGCTACCTTAAAGAACGGCCAAAGAAAGGGATGTGACCAGGAATACACATCTAGATGATTGGATTTTTAAGTTTTCTGTAGGGTGAATCTTTGTTTTCAAAGGATGCTGAGTCCAATTGCATGCTAATGATAGATAGGGGCATTCTTGCCACCTATACTCTTTGGGTGGTCTTAACCAGACACAGTGGCTCATACCTTTACTAACAGCACAAGGACAGTCGAGGCAGGAGGATCTCAAGGCCAGTTCAGGACCAGCCTGATCTACAATGAGTTCCAGGACAGCCATGGCTATGTATATCCTTACTCAAAGCACAGTAAAACCCAAAAAGAAAAAAAGAAAAGCAAATTTGCCTTTGTGTATGTGGCCCCTGGGCTGCCTCCAGAAGGGCTAAAATACTGTTACTGATGCTGGGTTCACAGAAACTCAGGAAGCATTCTAACCAATTGAGCTACATCCCCAGCCTACTATTTGTACTTAAGAGGCAGCTGCTAGTCACACTACAAATTGTGATGACAGGGAATTTAGTGTTTAAATAGACAGTGGCTCATTTGTTGGGAAATGCAAATACACAGGCTGGCTTTCCTGTCAATTTAACACATTTGAGGACTGAGACTTAATACTTTCTCATCCCCATTTCCTGGCAAAGCTCAGGAAACTTTCTGCCCAGTAGGGAATATTGTTATTCTCAGTAGACGCTGGACAAAGCTCAGCTTACAGGGTGAAATCCTCCTGCCTGAGGCACCCACTAGTAGGTTGTAACTCTAACAGGGAGGTGGAGGTTGAGTTCTCACCTGGTGTTCACGACCTAACCACGCCTGGGGTGGAAGCTCCCTAAACTAAGACCAGGGTTTTCAGTCTCTTGGGTGACAGCAATGCTAGCACTGCCAATCCTGACAAGCTCGATTCTAACTTCTCCTTAATCTGGTTGGTTACTAATTCATATTCTTTTTAAAGGATCGCTTATTGGCAAATTCCCAAACAAGATAATGGGAACTTTCAAAGTGTAGCCAAGTTGAAGCCATTAATTTCTAAAGCATGAGATCTTTTGATACTGTCAACAGGAGGGATTTGGGTTTAACAGTCTCACTGTCCTAGAGCCTGCTATGTAGATCAGACTGGCCTTTAACCTCAAGGGTCTACTTGTTACTTGTTTCAAGTGTTAAAATCAAAAGCATAAACTACCATTCACAACTAATGCTGTCTTTTAAAGGTCAGTCTTTTATTTATGTGTATCAAGTTTGCCCACATGTGAGTCACACATCCCATGGAACAGAACGCTGGGTCCCCTAGAATTGGAGTTACAGATGATTAAGAGGAGTCTTAGGGCATATTCCAATACCAGCCCTGAGGGGATACACATTTAAAGAAAAAAGAAACCAATGTCCAACCTCCCTAATGCAACACACAAATGTCAAAGTATGAATTCATAAACCCTGTGTTGTTTTCAGGAAGGTTTCTTCTTCAGATGTAGACAGACACATTCAACATCCATAAAAATCAAGACAAATAATAAAAAGTTTATTAACAAATATACAAAATTCAGTGTACAACTGTGTCTTTAAAAAATTCACCTTTGTATATAAGCAATTCTATACAATACTTACAGATATATACAAGATTCCCACCTGTATGCAATTCTCTGGGTCATCTGTGTCCTCCTATCTTCAAGAGAAACCTCAACCATGAACGTCCCCATTAAGTCTCTTTCTGTAATGGATTTTAATCACATTTACTGCTGTGATCACTCAGGCAGACGATCTAATGCTGGACACAAACCCCTCAGTAAAGTGCAGTTTTGGCAACCCCAGCCCTTAGTTTTCCTTTAGACAGGTATCCACAGTCCGTAAGGACTTTTTTTCTTATCTATTTTTGGTGATCCTGAAGACTTCTCTTCAACAGCAGCTTTAGTTGTTTTCTGCAGTGGCTTTGCTACGGAATTCTGTAAGACAGTAAGTTGAAATCAACTTCAGAGGTTATCAACACACACACAAAGCCTACATAATAAAATACCGGACACCCAATTTTCAAGAATAATGTTTGGGTTCACTTACATTGGAGCTGAAGGCTATGTTTCTTTGTGTAGAAGACTTTTCACTGGTATTTTTAGTTGCATCTTCAGTCTGCTTTTCTGAATGCTAAAGAGGAAGAGAATTTTAAACATAGCCTTAACTTTTAAAATATTGTATTTAAAAAAAAAAAGCCCAACGTACACAAATGTAGCTGTAGATACACAAACCAAATTCCATCTATTGTCACAGTTAAAGAGCTAATCAACAAAAAAAGCCTGTTTTCCAATTAGCCAGAATGACTTGGGAGGCGCAGTTCCCCACGAATACCCGACTCCTGTTGTAGATATACCTCATTTTGAGTAAGTACAATAAAAAATGCTTCATCTAAAGAAGTGAGGCTTTTGCAATCCACTCATCAAGGAGCCCCTCTTTGCCTGAGCAAAGACCAGGCAGCCCCTGAGGTCTCAGCAATGGACAGACAAACCACCTTCATTATAGTTATTTTTTACCTTATGTTTCTATAAAGCAGTTTCTGAGACCAAGTCTCTTGTATCTATCCCCTAGCTGTCCAAGGACAGCCTCCCAAGTGCTGGGATCATAGGAGCGGGGTACTAAACCCAGTCTACACAGTGCTGGGAGCTAACCCCAGGTACTATGCACCCTGACAAAGTTCTCTACAACTGAGTTACATCCCAGCCCAAATTATTAACCTTAAGATCCAGGTTTAACTTATATACTGCAGTGTGCCAATGCACACCCTCTGTAGTTCTGGAGAATCGTAATAAACTTATCTGCAAGGGAAGCAGGCCTCTTCTTCTGTAATCTCTCAAAACATCTGGAATATATTGCATATATCATGTGAAGGACGTCTAGATCACAGATGCCCACCATGACAGTGCCTCTAGGCTGCTGAGCTGTCACTGCCTTACACAAACAGTCCCTAGCCCAAAACTCTAGCATGCACACCAACTCCCTTCAACAATGGCTAAGCTTTAGTCTGTAAACATAAACTCTGACACTTGAACCCATCATCAATTACCAACAGATTTTCTTCATCACTGTCTGGAGACCACATTCATGATTTCTATAAGACAGAAATAAAGCAGATAAACTATACTGTATGCTGAGCACAGACTTGGGAACATAATGGTGTACATGAAAACTACTGACAACACTCCAGTCTCTAGAGACTAGAGGGAGAGAAAGTATTACCAACAATGTACTGTTTTTACTGTAGTGTAAAGAGCAAACCAAGTGTCCAAGTGTCGACACGAAAGTAGTCCATCGTCTCCCAGTTTCCTGTGAGACAGGCTGATACTTGTCAGATTAAGGTTTTGTTCTGGACAAATGATATAAAGAACCCCAGGAGGGTTGTGTTCACTGGCAAAGGGTAATAAATGCTGGCAGCAGCTTCCTGAAGGCACTTACCTCCACCTTTGGCCCACTGCTGGAAACAGCTGTCCCCTGGCTTGCCTCCTTGGCTCGGAGACTTGCTGGCAAGTCGAAGTTGGCTGTTCCCAGAGCTTTTGCTGCGTTGGCTTTTGCTATTTCTAGTAGCTCCATTCGATCTAAGGGCATTAAGACATTCGTTATCCTCTACTAAGTACCTCTCCTAAAACAATGTTTTTCTCTTTATATGTAAAGCAATTCTAAAAAAAATCCCTTTATAGTGAGGAAAAAAACCCAACTTTCCTTAATTACCTCAACAAGTTAGTTTTGTTCTGACAAACAGCCCTATTTTGCCTTTTCTTTAAATGTTTATTTCTGTAAACTGAAGTGTTTGATAAACTTTATAGCACAGTTATCTAGACTACTAATCTTGATACAGAGTCTGCACACAAGCTCAAACTTACCTACTTTGTAACATCAAATTGCCATGTTACTTAACAGAAAGGCCAGTCAAAACCCATTTTTGAGTAAATCATGAAAAAAAAAAATGTGTTTTGACTTCACCCAGCTAGTAGGAAAGAGTGAGCCTCCTCTCTCTTGACCACCACAGCCATAAATGGACTTTAGTTCAGGTTACTGCACCGGTCACATCCGGCATGGACTTTACTCACAAGGTGAAAGGAAATACGTGAGAAACTATATTCTACCTAACTACTAACTAAACAAAAAACTCTCTCTCACTTCAAGAAATCTCAAAAGACTTCCAGCACCAAAACAAACGCAGGCCTAGATGTTAAGATGTCCTGGGCCTAATCTTACGAAATCCCAGCTAAACTGCTCAACCACATGACTCCCTGGCTGACTCACAGCGCGCTGAGGAAGTTAAACGCGGGGAGGAGCTGGGGAGGTGGCTCGGTGATAAGCGTCCAGAACTCAATCCCCAACACCACCCCCACCAAGGGCACAAACCTCAACCTGATAAAACGCACCTTTCTCACTCAGGCGAAATGGGGTTCTACTCCTGCTGCGCGACCTGGTTCTGGATCTTTCCCTCCACCTGGGGCGATCCTCGGGGTACACCGTCCGGCCGAAGCCGTAGTAGCGCCGCCCTCTAGTGATCGCGTAGTACGACCACCGGTGCTGCGACCTCCCGCGGGAGCGCGACCTGCTCCGGGAGCGGTAGGGCGACGGCGACTTGTAGTACCTCCGCGGCCGCTCGTAACGGCTGTCGCGGTGATAGCGGTGGCTGCGGGAGCGCGACCGGCTGCGTGAGTACGAGCGTGAGTAGCGCCTGTACTTGCGCTGGTGGCGCCTGCGGGACCGGGATCGGGACCGTCTGCTCCTCCGCGGCCGGCTGTGGCTGCGCGAGGACGAGCGGCTAGAGCTGCGGGAGTCGCGTCGGGAGCTGCGGGACGAAGAGCGGCTGCGGGAGCGCGACGACAGGCGGCTGGAGCGGCCCGAGCCCGAGGTGGACGGCGAGGCTTTCTCCTGCGGAGAGCCGGGCCACATGTCGTTCACGTATTTAGACATGGCGGCCGAGGACATGGCTCCCTTCTGAAAACGGAGATCGGTCCGCAAACGCAACGGCGTCTAGGAACTACAGAGAAAGTCAAGAGTCTATCATCCAGGTGGGGCGCGCAGTGCCCAGTGCGCGTGCGCGACACCCCAGGGCGAACCGGTCCCTGACCAAGCGGCCCCACTCACCTTAAACGGATGAAGAGCTCGCGAGGGCGAGAGAGGCCAAGCGGGCACCTTTCTCTGCGACCAGGAACCGAAGCGGGCGAGGTTCCCGATTCCAGCGACCGGAGAGCACAGGAACCTCCACTGCCAAAGTCCAGACTGGGACTGAGCTTAGTGGCGACGTCAGCATCGAAAATACTGGAAGCTGGCGCCGAGCATGCGCACAGACATCCGTGCGAAAGGGCGGGTCCCACTCTCGTCCAATCGCCAAGCGATGTTGGCTGCGCCTTGGAGACACGCATGCGCGTCAGTTGTCACTCCACCAACGGCCGCGCCTCCTCCCCATCCCCCACTCCCGCCCGCCTTCTACATCCGGGTATTTTGAGGATTTGTTTACTTCAGGGTTTTTTGTTTGTTTGTTTGTGGGGTCCTTGGCTGCTTTTGGATCTTGAGTTTTTTTTTGAGACAGGAGCTAGCTGTGTACCCCTGTCACGCCTCGAACTCGCGGCAATCCCCATGTCTCTGCTTCTCAGCTAGGGGGTCTGCGCCACCACGCCCAACTTTGTTTTTCTTTGTTTGGTTTGGTTTGGTTTAGTTTGGCTTCCTTTCCTGCTTTCGATTTTGAAATTCGGGAAAAGGAGAGGGTAGCAAAGAATTTAGCCGGCTCAAAAGCTGGATCAAGGACACAGAGGACAAGTCGGTTCCCGTGCCTCGGTCGTCCCCGGGTCATGTGTCGTCCCCTCCCTCCCCCAGCCGCTGCCCAGCTTCCCTTCTTGGCTCCTCCTATGGTGGAGATTGGGAGGGGTATCCCTGGACCCCGAAGATATAGTTTTAATTTAGAAAGGCTGCTTTAACGGCCTTGTTTGAGCTAATTAAGGTAATTTGAGGTCGAGACAGGAATTCCAACGACCACAGTTGACCTTTGAGGAGCAACAGTGATCCTTGATTGTGTGTGTGTGTGTGTGTGTGTGTGTGTGTGTGTGTGTGAGAGAGAGAGAGAGAGAGTAATTTGTGTGTACAGGATGCCACCGAAGACAGAGCCATTGTGGGCCACCAAGTATGGGGGTGTTGGGAACCCAGACTTTGTGCTAGGCAATGCAGCAAGTGCTCTTAATAGTAAGCCATTTCCTGAGCCCGATAGGTCTGTTCTAAGACAAGTGTGATTAGGACAGGACATTTAATCTTATTTCCAGGGCAAATTCCAAACACTCAATGTCATGAGGCATATCTGACCTTGAAAACTGTGGGTAAGTGAACAGCACTGAACGAAATAGCTATTTCAATATTGGGAGATGGTGTTCTTAGAAATTAGGCAGGGTTTTACAGAAGCTCTGGATTTTAGAGGGAGATGACAGAAATAAGGACTCTTTGTTCGTGCCTCCTTCCTCCTCCTTCCCCAATATACAGCGAAAGTGAAGAAATAAAAACCTTACTGTGGCCACCAGGATGGCTCAGCAATAAAGAATGCTTGTGGGACTGGTGAGATAGCTCAGTGGTTGAGAGCGCCGACTGTTCTTCCAAAGGTCCCAAGTTCAAGTCCCAGCGACCACATGGTGGCTCACAACCATCCATAATGAAATCTGATGCCCTCTTCTGGAGTGTCTGAGGACAGCTACAATGTACTTACATATAATAAATAAATAAATCTTTAAAAAAAGAAGAAAAAAATGCTTGTGGAGCACTACTGACAACCTGCAGTGGAGTGGAAGGAGAGAACTGACTTCCAAAAGTTGTTCTCTAACCTCCAGAAGCCCCCATCCCATCCCATCCACCAATGGTAAAAGTTCTCAAACTGCAGGAGCTGGAGAAACAATCAGCAGTAAAGAGCACTGACTCCCAGGACCCACAGGACGGACGGCTCACACCCATCTGGACCTCCAGTACCAGGATGAGCACCACTCACCAACACACATCCACACCGTACAGACCTGGGTATAGGCAGAAGGTAACAAGACCCCAGATCTCAGCCCAACTGACTCCATAAAGGAAGTGCCGTTCAGCCCATAAAACCCAGCACCTGGACAGGGATCTTATGTGCCAAAACAAAACCAAAAAGTCCTATCCAAGTCCATAGTACTTGGAGAGTCTATAAATGTACCAACCTTGCTTTTTGGTTTCTGGACTTCTGCTTCTGGCTAAGTGTTCTTATTAACTAAACTATATCAACCCGGGATATATAAAATTTTTTGTGTGTAAAAGATCACCCTGAGAAAGGCTCAGGGCTACTCTGGCATCCCAAACACCCAGTGGAGTCAATAAGCAGCAAATAAAGAATTTCTAACCTGGGCAGTGGTGGCGCATGCCTTTAATCCCAGCACTCAGGAGGCTGAGGCTGAGGCAGAGGCAGGCGGATTTCTGAGTTCTAGGCCAGCCTGATCTACAAAGTGAGTTCCAGGACAGCCAGGGCTATACAGAGGAACCCTGTCTCCAAAAACAACAACCAAAAAAGAATTTCTATTGACTTAAATTGTCTTCTCTGGTGGATACCCCATAACACAAAACACCCATACCATAGATTAAATCCTTTATAAAGACTGTGGAGAGTTGAGGTGAGAGAACAACATAAACCCCATGTGTCTCCATGTAAGGACCAGGCCTGATTTCAGAAAAGGCCATAAGGCACAAGCTTCAGGGATAGACCATAAGTCCCAGAAACTAAGTCATAAGACCCAGGCTCTAGGAACAGACTGTAAAATCCAGAATGAGATCATAAAACCTGCTCCCAAAGAAGGGCCTGTGGGGGAGTTGGCTGGAGAGATGGCTCAGCAGTTAAGAGCACTGACTGCTCTTCCAGAGGTCCCGAATTCAATTCCCCGCAACCACATGGTGGCTCACAACCATCTGCAATGGGATCAGATGCCCTCTTCTTCTGTGTCTGAAGACAGCTACAGTGTACTCACATGCATAAAATAAATCTTTTTTAAAAACCTGGGGATAATCATAAATGGCGAAATATCTGTGATGTGCAGCCCTATTTCATCACATGGTTGAATGTTCATGGCATAGGAATGCTGACCACTGACCACCTATGAAGCCCTGGCAACCACCGATGAAATTTAAAATTTTTAAGGATTACTTCTAGAGAGTTTTCCAGGTTCCCTCTAAGAAGGCCTGCATGCCTCTGTCTGGGGCCGCCATTTTAGAATGGGGTCGCCATTTTAGAGAATGCTGGTTGTTTCTGCAGAATAAATGCTCTCTGTTTTTGCATACTATCTGAGTCTGTGGTCTTCCTTCAGCGATTTTTAGACCCTTACAGTGGAAGTGTGATCCCAGTAGCTGAGTTCTTATGCAATGTCTTTTTTCTTCTTCTCATTTTGTGACGGCCTGCCTGTAATCCCAGCTGAGGCAGAGGCAGGAGGATTCTCTGGATGCTCTTTAGTAACTGCCTACCAAGGACTCTTGCTGACTGTTCTCAGGAAGCTGTGTGGGCAAACAGAAACCCAAGTTTCACCATTTACAAATGAGGAAGCAGCTTTGCAGGGACAGTTAGTGAACCTGCTCACGTTGCAGTCCTAGGCTTCCGTTTTTGCGTAAAAGAGGCTGCAGGAGCCTTTGCAGACAATTCATAGTATCTGTCAAGTGTGTGCCTGAAAACAATGGTGACCAGAACTCTCAGGAATGGTGGCAAACACCCAAAATCCTAGCTCTTGGGAGGTGGAAATAGAAGAATCAGAAGTTCAAGCTCAAAGCCAGCTGGGTTCCATTAGACTATGTCTCAAACAAAGGAATTATTAGAAGAATTCTAGAGGCCAATCTTGAAACAGTGGGAAACAGGACCGACAGAGTGTTGGTGTCTTGAATACAGTTAACTGACTGGAGTTAAAGCTGCAGATGTTCCCATCCCCGGGGCATCAGGAACTAGAGGTGAAACCGACTGATGAGAGATCCTCCACTTAGGATCGAGCTTCTGGAGGAGCCAATCGGAAGGAAGGGGAGGCGGAGCTTACCAAAGGGAATTTAATAGGTTTAAACGTGAAAGATGCTAGGTGCTCTGAAAAAGGATGCGACAGACCCAAGAGTTCAGGAACACTGCACAATCTTTACCAAGGCTAAAATAGGGATGCGGGGTCCAGGGTAATGCTAACAGAGATAGCTCAGCAGCTAAGAGTTTTTGGTGCAGTTGAGGGATGTCTGTGTGTTCAAGTCCAGCCTGGTCTACAAAGTGATTTTCAGGACAGCCATGGATACACAGAGAAACCCTATCTTGGAAAAATCATGTGCTGCTTGCTCTTCCAAAGGACCCAAGTTCAGTTTCCAGTACCCATGTGGTGGCTCAGAACCATTGGTAACGCCAGTCTCAGGGAATCAGACACCTTTTGACCTCTGAAGGCACTAGACACACATTTTTTTTTAACTTTTGTTTGTTTGTTTGTTTTTTACTTTTTTTTGTTGTTGTTGTTTTTCAAGACAGTTTCTCTGTGTAGCCCTGGCTGTCCTGCAACTTGCTCTTCAGACCAGGATAGCCTTGAACTCACAGAGATCAGCATAAACTCTGCCTCCTGAGTGCTGGAATTAAAAGGTGTGTGCCACCATTACCTGGCTCAGACACATTTTTAATTAGAAAAAGAGAGATAAGACCTCACACCGAAGCTGTTGGGTTTTTTTGTTGGGTTTTTTTGTTTTTGTTTTTGTTTTTGTTTTTTTGGTGGGTTCTTTTTGTTTGTTTGTTTGTTTGTTTTTTGGGTTTTTTTTGTTTTTTGTTTTGTTTTGTTTTTTGTTTTTGAGACAAGGTTTTTCTGTATAGCCCTGGCTGTCCTGGAACTCACTTTGTAGACCATCTGGCCTCAAACTCAGAAATCCGCCTGCCTCTGCCTCCCAAGTGCTGGGATTAAAGGCGTGCGCTACCACCACCCAGCTGCTTGCTTTTTATTTTTTTTTAGACAAAATCTCATTCGTTGGACTTTACCAGTAAAGACCAGGACCTAAATGCTGGGTGAAGGCCTGGTAGCTCAGAGGCAGAGAGAGCCCCCCTACCCCCCGCCCCGCTGACCTTCCTCCTCTAGAGACTTTCCAGAATGATTCTCCTCTCTCACCCAAAAAACTTTCAAACTCAATGTCCTCCCCATCTATTTCCTGTATGCCATCCCCATCCAGCACCCTGGCTCCCTCTTATGCTCTACAGTTTCGTTTTTCTAAATAAGCTCATGTTGGCTTCCTGTCAGCTGGCTGCTTGCCCCCGCTTTAGACCCGAGGTTAACCTCATTTAGTCCTGTTTACAAGCGTCAATCAGAAAGGGCTGGGATCAGAGCTGTGTGCTAAGGATGAGCCAAACCACACCTAAGAACAAGTTGTTCCGGTAAATAACACAAGCTCAGGGCTCACAGTGTGATCAAATAACCTACAACAAACAGGCTATTCTGAAAGGGACAGGCGGGCCTCACACTCGCATCAACACATGGCCATTATCAGTACACTCGGTCAGAAGCAGAGATGGACACATCAGGCCTTGCCAGCTTTTCAGAACTCGTGGAATAACAGCAAATTCAGAAGCTATGAGTTTCTTGTCAGGAGGCTGACAGGTATTAACTGTGCTATCTCTCCAGGCCTACACGCAGGCTCCTTTATGCCAATTTTCTTTTTTTCTTGTTTAAAGGTTTGTTTGTTTGTTTGTTTCATATATGTGAGTACTCACTAGAAGAGGGCATTGGATCACAGTACAGATGGTTGTGAGCCACCATGTAGTAGCTGGGATTTGAACTCAGAACCTCTGGAAGAGCAGTCAGTGCTCTTAACCACTGAGCCATCTCTCCAGCCCATATTTATCAATAACACTTTTAACTGCTGAGCTATCTCTCCAGCTCCTCTTTTTTTTTCTTTACTTTTATCACAGGGTTTCTCTTTGTGTATTTCTGGTTGTCCTGGAACTTGTTCTATAGACCAAACTGGCCTTGAACTCACTGAGATCCTCCTGCCTCTAGCTCCCAAGTGCCAGAATTAAAGGGCATGGGTCACCACTGCCTGGTCTTTACAACAATCTTAACTGCTAATAATAACTCTCAGTCATACAACACACAGAATGCAGTAAATCTATATATGTCTGTATGTAGGTTACAGAAGGCCCACAGAGGGTTAAAGAGGTCATAGCTGAGTCTAAGGTGTTTGAGAGACACTGAAGAAGAGATAAGCAGAGCCGAGTGTGGTGGCACAGCAGTCGGGAGGCAGAGGCAGGCAGATTTCTGAGTTCGAGGCCATCCTGGTCTACAAAGTGAGTTCCAGGACAGCCAGGGCTATACAGAGAAACCCCTGTCTCAAAAAACTGGGGGGGGGGGGGGGAAGAAGAAGAAGAAGAGATAAGCAGAAGGCTGATAATAGAGCAGATAACTCCTCTGTGGAAATAAGATAGTGAAGCCCTGTTGGAGGTCTGTTGAAGCTCAGGGCGGGGCCGAGCTCCCAAGTCAAGATGCAGGACTATTGAAGCCAACAGGGCAGAGGAGGTGAAGGGCAGGACATGGTCCAGATGGGCAAAGGGACGGGTGGATGCATGGCAGAACTGCACAGATGGTTGGTAATTCTAACAGCCTACCTCAACAACATGGGTAGCCAATGGGTAGCCAAGAGGAACTGAAAGTGGTGTCTGCATATTCCAAAGAGGATTTTAACTGCTTGTCTCAAGAATGCCAGTCAAACAGAGATAGGCAGTAAGTGGCTATTTAGCAGGGCTATTTAGCCCAGAATAATCTCGCCCTGGACCTGCCAGTCAGACTTGCCAGTCAGGCTTGTAGGATGTTTGACCTAAGTACAGGTCTCTTTTGGATAGCTTCCTTCATAGTCTCATGGAGTACCATGCACAGGGGCTGAACCCACTCATATAGATTGGTCTGTATAACAGAATAAAAAATGTCCCCCATCGTCTTGGATATTTGGATATTTGGTTCCCAGATGGCGGCGTGGTTTGGGGAGGCGTAGGTGGTACAGCTGAAGGAAGTATGTGACTAGGGGTAGGACATGAGATTATAAATCCTTGCCCCATTCCAAGTCTCCAGCCCTACCTCATGCTTGGGGTTGAAGATGTAAGCCCCTAGCTTCCTGCTCAAAGCACTGTGCCGGTCACCTGCTGTCACATCCCTGGCCCCATGATGGATTCCTCCCTCCAGAACTATATTCCAAATAACCTCCTATAAGTTGCTTTGAGTGAGGTATTTTATCACAAAAACAGCAACGTAACTAATACAGCCAGTAAAGAAGTAGAGACAACGCAAAGAAGAAGGAGCTTTGGCTGTTTGTCCCTGTGGACCGTGGCCTGCCCTTCACCTCCACTGCCCCGGTGGCTTCAATAGTCCTGCATCTTGACTTAGGAGCTTCACCCAACCCTGAGCTCTACCCAGACAGGACCCAATAGCTCCAGCAGACCTCCAGCAAGATTTCATTGCAGAACTTAGCTTCGTAGAAGCTTTACTAAGAGCAGTTAAAAAATATGAATAGACATTTAAAAGTTTTCATTAAGATCTGCATTTGGGTTTGGTGGTGGTGGTGGTGGTAGTGTGGGCCTTTAATCCTGGCCCTTGAGAAGCAGAGGCAGGCAGATCTCTGAGATCAAGGCCAGCCAGCCTGGCCTAGAGAACAAATTTCAGGAAAACTAAGGCTACACAGAGAAACCATGTTGGGAAAAAACAAAAACAAAAGCAAAAGACCTGGAGAGATGGCTCAGAGGTCAGAGGTAGAATGTCAACTTAGCATGGGGAGGTCCAGAATAGCAACTAAAGAAATAAATGCCTACATGCACACACATGTGCACACACGCGCGCTCACACACACACACACACACACACACACACACACACAGGGCTGGGGGAGCACTGCCTGACCTTGAGACATTAACCAGTCTTTAGCCAGTCACAATAAACCTTTAATCTCTAGGGCTAAGAAATGTGTCCATTTAAAAATAGGTCCTGGAGTTGCTGGAAAGATGACGCGATGATTCAGAGTGCAGGCTGTTCTCTCGACGACCCAGGTTCAGTTCTCTACACCCACACGGTAGCTCACAACAGCTGTAATTCCAGTTCCAGGCACCTCTTCTGGCCTCTGCCAGCACAGTGCACAGTGGCGCACAGATGTGCATGCAAGCAAAATACTCATCATGTAAAACATGTAAAAGTTAAATAGGTTATGGGTCTAGAACCTGGACTGAGTGGTAGAGCCCTGGGTTCAGGCACAGTCGGGGGGGCGGGGGAGGAGGGAAGGGGGGTTGTGTGGAGGGGGTATTGTATAGTTTCAAATACTAATCAGCTAATTCCCCCTCTCAACAAAAGCTACATAGATTTCATGCTGGGGACCGGAGAGATGATCCCTCCTGCAAGGCAGTGAGCCACCCAACCACCTTCTGTGCCACAGGCTCCTGACTACCTGCCACCCACGTGAACATGAGATGACAGCAGGGCCATGCCAGCCCTCTTAAAGTCACCATCGGGCCGGAAAAATGGCTCAGCAGGTAAAGCAGGTACTTGCTGCTAAGTCAAATAACCTGAGTTTGATTCCTGGGACCCATATGACGAAAGGAAAAGAAGGACCACTCTTGGAGGGTGGGTGATCTGTCTGATCTCTACACAATGACAAGAAGAATACATTTTAAAAAGTGTAACAACAACAACAAAACCAAACAGTACAGGTGGACTGTTGCCTCCCTTCCTTGGTCCCATCCCAGAAGACAGGCTCCACTCTAGCATTTCTCACAGTGACAAGGGAGTCCGGGTAACCCACAGACTTGTCGGCGCGGTGGGCGTGGCCCATAGGCTGCACCCCAGGGATCCGCCCTTCGCTCTCGATCCGCATGCGCACTGACTCGGGGGCGGACCGGCACATCGACATCCGGGAGTCTGATTGCCTGTGGCTGTTTTGTTTTCTTGCAGAACTGGAGTAAACCGAGGCTACCAAACGCGCCGCGACTCCCAACTCCGGACTTGGACGTGAGTGCGGACGGGAGGGCGGAGCAGCGGGCCGGGCTCGAACTCGCGGCAGTGGCCGTGCCCCAGCTCCTGGACGCCGCCGCCGCCGGGGCTGAGATCCCGCGACCTGCGGGGCCGCTTCCTGTGGCGGGGACTCTTCCCCAGAACTGTGGAGCTGGGCACGCTCATCCGACGGTGGCGCGTCGGGGTTCGGCCCACGCGTAACCGCGCCCTGTTCCTCCAGTCTGCAGGGCGGGTCTGCCTTTGAAAATGTCAAAGAATTGTGCAACGAAAAATGGACTCGGGTGGGCCATTGGGGGAACCGACAATTACACATAGTGGGTTGCTTTTCTTTCCAATCATTAGATAAAAACGAGTGTATTTTCAGACCCGAACTCATCACAAAAGTCTATCAGTTTTTCCCTTTAGCTTGTTTAGAGGCGGCTAAAACTGAAATCGCCTTCCTTAGGGAGTCATGTGAGATCTGGGGTGTTCACTGTGAGCGAGTTGTATTTAATTCAGGTTTTATCTGTGAAATTAAGATGAGTTACGTTTCTCCGGCTGGGTCTGCACAGCTGAACTTGAAGGAGGAGGGTTTTATGGGATTTAAGACAATTTCGGCTGACCGTGGTAATTTGACTGCACGTTCTTTATTTAAGTCTGAATTCGTTTCAGGCCTGCCCTTTTTTGTGGGGAATGTACAAACAGCATCAGTAGCAGAGTTAGGGATAGTAAGATGAGTGCCCTTTACAAAGTAATGACATCCGAAGGCAGGCTTGGTGAAGGGACAAATAGTGGAGAAAAAACGAAATAGAAATAAAGCCCGAAGTTGAGCCGTTCTCTTCTTAATCTGGGCATGAAAGACACAGATGTAGGATAAAATGTGCAGATTCCTAGAGGAAGTATTTTCCATCCAAGTTTACATTTTTACCTTAAAACCAAAGTCTATCATGTCCTTATTATTAAAATCAAATAGGAACCTTTAGTAGGGAGCTTAAGGTTTAGAAAGCAGCTGTGGAGGGCTAAGCATCATTGCCCTCACTTAAAGAACTAGTGGACTTGAAATAATAAAATGTGACATCTTTGAGGAGATGTCATTTTTGTGACAGTACATTTTTGTTTAAGGTTAAGGTAATCACCTTCATTCATATTATGTAAATATGCTAAGACCATCCTGATTTTGTTTTGTTTTCTTGTCTTAATTTGTATTTATTTATGAGTGCTGTGCTGCCTGTACATCCGCAGGCCAGAAGAGGGCGCCAGATCCCCCTATAGATGGTTATGAACCACCATGTGGTTGCTGGGACCTCTGAAAGAGCAGTCAGTGCTCTTAACTGCAGAGCCATGTCATCAGCCCCTTGTTTAGTCTTTTTAGGACAGACTGGCCTGAAACTCACTGTGTAGCTCTGGCTGGCCCTCTGACTGAGCCCAGTCCTCCTGTCTCAGCCCGCCAAATGCTAGGATTGCAGGCTGAGGCAGCCACCACCCCAGTCCCAGCTAAAACCAAGTTTTACATTAAACGTAGACTCCATCCCTAGTACCTCACTCCCCACCAAAGCAGCATCAGACATCCTGAAGAAATCAGTAGAGCTGGAATAAAGCGCATCTGTAACTTGTGTTAGGTTATCATCCAGCTGTTATTTTGCAGAAACACAGCCAGCTTTGAAACAAGAAAACCGAAGGACCTTGTTTAACTGTGATGGTTTTGGTTTAGTGACCTGAAAAGATGTCTGGATTTCTAGAAGGCTCGAGGTGCTCTGAGTGCATGGACTGGGGGGAGAAGCGGAACACGATCGCCTCCATCGCTGCTGGCGTTCTAGTAAGTCCTTGTGACACCTTAGCTCTCCATGTGTTTATCTGTGGCTGTATAGACGGTTTAGGTTATGTGATGTTTTCTTTTTCTTCTTCTTTTTTTTTTAAAGATTTATTTATCTATTTTATGTATACGAGTACACTGCAGCTGTACAGATGGTTGTGAGCCTTCATGTAGTTGTTGGGAATTGAATTTTAGGACCTCTGCTCGCTCCGCCCTGGCCCAAAGATTTATTTATTATTATAAATAAACACACTGGAGTTGTCTTCAGACACACCAGAAGAGGGCATCAGATCTCATTATGGGTGGTTGTGAGCCACCATGTAGTTCCTGGGATTTGAACTCAAGGCCTTTGGAAGAGCAGTTGGTGCTCTTACCTGCTGAGCCATCTCTCCAACCCCCTCCCTGCCTCCCCCTCCCATCTGTAATGTTTTCAAATGTGTCCTTTTAAAAAATAATCAACCACCAAACTTACTTTACTCAGTGATGTTTGACTTGTGAGGTTGTTAATAGTGTTAATAGTTGTCATAATAAAACATTTTGTATGCACTTACTTTTTCTATGGGTTATGCCTCCTTGACTTGGTAAGCGCAGAAGGCTTAAAGGGTTGAAGAAGGCCAGGTGTGATGTGTACCTTCGATCCCAGCTCTCAGGAGGCCAAGGCAGGTGGATCTCTGTGAGTTTGAGGCCAACCTGGTCTACACAGTGAGTTCCAGGACAGCCAGAGCAGATAGTGAGACCCTGTCTTCAAAAAAGGAAGAAAGATGCCAGGCAGTGGTAGAACACGCCTTTAATCCCAAGCACTCTGGAGGCAGAGACAGGCAGATTTCTGAGTTCGAGGCCAGCTTGGTCTACAAAGTGAGTTCCAGGACAGCCAGGGCTATACAGAGAAACCCAGTCTCGAAAAACAACAAAAAAAAACAACAAAAAAAAAAAAAAAAAAAAAAAGGAAGAAAGGATTAACGAGACAATCAGGTCCAAACCAGTCGAGATAGATATTCCCATTTTTCAGGACAGGAGAGTTCATATTCTCCCTAATCTGGTAGGGAGAAGCATTAGGAAGATCATAAGCTCTTTGGTTTTTTTTTTTTTGGATGGATGGATGGATGGATGGTTGGATGGATCTCCTGTAGGTCATGTTGGCTTTGAACTCGCTCATAGGCAAGGACGTCCTTGAGGTCTCCGTCATCCTGCCTCTGCTTCCCAAGTGCTGGGGTTGCAATGTGTGTCACCCTGAGCTGTGAAATACAGTGCTCAGGGTCTGAAGTTATGGTTCAAGATCTTACCTGATGCCTCTTTCCTTTCCTTTTCCTTTCCACACTAAAGGGGGGGGGGGAGACACCCAATTCACTTCTTAGCCAATCAGAATGTCATTAACAGATCTGTCTATAACCTGGTAAAGACAATTTGATGGTTTAAAATAACTGGTTCCTTGGGCTTAGCAGTGAGGCTCCTTTCATATCCTTGTAAGCCATTGGTTGGGATTTCTTGCACGCGCTCGATTGGCCAGGAAGAACAACGCTGCAACAGGATCCTCCTGCACAGGTTTATTGGGAGAGCTTGATTGTAGAGGCGAAAAGACCCCGAGCCCAGAACTGGTGCTGCTTTTATAGGCCTAGGAGAGGCGTGTCTTACACCCGGATTGGTTATGCACTATGCCTCATTTGCATGTTCCTCATCTGATTGGCTACTCTCTCTCAGTACCTCACAGAGCCTCATTATCATACCTCATTTGCATGTCTCACATCTGATTGGTTACTCTCTCTCAGTACCTTACAGAACCTCATTATCATACTTCATTTGCATGTCTCACATCTGATTGGTTATACTCTCAGTACATTACAGAACCTCATTATCATGCCCGGGCCAGGCAGTGTCTTTGCAAAAAACTTTACTGCATATGTACACATTGGTTGTTTGTCCAAACTTATGCGTGGTGGCCAGCAGTAGTCAGTGCCACTCAGCAACGGCACATGTGGCTTCCCACAGGGATTTGGTGAATGGCTTCTTGTGTGTGTGATGCTGGGGATGGAAGCCAGGGGCTGCACACACAGGCAATGCTCAACCACTAGGTTTCATCCATAGCTCTCATAATGCCAGCCGGAACATTTCTGTCCAGGTGAGGGTTTTTTTTTTTTTTAATGTAAAGTTTTAATGTTTCTATTTTTTATTTACTTTTTAAAAAAGTTTTATTATTATATCTTAGTACACTGTAGCTGTCTTCAGACACACCAGAAGAGGACATCAGATCTCAGTATAGATGGTTGTGAGCCACCATGTGGATGCTGGGATTTGAACTCAGAACCTTCAGAAGAGCAGTCAGCGCTCTTACCCGCTGAGCCATCTCTCCAGGCCAATGTTTCTTTTTCTTTTTCTTTTTTTTCAAGACTGGGTTTCTCTGTGTAGCTTTGGCTGACCTGGAACTCACTGTGTAGACCAGGCTGGCCTCGAACTCAGAAATCCACCTGCCTCTGCCTCCCGAATGCTGAGATTAAAAACATGTGCCACCATGCCCCACCAGGCCAATGTTTCTATTTTATATATTTTCCTTTAATTAATAACCAGAAGAGGGCTGGAGAGATGGCTCAGCGGGTAAGAGCACTGACTGTTCTTCCAGAGGTCCTGAGTTCAAATCCCAAATCCCAGCAACCACATGATGGCTCACAATCATCTGTAATGAGATCTGATGCCCTCTTGTGGTGTGTCTGAAGACAGCTACAGTGTAGTCATATACATTAAATAAATAAATAAATAAATAAATAAATAAATAAAATATGTATGCGCATAACCAGAAGAAAATTTAGTTAGGTAATATATAATTTCATATCCAAATTAAACTTAAGAATCATATGTCAGAGGGACTGGAGAGATGGCTCAGTGGGTAGGAGTGCTGCATTTCCAGATGACCCAGGTTCAATTCCCAGCATGCACATGGCAGCTCACACCTGTCTGTAACTCCAGTTCCAGGAGATCTGATGCTCATAAAGTAAAATTAAGTAAGTTTTAAAAAAGAAATCATTGGGCTGGTGAGATGGCTCAGCAGTTAAGAGCACTGACTGTTCTTCCAGAGGTCCTGAGTTCAATTCCCAGCAACCACATGGTGGCTCACAACCATCTGTAATGAGATCTGACGCCTTCTTCTGGGGTGACTAAAGACAGCTACAGTGTACTCATATATAATAAATAAAGAAATCTTAAAAAAAAAAAAAAAAGAAAGAAATCATATCCGAAACCATCAAATGGCCGTACTGTAACCATCCAAAGGAATAAGAATTGCAGACATGTTCCTTGGTTCAAACACCCTGTGGTAACGTGTGCTGTCGCTGATGGGTCTTGCTGGCATCACCTTATTTTGTCTTGTCTGTTTTCAGTTTTTCACGGGATGGTGGATCATCATAGACGCGGCTGTCATGTACCCCAGGATGGATCAATTCAACCATTCATACCATACCTGTGGCGTCATAGCAACCATAGCCTTCCTCATGTAAGTGATGGCATCACCCCGCCTACGTAGAATGTCACAGACTAAAATGATCCTATACCCAATTTAAAATTCTGGTAGGTAAGAAGGACCCCTGGGCATGGTGACACACTTGGAACCTGTAATCCCAGCATTTGGAATGGAGACAGGGAGATGACTGCAAGTTTCAGGCCAGCCTAGCCTACTTATGATGTCCCATGATGCCAGCCAAGGGACTGGGTCTCAGGAAATAATACAAAGGGCCTGGAGAGATGGCTCGGGAGTTAAGAGCGAGTATTGCTCTGGTGGAAGACCTGGGTTCGGTTCTCGCCATCCTCATGGTGGCTCAGAGCCTCCTGTAACTCCAGCTCCAGGGCATCTTATGGCCTCTCTGCAGGCACCAGACACTCGTACATGCGTGCAGGTAAAACACCACATGCCCCCATAAATAAATCCAGAAGAAAGAAACAAGTCAAAATTCCCAGCCCTTGGGTAGGCTGAGAAAGGAGGATTGCTGTGAGTTCAAGGCCAGCAAGGACACTGTCAGAAGGGGAGCTGACAGTTCTGCTTTTCTCGTTCCCTGGCTTCTGCCCGCTTCCATGGCTTCTCCCTGTTCTCTTAGCTCTGCTTGCTTCTGTCCTAGCAAAGGTGAAAGTTCCCCGTGAGTCCTGGACCCTGTGTACTTTCCTATAGCTTTATGACACCCGAGGTACTTACTAAGCTCACAGCGTGGCCTCTGCTCTCGGCATGAGAATTGGTGGCGGCTAAACAGCAGCAGGCCGGGAGGTGGACAGTAACTTAGCGAGATTCCCTTGGAGCATTTTAAATGACTCCAAGTACAGATGCCCGAGGGGAGGGGGGCACCCAAGACTGAAGGGGTGGAGGTATCAGGAGTCAGAGGTGGTTAGTAGTCAGGAAGGATGTGTGTGTGTTAAGGACCCTGGGGGGGAGGCGGTTAGGAGCCAGAGGGGGAGCAGGAGGCAGGAGCCTGAAGGGGAGGTGGACACAGTCACTCCAGAGGCAGAGGGGCTCCGGAAAGGGGGTGGGAGAGGATGGAGGGAATGTCAGGAGCCAGAGGTGGTTGTTAGTAGTCAGAGGGGGTCAGGAGTCAGTGGGAGAGGTGGAAAGAGTCACTCTGGAGAGGGGTAGGGTGGGGGGTGTTAGGAGCCTGAGGGGGAGTCAGGAGTGGGGGCATTGTCAGGAGCCTGAGGAGGAGGTAGAGACAGTCCTGGAGAGCAGAGAAAGGCTCACAGCAGCTGGGACTGTGGCTCTGAAGTTTTCCTTTTGGTTTTGGCCTTCTAGCTGCACATTGATAATTCTGTCACTGTTCCTGGCGTTCCTGTCGGAAGTCCTCCCCCTTTGACAAGTTGTCATGGATTCTCACCTCTTTGTCCCCTTGTGCCCCATTCCAGATCACCTCGGGTTCATCCCCCATGTTGAATGAGTTCACTATGTTTCCCTAGTCTCGAGCGCTTCCTGTAGAGACCAGCTATTGTTTTGGAGACAGGCTCTCACTGTGTGACCAGGCTGGCCTGGGATTGGTTTACCCGGCACCTCAGCCTCCCAGTCGGCTGGGGTTACACGTGTACCCCCACACAGGCCTTTCTTTGGCATGCTGCAGACCTTTGTCTGCCAACGCTTGGCACCTTTCTTGTGTAAGAAGTTTGAGGGGAAAATGGGGATCCAGTCCTGGGTCAGTGCTTCAGCTTGGGGTGAAGGCTAAGGGGCTGCTGGCCTCCTGAACACCAGGTAAGGGGTGTCACCCTGAGCATCAGTGCTGTCAGCAGGCAGAACTCAGGAAAAAAGCCACCCCACCTCCCTGCTTATGAATACAAGTAGTTGTTGGGCCTGCTGTAGGCCAGAGGGATTGGCAAATTACGACCACACCCTGCTGCCAACATCCGGGTAATTTTCTTTCCATGTATGTACGCGTATATGCGTGTGTGTGTGTGTGTGTGTGTGTGTGTGTGTGTGTGTGTGTTCGTGTTCATTATTCTTGTGATACTTGGGGCACAATCCAAGGCCTTGAGCTTGCCAAACTAGCACTCCAGCATAGCCACACCCTTATCTTCACCCCTTGAGTGCTTATTGGTGAAGGTGTGGCTGAAGCTTTGTTGTCCACAGATCTAAAATACTCTTATGAGTATTTTAATCTTTAAGGAAAGGTTTCAGGTGCCTGGAAGACAGGATGCACAGGGATAGAATTCATCCTTATATCCACAGACCTTCTGATGGTCCTGGTCCCATCCCACTTTTCACTCTTGCCCCAGACCGTTCGATTCCCAGCCCCGTGCAGTGGCTTCTCTGCGCAGACTTAGGTGTGCGTTCCCATGGGCGTCCCATCTGCCCCACACGTGCTGAGAACCGTCATCTGGGAGTGGAGACCCCTGCCGTCCTACTGTCTTTATTATACCTCTTTCATCACTCATAGGGCGTGGTGAGTGCCATTGAGGTTTGAGACTCTCCACATGTGGCCCAGGCTGGACTGGAATATTGTGATCCTCCTGCCTCGAGTGCTGGGCATATTTTCACTTCTGTGTGCGCCTTTGTAAGGTTCTGAGATGAAGCCAGAACTCTGCCTTTTCCCCAGCCATCCCTCTGATTCCCTTGGTGTCTCCAGCTCACAGACAGTGGCTGTGTGCCAGGGCGAGGTGACCATATACCCACCCACATACAGGATCTGGGTACTTTAGGAGCCTTGATGAATTTATATCCCATTTTACAATAATTGAGGGAAATAAAAAAAAAGTCAGAGGTTTTTAGTTAAGAATGCCAGAAGAATAACTTTTTCTCTCCTCCAAAAGCCATTCCAGGTGAGTTTCTGTGCATGGCCGTGGACACCTGTAAACCTTAGCACTTGGACTCAGCCTTTCCCTGGCCCAGGTGCCAGATTCCCCACATTTTAACTCCCACCCGTCCCCCACACACTGACATGTGTAAAAGTCTTTTCCCAGCAAATTGAGGGGCTTGTGAGCCACTGAGGAAGGCAGAGTTGGATCATCACGCACGGAGACCAATTCTGACTTAGCTTGCGCAGTGCCGGGGCACTTTTCTTTGGTGCTCAGCTGGTCCATAGCCTCCCGTCTCTCCATTCTGTTGCAGTTTACTGTAATAATGAGGCTACCGGGCTTCCTTAAGAATGCTGACATAAGTTGAGCAAGCACTGTTCTGACTGGTGTGTGCGTGCACTTGTGCGTGTGTAAGAGTTTTCATTCATTTTGCCCCGGATCTTTACTCTTCTGCTTTGCTGCTTATGAAGCAGCAGCGGCAGCCCTGCCTGTGGGGGAGGGGGTGCCACGCACAGGCAGGCATGTGAGTGTGTGGCAGGGTTCCTCACTGCGTTTCCCTGTACCTGATGGCAGGGGGCCCGCCTTAGGCTTCCTTGCTTGCTTGCTTGCTTGCTTGTTTTTGGTTTTTTGAGACAGGGTTTTTCTGTATAGCCCTGGCTGTCCTGGAACTCACCTTGTAGACCAGGCTGGCCTCGAACTCAGTAATCCACCTGCCTCTGCCTCCCAAGTGCTGGGGTTAAAGGCCTGCGCCACCACTGCCTGGCTCATTTATTTTATTTTATTTTATTTTTTGAGGAAAGTTTCCTGTGTAGCCCTGGAACTTTGTAGACCAGGCTGGCCTCGAGCTCACAGAGATCCATCTGCCTCAGCTTCCCGGGTGCTAGGACTAAAGGTGTCCTAGCACCACCACATTCCAGCCTTTAAGATTAATTTTTAGAAACTAGGATCCCAGGCTAACTTCATATATAGCCAAGGATGTTAATGTGGGTTCCCTAGGAGGCCCAGGAGCTCCAGTACAGACAGTCGGTGCGTTAGGCTCAGAACTAGGCTCCTGGGCATGTGCAGTGAGTGTTCTTAACTCCTAAGCCGTCTCTCCGGTCCTATACTTACTTTTTCACAAGCATTCAAATCACCCGAGAGATTTGCTAGAACTAGGCTCTGGATCTCCACGCTGGACATTCAGCTCCGTAGGTTTAAGGTGAGTCCAAGAGTTTCCTAACAGCTTACCAGGTGGTACCCTTTCTCCCGTGGTCCCAGGGTGTGTCTCACTTGAAGGGACTTCCTTAGGTGATTTGAGTCACGTGGGCCCATGGCTCAAGGCTCAGGAGCCTTCTTCACCTTTAACTTGGGCAACCCTAGCTTCTTGAGTTTGATGCAATAGACAGCTTCTCCTTGGAGGGCGAGCCCCTGATTTCTTACCTTTCTGCCTCCTGCAGGATTAACGCAGTATCGAACGGGCAAGTGCGAGGCGACAGCTACAGCGAAGGCTGTCTGGGCCAGACAGGTAAAGAGGCACTAACACCTTACCACACAGCTTTCTTCCCCGAACGGAGACTTCTACGAGGCAGGGTACATGTCGGGCTTCTTGGGTTCAGGCGTAAGACAGGGAGATGCTGGATTCCAAGGCATACATCAGAGCAGGCTGTGAACGAGCACAGAACCCATCAGGCGTGAGTCAAGTGTCTGCAGGCTGCCACAGAGAGCAGGAGCTGGCAATGTGTGCGGAGCAGAACCCGATCACATTAAACTACCTGAGACATGAGTGTTGTTTTTGGTATATTTGGTTGTATTAGCATTTTGGGGGGGGGTCTGTTTGTTTTTCTAGATAGGATCTTACTACATAGCCCTGGCTGGCCTGAAACTCGCTATTGAGCTCACAGAGATACCGGCTTCTGCTTCCCAAGTGCCAGGACTATAGGCGTGCACCACTACACTTAGCTTGTGTTAGCATTTTGAAATATTTTATAATCTTAGACCTTTTTTTTTGTTTTATTTATTTATTTATTTGGTTTTTTGAGACAGAGTTTTCTCTGTGTTGCCCTGACTGTCCTGGAACTCACTCTCTAGACCAGGCTGGCCTTCTAGACCAGGCTGGCCTCGAACTCAGAAATCCGCCTGCCTCTGCCTCCCAAGTGCTGAGATTAAAGGAGTGCGCCACCACTGCCTGGCAACCGTTTTTTGTTTTTTTTTTGTGTGTGTGTGGATGCTTGTGCACATGTGTTTGTGCACCACATGTGTGCCTGGTGACCGCAGAGGCTAGAAGACGGTATTAGATCCTCACGTGGGAGCTGGGAACCAGTCTAGTCTTCCAGAAGTACTGAGTTAAGTCCTCTTAAGTGCTGAGCCCTCTCCCCTGCCCTGCATCTAGCTATTTAAGAAAGTTCAAGGGATAGCATTTCTGGCCTCGGGCTTGCATAGCAAGCACGTTTACCCACCAAGCCACCTCACTGGCCCCTGACTTTATCTGAGACAGGATCCCAGGCTAACTTCAAACATAGCCAAGGATGGCCCTGAATTGGAACAGATTCTTCTGCTTCAACCCAACCCCCACCCCACCCCAAAGTGTATGGACACAGGCATGTGCCACCATACCTAGCCCATTGATTTTTATACTTGTTTACTTTTGTGTGTAGGTATATTATGTCACGTCTATGAGTGCACGTGTGCTATAGATGGTTTTGGTTTTTTGAAACAGGGTTTCTATATTATTTACTGGCCTATACCTCACTGTGTAGCTCAGACTGGCATTTCTTCTACATCAGCCTCCATATCTGGCGGAGGTGGGGGTTATGAGTGTGGGCGTACACATGCCATGGTACCTGGATAAAGGTCAGAGGACAGCTTGTTGCAGTTAGGTCTCTCTTGTTGCCATTTGGGCCCTGGGGGTCAAACTGAGGCATCTGGCTTGGCAGCAACCTCACCAACCCTTTCGCTTTATTTTGAGGCAAGGTCTTATGTAACCCAGGCCAGCCTTGAACCTCAGACCTTCCCACCTCTACCTCCAATTGTTGGAATCCCAGGCCTGGACACACATTCAGCTCATTGGCGTTGTGAAGTCCAGAGCTGTCTGTGGAGCAGCTGTAGTAACAGTGTATCTCTTTTCAGGAGCTCGCATCTGGCTCTTCATCGGCTTCATGTTGGCTTTCGGATCCCTGATTGCCTCCATGTGGATTCTCTTTGGAGGTTATGTCGCTAAGGGTAAGGGTACATTTTACGTTTATCCCCTACTGGGATGTTACATCCAAACTGGCTATGTTAGGATGAATCATTTTATCTATGTACGTACACACACACACACACACACATATACACACATACGTATAAGCCTTTCCCTCCCTAAGCTGCTTTTGGTGAGTGATCCTGACTAAGGGGTATGTGTGTGTGTGTGCGCGTGCGTGTGTGTGTGTGTGTGTGTGTGTGTGTGTGTGTGTGTGTGTGTGTGCGTGCGCGCCAGCTACTGAGACTTCTCCCATCAGTAGATAGCTTTGTATGTTTTTTCCTCTGACTTAGTACTTGGAAGGCATGGGCTCCAGCTCCGCCCCTTGCTCTTGACCCCAGAGTAGCATCTTCATTACTCACGCTTGGGGCTCTGTGACCTGAGAGGAGCCCCGTGACAAGAGAGGATTTGTCTTGGCTCAGCCTAGAGCTTGTAGCTCAGGGGCAGCCAGCCCCACATCCCTGGCATTGATGGAAGCAGGAGGGAGGGATGATGGCTCAGAGGCACTCACCTCCTGGCAGCCAGGAAACAGAGAAGACGAGGCAGAGCCAAGCTAGGCTGGCAGAGCATGTCCCCAGCAGCCCCACCCCCACCCCAGGGAGGGCTGCTCACCCAGTCATGGTTCCATGGTTGAATTAGCTCATTGGTTAGGACAGAGGACTTGTGATCTGTCTTCCAGGGTGTGTGCTTGGGTTACTCTGCAGTCAAGTTGTCAATCAGGACTGTCAGTCACATGCAGCATACATAGGTGCAGAGCTCTGACATCCCAGGGTTTTGGTTTTTAGTTTTTGTTTTAATTAAGTGCTGAGAGCCTATGGTGGTGGTGCAGACTTTTAATCCCAGCACTCGGGAGGCAGAGGCAGACGCATCTCTGAGTCGAGGCCAGCCAGGTCTATAGAGTGAGTTAAAGGGCAGCCAAGACTTCATAAATAAACCCTGTCTTAATAACCAAAGAAAAGAAGAGAAAAGAAAAGAGAAGACAGAAAAAAGGATCCCACTACCTTTGGGAGCAAGCACCCTCCCACTGAAGGTTTGGTTTGGTTTGGTTTTGGTTTTTCAAGACGAGAGTTTCTCTGTGTAGCTTTAGCTGTCCTGGAACTACCTCTGTAGACCAGGCTGGCTTCAAACTCAGAAATCCACCTGCCTCTGCCTCCCAAGTGCTGGGATTAAAGGTGTGCCCCATCACGGCCTGGCCAAAGGTTTGTTTTTATTTTGGTGAAACACTTCTGATGTGTAGCCTTGGCCTCAAATGCCCATCAATCTTATTGCCTCTCTCAAGAGTCCCAAATTCTGGGATTATAGACATTCACCACCACACCCAGGGTAAAGTTTTGCCATGTAGCCTGGAGGAGGGGCAGGAAATTAGGAATTCCCCCTCCCCCTCCTGAGTTCTGAGGTTACATGGGTTTGCCACATTGCCCTGGTTTGGTCCATATTTATTCCAGCAAGGCCTCCTTGGTAATACAGCGTCACCTGTTTTTACATAGTTAACAGTTACATGTACTGTGTAAGACTGACTTAAGGCCAGAGCTGGAAAAGGCCTTGCCTCCCTGGCTGAAATTCCAACGAGGGAGTCTAGAAAACTAGGAAACATATTTAGTACTCCAGATAAATTAGACTATAGCTATCGCAGACAAAAAGCACAGCGCTGGTGCTTGACAAAGCCTGGACTGGCCTAGTCTGGTTTGGTTGGTTGGTTGGTTGGCTGGCTTTGTTATCATTGTCAGGAGACTAGGTCTCAGTCTGTAGACCAGGCAACCTCACAGAGATCCACCTGCCTCTGCCTCCCAAGTGCTAGAACTAGAGTGAGCTGCTATCCCTGGAGGAGGCAATGTTAGTAGAGATAGTAGAGACCTAGACAAAGCCTCAGGCTATTTTGGGATGAGAAAAGGCTGATATCATCTGAGTCTTCAGGCCCAGAGTTATTTAATGAGTTAGCAAGTGCTCCTGACAGCCTGGGGCCTAGACACCACAGAGAGATCCCATTTCTGGGCTCAGAGCTCCTGCAGTGTCTACCTCTCAGCTAAGGCCTTCAGCCAAGGCCTACCAAGGAAGGCGCCCTCTTTCCCCTGAGCATCTAGTCCAGGGCACAGAGTATCCTGTGTCCACCCACATCACAGCCACCTCTTAGCATCTCTATGGCTGTCACCCACTTCAGCCCACCAGTCTCTTCCCTGCTGTCCTGTAAGGACGCCCTAGCAGGTTTCCTGCCTCTCCCTTTGCTTTCCGTGGGATCTCTCAGGGTCAGCTCCAGTCCCGTTCCCGACCTGCTTGCCAGGCCCTGCAGGACTTCCTCTCACCTCCTGGCTGGCTCATCTCTTACCCAGCAGCCATTCCTCTAGCGTGCCAGCTGCTCCTGCCTAGGGCCTCTGTCCTCAGTTCTGCTTGTCCCTTGCCCTTGCTTGCTCCTTTACCTGCCTCTCCCGGGGTCTTCTCCACCTCTGATCTCCGAGCCTTGAGTTGCTCTGTCTTCTCCCCTGGTTGTTGGCTCCGCTCCCTGAGGGACAGCACCTTTTACACTGTCCCTCCAGGTATACTGTGCATTGGCTCTGGAAGTACCATTACCCGATCAGAGGGAGCTCTCATGTACTAAGCCAGTGCCGTCTGCCATGGGTCACGTCACGTACTTTACCCATCGCCGCTGCCAGAGTGGTCAGTTAGGATAGGCAAGGAAGCTGGTGTCTGCTGGTCTATCCGGACCTAACTGTTTGGAAATTGTTTGTTTGTTTGTTTGTTTGTTTGTTTGTTTTAGAGACAGGGTTTCTCTGTGTAGCCCAGGCTGTCCTGGAACTCACTTTGTAGTCAGGCTGTTTGGAAATCTTGGATGTTTGGAGATCTTAAACCTCTAAATATTAAAATTGTTTGTACAGAAAAGGACGTAGTGTATCCTGGGATTGCTGTATTTTTCCAGAATGCCTTCATCTTTTTTGGGTAAGTACTGATTTTCATTCTTTACTGTTCTCGTGTTTGTGTGTGTGTGTGTGTGTGTGTGTGTGTGTGTGTGTGTGTGTGTGTGTGTATGTTTTAGTTTTGACAATGTCACCTAGAGTAGTTTGAACTCATGCTCCTTCCACTCCAGCATCTTGAACTCTATCACAGCTATTACGCACCACCATACTTTATACCTGTGAATGTATGTTTTCTCTGTGTGTTTTGTGTGTGTGTCATTTTGTTCAGTTGGGGAGCTGATCTTATGTGTTTGTGATTTAATTCTGTGTCTGTGTGTCGTTTTGTTCTATATGTATGTAGTTTTGTTTTTTTTAGATTTATTTATTTATTTTATGTATATGAGTTCACTGTCACTCTTCATCAGACACAGCAGAAGAGGGCATCAGATCCCATTACCGATGGTTGTGAGCCACCATGAGGTTGCTGGGAATTGAACTCAGGACCTCTGGAAGAGCAGTTGGTGCTCTTAAAGGAAGGAATTGCTCTCTGTAGTTAAGGCTGGACTCAGACTCCTGGGCTCAGGTGGTCCTTTGCCTTCCTAAGCAGCTGGAACCACACGTGTGAGCTCCCAGGCCTGGCAGGACTTTCCCCGCGGGAACTCTTGGCATTAGCACGACTGTGGACCGCCACCCCCAGCCCTTACCCCATGGCTTCTTGGTATTTGAATTCTGAGGACTGTTTCTTCACCCAAAAACACCTTGGTTATTTATTCTCCCACTGGCCCTTGTCCCTGTCACCTTAGTCAGGATCACAGTTGCTGTGATAAACACCCCCAGAAGCAGCTTAGAGGGGGAAGGGCTTATTTGGCTTATAGTTCCACATCATAGTCCATCACTGAAGGAAGTCAGGACAGGAACTCAAGCAGGGCAGGAACCTGGAGGCAGGAGCTGATGCAGAGCCCATGGAGGGGTGCTGCTTACAGGCTTGCTCCCCATGGCTTACTTGACTTGTTTTCTTAATGAACCAAGGCCCACTGGCCCAGGGATGGCCCCACCCACAGTGGGCTGGGCCCTCCCCAGTCAATCACTAGTTAAGAAAATGCTCTACAAGCTTGCTTATAACTCAATTTCATGGGGAGGTATATTCATAATTAAGGCTCTGACCTCTCTGATAACTTGAATTTGTGTTTCCATAAAACCAGTTGCCTCACCCCCGTTGTTTGAACTCCTGCTTACCCGTCAAAGCCCCTTTCAAATATCACCATTCACCATCCTTTGGATCCTTTTTTTTTTTTTTTTTAATTTTTGGGGTTTTTTTGTTGTTGTTTTTTGAGACAGTGTTTCTCTGTATAGCCCTGGCTGTCCTGGAACTCACTTTGTAGACCAGGCTGGCCTCAAACTCAGAAATCCACCTGCCTCTGCCTCCCGAGTGCTAAAGGCACTCCCGAGGACTAAAGGCATGCGCCACCACGCCTTTTTTAATATTACTGAATGTGTGTGTGACTGTGAGTGTGCACGTGTGCACACGTGCTGCCGCACAGGGAGGTCAGAGGATCGCTGTTAACAGTTGGTTCACCAAAAGAAAAAAAAAACAGTTGGTTCACCACCTTTGTGTGGTTCAGGGAACTCGGGTTGCCAGGGTTCCCAGCAAATGCTTTACCTGTGGAGCCACCGCCCTGCCCTTCTGAATCACTTCAAACAAATTCAGAAACTGACAGCAGGGCATAGAGCTTTGTGCTTAGACCCTCAGCACTGTACGGTAGAGGCAGACGGATTGCTGTAAGTTCAAGGGTAACCTGGTTTAGATCGTAGGTGCCTTGCCAGCCCAGGCTACTCATTAAGACCCCTATCTCATAAAAACAAAAAGAGCTGAATTCATTCAAGGAGAATGAGCTTGTGGCTTGGACCTCCTTGGTGTTTGGAGTGTGACAGGTGATCGGATGCCAGCAGGTCGAGGAGGGACACTATGTCTTACTTGTCTGTCTGGGTCTTGCACGCCAGGACAGCCCATAAGGAGCGTGGATGGGGCGGAGTCGCAGCTCAGTGCTAGCGTGCCTACCCCCAGGCCTTGAGTTCCGCCCCCCACTGACCTGCAGGTCTGGGGACGGTGACAGGGAATAGCAGTGGAACATTATGAACGATTCGTGTCTCTAGGACAGTTGGCGTGTGTGGCTCTCGGGTGCTTTCTCTGCAAGTCACAGGCTTCCCATCGTTCTAGAAGTTTCCCAAGCCAGGCAGTCATGTTTGCTTCTCGTTCTGTCTGCAGAGGGCTGGTTTTCAAGTTTGGCCGTACGGAGGACTTGTGGCAGTGAAGACGTCGCTTCTGCAACACAGCCGCCGTGCATGGGCTTCTTTTTGCACCCTGCTCACCCACCCAGTCTTTTGTAATACTGTTTTCTAAACTTATTTCTGAGTATAATCTCAGCTTGAAATTGTATAATGCTAGAATCATGAGAGCTCCTATGTGTACTGCAGCAGCCCAGTGTGGCGTGAGCCCCATCAGCTTTTACCACAGGAAAGGAAACCGCTGACGTGAGTCGCTTCTGCCAGCTTCTATCATGGTCTAAAGAGTTGGTGATGCAGGCCAGGCGTGGTGGCACATACCTTTAATCCCAGCACTCGGGAGGCGGAGGCAGGCGGATTTCTGAGTTCGAGGCCAGCCTGGTCTACAAAGTGAGTTCCAGGACAGCCAGGGCTGCAGAGAAACCCTGTCTCGAAAAACCAAAAAAAAAAAAACAAAAAAACAAAAGAGTTGTTGATGGAGAAATGGTGGAGTCTTTGGGGTGAGGATTCGCTCTGGGGTCCAAAGTGTTTATTAACGCGGCCTCTTCTATGTCCGGTGTTGAATAATGTGTAAACATTTTCTTGTTATTAAAAACTATTTAGTGGTCAGAGTTCTTTCTCGTTATACCTTATATATAGTTGGATCAGAAATACTGCATCTTCCTTTTCATGTTAATGGCCTAAGGTAACCTGGGACCACAGGTCATGGCTCTCTTGACCAGAGAGCTGTTCAAAACATGCAAGGGAAGAAAGAGCTTTGAATCTCCATGGTCATGACAAGAATTCCTGTCCTGCCCAGGCTAGTGAGTCTGTGAAAGGTGGCACTTTAGAGTCAGGAGTAATGTGTGCCATCCTGGCAGGATAATGGTGGACTTGGCAGGAGTGCCCAGGCCAAACAGTGGAGCTGAACACAGTCTGTGACCCTGGGCGCAGTCAATAACCCTGGGCACAGCCAATCAGTGACTCTGGGTGCAGTCAGTCAGTGACCCTGGGCACAGACAGTGACCCTGGGCATAGTCCGTGACCCTGGGCGCAGTCAGTGGCCCTGGGCACAGTCAGTCTGTGACCCTGGATGCAGTCAGTCCGTGACCCTGGACACAGTCAATCTGTTACCCTGGACACAGACAGTGACCCTGGGCGCAGTCAGTCAGTGACCCTGGGTTCAGTCAGTGACCTTTTTGCTTACATATTTAAAAACGTAATACTGTGGAACTGAAGGGTTTCTATGGAGATCATTCATTTGTTGGAGATTTCCAGGAGAACTGAGGACCCAAGATGCACCAGACTCACTTGACTGACCAGTGCCCGGCTCCTCAGCTGATGGAGATGTCCCTCCCTGAGGAGGAGCAAACTTCCTGAAGCCAGCAGAGGAGGCTATGTAGAGATCGCCAGTCCAGAAGATACCGAACGAAAACAAATGCAAGCAAAGGTAAAAGAGAAAGGGCAAACATTTCAGTGTGAGTGATGCCTGAGAGCCTCCCAGAGAATGTAAGAACATGCTAGAGAAGCCCAGGCTACCGCCAGCCTCCCATCCCTCCTGTGGACATCGGGAGCAAGAACAGGTGACCTGCTGTGGCACACGATCCTGGTAAACACTCCACACGTGCCAGGAGTGGAAAGAGGACAGGGTATACAGACTTGACGGTAACTTAGGTGTCAATTTCTAGGGCTCCACAGTCTGACTCAGGTGAGAATTTGTTTTGATATTTGCTTGAATTCTGATTCCTTTCATCTCTGAATAGATAACCCGAATTTAGCAGACCACAGGGTCTGTTACCACGATACAGACCAGCTGTCGGGGACTCTGATGGTCTGTCCTCCACTGGAGGAGGCTCTTGTGACACCCTCGGGCTCCCACCTCACACAATACTACAAACTCTTCAAAGCTAAGCTTGAAGCCCTAACCTTCTGCAATTGCCCTTTGGGAGCTGTGATCAGTGTCGTAGACAATTAGACGTATAGAATCTTCCGCATCCACTGTCCTTGGGTTTGAATGACGTTGGCTCTTCAGGACACAGAAGGACAGCTTTGCTGTTGTTTCCCCCGTGACATTCCACAGAGGGTGGAACTTGGCAGGGGTCTCCGGTGAGTCTACCTCTTAGGAACTCGAGAGTGTTCTCCCTCACTCCCCAACCAGCCCCACTCTCTCTCCACAAGCACAGCCTGGGGAAGGCTGAGGACCTCGTAAAACCGCTGGATCCAAAGCCTGCGTGCCGTGACCAGAGGTAAGAGTTAGCCACCTGGGCAGAGGTTTTATTTAAGTGTGAGAAGAAAGAGACCTTGTGGATAGAATTGGACCAGAACTTTAATGAGGTGTATTCATCCCAAAGTATTAATAGTCTCTGTCATGAAACCAAACATACTATTTAAACTAAGATGACCACTCGGAAGCCTTTCTTGTAACACAGGATGCAGACAAAAGGGACACAAAGAAAGGGCATCTCTCTTCTCACCCGGCTTCGCTCTCAGATGATTTCGGTTAAAATCCAACCGCCAAGTGTGGGAACTGTGAAGGCAGAGTGTGTTTATTTTATTTTAGTATTTTACTTGATTGGTTTTTGTTTTTTTGAGACAAGAGTTTCTCTATGAAGCTCCGGTTGTCTTGGAACTCACTCTGTAGACTAGGCTGGGATTAAAGGCAAGCGCCACCACACCTGGCTGTCACTTTCAAAATCTTAAATTAGGAGAGATTGCCTGTATATTTCTCTTTCTGGTTTTTTTTTTAATTGTTTTTACTTTTTGTTTTGTTTTGCTTTATTTAGTTTTTTGTTTTTGTTTTTGTTTTCTGAGGCAGGGTTTCTTTGTGTAGCCCTGGCCCTTGACCACTCTAGACCAGACTGGCCTCAAACTCAGAGAGATCCACCTGCCTCTGCCTCCCTAGTGCTAGGACTAAAGATGTGCACAACCACATCCAGCTTTAATTATTTTTAATTAAAAAAATGTGTGTGGAAGATTTGCTTGTATGTACGTCTGTGCACTGTGCACATGCGTGGTTCCTGCCTTGGTTATCAGAGAACATCCAGTCCCTAGAACCGGAGTTATAAATGGTTGTGAGGGAGCTGGAGAGATGGCTCACTGACTGCTCTTCCAGAGCTCCTGCGTTCAATTCCCAGCATCCACATGGTCGCTCACAACCATCTGTAGTGGGATCTGATGCCCATTTCCTGTGTGTCTGAACACAACTACAGTGTATTCATATACATAAATAAATATTTTTAATCTAAACAAACAAACAAACAAATGTTTGTGAGCTGCCATGCAGGTTTTAGGAATCAAACCAGGTCCTCTGGGAAAGCACCAGTACTCTCGACCAATGGGTCATCCCTCCAGCCTGCACCTGCCCTCCCATATGTCTACTCCCGTGTGCATGCTTGTCCATGTGTGTACTACATGTGTGCAGTGTCAGGAGAGTCAGAGGTGACACCAAAACCCTTGGAACTGAAGTTACAGGGTGTGGGTCACAGGAACCGGTCACCACCGGTAACACTGATGCCAGAGCCTCCATAAGAGAAGCAAATACTCTTAACCACTCCCCCAGCCCCAGCGGTGTCCCCCACCCTGCCATCCTCCATCCTTAGCCTCCCTGCTGCTGGGGATCCAGGCCTGGGCCGGCACGCCCAGCTTCACGGATCATGTGTCCACGTGGGTCATTTATTTGAATGCCCCCAGTGGCGGAGACTCACTGCTTCCATAGCAACAGCTCATTCCATTTGGGGCTTTCTATAGGGTGCTTAGGACACTGAAGGCATCACGGTAGCCCCTTGTCTGTGGTGCTTATGTGACTGGGAGGGCTGGAAGCCTCTGGTGTGTTTTCCTACACTGCAGTGACAAGACGTAGGTAAGATGGCCTCATGGTAACATTGGGGTCTGGAGACAGTTCTCCAGTAGATGCCACCACACACTCGGAGCCCGTTTCCTTATCTTTAATCCTGGGGCACCTGAAGAAGATGCCCACTATCCTCTGAAATTGCACACACACACACACACACACACACACACACACACACACACACACACACACATCTGTCATGTTAATAGCTTAAAGTTCTTACCTCCCAGAAAGTCTGATCATCAAAATACTTGGCCGCACGGGGAGCCCTCCACACTCTGACACTTAGGAGACAACCTTAAACAAACAATGAAATGTTAAACCTTGCAGGGCTCCTTTGTTACCTCCAGATATCTGACAGAACCTGGGCTGTGCTGGCGCACACCTTTAATCCCAGCACTTGGGAGGCAAGGAGAATTCAGGGCCAACCTGGTCTACAGAGTGAGTTTCAGGACAGCCACGGCTAGCTATATATAGAGTAACCATGTCTTGAAAAAAAAAAAAAAAACGAATAATAATAATAATAGGTCACTGAAATATTCTACGAAAATGACAATATCTCAACAGAAATCTACCTCCCCATAATTTTGGGACAGATAAGCAAAGCTCAGTGGGGTCTGGTCGCTCGCTTTTTTTCATTCTCTAGACTTTGGTAAGAAACCATGAAGGCAAGATTTTTTTTTCCAAAGAACTGATGAGGCCACACCCAGCAACCATGGGCTTGGATCTGACATCTTCCCCAGGATAAACTAGAAGGGCCCTCGCAAATTGAGGGATATGGCGATTCCCTGATGTCAAGAGTTAACAGCAGAAGGGAAGCTAACCCCATCTTCACCTTCTCGGCGCCAATCACTTTTACGCTGTGCTCTTTTGACACCAGCAAAACATAAAGCCAGGTCTGGGGACATTTGTCATCTCAGCGTTCACGCATGCTGAGGAAGGCAGGAGGGTAGAGAGTTCAAGACCAGCCTGGGCTACTGAGTGAGGAGAGAAGGGAGGAGGGACTTCCTGTGATGAATTGGATGCCTTGTGGGCACGTGCTGCCTAAGAGTGTCCAACTCTGGGAGGCTGGAGAATGTGTTTTGTTGCCTGTTGTCCAGAATAACTGGCTCACAGTGGCGCCTGGATGTGCATCTGTTGAGGTAGGTAGGATAAGGCGCCACCAGGGAATGAAAGGCAGACTTGAGGCCTGAAGGTTTCCTTGGGCTTCTGTGCGAGGCTGGGTACATTTTTTACTCCCCCTGGGCTCAAGGATGTCACTTGCTCCACTTAGAACTCCAGAGAGGTCCTTGCCTTCTCTGGCTTGGTTGGCAGCAGGTCACCTGTGGAGGCCTTTCTAGTTCTGAAATTAAGTGTTCAATGGATTTTTTTTCCCTGACACAGGGTTTCTCTGTGTAGCTCTGGCTGTCCTGGAACTCACTCTGTAGACCAGGCTGGCCTCGAACTCAGAAATCCACCTGCCTCTGCCTCCCAAGTGCTGGAATTAAAGGCATGTGCCACCACTGCCCATAGTGTTCATTGGATTTTGTGTTGAGTCTTTTGTAGTGGGGGAGGTGGTGGTGGCAGGGTCTCACTGTATAGCTCTGGCTTGCCTGGAACTCACTTTGTAGACCAGGCTGTCCTTAAACTCATAGAGATCTGCCTGCCACTGCCTCCTGAATACATGCCCCACTACTCTTGATTCTTTGATTTTTATAACTTTTAATAGATATTTTATTTATTTTATGTATATGAGTACACTGTAGCTGCTTTCAGACACACCAGAAGAGGAAGGACATCAGATCCCATTACAGATGGTTCTGAGCCACCTTGTGGTTGCTGGGAATTGAACTCAGGACCTCTGGAAGAGCACCCAGTACTCTTAACCCCTGAGCCGTCTCTCCAGCCCTAATTCTTTTGATTTTTAAAATTAGCATTTGAAGCCGGGCGTGGTGGTGCACGCCTTTAATCCCAGCACTCGGGAGGCAGAGGCAGGTGGATTTCTGAGTTTGAGGCCAGCCTGGTCTACAGAGTAAGTTCCAGGACAGCCAGGACTACACAGAGAAACCCTGTCTCAAGAAAAAATAAAACAAAACAAAACAGAGATCCATCTTCCTCTTCTGGCCTCCACGGGTAGCAGACATACAAGTGTTACATAGACATACATGCAGGCAAAACACCCATACACATGAAATAAAATTTAAAAAATAATAATAACTTTCAAAAATCATCATTTGAGCAGTCTGTTTTGCTGAGCTGCCTCTGAGGCTGAGTTCGGGAGGAAGGAGCCAGTCCTGAACATGTGTACCAGGGCACCCTCTACTAGTTGAAAGCTGGAACTGCACTAACCTGTGAGGAGTCCAGTCACCATACCCATCGCCACAGCGAAGCTGAGAGCCCCAATGTGAGTGACCGTCTGGGTGATGATCCTAGAATGGACAAAGCAGAGAAGACATTCAGGTATCAGACTGCAGGCATCGGGGACAAACATGACAGATGGCATTAGTGGTGACGTTGCCAAGAAGGGCTGTAAAGAAACTAAGTGGCCTTCCCCCAGCTGCCACCTCACTACCCTGTTCCTGTAGAGCTCTGCAGATGTAGTTGGGCCAGGAAGAGAGGTTCCACGGTCCTCTTTGGCACATTAAAAGTTCCCACAGCCAGGCATGGTGGCGCACGCCTTTAACCCCAGCACTTGGGAGGCAGAGGCAGGTGGATTTCTGAGTTTGAGGCCAGCCTGGTCTACAGAGTGAGTTCCAGGACAGCCAGGGCTACACAGAGAAACCCTGTCTCGAAAAAAAACAAAAATTAAAAAAAAAAAAAAGTTCCCAGGCTCTGTGGATCAGACTCAGGACCGCCCACTGTTGGCTTTTCTCCTCCCATCTCATTTAGTCCAGGCTGGCCTCAAGCACACTACGTGGTAGACTCTACCTCTACCAGGCAGAGAATGACTTTGAATTCCTGGTCCTGCTTGTGTGGTGCTAAAGGCTGGAAAGCAATCTCTGGGCTGAGCCACACCCCTCGCCCTAGTCAAGCCTCTTTGGAGACTTCTTTTTCTCGGTCCATCACTTTACAGGCAGGTAGGAATACAAGAAAAGAGAAGGCAGATCTCAGAGACTCCTGGGGCATTACCCTTGCCTGCGTACTTCAGTTTATAGGAAAACTGCATTCCTTGCTTAGCCTCCTTCTGAACTCTATGGCAGTTACAAGAACTTGGAAACATTAGGCACAGTTTTCAACCCCCCCCCCCCAAAGCCTTCGGCAACCACGCACAGGAAGGGCTTCATGGCCTCTCTTTTGCTTCTTTGGGTTGGTTACTTTTTGGATTTTTTTTGAGACAGGGTTTTCTCTGTGTAGCCCTGGTTGTCCTAGAACTAGCTCTGTAGATCAAGCTGGCCTTGAACTCATGGAGATCCTCCTGTCTCTGGCCTGCTCTGTTTAGATTTGTGGAGCCTCCAAACTTGTGTACCTGGGCCCTCCTCCCACGCTGTTCCTTTTTGAGATGTGCACAGGAGGACTGGTAGCTCCAAACAAGATAGAGGTTAAGAACATTTCTGCAGCCGGCTGTGGTAACTCCTATCTGAGCTGAGGCGTGAGTGAGTTGCAGGTCAACCTGAGCTACATTGTAAGACTCTGTTCAAATTTTAAAAAGAAGAAGAGTGAGTTCCAGGACAGCCAGGGCTATACAGAAAAACCCTGTCTCGAAAAACAAAACAAAAAACAAACAAACAAAAAGACCAGCCTGGACTACAGAAGGAGTTCCACACAGAAAAAACAATGTCTTGAAAAACAAACAAGAGCTGAGATGGCTCAGCGGTTAAGAGCACCGACTGCTCTTCCAGAGGTCCTGAGTTCAAATCCCTGCAACCACATGGTGGCTCACAACCATCTGTGAAGGGATCTGATGCCCTCTTCTGGTGTGTGTCTAGAAACAGCTCCAGTGTACTCATATAAATAAGATAAATCTTAAAAAACAAAAACAAAAAAACAGCCGGGCAGTGGTGGTGTACGCCTTTAATCCCAGCACTTGGGAGGCAGAGACAGGCAGATTTCTAAGGTCAGCCTGGTCTACAGAGTGAGTTCCAGGACAGCCAGGGCTACACAGAGAAACCCTGTCTTGAAAAAAACAAAACAAACAATCAAAAAACACCACCACCAACAACAACAACCAAAAGGTTCTCCGAATAAACTGATAATGAAGGTTAGAAGATGCCAGGTAACCCACCAGAGATCCGAGGACTTGGGCTCTGTCACTATCTGAAGGCAGTAGTAGGTAAGTGCTCCCAGCAGACCCGGCAAGCCGAAGGTGTAGTGGATCCCACTGGAGTTCTGCAGCATGTGGTTCAAACACGCCTGGGACCAAAATGGCAATATAAGTAGACCTGTTAGAAAGACCCACAGTCTCTCCCAACGCTTCTACGTGTCCTTAACAACAGGAGCACCAAAGAGAGTGGACACAGAGCCCTGAAGGTACAGTCTCATCTGCCCAGGAAATATTTAAAATGCCCGGAAGAGGGGCCTGGAGAGACGGCTCAGCAGTTAGGACCCTCTAGACAAGGTCTTCTAAACACCTGCTCGCAGCGCTCACGTGGTGCCGCTCTCTCTGGCCTTGACGTTTACATGTGGTGCACAAACAGACTGTTCTGGCTGGTTTTCCGTGTCAACCTGACCCAAGCTGGAGTTATCACAGGGAAAGGGGCCTCCCTTGAGGAAAGGCCTCTATGAGATCCAGCTGTAAGGCATTTTCTCAATTAGTGATCAAGACTGGGAGGGCCCATTGTGGGTGGTGCCATCCCTGGGCTGGGAGTCCTGGGTTCTGTAAGAAAGCAAGCTGAGCAAGCCAGGGGAAGCAAGCCAGTAAGCAGCACCCCTTCATGGCTTCTGCAACAGCTCCTGCCTCCAGGTTCCTGCCCTGTGTGAGTTTCAGTTTTCCTTTAGTGATGAACAGCCGTGTGGAAGTGTAAGCTAAATAAATCCTTTCCTCCCCAACTTGCTTCTTGGTCATGATGTTTGTGCAGGAATAGAAACCTTGACTAAGACACTCATACACATAAAAATACATGAAATCCTTCTTTTCACATGCTGAGAAAGACTGAGGATGTAGATCGATGGGAGAGTGCTTGCCTACAAGATTCAAGAGCCTGGGTTCCATCCACAGGCGTGAGAGGACATGCACACACAGGTGCACATATGTACACACACACACACACACACACAGAGAGAGAGAGAGAGAGAGAGAGAGAGAGAGGATTCAGTGCCTGTGGCTATGGGATAAGGACTGGGATTCTGCTATTCTGACAAACTCCCAGGTGATATTGTCACAGTTGGAACGTGACATGGCCACCACAGGCTTATGGGGTTGAATATGTGCACCTTCCCCCTGATGGCCCTGTTCTAGAAAATTGTAGGACTTTTAAAGGGGGAGACATCTGGTAGAAGTAAGTTCCTAGGAGTTGGGTCTTGTGGGTTACAAGCTAGCTTCATTTCCAAGCTTTCGACTTCATGGTCCACTGGAATGTGAACAAGCAGCTGCTACACACTGCTGCCGCCAGAGAGCTGCAGGCGGCCATGCTTTGCCCACCGTGGCAGATAGTATCTCTGCAAACCTTGAGCCAAAATAAAAAAATTTCCCCTCTAGTTGCTTCTTGGTGGTATTCAGTGACAGACCCAAGGAAAATAGCCAACACAGTTAGTTCCCAGTGTCTCGTGTCCCATTCTGAGTAGAAGGTCTGACACAAATGCCATTCATCTTTGAGACTGACAATTCTATGTTGGGACAGGGGAGGGGAGGGACCAATACTGTAGAGTGTTATCGATAACCCCGGCTTCTAGTTTCTACAGTTCAGCAGTATGGCAACCAAGAATGTCTCTAGTTCTTGCCAAATGTCTCCCATAAGTGCCACCCACAAGACAACAGGAGATGAGATGTCAGGATGACAGCACCTGGCCACAGGGCGGTCTGTCCCACAGTCCCCCCCACTTCTGCCCTCAACAGGTCTGGGGAGGCACAGGACTTTTCCTCAGGTTCCTCTTTTCTCCTTACTGGCATCCTCTGTCTCCAGAGGGAACATCTAGACCCCTGGTTATTCCAGGGGATATCCCAGCACTTCCTACCTCTTGAGGTGCTGGTCCTCCCCGAAGTCCTGGCTCACCCAAACCTTCTGCTGTGATCATACCTGTTTCTCTGCTGGGTCACACACTCTTCTCACTGAGTCTTTGAAGGCACTGCCCCGCTACCCACCCCCTCCCCCATGGAATGCCTTTCCCCCTTTGCCTGGCTAAGCCCACTTCCTGTCCACTGCTCAGCTAAGGCCACCTCCCCTCTGGGAGTACTGGCTTCTACTCTGAACTGTCCTAGGCTAGCTTAGGTGCTCTTCCAGTGCTTATTGGGGTGTTGTGTCTATCTGGGGTAGAAGAAGGATTAAAGTGTGCGTGGTGAAGGACCGACTGAGTGAACAAGCAAATGACTCATCTTCAAAATGACAGAAGCCACCCCGACCTGGCGAAAGAGTCGAGGGAACTGAGGCACCAGGACACCGAGGGACTGATGCTGGCTAGTTTCATGTCAACTTGACACAAGCTAGAGTCATTTTGGAGGAGAGAGCCTCAGCTGAGAAAATGCTTGTAGGGGCATTTCCTTGATTGGTGTGAAAGGGCCCGGCTCACTGTGGGTGGTGCCACTTCTACGTGGTACTGGGTTCTATAAGGCTGAAGGCTGAGCAAGCCATGGGGAGCAAGCCAGTGAGCAGCGCTCAGTCCTTCCTCAAATTCCTGCCCCGACTTCTTTGGATGGTGGACTACTGTGACCTTTGTATTCTAGTGATAATTTGGGCCCCCAAAATAGTTTGTAGGGGAATCCATATGTCCTTATATAAGACATTGAGGGACTCTGTCCCCAATTGGTTTTTTTTTTTTTTTAAGATTTATTTATTTATTTATTTAATGTAAGTACACTGTAGCTGTCTTCAGACAGCACCAGAAGAGGGAGTCAGATCTCATTATGGGTGGTTGTGAGCCACCATGTGGTTGCTGGGATTTGAACTCTGGACCTTCGGAAGAACAGTCGGGTGCTCTTACCCACTGAGCCATCTCACCAGCCCCCCCCCCCAATTGGTTTTGATTGGTAAATAAGGATCAGCAACAATGGTTGGACAGGGCAGAGAGAGGTGAGACTTAGGATTTTCCCAGGCGTGGGACTAAAGAAGGAGGAGGAAAGAAGGATCGCCATGCTGGGAGAAGAAGGAGAGGAAAGATGCCATGCTTGAGAAAGTGTGGGACAGAGAACATAGAGGCCATGTAGGAGCTGGGGGGGGGGGGGCATAGTGGCCCAAGAGGACTCCCCAGCTGGGTCCAGGGCAGCAAAGATAGAATATTGAATTTAGTAAGTAATAACTCAGGAATATCAGAAGTAGGTGGCTTAGCCACATGGAGGTTAGGAAGTGGCCCAGCCATTGAGCTGTTTTAGACATAGCAAACTATAAAGGCTGTGTGTGTGTGTGTGTGTGTGTGTGTGTGTGTGTGTGTGTGTGTATTTCATTCAGGAACCCAGAGCACTGGGGTGGGTGGCAAGGAACACACCACTGTCTGTTGGTATCTATTCAAGTAATTAATTAGGTACTGCTGTTGACTACCAACAGTAAGATGGAATAAACCCTTTTCTCCCCACGTTGCTTGTGGTCATGGTGTTTTATCACAGCAATAGCAACAAGAACTAAAGCAGGACCTGAGAGCCCTGTGGCATCTGTTGCCTTCTGAACCATTTCCACTGTGTGACAACTGCTCTCATGTCAGGGTTTCAAAGTCAGAAGAGATAAGAGACATTTGTTCCCACCGCGAACGAAAAGCAGACAGGCAGGAGAGATGGCTCAGTGGTTAAGAGCACTGGCTGCTCTTCCAGAGATGGCTCACTGGCTCAGTGGCTGCTCTTCCAGAGGACCCAGGTTTGATTCCCAGTAACCACATGGTGGCTCGCAACTGTCTATAACTCCAGTTCCAAGGAATCTGATGCCCTCACACCGATTAAGTAAGCTGTTAAAAGAAAGAAAAAGCTGGGCTGCTGTGGCACACACCTTTAGTTAATCCCAGCACTTGGGGGCAGGGGCGGGGGCAGAGGCAGAGGCAGGCAGACCTCTGTGAGTTTGAAGCCAGCCTGATCTACAGAGTGAGTTCCAGGACAGCCAGGGCTACATTACACAGAGAAACCTTCTCTCAAAAGAAAAAAAAAAGGAAGGAAGGAAGGAAGGAAGGAAGGAAGGAAGGAAGGAAGAAAGAAAGAAAGAAAGAAAGAAAGAAAGAAAGAAAGAAAGGAAGGAAGGAAGGAAGGAAGGAAGGAAGGCAAGCAGAGGAACTTAGCTTTGATCAAACCAAACTGTTGGCAAATTCTTCTTTGATAGAAACATTATTTAGATTCAGCCTTCAAAAACCTACACCTAGATTGGGAGATGCTCCCAAACGTGATGACCTGAGTTCAAATCCCAGGACCCATATGGTGGAAGTAGAGAGCAGACTTATACAAGCTAGCCTCTGACGACTACTTACAATAAATAAGTAATAAACAAATGAACAAATAAATGTAATTTAATTGTTTGGTTTTTTTGTTTGTGTGAGACAGGGTTTTTTTCTGTGTAGCCCAGGCTGTCCTGGAACTTTCCCTGTAAACCAGGCTGGCCTTGAATTTAGAGATCCACCTGCCTCTGCCTCCCAAATACTGGGATCAAAGGTAAAGTGAGTTCCAGGACAGCCAGGGCTATACAGAGAAATCCTGTCTCAACAACAAAAAAAAAAAGGAAAGGAAAGGAAAGGAAAGGAAAGGAAAGGAAAGGAAAGGAAAGGAAAGGAAAAAGGAAAGGAAAGGAAAAGGAAAAGGAAAGGAAAGGAAAGGAAAGGAAAGGAAAGGAAAGGAAAGGAAAGGAAAAGGAAAGGAAAGGAAAGGAAAGGAAAGGAAAGGAAAGGAAAAGGAAAGGAAAAAGGAAAGGAAAAGGAAAGGAAAAGGAAAGGAAAGGAAAGGAAAGGAAAGGAAAGGAAAGGAAAGGAAAGGAAAAAGGAAAGGAAAGGAAAAGGAAAAGGAAAGGAAAGGAAAGGAAAGGAAAAGGAAAGGAAAGAAAAGAAAAGAAAAGAAAAGAAAAGAAAAGATCTTTGGGTACGGCCAGTCTTGTATCTGACCTAAGACAGTGTCCATACCTGCTGCATGTTTCCGCGAACCACCGAGTGACCTAGATACCACTGGATTGAGGCAAAGCAGAGAGTGGTGACTTTTCAGCTCCTTACCCGTGGACACTTGGCTCCCCAGATGGAGATCAACCCAGCTATGAGGCCCAGCACCATGGAAATCCAAGGTGAAGAAATCAGGCAACCCGGGGCGCCCACGGCCACGCCCCCTGCCAGCACTGCATTGTGGATGTGAACCTGTAGAAGGAGAGCTTGTGAGTGGGAGAAGATGAGCTAGAGAGGGCGCTGTCTCACCCACAGCCTTTCTGCGCAGTGGCCATGAGCAGCCTCCTAATAATCCAGGCTCACGGATCCGGAAGTCATCCCTTCCTGTCCATCACACTGCGGTGACCTTCATCCGCAGGCTCCCTCAAGCTCAGGGAGTAGCCCGGATACCCTTGAGCACTTAAAAGAACAGGGTGTATACATGCATGTATGGCTATCTGGGGGTGTCAGATCCCCTGGAACAGGAGTTAGGACAGTTGTGAGCTACCATGTGGGTGCTGAGAATTGGACCCAGATCCTCTAGAAGAGCTGCCAGGGCTCTTAACTCCAGCCCCAACATTGATTGACTTAAACACACACACCAACCCCCAGACATCCTGTCTGGTCTCTAGTACCCTGATGTTCCCTATATGAGGGACACAGAAGGGCCTGTCACTGGAGCATCCTCACCCATAGCCTGGCCAATTGGGTAAGGGCCAGAAATGTAGGTGTTATGCACAGAGAACCATGTGCTGCCCAAGAGGCAGCCTTCCTCCTCACCATGTTGATCTTCCCTTGAGGGTGACTCAGGGCTGACATGGAGGTGGCTGTCACTGCGCTCACTGCCAGGGCGTAGTAGGTGTTGAACACAGCATTCCTTTTCTTTGTCCCTTCCAGGAGAGCAGAGTTGATAGCTGGCCAGAATATCCACAAGAAGAGGGTGCCTGGAGGGCAGAGGGCCGTTAGCCAGAACCAAGCCCCGATTCTGAAACTGCAGTCTTCCAGGGTGACAGAGGAGTGTCCTGAAGCTAGCAAGTGAAGCTGGTCACTTTCCAGCATGGTGACTAGTCACCTCTCCTCTCTGAAGTCCCAGGTTGGTGGGAAGCGGACCAGAGATCTAAGATCTAGAGTACTGAAATCTATAAATGACACTAGTCTTTGACAGCCAAATGCTTTCTTTTAACATGCAATGCAGAGACTAGGGATGGCTCAGTGGTTAGGAGCACAAGGGCTTATGTAGAGCCCAGACTCTGTTCAGGTGGGTTACCCAGCCCTCTGGTCCTCACCCAGCATGGCAAACAGACTGGAGCTCGTAGCCATTTGAACCTTCTCTGTCTGGGCGTTCTCACCCACTCTCCTGGGCAGAGATCTGGAAAGCCACCAAGCCACAGTTAGCCCAAAATAGGCCCCAAACACGTGCCCGTGCATCATGATGATGTGTTCTGTCATCTGCAACAGAGAACAATGGTCTGGTTAGTGTCTGAGTCCTAGGCAAAGGGTTGCTGCCCCTCTGAGCCAGTCCTGAGGGGGTGGGACTTGAACTCCGTATATCCCGCCTAGCCAGCTGACTTCCGCCTCAGAAGAGCCAGTGGGCAGCTACACGGCCCGTCCTGTAACAGTGTGCCACCACTGGAAAGACTCGGGGCTCTCATGCCTCATACGTAGTAAGTTTAATAAGCCTTGGGCCTCAGTCTTAGTGGATTTAGAGTAAAGGATGTTTTCAGGGTCTTCCAAAAACAAAAAACCAAAACCCAAAAACCCATGCAGAATTGGTCGGCTCGTCACCCCTCACTGCTGCTGCTTCGGCCAAAGCCACCTTCAAGGGAGCCTCCAAATTTCTCCCATAAGCCCGACTTCCTGTTTCCACCCCTGTCCCTATTGCATATTCTCCAAACAGCCGTGGAACCTGCCACTTGCCTGCTCAGAATCCTCCAGGGGTTTCCACTGCCCTCAAAGTGCCTCTCCCCTCTGTGAGCAGCAGGGGGACCCCGTGAGCTCCGCTCTTCCTCCTGAGGGCCTCACCTCTCCTCCCTCCACACCTCCTCTCCTCCTGCTTCCAGCTCCTCACACTTCCAGCCGGCTGGCTCTCACTAGGACACCTTGAAATGCTCGCTCCCAGGGCAGAGGGGGATGGGCAAGGAGGAGGAGGTGAGAGTGAGCAGCAAAAAAGGTACATCTCAGCACTCTGTTTTCTAGGAGAACCAAAGGGCAAGATGTGTGAATGGGTGTGGGCAAAGACACGGGCCTCTGGACAGACTTAATCTCTCCCAGGGCTGGCACTGTTGCCTGAGGCCCCCCAGGGCTGGCTTGCTGGAGCTTCCCTAACCATGTCTGGGGTCTTACCTGCCCCTCATATTTTGCGCCACCTGTCTATGGTTACTTTTCTTTTTCTTTTTTTCCTCAAAGATATATTTATTTTATTTTTATGAGTACACTGTAGCTGTCTTCAGACACACCAGAAGATGGCATTGGATCCCAAGACTGCTGGTTGTGAGCCACCATGTGGTTGCTGGGAATTGAACTCAGGACCTCTGGAAGAGCAGCCAGTGCTCTTCACCTCTGAGCCATCTCTCTGGTCCTATGGCTTACTTTTCATTATAGAATTTATCACTAACACGACACATCTTTTGCCCATTTCACTTTTTACTGGTAACTGTTTCTTTCGCAGCAGAAGTTCCTTGAGGCTGTATTTTTCCAGGGTCTTGAGAAGGACTGGGATCTAACAGGTACTCCCAGGAAGTTCTTCTCAAATGGGCGGGCGATGCTAAGAGCCTCGCTCACGCATAAAGTTGCAAGCCCAAGTAAGGACCAGAAAGAGGACACGCCTGCACTTCCAGCTCATAGAAGGCTGGAGTAAGAGGATGCTGCGATTTCGGGGCCAGCCTGGACTACAAAAGTGAGACCCTGTCATATACACCTAAAATGGAGCTATATAAGCTATATAGCTCATTCCATTGAATGCTTGCTTAGCATACATGCCTTTGCCATATTTATGTCTGTGAATTATGGGCAAGGATTGTGGTATACAGACCAAGAAAGTATAAAGAAGCCACGGCGGGGATGGGCGTAGGGCTTGAGGTGTGACTAGGGGGACATAGCTGCTATGAATTGATGTGGGTGTCACTATCCCTATGCGAGGTTATATGAGAAAGTAAGCCAAACAAGCCAGCAAGCATCAGGTCACCAAGGGTTCTGCCTTAGTTCCTGCCTTGAGTTCCTACCCTAATTTGCTTTCATGATAGACCGCAGTCTCAAAACTGAAACAAGCCCCTCCCTCCCCAAAGTTGCTTTGCTCACGGTGTTTATCACAACAATGAAACCACCACTAAGACGCTCTCTCTTTTGATGTGTGGTGTGTGATGTTTGATGTGTGATGTGTGTGTGTGTTTTCAGGTTAATGCAAACAGGCCATCACATGTCCTGCTCAGTCCACCTTCTTTCCTTGAGACAGGGTCTCTCACTGAGCCTGGAGCCAGGATAGCAGCAGCACACCACAGCAGTCTGTCTGTCTCCCCGACCCCCAGTGCTGGGCTTATGGGCACATCCTCAACTGCACCTAGATTCTGCAAGAGTGCTGGGAATTTGAACTCAGACCCTCATGCTTGAGCAACCTCGCTCTTTCCCACAGAGCCATCTCACGTCAGTGGATTAATACACGCACTCCCCAGACCATTGAGGCAGTGGAGTCACCCTCCAGAGGCAAATGAAGAGGCTGAGGCACTAAGAAGTTAATCCTGGGGACTCTGCTGGGGGCAGAGCTGGGGTGCACCTCGGGCTCTGACATCAACTCCGGCGCTTTTACTCCTAACAGAGGCTGAGACTCCCTGCTGCTATGATGCTGTGTGATTTGGCATAGTTCCTTCCCCTCTCTGAGCATTGGCTTTCTCATCTATGAGGTAAGAAGACTGACCATCTCATCCCTCGGGGTCACGGCAGGGTCAGGGTTCAGACAGAAGGACTGGGAAAGCCATTGGACTGGCACCCTTATGGGCTGGCTTCAAACCTAGACTCACAACAGCCCCTCTCAGAAAGACGTTATGCTAACCTTGAGATGGCTTTAAAGATTGCTTTAAAAGGAGACACTAGCGGTGAGTGTGGCAGTGCACACTTTTAACCCCAGCACTCTTTTTTTTTTTTTTTTTTTTTAATTTTTGAGACAGGGTTTCTCTGTATAGCCTTGGCTGTCCTGGAACTCACGCTGTAGTTCAGATTGGCCTCAAACTCAGAAATCCGCCTGCCTCTGCCTCCTGAGTGCTAGGATTAAAGGCGTGTGCCACCACGCCCAGCTAACCCCAGCACTCTTTTTTTTTTTTTAATTTTTAAAGATTTATTTATTTATTTTATGTATATGAGTACACTACAGCTGTCTTCAGACACACCAGAAGAGGGTGTCAGATCTCATTACAGATGGTTGTGAGCCACCATGTGGTTGCTGGGATTTGAACTCAGGAGACCTTTAGAAGAGCAGTCGGTGCTCTTAACCACTGAGCCATCTCTCCAGCCCCCATAACCCCAGCACTCTTGAGGCAGGGATAAGTATATCTCTGTGAGTTTGAGGCCAGCCTGGTCTACATAGCAAGTTCCAGGCTGGCCAGGGCTACAGAGTGAGATCCTGTCTCAATAAAACAACAACAACGACTCCGTCAGCATAAAATGAGACACTCAACTTGTAACTCGCTGGACCACTGCCATCGAGGTGTGAGTGGTGTGCCAGCTGCGTGTGGTGGCTATGCTTGGTTGTCGACTATATCTAGAATGAACTGAAACCCAAGAGATCTTAGACATGGAAGGAAAAAGCGCTTGCTCTTTGCCTGCTGGCCCTCACTCTCACTGGCAAGTTTAGTCCTTCACGGGTGCTAGGACCGGTTCCTTTAGGATTCCAGTGTCTACTGACGGCCAGCTGAGACACCCTGCCTCGCGGACTGAACAACTACGGGATTCTTGGGATTTCCATTGGGAGTTAGTGATTGTTGGGCTAGCTGGGCTAGCCTGTTAGTCACTCTGAAATATTATACATATTCTATCAGTTCTTTCTTTAGAGAACCCTGACTACTGCATTCTGGGAATTCATCTTAACGCATCCCTTAATAACCTTAGGAAGAGGCTGGAGAAATGGCTCAGTGGTTAAGAGCACTGGGTGCTCTCCCAAAGTCAGGACCACATGGTGGTTCACAACCATCTATCACAGGATCGGACGCCCTCTTCTGGCGGGCAGGTGTAATGCAGATAGAGCACTCTGATACATAAAACAAACAAACAAACAAACAAACAAACACCTTGTGAAGCTCCAGGCCCTCGCTTGCTGTGTTTAACCCTCAGTGGAGCCTAACCACTTGCAGTTCCAGTTGGGGTAGCGTCCTACCTCCCCACCTTCTCCAAGATCCCCCTCACAAGGTCCCCCCTCACAGCCCAGGGAACTCACTTTGAAGACCTTCTCGTCGGCAAATCTGATGGCACCAAAGGCCATTGCCTCCATCAGCACCATCACGGTCAGCTGCACCAGGTTGACCTTCCCCAGGACAGCGCCCGCTGAGATCAGCACAGGTAAGGTGCTCATGGTAGCTATCTGGATGCTGAAAAGCGGGATTAGGAGGCAAGTAGGAAGGGGAGGGAGAGAGAGGGAGAGAGAGGATGAGAGGACGAAGAAGAGTTCTCTCTCTTCAGGCCCCGCCCACAGGAACGCTACAGAGGCAGAGTGGGGCTGTCCTGTGCTCCATCAGGGCGGCACCTGTGGTCTGAGTTTTCTTTGCACAAAGACACGATACAGTGATGCTGGGAGTCTCAGAGCCTCTCCTACAAGTCACTGCGACTCAAAGTGGCTTTTTCTTCCTCAGGGACACAGCTGCCTGAATTTCACTGCCACCTCACACTTCCTTTCTGCCGTGGCCACTCAGATGCTCAGTAGAGGGCGCCCGTGTACCTGCTGGCCCACCACCCAAGCGGCTCATTAATCTTACGGAGCATCCGCCAGTAAAATAAGAATGACCTATTGGTTTCCCCGGAGCTGGGCCAGGGGTTAGAAGGAAGACATTGTATATGCATATATAATACAAAAATGATTAGCAATGGCAAGCACTTGAAGAGGAAACTCGTAAATTGGGGCAGGCATTATGAAGACTGTCAAATCCTTCCTCTCCTGGACAAGTGTGCAGGTTTGGTGTTGGGATTCGGGTAGAGAAAAACATTGTTGTTGTTATTTTGTTTTGTTTTGTTTTCAAAGTGATTTTGGTTGGCTTGGGAGACACGGGGCTTCCTGAGACAGCTGTGCCAACTGGGCTTATCAGGGAGGGCCTCCAGGGGGAGGTGGCACTGAGCTTTTCTCTGAAGCCTAGGAATTTAATGAAGCTGGCATCCGGATGCTGTTTAGAGGCTGCGGAGATGTCCAAGGTTAAAGGTCAGCCCTCCATCAGCAGGGATTGCTAGGTCGGCACTACGTTCTCTGTAGTGTACAAGAGGCTAGGGAGTCGGAAGGATGGCTAGTACCTACTGATAACAAACATGAGATTCAGGTCCCAGATCTGAAGCCAGATCTAAAGCCAGAGTCCACTCATCTGCACACAGCCTTCCTAGCAATCACTGTTGTTCATGAGGCTCAAAGGTGTGAGGGGAAGGTAAGAGAAGGACATGGGGAAGAGGTCCTGTGTGGACCAGGAGTGACTCAGTATGTGGGGAATCTCGGTGGTCACTGCGACCAGACAGGCTATTCTTGATGAGTGAGTGCTTACTGCTCTGACAAGCTCAGTACAGAAATCACTGGGCAGTGGGCAGTGTGGGAAGACCCTGACATGGGGTGGTTAAAAAGCCTGATTCAGCCGGGCAGTGGTGGCATGTGTTTTAATCCCAGCACTCCAGAGGCAGAGGTAGGAGGATGTCTGTGAGTTCGAAGCCAGCCTGCTCTACAGAGTGAGTTCCAGAACAGCCAGGGCTACACAACAAATGAAACTCTGTCTTGAAAAAATAAGGGGGGGGGGGGGATTTTAAAAGGCTGACTGAGCAATATCGGGACCTTGGATGACTTCCTGTCTAGGATAGAGACAACACCTGGGGAGTTCCGGTAAGAGCAGAATTCTTGAACACACATCAGACACAACAAGGAAGTTGATCACCGCCTGGACTTTCTAGGGAGTCTTCTGACCCCCCACTACCACATAAAAGTAACAGCATACTTGTAATCTCCACACTCAGAAGGCTGAGGCAGGAGGATCTCTTGTGAGAGGAGACCCTCAACTGAGGAACTGTCTCCATCAGATAGGCCTGTGTGTATGTCCATGGGGCATTTTCTTCCAGGCCCCGCCCACCAGGCCTTCCCTCTCGCTGCCCAGTTGATCCACACTGCTTCTGCTAAGTCATTTGCTGATATTTAGAAGCAGCATCCACCATGCACGAAGGACCAGTAAGCCCCCAGGTCTGAGCAAGTACCACGTGGTCGGCATCCTGTGCCAACTGCTGAGGAACCCAGCCTCCAGGATCAAGTAACAGCTGTGTTCTCTGCTCTCAGGGGTGAGATGTCCGTTATCATTATTTTAATGTAATCTAATTATATATATAATTTTTTTTAAAAAATTTTCCGGGGGCTGGTGAGATGGCTCAGTGGGTAAGAGCACCCGACTGCTCTTCCGAAGGTCCAGAGTTCAAATCCCAGCAACCACATGGTGGCTCACAACCATCTGTAACGAGATCTGGCACCCTCCTCTGGTGTGTCTGAAGACAGCTACAGTGTACTTACAGGTAATAAATAAATCTTTAAAAAAAAAAAAAAAATTTTCCAAGACTGGGTTTCTCTGTGTGGCCCCAGCTGTCCTGGAACTCGATCTGTAGACCAGGTTGGCCTCAAACTCACAGAGATCCACCTACCTAGGGCTCCTGAGTGCTGGGATTAAAGGCATGCATAACCAATAACCAGCCACTGTTTTTTGTCTTTAAAGATAGCGCCTCTCTAGGGCTGGTGAGATGGCTCAGCAATTAAGACCACTGACTGCTCTTCTGAAGGTCCTGAGTTCAAATCTCAGCAACCACATGGTGGCTCACAACCATCTGCAACGAGATCTGATGCCCTCTTCTGTTTTGAAAACAGCTACAGTGTACTTTTTTTGCAAGAATTTTTTAAAGATTTATTTATTTTATGTATATGAGTACACTGTAACTGTACTGATAGTTGTGAGGCATCATGTAGTTGCTGGGAATTTTGAATTCAGGACCTCTGCTAGCTCCAGTGGGCCCCACTCGCTCTGGCTCTAAGTACACTGTAGTTGTCTTCAGACGCACCAGAAGAGGGCATCAGATCTCCTTATGGATGGTTGTGAGCCACCATGTGGTTGTGTGGATTTGAACACAGGACCTTCAGGACCTTCAGAAGAGCAGTCAGTGCTCTTAACCACTGACATCTCTCCAGTCCAAATTTAAATTTACTTTTTGGTTGTTGTTGTTTTTTCAAGAGAAGGTTTCTCTGTGTATCCCTGGCTGTCTTGGAACTCACTTTGTAGACCAGGCTGGTCTCAAACTCAGAAATCCACCTGCCTCTGCCTCCGGAGTGCTGGGATTAAAGGGGTGCACCACCACGCCCGGCTTACAGTCTTCTTATATATAATAAATATATATATTTAAAAAAGAGGGGGGCACCTCTCTGGGTGACACTTCTGTATCCTGTTCTGTTTTGTGTGTGTTTATTCCTTTTCTTCTTTTTCCTACTAACCTCTGTCCATTGTTCACAATGACGATCCAAATCATTAATAAACTAGGGAGACTCCCAGGGTGAGCTATAGCTTCAGATCCCTCGGGTAGCACGGGGTTGGCATACCCATACCCAGGAGGGCCAATTAAATTAGATTTTTGTATAAGCAATGAAAATCTTGTAGAAACAGTATATCCTATTTTGTATGACAGAGAGAGGGGGGTCAAGAGGTCATGAACCTTCCCCCTCAGCATTCAAAGCACCCACGTGACCCAGCTCCTTTCAGTTACCTGGACAGATTGTTGATCTTGTTCCATTGGAGGACCTGGCCCAGGAAATGGTCCAGCAAGATTGTTCCCTGCACCCCGAGGGCCAACATGAAGAGGTTGAAGGCCACACTGCTCCAGCTGTGTCTCCGAAAGGACGAGGACAGGAAGCCGAAGCCCAAGGCTGCCATGAGGGTCAAATTCCGGAGGACTGTGAATGAGGAGGGGTGGAGTGGGTGGGGACAAAGGAAGAAAGGTGAGTCGGACACAGTCGCCATTGGACAGGACATCGGAGGTCATTTAAGAGAGCTGAGCCATATTGCCTCTCTTCTTTGGGCCTCAATTTTCTCATCTGAATAATGGGATAATGACTGCTGCGTACCCAGGGCTGAGGTGAGGGTAGATGAGTGAAAGCTGGTAAAGTGGTTCAGGCAGGTATGAGCGCATAGAAAATGGTCAACCGTGATGAGAAATAAACACTATGGTGTGCGCAAGCGCAGACTCGGGGACCCTGTGTCATTGGCATTCAGAGAAGGTAAAATTGCTCTGGGATTATGGGCAGGGCTCTACCACGGTTCCGGTGTGCCCGAAAAGAGAAGGCAGAGGGGGCTCAGAGTTCCTGTGGCCAGAACCAAGTCATCCTCATAAGAAGCAGCTTGGAAAGAAATTATAAAACAGAGCCGGGCATGGCGGCGCACACCTTTAATCCCGATTTCCGAGTTCGAAGCCAGCCTGGTCTACAAAGTGAGTTCCAGGACAGCCAGGACTACACAGAGAAACCCTGTCTCAAAAAAAAAAAAAAAAAAATATATATATATATATATATATATATATATAAAACAAAAGAAGGGGCTGGAGAGATGGCTCAGTGGTTAAGAGCACTGATTGTTCTTCCGAAGGTCCTGAGTTCAAATCCCAGCAACCACATGGTGGCTCACAACCATCCGTAATGAGATCTGATGCCCTCTTCTGGTATGTCTGAAGACAGATACAGTGTACTTACATATAAACAATAAATAAATAAATCTTTAAAAAAAAAAAAAAGTCAAGGGGCTGGTGAGATGGCTCAGTGGGTAAGAGCACCCGACTGCTCTTCCGAAGGTCCAGAGTTCAAATCCCAGCAACCACATGGTGGCTCACAACCATTCGCAACAAGATCTGACTCCCTCTTCTGGAGTGTCTGAAGACAGCTACAGTGTGATTACATATATTAATAAAATAAATCTTTAAAAAAAAAAAAAAGTCAAAACTAAACAAGTGCCGGGCACGGTGGTGCACTCCTTTAATCCCAGCACTTGAGAGGCAGAGGCAGGCTGATTTCTGAGTTCGAGGCCAGCCCGGTCTACAAAGTGAGTTCCAGGACAGCCAGGGCTATACAGAGAAACCCTGTCTGGAAAAACAAAAAACAAAAACTAAAAAACTAAAAAAATAAAAACAAAAAATCTAAACAAGCTGGGTGGCAGAGGCTTGTGAGCCGCAGGAAGAGCTGCCGAGATGGGTCAGTGTGAAAAGATACTTGTCTCACCAGTCTGGGGACCCGAGTTTGACCTCCAAAGTCTATGGTGGAAGGAGTGAATGGACACCGGAAAGTCCATAGATCCTCTGACCTCCACGTGGGTGGGCACTTCCACGCCCATATGATGCACATAGGTGCATTTGTTTGCACACATGCATCCAAAGGATTAAAAGAAGGAAAAAGAAGCTAGATGGTGGTAGCACACACCTCTAATCCCAGCACTCAAGAGGCACAGAGGCAGGAGGATCTCTGAGTTCGAGGCCAGCCTGGAACAGAGCGAGTTCCAGGACAGCCAAGGCCCTGTCTTAGAAGAAAGGAAGCAAAAAAAAAAGGAAGGAAGGAGGGAGGGAAGGAAGGAAGGACCAGGAGGGAAGAGGTGAGCTGGCTCTCTCCCAGTTCTTGTGAGGGACCTGCTGGGCCAGCAGAAAATGCCTTTTCTGGTCTGAGGAGGAGCCGCTGAAGCCGTGAGTTCCGAAGTCACCCTGAGGCCCCAGCAGAGCATGAGAGACTTCTTTAATGTGATTCCAGTTTCTAATAATTAGCACATGTGTGCCAGAACCAGATAATGGTGGCTTCAGTGAGACTGCGCGTACTTTCCACTTTCCAGCTGTGTGGTCTTGGTCTCTCTGAGTTTTAGGGGTGCCCATGCTAAGTGGTTAACGTTTGCTAACAGCCATTGGTGGCTGATCTTGACCTGACTGGACTAAGAGGTGCCCAGAAGATCAGCAAAATATCTCTGTACATTTAACTAAGTATCTTGACTCAGTGCTAAGAATTAGCTATTTCATGTATATGAGTACACTGTAACTGTCTTCAGACACACCAGAAGAGGACATCAGATCCCATCAGATTACAGATGGTTGTGAGCCACCATGTGATTGCTGGGAATTGAACTCATGACCTCTGGAAGAGCAGTCAGAACTCTTAACCACTGAGCCATCTCTCCAGCCTCCCCCCCCCCCCCCCGCCCCCGCACCTCCCCCCCCCCTACCCCTTATTTTCTACTTTCAACTGTTCCTTTTAGGTATTAGCCAGGGCAATGAAGAGGCCAACTGGAAGTTGAAGTCCAACCGGAAGTAAAAGTGGTGCTGAGTGTTGCTCTTACCCTAGACCATTGGTTGAGCCTTCAGCCTAGCTTTAATACCACCTTCTTCCAGCGTTACAGGAACAATAATTGCAGCTTTTCATCGGACACAAATGGGCCGGTGCATGGACCGTGCCTGCACAGATTGTCTCCGCTTTGCAACTTCCTGAGGTTTATTAGAAAATACTCATAACTCAGTTTATCGGCTATCTTCTTTTCATCAGTATGAATTCCTGCCAACAGTTTACAATTGTCTCTAGCTGCATACTCATTTCCCACCATAAAAAAAAAAAAAAAAAAAAAACTCAAGCCGGGTGCTGGAGAGATGGCTGAGTAGTTAAGAGCACTGACTGCTCTTCTAGTCCTGAGTTCAATTCCCGGCAACCACATGGTGGCTCACAACCATCTGTAATGGATCTGATGCCCTCTTCTGTTGTGTCTGAGGACAGCGACAGTATACTTACGTACATAAAATAAGTAAATCTTGAAAAAAAATTGATCCTCCTGCCTCTGGCCCTTTAGCCACCTGTCTCTGCCACCACAACAGGTGAAATATTTTAAAATAATAGATGGGCATGAGTTTTTTGTTTTGTTTTGTTTTGTTTTGTTTTGTTTTTTAGATTTCTCCAGCCCAGGATCAGAAATTTAAAGCCATTCTAAAACATACTTGGGGTCAGGGGGAGGGAGGTGGCTCAGTGGTTAAGAGCATTTCCTACCCTTGCAGCAGACTCAGGTTTAGTTGCCAGCACCTATGTGATGGTGGCCCACAACCCCTGTGACGTCATTTCTAGGGGATCTGATGCTCTCCTCTTGCCTCAGCAGGCTCTAAGCATGCATATGGTGCAGACACACATGTAGGCAAAACACATGAAGAAAAAAGAAAAAGAACCATTAAAAAACCATTAAAAAAAAAAATCGCCGGGCAGTGGTGGTGCACGCCTTTAATCCCAGCACTTGGGAGGCAGAGGCAGGTGGATTTCTGAGTTCGAGGCCAGCCTGGTCTACAAAGTGAGTTCCAGGACAACCAGGGCTACACAGAGAAACCCTGTCTCAAAACAAACAAACAAACAAACAAACAAACAAACAAAACAAAAAACAAACAAACCCCACAAAAAACAAAACAAAAAAAAAACAAAAAAAAACCAAAAATCCCCACATTGTCACCCAAACCAACTCCAACTCACTGTGGGGCCTTGGCACAGTGGGAAGAGGGAGGGGGGGACAGTTTGAGGACAGAAAGCCATCAGATGTTGTTCATCTGTCCCTAGGCTTATATTTACATACATCCACACAAGCCTCCACAGTGGGCTGTCTCAGAATTCCAAAGTCTCAGGGTGACAGTGTATGTTCATCTTCACTTTTGACCTCATGCACGGTGTGAAAATGCCACCCAGGACAGTGGCAAAGCTCTCAAAGAGGCCCTCCCTGCTGGCTACCCCAAGGAAGGTTCTTCCTAAAGAATGTTCTCTGCCCCAGATGTCTGGACCCCAGTGCAGTGGATCAGGCCTTTCTGTCTCCAGGGAGGGAGGGAGGAAGGCCAAGGCATCACTCTCACTAGTCTGATGGTCCCCAGCAACTGCTCTGAACACTCTCATCTTTTCCTCAGTCCACTTCCTGCTCAGAGCCAGTCTCCAATCAGGCTCAGTGCCCGCAAGGGCTGCCAAGACCCTCAGGGGTCTAAGGTGTCAGGTCCCAGGGAAACCATGGACAAGTACTAACCCAGGTGCCTATTAGCATACCAAAGTGCACACCTCCAGGCTTGAGAGGCACCGAGTCATCCCAGGTCTCCTCATCCCTCCTCCTTATCCAGCCCAGTGGGCTTCCCTTCCCTTCCCCCACCTTCTCTTTCCTATATAACCCTGACATTGTGTTCTCTTGGCTCTCTCTCTCTCTCTCTCTCTAGCTCTCTCTCTCTCTCTCCCTCTCCATCTCTCTTGCTGTACTCTTCCTCAGATCTACAATAAAAAAAACCTCTCCTAGTGCTGTCCCAAGCACTTAAGAGGCAGAGGCAAGAAGCAGATCTCTGAATTCAAGGCCACACAGGTCTACAGAGTGAATTCCAGGACAATCAGGGCTACACAGAGAAACCCTGTCTCTAAAACCCAAATACCCCACCCCCATAACAACAACAACAACAACAACACAAAACTCCCTAGCTTGCTTTCTTCCTCCTTTTCCTTCACAGACCAGAGATAAGCTGACTCACCTGGTTTTGAACCAAGGCCGGAAACCCGCTCGAGGTGTTTGTTTTACATATCAAAATGAACCTGGCCTGCAGGTTCTCCAAACATCCCTCCATCCGGACTTGGCATACCCTGCCCCCCACCCTGAACTTTACAGGCTAGAGGCTGGGCTGCCCTTCCCCACAGAGGCTCTTCTTCTTCTTCTTCTTCTTCTTCTTCTTCTTCTTCTTCTTCTTCTTCTTCTTCTTCTTCTTCTTCTTCTTCTCCTTCTCCTTCTCCTTCTCCTTCTCCTTCTCCTTCTCCTTCTCCTTCTCCTTCTCCTTCTCCTTCTCCTTCTCCTCCTCCTCCTCCTCCTCCTCCTCCTCCTCCTCCTCCTCCTCCTCCTCCTCCTCCTCCTCCTCCTCCTTCTCCTTCTCCTTCTTCTTCTTTTCCTTCTTCTTCTTCTTCCTCTTTTTCTCTCTCTTTCTCCCCACCCCCACCCCATTCTCTCTCCCCATGGTGACTTCTCTGGCCTCTGTCCTTGGGGCCAGTGACCTCATCCAAGAGCTGCTTCCCAATAAGCCTGTTGTCAATATATTCTAATCTGGCTTGAATTGGTTCATCTCACCAGCCTAGAAATAACCTATCAGTTATTACTACGATAAACCACCATTAAACTGTGTGCTGGACACTCCAGCCTTCTGTGTACAGGCAGTGAGCCCCTGAGGACTCAGCCGCATGACAATCTGCTCAATTGGGATTTTGGCAATTTCTTTCCCAAATCCTAGCCAAAAGGATGCCAACAAATGGGATTTCAAATGGGTGAGACATATTTTCCCACCTTCTGTGTGCAGTGAGTCTCTGAGGGGATTTGGGCCAGTGGAAGGAAAGTGTTTCTGACCAGGAACTGGCTTGTGGAGAGAGCTATTTACTAATCAGTCACCAGAAGAAGAAGTCACCTGGCCTCAGTCTTAGCTCTGCACACATGGTGGACACTCTCATCACTGGAAAGTGCCTTTGGTGTCAGAGGTCATTGAAAGTCACTTCCCCTGGAGGACACACACAGGGTCAGTGGGTGATGACACCCCTGTTATGCAGGAGGTGGCCAAGGATCAAGGATGGCCCTACCATCTGGTGCCTTAAGGACTGGCATTCAGTAGTCCCTACCTTCTCTCCCCTGATGTGGGAGGAAGGTTGCAGTGTGGGGTCCCTTTTCTCCTGTCCATCTTGGTGATGCTACGGGACAAGGCAAGGAACACCTCACATCCTTTGCACATCCCCTGAGGATGGTTCAAATTCCTCAGGAGCCAAGCCTGAAGTGTGTGTGTGTGTGTGTGTGTGTGTGTGTGTGTGCGCGCGCGAAGTTGCGATATACATTTAAGACTGAAAACTGTAGCCAAGCAAAAACCATTCCCCTGGAAATGTGTACAGCCCTTGGCTGCACAGCGCTCTGAAACAAACCTGTCCGGCCCTGGGCATCAAGACAGTGCCACTGCAGGTTGCGAGGTCTTGACTTGCTTGGGGCCACACAGCACCCCTGTACTGAACTCGCCTCTGGTCTGGGACAGTGAGTGCTTTTCTGCCAGGTAGGCAGGCTCTAGCTCTGTTGTGCGCCACATTAGGTAAAAGGATCTTAGGCAAGTCTTTGGTCCTTTCTGAGCCCCAGTTTCCCTCTCTGGAAACCATAGGGTTGGGCTTGTCAGTGTCTGTGCCCTTAAAGCCCTGGAACATTCTGAAGGGGCTAGGGGAGGGTAGAGAGGAAGGGAGTAGAGCTGAGCCTGAAGATTAGAAATTAAGGGGTGGGGCGAGGCAGTTCCTGGCTCAGCTGCCAGGAATGGGGTCTCTTGGCTTTCCTACTCGCCCCTGACCCCCAACTTCCTATTGGCTTCACAGGGTCCCAAAGCAGGAATGGGTGCCTTAGGCTGGAAGAAGAGACTGAGGGAAACAGTTCCCAGACGCTCTGTCGCCGTTTCTGGAACCCCGGCAGTCAGTCCAGCTCTTCAGCGATAACATCTGGCCTCGGGCGCCCTCCCTGCTCCCCCACCTCCATCCCCGAAGCCTAGCTTTTCCCATTTCCTCTCCTGAGGCTCAGACTCACTTTTCTCCCGGCTCACTCCCGCCCCTTCCCGAACCCGCCATCCCAGGGCTGCGTCCTGCCCAGAGACTTGGGCACCTCCACCTCAGCCACCGCCGCACCAGCCAGGGCTGATAAACTGGTGGATTGACAGGTGTTCGGAGTTTGATAAGGAGCTGAGAGGACTGGGTGGGGGAGAAGTTTCATTGCGTGCTGGAAGTGAAATGTCAGGCCTTCCTTCTGGGAGGTAAGAAAGTACCTCTGAGCACAGCCACAAAGCCATGGAAGCAGTCTCCAGCATCCTCATGGCCGGACCCAGGTCTCCACCGCAGTTTGTGATAATCACCGGTTATTTTTCCCGTTTTACACATGGAGGAAGGGAGGCACAGAGGGCTGCTGTGACTAGCACAGGTGACACAGCTGCTAAAAGGAGATTCGAACTCCATATACACTCTTGCCATTTGCAGGGAGACCTGAATTTGCATGTCAGGGTTAAGGCCCTGTTTTCTCTGTGCCCCAGCTCCCTGGTCTGTAAAAATGGATGTCGACACCTGCTCACTGGCTCCTAAAAGGTCTGGTGCTGTGACAGGAGCACACTCACCTGTCATACATTAGATATATTACCGAAGCTCACCCCTTAAATTTTTCCACGGAGACCTCTTCCCTTTTCTCCTTCGGGGCCTGCCCACCCACCCTATCCCCTCCTGATAGTTCAAGGAAACAAGACATAGGGGAGGAGGAACTCTTCAGCTTCCCCCTCCCTCTCCCTCTCCCCTCCCCTTCAACTGCCCCTCCCCCCTCGCCCCCAGCACTGTTTCCGTCCGCGTCCGTGGAGTCTCTGCTCCCTCCTGTCTGTCTCTCCATCACAGGAGCAGTCTGGGAATAGAGATACAGCTTTCCCCGAGCTGGAGGTACCAGGTGTGGGGTGCTGACTCATCACTGAAGAACCCCTCTTGTTTCCCCATAATCCTGTCACCTCCCTGAGGAGAGCAGGGACCAATGGTGGCTTCCTAAGCAAAGGTCCCAAGAGATAGTTCCCTAGTTTGGCAGTCTTAGGATGGGGCTGTCTCTGGTAAACTGTTCCAGATGGCCCCCAGCGGAGCACGCCTCTGGGTGTAGTTTGCTCCCCCGTGAGTAGGGACCTTGTAATTAGCCTTAGACAATGGGGTATCAGGAGACATTGTATAAATGCTTCCCTCCACTTCATTCTCCTTTGCTGCCTAAGGCTGCCAGGTGAAGTCTGAGATAGCCTGATACTCCCAGCCCACACCAATGCTTGCTGTGGGGAAATGGGGCCAGGTGGAGCCATCTTGCCCCAGCTAAACTCCTAGGTTTAGGATAGATGAGTGACCCCAAATGAAGCTGCCAAATGAGTAATACTCACTTGCTGAGCCACAGAATTATGGTCGTGGGTAAGTGACATGGTTGCCCTTTCCCGCCCCTGCCTATCCTAGAACTCGAGCTCTGTAGACCGGCTGACCTCGAACTCAGAGATCCACCCGCGTCTGCCTCCCAAGTGCTGGGATAAAAGGCGTAGGGCACCCCAACATTACCCGGCTTGACACGGCTGCTTTTTTTAAGGCACTAAAGTTGGGGATGGTTGATACACAGCTATAGATGACCAATAGATTCTGCTCTCCTTAAGTATCTCACAAACACATCTCCGCTTTTAACCCAGAAGGAACAAAACACTGTTGGCTTACACACCTGGTTGCTGTTTTTGTGTTTCTTTAAGAACTGGTGAAGTGTGGTGGTTTGAATGAGAATAGACTCCACGTGCTCTTACATATGAGTAACTGGTCCTTCATTGGTGGACTCTTTGAGAATGGTTAGGAGGTGTGGCCTTGTTGGAGGAGGGGTGTTATAGCTTCAGCCTTTGAGGCTTCAAAAGTCTCTTGCTGCCGGGCAGTGGTGGCGCCCGCTTTTAATCCCAGCACTCGGCAGGCAGAGGCAGGCGGATCTCTGAGTTCGAGGCCAGCCTGGTCTACAGAGTAAGTTCCTGGACAGCCAGGGCTACACAGAGAAACCCTGTCTCGTAAAACCAAAAATAGTCTCTTGCCATCCCTGGCACACACTCGGCCTGCTGGAGGTCTGAGATTTGAGTTTCCAACTGTTCCTACCTCTGTGCCCTTGTTCCACCATCGGACGCTAACCATCCAATCTGATGCTTTCTTTCATAAATTGCCTCCAGCATGGCGTTTCATCACAGCAACGGAAACTGATGTACGCAGCTGTCACCCAATCACCTGTCTGCCATCATCCCTGCCCACCTGCCTCTTTTTCACCAAGTGTAGGCTTATCTCCTACATGGGGCTTGAATCAGACTCCTTGCTCCTGCTTTCTCACCCTTGCCCATTTGGCTCCATTACGGGCAGCCCAGACGTGATTAGCAGAGTAAGACACACGCAGCCTGGAAGATGCCCAGGACAGACAGTCCTTAGAAGTTGCTGGAAGACAGCATTAGCACTCCACCTTATTTTTTACCTAAAAGATGATGGTCTTTATCTATCTATGCATGTTAATTTTTTCTATTTCTTTCTTTTCTTTTTTTTCTTTCTTTCTCTCTCTTTCTTCTTTTCTTTCTCTCTCTCTCGCTCTTTCTTTCTTTCTTTCTTTTTCTTTTTTTGGTTTTTCGAGACAGGGTTTCTCTGTGTAGCCCTGCCTGTCCTGGAACTCACTCTGTAGACCAGGCTGGCCTTAAATTCATAGAGATCCACCTGCCTCTGCCCTCTGAGCGCTAGGATTAAAGGGGTGTGCCATTCTGCCCTGCTTTGAAAATTTTTTTACATGATAATTCTTTCAATCCTTTTTATTTATTCAATAATAATAATGATGATTATTATTGTTTGTGAGGGAGTTGGGGTGCAGGGTTTAGAAGGAGACCATTAGAGGGTATTAGATGCCCTATAGCTGGAGTTATAAATGGACATGGTAGAAACTGAACCTGTGTCCTCTGGCTTTAACCCCTGTGCCACCTCTCCAGCTTTTTGAAATTTTCTGTTGCATTACAGAATTTTGAAGAATTACATTCATCCAGCCGGGCATGGTGGCACACGCCTTCAATCCCAGCACTTGGGAGGCAGAGGCAGGCAGATTTCTGAGGTCGAAGCCAGCCTGGTCTATAAAGTGAGTTCCAGGACAACCAGGGCTGCACAGAGAAAAAAAGAATTACATTCATCCATTCATTCCTTCCTTTGTTTGTTTGTTTAGGACATACAGAAATTGGGGTCAGGGCTGGAGAGATGGCTCAGTGGTTAAGAACACTTCCGGAACTCTTCAAGAGGTCCTGAGTTCAAATCTCAGCAACCACATGGTGGCTCACAACCATCTGTAATGGGATCTGATGCCTTTTTTTGGTATGTCTGAAGACAGCTGCAGGGTACTCATATGAAGAAGAAGAAGAAGAAGAGGAAGAAGAAGAAGAAGAAAAAGAAGAAGAAGAAGAAGAAGAAGAAGAAGAAGAAGAAGAAGAAGAAGAAGAAGAAGAAGAAGAAGAAGAAGAAGAAGAAGTAGTTGGGGTCAACTTGCAGGTATCAGTTGGCCTGGGTGGTTTCCACAACTGTCAGTCTGATGTTCTCTTAGGTGATGCTGGGCCAGTGACAATATCAGAGTACCTAGTTCCTCAGTGAGAAACGGAGGACATAGCAGACTGCTTCATTGGGTTATCATGAGGGACCAATAGGAAGCTGTTTGGATAGTGGCTTGTATACAGCAAGTGCTGTAGACCAGCTGCACGATCCATGTGTCCAGACCTCACGGTGCATGCAATACTTAGCTTAGTGGAGAAACAGGAAGGGACGAAGTTAAAATGAACATTTGGGTTGGACGTAAGAGAAATGAATGAACCTGGTGGTGGTGGCACACACCTTTAATCCCAGCATTCTGGAGACTGAAGCAAGCAGATCTCTGAGCTCAAAGCCTGCCTGGTCCACAGAGTGCATTCTAGGACAGCCAGAGTCACACAGGGAAACCCTGTCTCAAAAAATGCGCACACACAAAGAAAAGGAAGGAGAACTGTGCAGGAGCCCCTGAAAGGACTCCTCTGCTTCCAGCTAACTGGCTCAGGCTGCAGCTCTGTCTCAGGGACACCACCCCTTGGGAACACCCCTCGAGGGGCCCATCTGTTTATCATGAGCATTCTGTCAGCCAGGGAGAGCAGAGGCCTCAGGCGTGTTGGGATGTTTTGTACAGGAGCAAGCACACACCACTGTGGACATGGGACTTGTTTAGGTTGTTCTCATCACGGCCACACGTACAATAAACCGTCATTCCCCAGCAGCCACTCTTTCTTGGCTCTGGATTTGAACCCTAAGCAGGCTTTCCAACTCTGGAGGGAAGGCAGGAAAAGGGGACATGAAATATAGAAGAGAGCCAGCAAGCAGAGGGCGGGGTGAGGGGGCTCTTTTTGCAGAGGACCAGTGTTTGGCTCCCAGCATCCCACTCTGGGTGGCTCATTATTGTAACACCAGTTCCTAGGGGATGATGCAGTGCCCTCCCCACCACACCACGGGGAGCTACATTCATATGCACCCCCACATGGGACACATACATCTAATTAAGAATCATAAAAATAACTTTTTTTTTTAAAGAAAAAGGAAGGAGTAACAGATTCCCCACCACACAGCACAACACAACCAACATGACAGACGTGGCCACAAAGGAGAGAGCGTTGGGCAGAGCATTGTAAAGACCATTTGCACAGGGGATTCGGGAGTACAGACAAGCAGATCCTCAGTACTGTGCTGGCAAATCCAGGTGAGGCTCTTGGAAGAGAGAAATCCTAGGCCACCCCCAAAGCCCAGCCCACACTGTCTCCCTGCAACCAGTGGAAGAGCTGGAACTCCTCTCCTTGGGAATAGTGTAAAACAGGTGCCCCTGTGCCCTTGGGGAGCCGCAGACCTCCCCTACCCTTGGGCAATTTGACCCCTCCCCCGGGCCCCTCACCTTGATAGCTCGCCATGAACCTGTGATCCACCTGGGCTGTGTCGTGGGGGATGAAAAAACAGAAGAGGAGACTAAAAGCTGTCTGTAGCTCCAAGGCCCACAGGGGCAGGCAGCAGCGGAGGGACCGTGGGTACTTAGAGCCCATCTTGTGTCTGTTGCTGTGCCCGGGTTCTGCCAGCTGCAGGCTTCACGGGTGTCCCCCACGCCCACTTGAAGGAGCGATAGGGAGAGACACCCGCCAAAGGTCTTATCTCAGGCTGCCGGGCTGGCCTAGCTCGGAGGGATGTCATGGGAGGAAGAAGCAACATTTATTCAGTATGGTTGTTCATTCAGTCCGTCCTGGCTGGATTCCTGTTGGGAGCTTCTACTGGGCTTGGTTTTTTTTGTTTTTTTTTTTTGTTTTTTTGTTTTTTTCCATTGTATTCTATTGGTCTTTTTTGAGCTAGGGTATCTCTATGTAGTCCTGGCTTGGAAGTCACTGTGTAGACCAGACTGATTACGGACTTATAGGAATTCTCGGGCTTCTGTCTCCTGAGTGCTAGGATTACAGGCAAGCACCACCATGCGGGGCTCTGTGCTCAGTTTGGAGGAAAGCATTCTCCTTTCTTGATATCCACCCATCCTTTAGACTTGTTCCTGTGGCCTGCCCTGTAAGAAAGGCAGGGTCTGGGGTCAGAGCTGATTCTGCAGTTTTGTGGCAGAGCATGACCCAGGCTCAGGTTTGGGTCCCAGAAAGAGGTAAAGGGGTGTTGGTTTCCTTTCTTTCTTTCTTTCTTTCTTTCTTTCTTTCTTTCTTTCTTCCTTCCTTCCTTCCTTCCTTCCTTCCTTCCTTCCTTCCTTCCTCCTTCCTTCCTTCCTTCCTCCCTGCCTCCCTCTTTCTCTCCCTCCATCTTTTTTTTTTTTTTTTTTTTCGAGACAGGGTTTCTCTGTGTAGCCCTGGCTGTCCTGGAACTCACTTTGTAGACCAGGCTGGCCTCGAACTCAGAAATCCACCTGCCTCTGCCTCCCGAGTGCTGGGGTCAAAGCCATGTGCCACCATGCCCGGCTTCCTCCCTCGCTTTCTTTCTTTCTTTCTTTCTTTCTTTCTTTCTTTCTTTCTTTCTTTCTCTCTTTCTTTCTCTCTCTCTCTCTCTCTCTCTCTTTCTTTCTTTCTTTCCTTCATTCTTTCTTGTTGTTATTGATTTTTTTTTTTTTAAAGTCAGTTTCTCTATGTAGTCCTGGCTGTCCTTGAACTTACTCTACAGACCAGGCTGGCCTCCAGCTCACAGAGATCCATCCATCTACCTCTGCCTCTCAAGTGCTAGTATTAAAGGTGTGCACTACGACCGCCTGGCTATGTCTTGGTTTCTCTAATTGTTGCTGGGGTAAAATTCTCTGCCAAAAGCAACTCAGGGGAGAGGAGAAATTTTGGTGCCCAGTTTATCATGGCGGGGAAAGCAAGGCAGCTTCAAGCAGCTGGCCATGCTGTGTCTGCAATTAGAAGAGAGCAGTGAACGTTGGATAGCGTTAGGCTCACTTTCTTTCTGTACACAGCCCACCCCGCCCACAATTAAGATGTGTCTACTCACGCTGAGATCCATGATCAAGATAATCCCCGCAGGCAAGATTCAAGACCAAGAGATTCAAGATTTTGTCAAGTTGATATCACTATCACAGAAGGGATAGATCAATGTCCTGGTTTCTCAAAATGGGAAACTGAGGCACGGAAGTGACTTTAGATTCACAAAACTTATCTTTAAAACTTATCCCATTGTGGGTTGGGGAGATGGTTCTGTGTGTAAGGATACTTGCTGTGCAGGCATTCAAACCAGAGTTCAAATCCCCACCATCCACACAAGAAGACAGGCAGGGCCTCTTGGACTTGTAATAGCAGTGCTACAGGGGGCTAAGGCAGGGGAATCCCTGGGGTTTGCCAGCTGCCAACCAAGTTCCAGGTTCATTGAGTAACCCTGTCTCGAGGCAATAATGCAAAGAGTGATAAAGATGGACGTCTGACATCCTCCTCTGACCTCCATGCGTGTGCACCGGTACCTGTACATGTGAGCCACATCCCACACCCACATGAGCAGAGACACAAGCCTTCCTTACCCGGAGGAACACATCACGGAGGGCACCTGGGAAGCTCTTGGGAAGCACATTCTACATGAATGGAAGAAAGCAACACAGGCTGTTCAGCCGTGCTGGGGAAGCGACCAGAGCCACGCAGCTCCAACTGCTCAGTTACACAGACAACCTGCCTGTTGTTTTTGTTTGTTTGTTTGTTTTGTTTGTTTGTTTTTAAAATTGGGACAAGGTTTCTTTGCATAGCCCTGCTGTCCTAAAACTTGGTCTGTAGACCAGGCTAGCCTCAAACGTAAGATTGGCCTGCCTCTGCCTCCCACTTGCGGGATTAAAGGCCTGTGCCACCACTGCCTGGCTTTACATGTTTATTTAATCTTCTGAGTACAGGCACCATCGCCTTTGCTTTACCGATGAGGAAACGGCTGCTTTAAGAGATGACGTCACTACCAAAGTTGCACAGCTAATAAATAGCAAGGCTGGGTTGCAACCCTGTGCACCTGACAGTATACACGTGTTGGGAACTTTGCATTTCTGCTTCCCAGGTTACCAAACCACTGTCTCTATTTCTCTAGGAGCCAAATAAGGTAACCTGCTCTGCCCTGCTGGCAGGATTCTTGGGAATCACTCAAGCATGCCTGGTATAGCTTCCAGAAGGGAGGGTGGGCATATGTACTGTGTTTTGGCATTCTGCTCTAGTGGCCAGATATTCCCCAGGTATGTGGAAGCAAGTGGGCGCTCGAAGTCTTCACATGCAGTCATGTATTTTCTGTAAAATCAGGGTTCTGTGAGAACACAGGACAACTTCCCATACCACAGTGTGGATGGTGTTCTGGCTTGCATGTAAGATGTTCCCCAAAGGCTCACGTACTGGGACTTGACTGTTGGATGATGGAGCTTTTGGGAAATGACTGAGTCCTGGAGACTGGGTCTTCCCACTATCCCCTTGTCCCCCTTGAGACAGGGTTTCTCTGTGTAGCCTGGGCTGTCCTGGAACAATTCACTTTGTAGACCAGGCTGAGCTTAAATTCACAGAAATTCACCTGCCTCTTCCCCCTGAGGGCTGGGATTAGGCTGTCTTGATGGTCAGTTTTTATTGTCAACTTAATGGGACTTAGAATCACCTTGGAAACGAACCTCAGGTGTGCCTGTGAGAGAGTCTGTAGATCAGGTGAATGGAGGTAGGAAGACCAATGTAAATGTGGGCGACACAATTCCACAGGCTGGGGTCCTGGACAGAGTGGAAAGAGACATGAGTGGCCCCATCCATCTTCCTTCTCTCCAGGGTGTATTTATTTATATGTATGAGTGTTTCACCTACATGAATGTTTATGTACCACATGTGTGCCAGGTGCCCTAGGAGGTAAGAAGAGGGCATTGGATCCCCTGGAACTGGAGTTAGGGATGGTTGTAAGCCTCCATGTGGGTGCTGGGGATGGAGCCCTGGGTCCTCTGGAAGAGCAGCGAGCAGAGCGCTGCACTGTTAACAGCAGAGCAGAGCGGTTTACTTTGTTTCTTGATGGTGACTGTGGGCAGTGCCCTGATGTCTTCCTGCCAGGCTTTCCTTACCAGGTTAGACCCCAAACTGGGCAAAGTCAGCCTATCCTTCCTCCGTAAGTTGCTTTGTTGGGTGTTTTACCGCAGCAATGGGGAAGGAACTGGGACAGATTCAATGGTTTGTCTGTCCTGTGAGTTTCACTCTAGAATGGCCTGTAGGGAAGTGGTGAAAGGTAGGGGGTGGGAGCTCTTAGAGAATGCAGGTCAGAGGAGGTGTTTCCTTGGGGGCTCTGTCTTGCAATGGGCAATGGGTCTCTCCTGTATTTTCTTTCCCTCTGCTTCCTGCCTATCACGAGGTGAGCAACCCTGCTACTTGCTGCCAGTATGGTGAAGCTTGCCCTTATCATAGACCCAGAATCAGCAGAGCCAATAACCATGGAGTAAAAACCTGCATCCTCACAAAGTCAAAATAGCAACTCTTCCCTCCAGGTTGTTCCCCTGAGTGGTAATGGCTAAGGTCCAGGTGAGGTCTCCATTCTTACTCTGGAAGATTGAGCACACCAAGGGTGTGAGCTTGCTCTAGGCCTTGGGTATGATCATTCAGTCAACACCTATGAGCTTTGGAGTCAAGCAATCTGGGTTCAAATCCTGACTCTGGAATTTATTAGCTCTGTGACCTTGGGCAAGACAATAAGTCTCTCTGGTTTTTGTCTTTGTAAAGTGTCAATCTCAGAAAGTTGGCGTGAAGAGGAAAGGAGGTGAGGGCTGGGGGTGTGCCTCATGTTTAGCTAGCATGTGTAAGGCCCTAGGTTTGACTTCCATCACCAAAATACAATTAAACAGTGTTTTCCGTACGCTTCTTTCAGGCGCCTTCCTATCCACACGGACTTAGACTCAACTCCCCCAATAAAACCAGAATTCTGGAGGCTGGCGAGATGGCTCAGTGGTTAAGAGCACCGACTGCTCTTCCAAAGGTCCTGAGTTCAATCCCAGCAACCACATGGTGGCTCACAACCATCCATAGTGAGATCTGACACTGTCTTCTGGTGCATCTGAAGACAGCTACAGTGTACTTAGATATAATAATAAATAAATCTTTAAAAAAACCAAACAAACAGAATTCTACAGCACAGAGTTGGAGGCCTAATTGTCAAAGCAGTTTCCAAGCAGCAAGGTCTTTTCTACAGCATTTTAACGTGGTGACTAAGAGTCCAGGCTGTAGGGGCAGATGGCATGGGTTTGAATCCCAACTCTTTCACTTACTGTGTGAAAGGGACAGGCTAAGTGACATCACCTCTCTGTGCAGAAAGCCTCTAACCTACATTATGGTATCAATAGTAATCTCCCCTTCACAACAGGGTTGCGAGAACGTCTATCACCTACAGAGCTTCAGTGGGAAGTGCCTGGGCAGCAAGATGGCTCAGCAAGGGTTAAGCTGTTGAACCTTACTTAATCATCCTGAGACTGATGACCCAAGCTTGGTCCCCCAGGACCCAAGGGGGCAGAAAGAGAGAGCCAATCCCTTCAACCTTGGCCTCTGACCCTCGGTCCTTCCCAATTTCAAAAAATAAATGTAATCTAAGCGCCTTGGCGAGCTGTGCGCCACGCTAAGCAGACTTCCCAGTGGGAACGTGTGGCAATACATCCCACCGATTTGCTTTGTGGGGCATCTGGGCTGTTTGCAGTCTCAGTGCCTTTCCTGTTGCCCACCAGACAGGCTCTCACATAACCCAGACTGGTCTCAGATGCTCTCTAGTCAAGGATGGCCCCAATCTCCTGATCTTCCTGCCTCCGCCTCCCACTTGCTCTAATTACAGGCTTAAGCCACCATCCTTGCCACATTGTCTGGTTCTGAGTGCCAAGGTGAGCTCCCTTCCTCAATAGGTTCCCTGGGGAGAAGGGTAGGCATGTGTAAGTCAGCTGTCTGGGCTTTGCTGGGTACAGAGCTCAAGACAGCTGGGGCCAATGCTACCCAGTGCTACCCACTGGAAGCTGCAGAGGGAAATGCCATGCCCGGGGTGGGGTTGGGGTGGCAAGGCCTCTTCCTTCTTTGTGAAGCAGGATCACTCCAACTCTGTTCTGAGCTCAGCTGAAAGCCAAATGCAAGTCCCAGCTTCTTGTCCTCATGATGTGTCAGGAAGGACAGGCCTAACTTCTCATCTGACCTCGCACCTCTGTTTTGAGTTTAGACAGTTGTTATTGGTTACTTCTCTAGCTTCTGTGACAAACAAAAACAAAATACCCAATAAAAGTGGCAAATGGGATAGGAAGTTCCAGAGGGGAAACCTGGAAAGGGAATCACATTTATAATGTAAATAAAGAAAATATTCAATAAAAGAAAACAAAAACAAAAAAAGACAGGAGTCAGAGCAAGATAAATAATTTAGACTTTGTGGGCAAAATGAACTCTAACACAACAATTCAATTAGCCATTGTAGGATGAAAGTCATCGTGGATAACAAGTAATGGCTGCGACACTGCATTTCAATAAAACTTTATTTACAAAAAGAAAAAAAAAAGTGGCAGAAGGAAGGGAGGGAGGAAGGAGGGAAGGAAGGGCCAGCTTCTTATGGTGGCTCACAGTCTGTGGTATGGTCCATCATGACGGGGATGCCATGACATCAGCAGCTTGAGGCAGCTGGTCACACTGCATCCCACAGTCAAGAGGCAGAGAGAGGCGAATACTGGTCAGCTCACTCTCTCCTATTTATTCTGCCTGGGACTGGGACGCCAGGCCATGGAATGGTACTGCTCACATTCAGGGTCGGTCTTTCTATCTCAGTTAACCAAATCTAGAAACTTCCTCATACACAAATGGTGATTCTAAATCTCATCAAGTTGACATTCAAGATTAACTACGGAAGTGGCAGACTCTTGTAGCCCAGGTTGGCCTTGAACTTCTGATCCTCCTACTTCCACTATTCCCTGCTTCCATAGGTACTTACCAGAATACCTGACTTAGGAGAGGCAGGAGAGGACTTTGTACATACCAGGCAAGTGCTCTACCCAGACCCTAACCTACTTGAGAGCATATCATCTCTCTTGTTAATCATCTGTGAGATGGCCACTGCTGACCCCCTCTGCTTTTCAGATGGGTGTTGAAGCAACTGAGAAGGGGTGGGGTATGTTCTCAAAAGACACTGCTATAAGTCGCTTACTTTCGTGCTCTCTGGATCTCAAGAGGCTATCTCAGGGCTTGGGGGGGGGGGGGAAGGGGACCACTTGGCTAAAGCCCAAGAGACTAGTGACTTGTTGGTCTGAGAAGCATAAAGGAAGAACTTGGAGAAGGAAGTCCTCTTTGGGCCTGTGGCCTGTCCCTCCACTCATGGCAAGAAGACCATTCTCTTGGGTTGACAACATGGCTCTGTGGGCAAAGGCACTTGCCACCAGGTGCGACCACCTGTGTTTGATAACTGTAGCTAACCTATAACAGCAGAAAGAGGAAAGAGCGTTGGTCTATACATGCTGTGCACAGCCCTTTCCCAAATAAATAATATCTAATCAAAATACATTCGTGGGGGCTGGAGAGATGGCTCAGCAGTTAAGAGCACTCACTGCTTGCTCTTGCAGAGATTCTGAGTTCAATTCCCAGCAACTACATGGTGGCTCACAATCATCCGTAATTGGATCCGATGACCTCTTCTGGTGTGTCTGAAGACAGCTACAGTGTACTCATATAAATAAAATAAATAAACATAAAAAAAAAGAACAGAGTTTTCTTACCTTCTTATCGCAGACACTGTACACCAACTCTGGTTGCCATCAGCTTGGCAGGCTCAGAGGTTTATACCCCCCCCCCCTTCGTGGGCTGGTGCTGAGCTACCGGCTCCATGAGGTATGATGGTCAGGGACCTCAGCCTTCTGTAAAACAGAGCTAATACCAGGCTAGAAGCAGCTCCAGAGTGGATTCTGGCACAGAGTAGACAGGTGACACAAGGACACAGAATAAGGGGTGTCCCTGGAGTCCCGAGCCCAGGCCCTGGTAAGCTCAACAGGCTAGTTGGGTTACCTGTCCTCCATAAGCTGATTAAGCAGACACATTAATAGAGAAAAAATCAGATTTATTTTTCTGGCCACATTGTGGAAAGGGACAAAGCTATCCAGTGATTCCCCCTTTACCCCTCCACAGGTTCAAATTCAGTCCTAACAAGAAGGCCTACAGAGAGCCAGAGGTGTGCAAGAGATACACAGTCTGGGTCAAGAGGCACTCCTGCCCACCCTTGACCCAGGATTGTCAGCTCAATGCTCTCCAACAAGGTGCTCTGTGAACTTGTAAAACTTCCTTGAAGCCCCTGTTCTGGCTACCCTGGGCCTCAGACTTTTTTCTCCTAGCCTAGTTTATTCCTGTGGGATTCCAATTTCTTGGGGGCTACTGTTTTCCTAGTCTGATGAGTCAAGGCTGCAATTGAGCAACCCTTTGGAATATCCTCACTCCTGCTGAGCCAGTTACAGGCTGGGCCGGAAACCCACACCTCCAGGCGATCTGATGGCTGCTTCTCAGCCATCACTCTGAGAGCCGGTCCAACCTTTCTCTGCTTGATTTAGGTTCGCCACAGTAACCTTGGCCACACCCTCCTACTTCTCCTAGCAACAGCACATTTCTCCCTGCACAGTTCTGACACCTCTAGAGCACCCTTGCTGGGAACCTGGTGGCAGGCTGCACTGTGAGCTCCAGGAACTGATGCGTCTGCAGCACTTGTGTTGTTGGTCCTCTGAATCGCTCATCTGTCTAATCTACAGTGGGAGCCCAGGGAAGACAAGCCGAGCAGAAGAAAGTGCGGTTGCTGGGCCCCCAGATCCAGAACCTTCTTGTCAGGGAGGAAGGATGTTCATCACAGTGTCTAGAGCCAGGACCTAAGCAACTATCTGCTCCCCTCAATGCATTCATGTCGCCAACTGCCTGTACTTCCTTTGTGAATCAGTCTGCAGCAGCTGAAGTCTTGGCTACTCCAGACATTCTGTTTCTTTCCTTTCTCAGTGGTGGACAAACCTGGGCAAAGCTTCTAATGCTTCCACATCTGGTATTACTACGCTGGAGTAGAGGTCAGAGAGGCACACGTCCAAAGAGCAGTCACTTGAGAGCAAGGCATGGTGGTGCACACCTGTAATGCCAGCCCTGGGGAGGTTGAGGCAGGGGGAACTCAGCAGTTCAGAGGCCAGCCTGGGCAACACAAGGAGACCCTGTCTTCAAAGGGGGAAGAAAAGAAAACAAAGAACAGAGCTGGTTAGGTTAGCTTGTGCTTAAAATACTGGTTGGTACTTTGGAGGTTGAGACAAGGGGGTATTTGCAAGTTCAAGGTCAGCCTGGGCTGTAAAAGGAGACCTTGTTTCAAACTTCAGGGTCCAAAACAAAAACAAACAAGTAAAGCAAACAACAGAAAGGGTTGGGTAGGGGGAAAAAAAGGAGGAAAAAGAAAAGAGCAGGGAGTTGCTTCAGCAATAGCATGATGCTGGGCTCTGAGGGCTCATTATCCTTCATCCTTAAGGCAGACCTCAGTGTAATCAGAGGCTCTGAGGGATTCAGTAACTTGCCCAAGCTAGTAAGTGGCCAAACTGGAATTTCAAGCTTGCTCTTAAACAGCAGGAATCCTTGCCATTTTTTTCAAAACTGCATCTCCACAGGGTATAGATTTGATCCTCCATGGTGGACGGACAAGCTTCACCCTAGCTACTTTAACACACTGCCAGAGACGGTGTAAGTGGGAGAAAGAAGGGAAGAAGGGAAGAGCAAACTGGTAGCTGGGTTTAAAACAGAGCACGTAAGCCTGCATGGTGGCACACACCCTTAATCCTAGCACAATGGGAGGCAGCAGAAGGTAGATCGCTGTGAGGTTGAGGCCAGTCTGGTGTATAAAGCAAGTTTCAGGGCAGCCAGAGCTACAGAGAAACCCTATCTTGAAAATCAAAGAAATACACACACACACACACACACACACACACACACACACACAGAGAGAGAGAGAGAGAGAGAGAGAGAGAGAGAGAGAGAGAGAGAGAGAGAGAGAGAGAAATATGATCCTGGTGTATAGACCAAGTTACAGGTCAGCCAAGGCAAAGCAAGAAACCTTGTCTCAAACCAACCAACCAACTCAAAAGGATTGCTTGCTTGAGTGGCTCACAAGAGGAGAGTAAGTTCCCATGCTAAGACTCTGGGTACCATCAACACTGGGTTTCCCTTCCAGGTACCAGGGAAATCTTTGAAGGCACTGATGGGAACTTAAGAGCTTTGGAGTGATGTTGACTAAGATGGGTGACCACTGGCCAGGAGAGGTGCCTGTGGTCCCAGGGCAAATCAAGATGGCATCGAGTTACTGGACATATAAAAAAGTAAAAGTGTGCTAGATGACTGGGGACTCTAGTTACTGAGGGGGTGAGGTGGCAATGCCACTTGCTAGGGCATTCTGCAACCTCTTAAAGAAATCTTTATAAAAGGTTGTAACAACACGTAAAACGAAGACTCTGATATGAAACCAAATGTCTACTATGTGCTCGATTCTATTTTATAGAAATAATAACAACTAAGCAAGAAAATTGTGTAAGACATACACTAAAATGCTTCTGCCAGTAGTCAGGAGCCACCAGTGATTTGCTTCCTATGGCTACTTTCCCACACTTCCCCGGTTTTGCTATTTATTTATTTATTTATTTATTTATTATTTGTTTGTTTATATAAATTGTTGGTACATGTTACAGCCTTGGCGGTCTTCACTTCGTAGACCAAGCTGGCCTCGAGCTCAGCGATCCACATGCCTCTGCAGTGCTGGGATCAAAGTGGTGCGCCACCAACAACGCCCGGTAGTCTTTGCCGCTTAAAAACCAAAACCAAACTTATTTAGGAACTGTGTTTGTGTGGGCGTGCGTGTGGGAGGTCAGGCGGCAACTTGTAGGAGTTCCTTCTATCCGCCCACCACGTGGATTCCCGGGTTCGAACTCGGTCCTCAGACTTGGCAGCAAACGCGTTTCCCCGCTGAGCATCTCACTTGTCTTTTTGCCGTTCCGCCCTCACCGGTAAGCTACAGAGCTAGTGGGCGGAAAGAGCAAACGACCGCCTCACGCAGCCTCTGAGGCCGGGGAGGAGCCCGCGGAACCCTCAGCCTGCGCAAACCTGCGGACGTGGAGCCCGGCCACGCCGCCGCACACGCCCCCGGCAGCCCCGCGCGGCGTCGCGCGCACCCGAGGGGCCGCCCCTCTCTGGTGACGCGAACCAGGGGCGGACCCGCACAGGCCCCGCCCCACCACCTCCGATTGGTCGGCGCGCTGTCACCACGTCGCGGGAAGCTGGCAGGGTGTGTGTGAGTGTGTGTGTATGTGTGTGTGGTTTGCTTTGTCATTCGTGGCCCGGCTGACGCGGCCGGTATGGCTGCGTGCTCGGCTGCCCGCAGAAGGGGCCGCGGCGGCGCTCCCGGGACGCCCTCTTACATAAGGACGCGGCTGACTGAAGCACATGTCAGCGCAAGGTCCCCACACGCAGCGCACCACGCCGTTCGGTTCTCACACGCCAGGCGGGAGCCCGCGGCGCCGCGCCACACGGTGTACGCCGACGTGGGCCTCCCCACGGCGAGACGCAGCCCAATAACCGCGAAGCGTACCTTCGCAACAAGGCATAATATAGGATGTTATATTTATAGGGCCTATTTATAAGCCTCTATTTAACTCTTTTCTGATAGGCCCGGCCACGCGTCTAGGCCTTATCCTGATTGGTGTGTCCTTCTGTCCTTCAAAAAGGCGGGCTTAAGGGTCCGTGTTGCCTCAGCGGGCACCGGGATTGGCCGTGCGCGGCGCGGCGGCGCCTTCGATTGGCTATGCGGGCCGTCCGTCGCGGCAAAGGAGGCGGGGCGGGCGGCTGGCTGGTGCGGGGCGGGCGGGCCCCGGAATTGTCATTTCTTTGTTTCCGAAGGCGGAGGAGGCTCGGCGCCCCCCTCCTGGCCCCCTCCCCCCCGGTGCTGGCTCCATGTCTGTGTGACCGGCCGCAGGGGTAGGATTCAGGCCCGACGCGGGGCGGGCGGGCGACGGCGGCTGAGGTGAGAGGCGGCGGCGGCGGCGCGGCTCGGGCACCGGCCCCCCAGCGGGAGGATGAAGCGGCGGAACGCCGACTGCAGTAAGCTCCGCCGCCCCCTGAAGCGGAACCGGATCACCGAGGGTATCTACGGCAGGTGAGCGGCGGTGCCGGGCGTGGGCCAGCGGGTCCCGGGCGCCGCTCGGAAGGGGCCCGGCCCCGTTATGTAACCCCCCGACTAGGCCGCATGCCCGCGCCGGGGGCTCTCCTGAGGCGCGCCGCCCGCGGAGCGCCGGGCCAGCCAGCCAGCCGAGGGTCCGCCCCGGGCCACGGGGTGTGGCGAGGGCCAGGCGGAGGGCGCGGCGGGCGCGGGCGGGAGCCACGGGGCCGCCGTTGGCGGTGGTGTGTCGGGGGGAGGGGCGGCACCCCCGCGGCCCGGAGCCCAGAAGCCCGGGGGTCCCCAGCAGGCTGTGCGCTCGGTCCCCTACCGAGCCCGGGTCACGCTGGGCTCGGGGGTTGGCTGCCCGAGGCTCGTGGACGCGTGCGGCCGGGCGAGCGAGCCGCCAAAGTTAGGAGCTGCCAGGGGCGCGGGACCCTCGGGCTCGGGGCGGGGCCACGCCGGCTACTCTTCTGCGCTCTGCTGCCTCACGGGGTCCCCACCTTGGCTCGGAGCGCCCAAGGCTGATACCCCCAGATCGTGCCGGTGACACCGCTCCAGACCGCGGCTTTTCTCAGTTCCTCAGCAAACATTCTGACAATTGCAAGCAGATATTTTGCAGGGATTCTCGCCCAACTCAGGTTTGGGGATTTTTTTTTTTTTTTTAAATCCTCTGTTCATGAAGGAAAGTGGTGTCCCTTTAAATAGAAATTGAATCCACTTCTCCTGGACAGAAGGACAACAGGTTCATGGGGCATTTCGGTGACTGTCACAGCTTCCCCAAGCCCAATTTGTGTGCGGAGGTTATTTTCTGGAAATGCCTATTTCCGAGGCGAAGTAATTAGTTTACGACAGAGAGTGCTCAGCATGCGGTTGAAGGCTTTACTTGAGTCCTCTTGGCGCCTTACGGTTTAGGTCTTGCTGTGAATCTTGGAGAAAAATACAGGCGGTAGCTGATGACATCCAAGTTGTAGCATAGCTGTACACCTTACACATGCGGTTGTTTACACGTGTGAAGTGGCTGCCCTCCACAGGCAGGTGACTTACCTAACCATGAAGGGGGATTCTTCAAGTTTAAAAGGAGTAAGAAGTCAAAATCCTAGGCTAGATGATACGTAAGGAGCCACGGATCGCATCCATTCATTCAACAAACGTGAATACTATTTGCTCAACAGTGTTGGAGTCAGTCAGGACACAGCTGTTAGCAAAACCGATGAACATGGTTGTTGAATCAGATGTGACAATAAGTAAAACTGAAAAAGCAAACCCAAAATTTTCTGGCAGATTGAATGGGTGGAGGCAAGCCTGCGTACTATAAATTCTTGAATGAAGGAAGGCTTTTTTCCTTAGCCATTGAAAACATTAGAAGAACTTCCCATTAATAGCAGCGCAAGAATAGAAAATAGAAAAAGTGTGTTAAAGTTGGCAGGTTAGGACCCTGTGGTATTTGAATTTCTATTCACAGTCACAGAAGATGAGCCCCCTCATGACAAGATTGGAAACAGCTGTGTTGTTTGCCTGATTTCTGGTGTATTTTAGCTTTTTTCCTATTTAAACAAACACCTGGTTTATGACTTGTAACTCAGCAGCGGAGCAGTTGACATGGAGTTCCTCTTTTAATGAAGATCTATTGTTATACTAATGGGCCTTACTTAGCCTTTGAATTTCCTTACCCTAAAGGTTAATAGTAAAAACACTACGTCCATCATTCAGTTTCATGTGTAAAACTTCAAAAACCTAATTGGTGCTTCAGCTCTGTCTGCTCTCAGCTCTGTTGGGCTTTCTTTGTTAAATGTCAGTAAAGGAACATAAATATATGTCTACCTGTCTTTTTTGTTTGAGGCAGAGTATTTCAGTTCCCATCTCTGTTTCTTTGTGTTATGGAGTACCGCAATGGGAAAATCATACGGTGTTTTATCCCCTTTCCGTTTTTAAGGACTGTGTTGGAAAACTTCCAATATTTGTTAAGAAAATGGAATGAGTGGGCTAGTTATAAATTAGGACATTTGAGGATTCATGGATATCAAATGTCTGTTGATCATCAAATTAAAGTCTGTATTCAATTCTGTTTCATGCCATCTATTGCCTGTTTTGTTTCTGAACATCTGGCCAATTTCATCTCATTAAAAAGGAGCCCTCTTCCCAAGGGCTGTGTTGACAATTTTGATATCCACTGTCTAGTCTTCTGTTTCATAGCCTAACCTTCCATGGCGTACTGTGTTCACGCTTCTCTTGTGCCTTGGCATGTGTGAGGGAGCTGCTAAGATGAAAAGCACTGGACTGCAGCCTACCAGAGACCTGGGCCAGACTCAAAGTCCCAGCCCTGATGCTTTGGACGAGTAGAACATCCACTACTTTGAAGCTCACTTCTCCCACCCGTTAAATGACCTTTGAAGATATATAAATATACATGTGCATATACAAACACAGTTTGTTGTGGAACTCCTTATAAATTCCAATGCTTTATTCAGACATTTTTTTTACCATATTATTGCTATTATAGCCTATTCTTTAAGGAGGCATGAAAGGCCATTAGATTTGACCCAATCAAAAGCCAAAGTTGACTAATAATAACACGGGACCACTTGCTGCTCAGTGCTGCTTTAAAGCAATGAATCTCAACCTTCCTAAGCTGAGACCCTTCAATACAGTCCCTCATGTTGTGGTGACCCCCAACCGTAAAATTAATTATTCTCGTTGTTACTTCATAACTAATTTTGCTACAATTATGGATCATAATGTAAATACCTGTGCTTTTTGATGTTGATGGTTTTAGGGCACCCCTGTGAAAGGGTCATTTAACCCCCAAAGGGGTTGCAACCCACGAGTTGAGAACCACTGCTCTAAAAATCCTGGTGCTTTAATCATGGGCAGCTATTTCTGAGGTGATTGTCAGAGGAGATCTCTCATTGTCAATATCATAGCTCTGTTGGAATTCTGTTTGAGGGCCAAGATGCTAGGGAGTGTTAATCTGAGGTATTGTATTAATGCTGTATATATGTACATATATATACACACATATATACATATATTACATAGATATGCATATACATATATAACGTGTATACATACATACAGATATGCATATACATTATATATACACACACACTATCTATATCTATATCTATATATATCTATATATATAGTGAGTCCCGGATTCTGGTGGGTTCTTCTGCTCAGACCTGGGGAAGTGCTTCTGGGTCACCGCCGGCTGCCGGCTCTTGGTACAATGAGGAAAGTCCTCCCCCCTCCCCAAAGGGTCGGAGCACTAGGAAGGTTGAGAACCATTGTTTTTTGTTTGTTTTTTTGTTTTTTTTTTTCGAGACAGGGTTTCTCTGTATAGCCCTGGCTGTCATGGAACTCACTCTGTAGACCAGGCTGGCCTTGAATTCAGAAATCTACCTGCCTTTGCCTACCAAGTGCTGGGAATAAAGGCATGCACCACCACTGCCCGGCTTAAAGATTTATTTATTATTATATCTAAGTACACTGTAGCTGTCTTCAGACAGCACCAGAAGAGGGTGTCAGATCTCATTATGGATGTTGTGAGCCACCATGTGGTTGCTGGGATTTGAACTCAGGACCTTCGGAAGAGTAGTCATTGCTCTTAAGAAGAGCAGTCAGTGCTCTTAAACGCTGAGCCATGGATCTCTCCAGCCCCAAGAATCATTGTTTTAAAGCAGCACTGAGCAGCAAGTGACCCCATGTTATGATTAGTCAACTTTGGCTTTTGGTTGGACCAAATCTTATTTCCTTTTATGCTTCCTTAGAGAAATATATATACATATATGTACGTACATACTGTGTGTGTGTGTGTGTGTGTGTATGTATATATATATATATACATACACATACACATATACATATATATATTGTATATGTACAGTACTATATACACAAACATGTCCATCATCTAAAGATCCAAATAGTCTCTCAAAAATGTTATTCCAGTCAAGTTAATAATTAGGATTAAGAGGAAAGAAACAGGGATGGTGTTTTTGTTATTACTAAGAGCTGCCATTAAGTGTAATTAAAAAAAAAAAATAGCTGAGTTACCATAGAACCAAACAGGTAGGCAGTCACTATTCAGGTGTTAAGTGGATAGATAAATACATAAATATAAGCTAATACAGTCTATTCATAGAAAACCTACCTTGTAGAGCTGTGGAAGCTATAGGATAAGACATACGTCTCAATTTTCAGGGATTTACTGTCTAGTAGGCCGAAGTAATACTCTTAAATTTGTACAGTGGCTTAGAGCTTTCAAAGAAACTAGGGTTCTGTTCAAGTAAAAAATGTTTCTGTTGGATCAGACTTCAACTTTGTTGTAGTTGTTCACCTGACCCATCAGCAGCTGGTTTCTCCCTGTGCTATTTTATGAAATAGACAGTTGTTACTAAGAGAGAAAATGCTTTCCAACTCAAATGAGGTAGACTTGAAAATTATGAAAGCCAAGTTACTAATAATGAAAACTCCTTAATTACTACACATGGAAGTTCCTGGACTCCTGGCTGTGAGTCCCTCCTCATGCTGCCCTCAACACCAGTCAGTGCACTGGGCTTGCTGCTAAGCATCTCAATACAGTGCTGATTCTCCTGGAGGGGGACTGCCTGTTGTGTGGTGTCCAACTCTCTGCGTAGGTCACCCTATCTCTTCTAAGACTTTAAAAGAGGAAGGTATTTAGGTAAAAATATGTTAATTATAAGATGTGGGCAGAAATATACTAAAGTATATTTCAAGCCTCTATATTTAAAATTGTTACTTAAAAGAATAGAGTAAGAATTTTAATTCACATGTGCATGTCCAGCGTCAGGAAATGGTTTTCTGTCTCTGTTTCTGGTGGTTGAAGCTTGCACCTCTTCATTGTGAACTTACAGCACTTCCTATATGGGGCTCCACTTGAAGTGGTGCCTGAAGCTTACAGTGTAGTACTGGACCTGACAGCACAGGGCTTTAGGACTGCCCTGCATGAGACTCTCCTACCTTTGTTTTCACAACAGTCTCCTGGTCTTCCAGGTTAGAAGCCACCAGTCTTTGCACCCTCCTTTCCTTTCCAGTTTCCTTTTCCAGACCCTTGTCTACACAGCACTGTCTCTGGAGGATTCACTCGGTTGTTGTTCCTGCCTCTTTAATGATGTTTTCTAAACCTGGCTTTAGATTCCTTTGGGCTATGTTTATTAAAGTCACTGGAGGCTGGCTGCCTTGATTGTACATGTGTTCTGCAACTGGAACTCCAGATTCCAGTGTCGCAATCTCACAGCCTGCAAGCATTTCTGTAATCTTGGTAGGCATTGACTTTAACAGGCCGGACCTGTCAATAAAGGACCCAGGCACAGGCTCTGTATATTTTAGAGACTCGCTGGGAAGGGTGAGTGTAATGAATAAATCAGTGTTCAGATAAACACTTAGGTTCATTATTTCTATAAACTACAATTAAACAGATTGTCACACTCAAATGTTTGTGTTTTAATTTTGTGCCTGTGGAATATTTAGGAAAAAAAAACTTTCCTCCAACTTCCAGTATGATCCTTTACTGTCTTAGTAGTTTTGGTAGGTTAGTTTTATTAGGTGTTTTGAAAAGCCCTTTAGTGGCCTGGAGAGATGGCTCAGTGGCTCAGAGCTCTGGTTACTCTTGGCAGAAGACCTGGGTTTGATTCTCAGCACCCACATGATAGCTCATAACCAACTGTACCTCTAGTGCCAGGGAACCCAGTGCTCTCTTCTGGCCTCTGTGAACAGCAGCAGGCACAGGCAAAACACCCTGACCCTCCCCCTTCTCCCCCCCCCCCCCTCAAATAAAAGTAATAAGAAAAGAAAAGCCCTTCAAGTTGTTGCTGCTGGATTGGGGGTTGGGGGACACATGATCCAGTTCAGCTTATTTGTAAAACCTTTCCTGTTGTAGGAGCTGTATTCCCTTTGTCTCTGTTATGATTGCTTAGGGCCCTCCTTTTGAACCTCCATAGTCTTGGAGATGGATTTAACTGTGAGCTTAGGAACTTGATACTTCCACTAACTTCTTATTCTTACTATGCACCCTCTTCTGTGGACTTACTTGGTGTTCTC